>NC_054754.1:7967201-9167201 GCF_018143015.1 Lytechinus variegatus | reverse complement strand
ATTGATTTGTATTTAGATTAAAATAACACTTTTCAAAAAATCAAGACAAGCATAGGAGTGGAGATTTTTTTTATAGCTTTTATTATTTTTTTACATCCGACATGTGCAGTGTATATGTTCATTCTAAATTTGTGTTTCTCAATTCTCATGTATTTGTTATTATTTGTTTATATATTTATTTGTCTATTTATTCATTTATTATTATTATTATTTATTTATTTACTATTTTTTTTTTGGGGGGGGGGGTAAAGCAGAGTGCTCCAGCCCCCACCTCATGTATAAATCCATTTTAAGTGGACAGCACTTTAGGGCCCGAGTGTCTCAGAATCGGCATGGACCTACATGTACATGTACGATATCAGGAAGCTTTTCATAGATTTGACAGCATGCGAAGGGGAAAGCAGAGGAAATATCAAACCACTCTACCACATCAACAACTTCCTCTGCTAACCAGCTCACACTTATTGCAAAGATATTCAACATGATAGGCCATGACTTTGAATGAGGGATGAGAAATTCAGCATCAGCAGCCTGCCATACATTTATAATACTTAATATATATAGCTCAACTAAAGAATGTACTAACACTGTACATGTATAAAGAGAGGTGTTTGAAGATGTATAAACAAAATATAAGAAGTTTACTAGGTAGA
Source organism: Lytechinus variegatus (assembly GCF_018143015.1). Classification (NCBI taxonomy): domain Eukaryota; kingdom Metazoa; phylum Echinodermata; class Echinoidea; order Temnopleuroida; family Toxopneustidae; genus Lytechinus; species Lytechinus variegatus. The sequence continues at coordinate 9,166,548 of NC_054754.1, read as the reverse complement.
AATTGTGCATTTGTTCATTATGAAACAGGACACAGATGGCCTGGGGGGGGCAGTCAAATATATTGCTGTACACACACGTGACCCCAAAAACACGTTTAAAATGGTGTTTTTTCAGTTTTGGCTGCAGGCCATGCGTGCACTCGCTAAAGGGTATAAAAAATACCGATTAAAAAAAAGGGGTAGTTTTGAAAGACTGGTCAATGGTCAATCGCAGGGTCAAATGTATTTAGGTTATGTTTTTTTTTCAAAACAAAGGTTTTTTTTAAGACTAGCCAAACATGTTTAGGGTACATGTTTTTTTCCCCCAAGCTTTTTTACCGGGGTCATAATCTGGCGATAACTTGTTTAGGGGCCAAAATGTGAAAATAAAGCCCATTAAAAACTTGTTTGGGGAGTTATATTGCACACAGAGAAAAACTTGTTTAGGGGGTGTTTGGAAATAATTTAGCCACGCATGTGTACAGCAATACATTTGGCTGCCCCCCCCCCCCCCAGATGGGCACCCAAATCAATCACATTTTATTGCCTTGGAATGCTAGGAAATCTTGATACATGTTCATGTATTTTGTCTTGTGACCCTCCTACTTTTTCTCTCCATTAACTGAACCCGGGACCAATGCTACCCATTTAACAAGTAATATGCTTTTCACACTGTACTTTTTGTCCTTAATTGGTGGGGCTAAGGGGGGGTCTTAGCCCCACCAATTTCCCGGGGTTAAGCTTAGCCCACTTCGTTTTCACTCTACGTTTTAGCAAAGTGGGCTAGCACGGTAAATAGTACGGTACTATCTGGCCCTGCAAAAAAGCAGGGTTAGCCGGCTTATTGTGGTGCTAGCACCACAATTGCGGTGCTAAGAGATGCAGTGTGAAAACGAAACAGGGCTAAGGAAAGTGGGACTAAGCATTAGCCAATCACAGAAGTCGAATTGCACGTTAATCACGCTCTGTGTGGTAAAACCATCAGTATTCATGAGCTGAGGGATAGTCTGGGGTTAAGGCATTAACCACGGTTGAGCAGATAGTATGGGGTTAAGAAAGACAGTGTGAATCGAAAAAAAGATAGTATGGGGTTAAGAAAGATGGTGTGAATCGAAAAAAGATAGTATGGGGTTAAGGATAGCCCGGGGTTAAGGATAGTATGGGGTTAAGGAAATGCAGTGTGAAAAGCATATAATAGTGCATAATTTCTTCATGTCAAAATTCCATGATTGATGTCATTGCTTAGGCCACTGGTGGTATCCATTTCTCCCAAGATGCTAAGAGTAATGAGGTTTTGATGACAGCATTTTGCTTTCCATCTCTTCTACAGTTGTATGGTCTTGTCCACTTCATTTTGCAAAGAGCTATTTTTTTTTGCTTTGTTGATAATAGGTGAAGTGTTTTCAAATCATTCTTGGGTTTGTAGTAATGTACGTAGATTAAATTTTTAAATTTCTGTTTTATATGCACCAGCATTACAAGTCTGCAGCATAGAGCCTACCAAATCAAATTCTGCAGTTACAATCTACTCGACCAAAAGCTTCAGTCTTTGTTTAGTTGATTGTTCCGCTGGCCTTTGTATTCACTATGTATGAGGAAAAGTTTTTTTTTTAATTAGAAAATGTTAAAAAACTTCTCCCCCAAAATGGATTTCAGGTATCCAATAGCCTACATGTTGCTAGTTCTGCAGATTTTGGTTATGGTTCGCCATCTTTTGGCCAAACAGTGCACAGGTTTGGTAAAATTGCATAATTCTTTGAAATTGCAAAATATTCCCAGCACAGCTTTAATCGAGTTGATGTGAATAAATGACATGGTGAATTGCCAATTCGTCCACTGTCACCACATGGTCTACCTTCATTTAGTCTCATGCCATTACGTGCATCAACATTTTGTCTAACAACCATTTGGTCCAATGATCACTTCGTCTAATCACCTATTCGTTCTTTTTTTTTTTTTTTTTTTTTTTTTTTTTTTTTTAATTATGTGTTTTATTGGTATTCAAAATCACATATAATCACAATATTTACAGGTAATTGGAATGATTTGAAACAGTTCAAAAGCAGTAAAATCACAAAACAAAGATGAAATAAAAAAATAAATGGAAAAAAAATAAAAAGGGTGACATAAATCAAAATAAAACATTGGACGATACAGGTTACTCTAAAGGGAATACACATCGAGATAAATTTACATGTATAATCAATTGTAGCATATTACTCTGTGCATTGTACAAGTCTCAATTTAAGATACAAAAACAAAGAGAATGGAAAAGGGGGAACTACCTGTATCTAAAATAAAAATCATATATCAAATCGCCACTTCTTAAAGTGTACAGTGAGTTTGTTTCTTTTCTTGGCTAGGTGATGCTCAATTTCCTTTTGTTTCTTCACAAAACTTTTAAATAAATCCACATTTGGTAAGGTGTTCTTGAATTTACAAATATAAATATAATATTTGGCCAATAGTAAAAGGTAAGTAACAAATCTATCCGTTGATACACCAAACAATTTTTGAAAATTAGTGAGATTGAAATCTGAAATATGTTTTTTTATCGTAGTCAATAGAAGATTCCAAATTGGGGTAACCTTATCACAGTCACAAAACAGATGAATTATTGATTCCTCTTCATTATCACAAAATGTACAGTTTGGTAAATCTTTCCTTTTGATTTTATACAGAAATGCATTTAGAGCTATAGTATTATGAAAAATCTTAAAGTAAAAGGAACGGAGTTTAGTATCGATAGTACAAAAGAAATTGGCTTTATGTACCTTTTCCCACAAAGTGGGTACAGGGATTGATAGGCATTCATTCCAGTAGTTGTACCGTCTATCTGGAAGATATTGCACATTCAAAATTTTATAGGCATAACATGGTACTTTTTTCGCAGTAATCAGTTTAGTAATCAAAATATCATGAACGTGTACATTAGTCAAAACTGTTCTATTAAACCACTCCATTGGAATATTTTTCATTAAAAAATTGTATTTTCTCCTATCAGACACAGGAATATCAAAATCTAAAATAAGTTCTTCAAACAGTTTATGTCCAGGATGAGGTGGATTCAATAAGTCTGAAATTACAACAACATTCTTCTCATGCCAAGATTCATAATAGAAGTATTTTTTGGATTTTGATCGAATTAATCTATTAAACCATAAGAATTGGCAATGCCCCATCTCAGAAAATTTACAATGAAATGATTCTATAGAAGCATATTCTCTGAAATAATACCATGAACGAAGCGAATCTGCAATTTGGGAATTACCTAAAGATTGTAAAACGGTTTCTGGGGCATATGATTTCCACAAAATATTAGGATCACTATGAAATTTTTCTAGAGCTGAGATTTCAATTGATTTCCAAACAGACTCAAAATTATCATCAAGTAGGTGTTTGACCCATGTCATTTTTTGGGATAGAGCAAATGAATAAGGATCAATCATCTTTAGTCCACACTGAGTATAATCATTACACATAAATGATCTCTTAACCCTATCATTACCACCACTCCAAATAAATTTAAAGAACAGACTATTAAGTTCCTTAAAAAATGACTGTGGTATCTTTATACTGAGAACAGAAAAAAGATATAACAATTGAGGGAGGATAAGAGATTTGATTACACATATCTTACCAATCAGCGAAAGATTGACCATTTCATCTCCATGGTCCTAGGAAGCGGGGTTGCTGAAGTACCCCCCCAAATTTCCTTGGGGTGCTTTGTGTATTATTCCCCATAGGCAGCACCCCCAGGTATTCTGGAAGATGTGTAAGAAATTAAAAATGTAACCAAAATCACTTTCATTTTTTAGTGAAACCCTTTTTTTTTTCTTTTCAAATTTGATCTTCATTTTGTCATGAAAACTTCTTTTTTTTCTTTTCAAATTTACATCAGCACCCCAGTAAATTTTTTTCCCCAGAGCCCTGTTTGTCTCATAACCAGTTGGTCTAATATCTATTTTATTTTCAAATGACCATACTAAATGGCTATTGTACCAACGGGTTATTAGACAAAATGGTCAGTGGACGAAATGGCAATTAGACCATGTGGATAGTGGACGATTTGATAATTGGCATTAGACCAATTGAAAATACCTTGTGGTTTTCACAATTTGGATGATCATTACAGAAATTCCATGCAAAAAATGGAAAGGTTTCAGACTACGGCTCCTAGCACCACAATAGCTGGGTTAGGTATTACCACACTTTTTGTAGTGCTAGCACAATCTGATATCGTAGTCTGAAACCAAAGTGGGATTAGGATAATAACTAGACTGAAAGCATATGAATTCCTATATTGAAAATTCTGTAGCTGTACCTTGTTGGATGACGGGTTGTGGCGCATTGCGCCACAACCTTTTGGCACAATCTCTGTAGGGCCCAAGGGTAGCCAAGTGGCATTTACCATGAAGGTAGAAAGTCTACCTCCAATGCTCCATGCCTGTGCATATTTTTTTGTTAATTTTATTTGGAATTTATTCCAGTGAAATCCTTTAATTCTATTTCTATTTGCCGATAGTTATTTCTGCAACTGTGTACATGTACATATTGATGTGTGATAACATACTGTACAGCATAATCTTATAGGGTCTTGTAATAATAAAGTTAAAAACAAGTCAACAACAACAGATATGACATCACCCTTGAGGAATGCTTTATATTTTGCTTACACCACATCTTTCATAAATACCAGCATTAGCCCGGATTGCACCTGTCTTCCCATTCACGAATTTGTCATTGATTTTTGTGTATTTTCCTCAATAGTATTCTTTTATTCGCTGACTTCAGTGGGTGTGCTAATCGTTGTTCCTATTGATTTTTTTACCCATGTTGAGTCAGTGAGGCGGTGATAACCTGTATTGTCCAAATGACATGCACCACCACCAAACCAGTTTAAGAGGATAAACAATAAAATTAATGTGTACAAGTGTTTAATAGCAATCGAAACCAATTTGTCAAAAGTATGTAGATACTGTACATCTATGTATGTTTCCAGATTCTTTATTTTTTGTGTAGTTGTTGTAATTCTTTTAGAAATATTTTTTCGGGGGGGATGTTTGTTTTTAATCATACATGTAAACGCCCATGTCGAGTGCCAGCAGCAAAGAGAGAAATTGATGCATGATAGTGTCATTATTTATTATAAAGACAGTGTTAAAAAAGTCAATTTGGCCCCTATGAAAAAAGTATGTTACCTGACACAAATGGGGTTGTTTCCCTGTTTCTAACATACACTTTATCAACTAACTGTAATCTATTTCTTCGAAAACTATTCATGTTTTTAATTACATTGATTTCAGTCATTGATTCACTCTTCTGGTAGCAATTAAGGCTCATCTAGTCTGCTATGCATACTTGTGTTATTTCTCAGAATTATGGGTGGAATCGAACATTGTAAACCACACACTAATACTATGGCACCCACCCACTTCAAAGACTTTTCCCAGCCACTGTTGATCAATAAACAGAAAAGAAACTTCTTTTATTCTCAGATGCTGCCTTTTTTGGAAGGCTGTGAGGTTTTCCTATTGTTATGCACATTCTTTTGAACTCATTGATTGTCCAGTCTGTCCTTTGAAGTGTGTTGAAGATAACCACTCACAATGTTGACAGGAGAGGGAATCGCACTTGGGATACACCAGTCCATACTGTGTGCCATTTTATGATTTACTTTTATTACCTAGTCCTTACCTACATGTATGTACATGTAGGTACCCCCCTTTTTCAAGAAATGGTAATCTAATATTACTTGGGGCATTTGATAGTGTTATTGAGTTGATCTTTTATGTTGTGTATGAATTAGTTTCTTTCTGAAAGACGAAAGTATGTTCCTGTTCATACATGATGAAAGGGTCAGTGACTCATACCCTTTTCATAAACCTATCCTCCAATTAGCCGCCTAAGAGTAATGCGGATAATTCATTAAAAATTGCGTTCATAAACTCCAAAAATAAGCCGCATTATTTTTACGAGCGCCCGTCCTGAAAAAGGCGGGTAATCGCCATGACAACTGGACACGCCCCCTCCGATGCGGTTGTGTTCGAAAAGGGTGACCTTGTGACCGCACCATGGCAATTATCCGCATTATTTGGAAATGCGTTCATAAACTCAAAATCTTATCCCGATGCCGCTATTATGCGGATAATAGCAGCATCAGAGTAATGCGGATAACTCTTGTCCTCCTCCAATTTTACGACCAAATTATGCTGCTATTAGCCGCCTAATTCATTTTAATTTGGTTTATGAAAGGGGTATCAAATGAACAAAATCTGTACACCTGTAATCGTAGGTCTACCTACCCCTTTGCCTTGTCATCTGAGTGATAATTCATTGCTTTTGAAGACCACCAAAGGAGAAGACACAACAAACCTACCTATTAAACTAAATACAAAGAGTGACAATAACATGTTTGAGTCTCACTTTTTTATACCAACAGTGTCCCTATCCACCTCATCTCACCTTCTGCAGCACTAGCTGTGGTATTCAAGAACTAAAAAGCTTTGTCAAGACTTCTTTAAAGGTCTGTAATATCATGGAGGAGGCCTATTCAGTGTCTTTTTAGGTGGTTTCAAACCGCCTTGATCATAAGAATCCCCGTTAAATTGTGAGAACTTTTTTAGGCTAAAAAATACCCATTAATTATTCCTGCATTCATACCGCCCGAAACATACCTTTCGGGATAAGTTCCTGAAGGTACGAGCATGAGCAGTATGGTCTGTATAAGCAGGCAAGGCGCGAGATTCAAAATCACTAGTCCAGCAGCCACCCACGGCGCCTGCGCCCAACGACACACTGGGCTAAAAGTTCCCATACATCTAAATTGCTTTCACATTGCCAAAATACCTGCAACCAAAATCTCTGCGAAAGCTCTCGTAATTTCGCCAAGTACTATGTCTGTTGGGTTTCATTTGAATGATTTAATTGAAATTTTGGATATGAAAACAATAGGGCTATGTATGAGTAACATGTGGAGACTTGTCTACAGCCTTGGTAATAATATTTTATAGAGAGCGGCATAAAAACATGTATCTTTGTTGGATCACTTGGATGTCCATGGGCCTATAATGTTCAGTTATTTCAAATACCATGCATTTAGCCCCCATGTGGATCTTGGTAGTGGTGCCCAATGATTTTCAAAACAAACAAAAGAAATCAGAAAGTTATATTGTAACTCATCAATGAAATAAAATGTCTTGTTTATTAAAACAGTTTGTGGTTTTAATTTTTTTCTTTGTCCCTCTCAATAAACACAACCCAGGAAAATTCTTAGCCTAAGGTAAACACAAAATTTCATTGTGTCTTTATTTATTCCCTGATTACTGGCGGACTGTCTGCATGTATGTTGTTACTTTTATCAAGGCTATCACATGCCTTTCAGTAACAGGCGGGTCCCTCTCTGATGTGGTTAGACCATATTTCACTGTACAGAATGTATAAAATACTTTCATACCCACCCGATCTGAGAAAATATGCAGGTTTTTTTATCCTGTTTCTTGAAGACTTGTTATAATGACAAACACACAATTTCTGAAGCAAGTTTACATCAACCAATCAAATGTAATGATTTCAGTATACTGTACTTGTAGCTTTAAGTTTAAGTTGTTATTGCAAATTAACAAGTATTATGAATTGAAATGGGAGCTCCAGGAATTCCACCCTGAAGTACGTGAATGTTTTGCCATTGTGATTTCCAAATTATTCCAAAACAATAGGCCTACTATATGTTACATGTACCTGAATATTAAAGTGTAGAGGTGTTTTTCAGAATTAGGAAACCTTTTGCTTGTTCTTAAGCAGGGGGAGGGGGGATACATACTTGAAAATATATAAGTCCAATATTTGCCAAGTCAAGCAATTTTTCAGAACAGATAAATGCATATTGCATAACATGTTTCATACATCTATGTAGGGCATACATGTACCTCTTTTAAATCAAAGAGATTTCTGTTTTACCAAAAGAATAGACTTAGAGAAAAATTGATTTTTTTTTAAAATAAATTTTTACTTAAAATTTGATAAGTTGTGAAAAAGAATATGTAGGCCTAGATCTTTTTTACTTTCAGTCTAATGCAGATTCACAGATAAAATTATCTTGTGTTTTGTCTTTTGATGCTTGTTTATGATTACCTCTTAATTTACAGATATGTTTTTATGAGATGGTATAAAAGCACTTATTGTTGTGTTGATAAGTAAAGAGTTCTGAACTTCTGATTTGGGGCTATAAAGAGTAAACAAAAATGAGTTGCATGACCCTGTACATGTATAAGTATAGGCCTATATGCTGTAAATGTTTGTCTTGAAGCTATGGAAAATGGGGGAAAAAATTAATGTCATTTACATTTGGTCATGGTAGAAAGGTCCACTTCAACTGTTTGCTATTCACAAAGGGACCCTCAAAGAATTTAGAAGACCAGGTTGAATACTGTGTGCGCCTTGTCTAGTGCTTGGAACTACAGGTGTATCATTGTTTAGCAGGATTATAAAATAAGATTTTTTAAATATAATTTTTGTGATTCTGAAGCGAAAGGCTCCATGCTATTAAACTGTTTCTTGGTGGTACGATCAGTCCACCAAAATCATTAATTTCCTATTTTTGGTGGCCCGCAAATTTGGTGGCCATTAAACGATAGAAAACATTACAATTTAGCAAAACTTTGATAGCCAAACCGGGCCACCAAGTGTGAGCTTTTACAGAATTTTGGTGGCCTGACTCTCAATTTAAGTTATCCCAAGCAACCGGGCCAATGCTAATGTTGATCCCTGCTGAAGCTTTCAGCACTTGCTCTTTATTGCATTTTCTGAATATTTTGAGACCGGTTCTTATATCCACATATTTATACAAAAACCTTACATTTAGTGTATAATATTATAACATACCTCTATTTTCGTTTCTTTCAGATACATATTCATACAGTGGAGGAAACCTACATCAAGATACAGTAATATGGGACTTCATTGACAGGATTTCAAGTATTGAAGGTACGTACATGTACATGCATTTATTATTAACCATAATACCCTACCTGTTATTAAAGAACCCTACTGTTGCACTAGTGTCATGAATGATTTTTGAGACAACACAACTGCAGCTTTTTTTTATGCCCCTGCAGACGTCCGAAGTCCGGAGGGGCCATTAAGCATTGCCCCTGTCTGTCCGTCCATCCCCCCCACTTAGTTTCCGCGCAATAACTCAACAAATATTGAATGGATTTTAATAATTTTTGATGTGTAGGTAGATGACACCAAAATACAGGCTCATTTCTAATTCGGAGTCCGCAGGTCAAAGGTCACAGCTCATTAAATATATGAGTTGGTTTCCGCATGATAACTTATGAAATATTCAACAGATTTTAAAAATGTTGGTGTGTAGGTAGATAACACCAAAATACAGGCTAAATTCGAATTTATAGTCCGCAGGTCAAAGGTTGCAGCTCATTAAATATGCAAGTTGGTTTCCGCATGATAACTTATGAAATACAGATTTTTAAAATGTTTGGTGTGTAGGTAGATGACACCAAAATACAGGCTAAGTTCGAATTCGGAGTCTGCATGTCACAGGTCACAGCTCATTGAATATGCGAGAGTTGGTTTCCGCATGATAACTTATAAATTAAATATTGAACAGGCTAATAAAACTTTCTATAAAAATATTCTTCTGCACAGTCTACAAATATATATGCAAATTGGGTCGCAACCAAGTGCTCAATTGCTATGGTGGCAGTGCAGGATAATTAAGTCTTCTGAGCCAATACCTCCCTCTAATGGGCAATTAGACCTCATTGCCACCAGATAAGAGCCAAGTTGATGAGGTTTTTATGACTATAATTACTTCTTATACACACAGAGGATCATAGAGTGCTGACCATATGCTCAAAACCTCATGAGTATTACAAGTATTTTTGTTGGGAAAAATATATTGTCAGATATTTGTGTGCATTAATATAATTGGGATTTTTTTTACCACAAATGGAGTTTTTTTACAAAGTTCCTCTAAACCCCTGTTTAAGTAATGGGAATTAAATCAGCTTCTATGTTATAACATATTTTTGTAAATTCCTGTCTACAAAATCATGGTAGACAACCCAAAAAGTCTCATACCTTTGTGTGCTATTTAAAGTTGGAGGAAATGAAAGTTGATGAGAATGCAATTTGTATGAATGACATCAGAACCAGAATAATGGAACTAAGATGAGATTAGTATAAAATGGAAATCCTTTTCAGCAGAACACTTCCTACTTTAAAATGGATAATCCCTGCCTGGTATATTTCTTTATTATACACACAGATGACAGAACCATTGAAGGATAATCTATTTTGGTACATTAGTAAATTACTTTAATACTTCTCCAGCATTAAAGTTAAGTGGCTTTATGCTAAATATCTTGACAGGTTTTAGATCTTGTAAACACGAGACCAATTTACACAACAAAAGAAAATGCTGAAGAAAACTTTTTATAACCATTGATTCAATGTCTTCATCAAATGTCTTTTTTATTTTGACATCCTTGCTTGCTAATGAAAAAAAAAGTTGGCAAAAAAATCTTTACAAATTCTCTTTCTTGTCTGTCCTGTTTCAGGCTGGCTTTGAAAAATATCAATTGATTTCATTAGTATGATTTGTTAAATCTTATTTTATCAATATTGTGTTTATCTATTTTATTTGGTTTGGTTTTATTTAACCTACAGTGTATTTGATGAAAAAGGGTCAATATTGCTATGACATAAATTGTTTACTTCATAAAAACAAATACTTTCACTTAAGTTTTTAACATTTCCTTTGCCTTGGAAAGGTATAACTTCTATTCTGTTGTATATTTCTTTCATTATTCATTTTGTTTTACAGTGTATTTATAAATTTTATTGTTTGTTCTGTAATTTTCCGCTGCCACCCTTAGGAAGACATTTGAAAGTGGAATAGAGGTGTTAGAAAAACTTTTTGCAGTGTGAATGGGTGAAGTCAACATGCAGTATGTATGTGGGATGCATGGAAATGGGAAGTTGTCTCACATTGTTTGTTAACAAAGATCTCGAAAAGATCTACTACAATGGGACTAGTAAGGGTTTGTGGTAAAGAGCTTTGCTACAAATTACATCCTGTTTGGAATGAATTTATTCATGCGAAACTTGTGTTTACTATCAGTTGTCCTCGTATTTCATTTCTAAGGAAATTCGGTAGTGCTAATGCTAGAATTTGAATATAAGAGTCAAGTCCACCCCATAAAAATGTTGATGTGAATAAATAGAGAAATAGCATAATGCTGAACATTTCATTGAAATCGGTTATAAAATAAGAAAGCTATGACACCTTAGAATAACGCTTATTTTGTGGTTCTCCTAAATTATAGACGACGTGCACGTGAGTGACGTAATTTTAACCGTTCAAGCCCAGCATGAAGATCAACCTTTCCCTATTAAAACACAGTATTCAGTGACTCTACACAAAATTAATGTAAGTTGTATGATGCAATATGTTATCATATTTGAAATTGCTTTCTGATCTCCAAAATATACTTCGATATCCTACATGTAACTCGTGTAAAAAGGGAATCAAAGCAGGTGAAAGAGCACGTGTGCACAAGTTGCACCTTCTCATCACCCGGCCGGGTCGGCAGGCGATGGTGCGCCAGAACTTCCGTGTCGGGCAGCGTGTCACGACCTGCTGGTTATCACGCTGTTTCATGTGGACGTACAATGTACGGACACGTACAAGTCAAGTGAAATCTAAAGTATTTGCATCTGTAGTGAACAAGGGCAGACAACTATGTTGACTCGAACGATCAGATGACTGTTAAGTCCTTCTCGTTCACTGCTCCTAAAACTCTGTTGCATCACTCCTGAAGACGGACAATCCACTGACCTGCCCCAAATGTTGAGTTTTCTTCCCCTCGCTCCTGCTCTTCAACTCCATTCGCTGACTCAATTCTATGGAAGCAGGAGACCGTCAAAAACACGGATATACGTCGTGTCGTAATTCAATTTACTACACGACGTAAATAATTACGTAGTGTAGCAATTCGAATTACTACACGACGTAAATAATTACGTAGTGTAGTAATTCGAATTACTACACGACGCAATTCCGAATTACTGCCCAACGATTTAATGTCATGACGTTAAATGAATTAGTGTCGCTACATCAAATAACTAAGGTCGTGTAGTAATTCGAATTACTACACTACGTAAATAATTACGTAGTGTAGTAATTCCAATTACTACACTAACTAAATAATTACGTCGTGTAGTAAATAATTACTACACGACGTAATTCCGAATTACTGCTCAACGATTTAACGTCATGACGTTAAATGAATTAGTGTAGTGACGTTAAATCAACCAATGAGACCGTTCGTTATATGAGCGCAATGCGAAGAGCTGAGACTACAGAGTATTGTACAGGAACGTACCGGCAGGAAGTTGGATGTTCGACATTTGATATTCAAACTGTGAAGTTGGTTTGATATTCAGGTTCGATATTCAAACGCTTGTAAAGCTTGACCAATATTCGAGCCTGTCATTGCCACGGACCCGATCCGCATAGTACTGACCCCCCCCCAAAAAAAAAAAAAAAATGTTCTACAACCGAGAACAATAGGAAATGATAAAAGGAAAGAATGGAAAGAAAGATGAAAGATACGTGATTTTATGCATACCATGTCAAAATCAATCTCAAAGTTAAAGGTGTGTTTTTTCTCGCTGGCTCGAGACTTATTACGAAGCAAATTTTGCTGCATGCGCCATTGTGTGCCCCCTCTTTTTGTTCTTATCACGCATTGAGCTTCGCCCTAATGCTCGGGCACAATCATAAAACATCCTGTTCATACAATGATATGACCCCTCCGTTCTCCCTTCTCTTTCTCTCCCGTTCCCCCTCCTTTTCTTTCCAATCTCCCCCTTTCGCTTCTCTCTCTCCTATTATGTATTCTCTCTTTCCTTGTTTTTTTTACACTATCCACTGGCGGCTCCAATTAAGAGATTAGTCAGGAACGTGGTTCCCCATGCTTGAAATATTCCGTTTTGTTAATTTTAGCCCCCCGTTAATGTGCATGCGCCGGGTAACCGAGTCAAGTTCTACAAGTTAGGGTAGGTGGTTACCCCGGATAGGCCGTCGGGATATTCCTGGGGGCCCCTTCATTGGCGGCGGAAGCCAATAAATTTAGGGGGTGTCCACCTGAAATTTTGGGATGGACACATGTAAAAAATAGGACAAGCGCCCAAAAAATTTTTGAGAAGCAAAAAAAAAAAAAAAAAAAAAAAAAAAGGTTATCAAAACAAAATTTAGGGGGGGACCGTCCCCCCCACCTAAAATTTAGGGGGGGACACGTCCCCCCCGCTTCCGCCGCCTATGGGCCCCTTGGAAAAAATATAAACAAAATGCGATAAATAGACCTTTATTCCTTTAATTTGTTAATTTGAGCCCCCTAAATGTGCATGCACCGGGTCAAACTAGTGTTTATATGGTTGCCCGAGTCAAGTTCTACAAGTCAGGATACGTGTTACCCGGCTAGGCCGTCGGGGTATCCCTGGGGGCATCTCGAAAAAAAAATCTTGCCCTTTTATTCACTGACGTTTGTCCCCTAAATGTCCTCGTACTTGGGCACGCCAGTGTTGTTATGGTTGCCCGAGACGTGTTGCACCTGTAAAACCCCTTAGCTTTCAAAACCCCTGAATATATCGAATGTTGGTCCAGCTTCACAGGCGTTTGAATATCGATCCTGAATATCAAACCAACTTCACAGTTTGAATATCAAATGTCGAACATCCAACTAACTTCCTGCCGGTACGTTCCTGTACAATACTCTGTAGTCTCAGCTCTTCGCATTGCGCTCATATAACGAACGGTCTCATTGGTTGATTTAACGTCACTACACTAATTCATTTAACGTCATGACGTTAAATCGTTGAGCAGTAATTCGGAATTACGTCGTGTAGTAATTATTTACTACACGACGTAATTAATTAGGTGGTGTAGTAATTGGAATTACTACACTACGTAATTATTTACGTAGTGTAGTAATTCGAATTACTACACGACCTTAGTTATTTGATGTAGCGACACTAATTCATTTAACGTCGTGACATTAAATCGTTGGGCAGTAATTCGGAATTGCGTCGTGTAGTAATTCGAATTACTACACTACGTAATTATTTACGTCGTGTGGTAATTCGAATTGCTACACTTCGTAATTATTTACGTCGTGTAGTAAATTGAATTACGACACGACGTATATCCGTGTTTTTGACGGTCTCCTGCTTCCATACAATTCAGCCTTCTCTCATCTACTCAAGCCTCTCTCACCTCTTCAACTCAACCAGCCTTCTATTCAATACATGGAATTGGAATGTTGTTTTGTGAGTCTCATGATTAATCGCGAAGAGGGCAGATCGGGCTAAAATCTTGAGATTGAGCAAACTCAGGCTGGCGCAGCACTGCCTTAAGAGTGCAGTGGATTTTAACTCATAAAATTGTTTTTATGTGAAGTATAATACACGGAGGTATATAAAATGAGCTCCTTTACAATGTGACTTTAATATTGGAGAAGCAAGCGTCTTCCTTTTAATCGCTCTTTTTTTCTCTATATTTCTCTCTCTTTATTACCTTGATGGGTTATGGATACTGAAGTTAGCTTTAAAGGTTCAAGAAAGAATTAAGTATAGAATCAGAATCAGAATGTTGATTCGTGAATTACAAATATATATTATTAGTGGATTTTATCTCATAAAATTATGTTGTTGTCTTTTGTCTCACCTGTTGTGATGGTGGTGTTGTCAGCATTGAAATCTTAACCAAGATTAAGGTTTTGAAATGTCATCATGACTTTAAAGTATTTGGACCTCTTTTATGAAGCATGGACATATATAGCATCATTAATCATTTTGCACAAGTTGTAGGTAATTGGTTACAAAGTCAAAAGTCATTTATAGTCAATGAATTTTGACCATGTTGGTGGTATTTTTTGAAGTGTCATCATAACTTCAAAGTTTTTTTAATCTAGTTCATGAAATTGGGCATAAGGGTGATCAAGTATCACTAATCACATAGGAGTGTCAGGTCACATGATCAAGGTCAAAGATCAATTAACTTTATAGTATGAATATTTTTTGAATAATTGTTCATCTTTTCAATGTCAGAAGTACTGCTGCATAGTGCAGGTGAGACTGCCTGAGGCATTCAACTTATTTCTATCAGTTCCCCTATGAAATTACATTTTCTTGTAATTTGTAATAAAAAGTGTACCCAATTCACTTCATGTCATCAGAACACCTTCTGGGGCCCCTTTCATAAAGGAGTTGCAACTGTTGTAACTTTCATGGCAACAGGGCTCAGCAGCCAATCAGGATCAAGGTTTCCATGGTAATTGCCATTATGGCAAAGTTACAACAGCTGCAAGCCTTTCATGAAACGGAACCCAAAACACACATGTTGGTCTACATGTACAAGTATTGTAGGTCTACATGTAAAAACTGGAACAGTGAACAACTCTTTCGAGAGGGGGGGGGGGGGGGATTTGCCAAAATCTATGAAGTGGTACAAGTTAACATTTTTCTCTGGTGGAAAGATTTGGCAATATCATTTCTGCTAAAATTTGTCTCATTGGACAGCTTTTGGCATCTACATGCTGTATGCTCAGTTTTTTTATCCTGCCTGCATTGAAGCAAAAGACTTCTAAAACTCTGTGTTTGTCCCAAATGCCAAAATAATGATAGATGGTGCTTTTGAACCCAACTGAATATTCTTCCTAGTTGACCATGAAGTCATACAACATGAAATCTGTTGGATTCTCTTAGGCGCTGTCGTAAATCAGTCAGAAGCCATAAACATTCTGGAGGTTTGCAGTTGCTTCAGTTCAGCGCCACCTCAAACCACCAAACAAATAACCCAGGAACGAAGATTCCTGTAATGGGGCATGGTGGTTTTACATCCACTTGATCACCAAAACACCCCTAAATTACAAGAACTTGGTCAGGCCTGAATATAAGTACTGGTATTCATACCCAAACCATGGACGCTACCATGGGGATATTAAGTTCTGGAAATTATGAGCATGCATGTATGGTCTTCATAGAAAACAAAGTGCTAAATTCAAAATGCTAGCTCAACAGCACCAAGGCACGAGTTCGCTTTAATTCATATCACAGCGATGACGGGATACAATTTCTTGCTTTCACGCAACCAAAATACATACATGCATGTGACCTTGGAAAAATCCCTGTAAACGTTCTCACAATTTTTAGTATAGTACCAACTATTTATTACTGTAGGTACTTTTCTTTTAAGAATATTGCAAGTAAATTGCTTTCACATTGGCAATAGATACCTGGAGTTTTCTGACTGAGCAGGGTAAATTTCCTGATCAGAGGATACCTAGAATTATTGAACATTGAGTCGGTCTGAATATGCCTATGGTGGGGCCCATGGTGGATTTCTTTTTGGAGTTTTCTTTCTGATAGCCTGCTTGCCAATTCATGATTTATGATATTGTCATGAATGAGTCACCACAGATTGTCAGACGAGTTTGACCTTCAGTGACCCCTAGTAAATTGGCCAGACTCTTCAAAGTTTGATACAGGTGTCTCTGGTTGTACATTTCTTCAATTTTTGGTTTGTAGTTCAGAATCGTGGTTTTTGTTTTTTCAGATCAAAAAGAATTTTCATTGATTAATTATGGTAGAGAATGCCAAATTATTTGTTTGTGGTAATAGAAAGACAGAAATGACGTGAAAATTAAATAAAATGCAGTAAAAGATGCAATGATTGTGTACATGTTTCCTCAAGAATAATTGTACTACAAAGAAAAATAATGATATGATAGAGACCTCTGTTGTCCCCAAAATTTTTAATAAATCTAATTTCATATGATAAGATACAAAAGAGTGGAGATATGACATCATCAGCCCACCTAATGAATATTCATAAAGACAGGCCTAGAATTGTTTCACCAAAATAATGCAAATCTTTGAAATTCAATAACTTTGTTATTTGTTATCCGATTTTGATCAAATTTTCACCATTTTGCTTTGTGAATTTTACTCTTATTTATTGAGACATAAATATTTCCAGCCTGGACCATCCCTTAAAGGGTCTGAATGTGCAGCCTACTCATGCCTTGTGTACTGAAGGTCCTCTTGTTCAGGAAACAGCAAGTTTTGTATGTGCTAGTCTTTGCGTGGAGACACACTTGCTGATCAAAGTTTCAATCAGGGTCTGTGCCTGCAGACTATGCTATCCATGGGTCTGTAGTGATACTAGTACAAGCAGACATTATCTCAAAGTCAAAAATACTAAGCTCTATGCAAAAACCAAGGGTATGGAGTGCCTCAAGACTACTGAATTTTTTTCAATTCAATTCAGTTTATTAGATATAAAACAGAATACAATGCTGTAGTCCGAAGACTAATTGTGCAATGTTTTATTGAATATTATTTACAGTTGAAGATTGTATATATACACTTTAAAAAAATTATTCACACAAATGAGAAACAGTTGCTTGATTGAGTCATGCAAGTGAGAATGTATACATGAATGTATACAGTTGTTTTGTCTCACTCCTCAAGGGTCTTTATGTACATACTATTTCTGTGGATGACCGTTTCAAAAGTGCATCTGTTATTGGATATGTAATTGAAAGAGGATTTATGAAGGTAGACATTTGTAGGAGAAGGGAATTGTTTGGGAGCAGTAGAAGGATTTGAAAGATATGAATCTTTTCAATCCGTTGAACCCATAATGGAGAGGAGATTTTGCAAGTCGTAAATATTGGAGTTGATGTACATGTGTTAGGGCATTCATGTTCACAGCCCATTCAGAGATATGTTATTGTAGACCTATTCTGAAACATATTTGCAGTTTCCATTGTGTGCCTATTTACCAATGAATCATTCCAAAACATCTTGCCCATTAATAGCTATTTACCAAAATATCACCTCTATGGTCACCTCTTGCCATTATATAGGCCTACTCAATGTAAATCCCCCTTTTTTATGATACATGTTCAGACATGATATATGCAGTGCTTTACTTTTTATTATATTTTAATTCAAATATTTGTTAATAACTAAGGCTATAGCACCAACTATTGATATAATCTGTTCTATTAAAGGCTCATAATAACCTACATTTAAGCTCAAGCTGTCATTTTCAGCGCCACTTGCATTCAATCCGTGTACCCGTCCACCTCACCTGGGTTGAGTGCAGCATATTGTGGGTAAAATTTCTTGCTGAAGAAAAACATGCCATTTGCTGAGATCTGAACCCACATACCTCAAATTGTAATGGGAATATATTAAACCACTAAGCCAATGTATTCAAAATTATCGAAATGGCCTGCAATATCATGACTCCATTTTCCTTCAACAAACATTTTTAAATTGCATTTTATACAAAATTTATGAAGGCTTCTATCATCTCTTTCAGTCAGCTTTCAACAGAAAGCAAGCAGGTTTTCTTGGTAGTGGATGCTTTGTGGTCAGGCCTCTGACAGTTTGTTGTTCCATTTTCATTTCTATGATTGAGGTTCACTTGCAGTACACCCTCAAAATGAAAGTGATTAGGAGGGTTATATGAAGGCCATATTCCTCTGTTACTATTCAAATGTTAATTACAAGGCAGTATGGACTGTAAGAGGTAGTCTGCTGGGCAAACCCTTTCACTCGAGTTAAGGGTCTGAATGTGCAGCCTACTCATGCCTTGTGTACTGAAGGCTCTCTCGCTGCTAGTCTTTGCGTGGAGGCACTTGTTGATCAAAGTTCCAATCAGGGTCTGTACCTGCAGACTACGTGAGAGGATGGAAGTTCATTCGTTTGATATGATGGTATGACAGACTTGAAGAAATAGATGATACTTTAGTGACAAAATTGTGTTTTTCATAAAGTGGTTTGCTGCCCCCAAGATACCCAACCCCACTACTACCTTTTCCATTTTCAAATCTCAGATTTGTGACATTAGATGCCTTTTGATTACCAAATATCACAGACTCTTTCATTGATTGTCATTTCAATAAAAGTATTGAAGTCGAAAAAAGAAGATTTTGTGGCCCCAGAAGATTTAACTATAAAAGAAGGCAGAATGTACACATATATTTTATATTTTTTGTGGGCCTACATGTCGGCCTAACAATCATGTGTGTATTCTGTTGCTAATTCGTTAACAAATTTTATGTTTTGGTGAAGTGTTTAACGACTCATTTTACTCTATTCTCTTTCTGTAGATCAATACGTTACTGTATAGCAGAATGGGACGTATTCAGATGTTTAGAAGGCAGTGGTACATGTAAGTTTGATTTTTACTCGGCATTTCCTCCCTATAGTTGAAAATGATTGGATATTTCAAGCTTGCTGAGCAGCTTGGAAGACAAATTCTGAATATAGAATAAGCCCTTTTTGGAATTTATCCCGAAGGACATTTGATTTAAGATGTGCATTTTGGCCAATTCTTGATGAGGAAACTAGTTGTATAACTTGTTGGCCTTTACTATCAAATTAAATTCTATAACCATAAATATTAGAAATTTGATTATGCATCATTTTAAAATGATTGAGCTTATGTATTTATAGGGGGGAGAATATATAAATGATATTGAGACTTGTTTTAAGTACAGATTAAAAACATGTACAAGTACAGTATATAGATGACTATTAGGAAAGATTGTGTAGTGTATGAACACACCCCAAAATACAAAGAAACAGCACACATGCATGAGTCGACCCCCTCCCACAAATGTCTCTTCATGTGCTTGTAGGCCCTATATATATATGTTCCTTTTCTTGAAGTTGTCATTTTTCAATTCCTCTGAATTAAATCATTAATTCAAATAAACACAATCTAGGCCATCTCTTGAATTTCATGTTTGAATGTCCTCTCAAGATCTTACCATCCCTATTTGTTCATGATGGTGTTTTAGAGACGTCCATTAACCCACATGTTTTACTCTCAGACCGGCACAGACATACAAATATCTGTCATCCCACCAAGATATATCTCTTGCCCATCTCTTTTCCACATAATTGGAAAATACTTTGAAGCTCTCTTCTCCTACTTTTAAACCTGATGATGCCGTTATCACCGCATCGTATCGCCAACACCGAGATTGTTTATTTTTAAAGAGACACGTAGTGGTAGAGGCGTAGGGCTAGAAGCGCTGGCAGGCGATACAGAGTGTCGACAGATCGTTTGTCATCTTTGACAGTATTACGGAGTGTATCTCTCAGTCATCCCCTATCTCTGTTGGCAGGGCGTGACATCTCATTGGGCTTCTGATTACCCATTGTGTATAAACAAGGAAGCCTCGTCAACGCTCGTTTGTAACGGAAACTTCGTCAGGTGCCGGTTAGACCCTAATCAGGATCTCATTAAGGTGACATTTGTCGAGGCACGTTTTTTTCTTGAAGACGCCATCGTCTTCATTCATAGCGAAACATTTAAAACATGATTACAAGAAATAACTGTTTGTACTAAGTTACTAGATATTTATGACTGTAAGTACATGAAAAATACATTCAGTAATTAAGTGCAATTTAGTGGTAAACCATGTAGGCCTATTAAAAGTTACAATCAAATTTGAATATTAATTGCATGTGTTATGTTGAACAACTAGTCCCTGGACATTTTTGGTGGTAGTGCTCGCT
The DNA here is from genome assembly GCF_018143015.1 of Lytechinus variegatus. Lineage (NCBI taxonomy): Eukaryota > Metazoa > Echinodermata > Echinoidea > Temnopleuroida > Toxopneustidae > Lytechinus > Lytechinus variegatus. Next base: position 9,145,941 of record NC_054754.1, on the reverse strand, counting down.
TTTTTAGTTCTCTTTTGTTCTGCCCTAATAAAAAAAAGCACAACCCAACAAATCAGAAAGAATGACTTACCCCCCCCACCCCTTTTCAATAAATGCATACATTTAGGGTACACATATATAAGCCTACCATATGGATGCCCCATATTTTGCTATCCCTGTGCTCCAAATGTTTTTTTTTTTGGGGGGGGGGATCTCAGGGTGGCTATTGACCTCTTGGTGTTGGTGTTAGGTCAATTTTACATGAGTATAACACCAATCATAAAATGAAGATGGTCCTGAAAAGTCACTCGCTATGTGTTGAGTTGTCAATATTGTGATCTGAATTATTTGTTTTAACTTAGAATAGGGTTTGGAGCGAGGAAACACAATCCAAAATGTGCCTCCAACACCAACACCGAACTTGAAATCACCCATTCTGCTTATGAAGCCGTATACTACTTTGAATAGTTTCCCAAGAGAAATAACTGGATTGAAACGCATTTCTACGAAGCCTGTACAAATCATTTTGAAGAAAAAAAATCCCCAAGAATCTCATACAGTAATATAAACAAATCTTGAAAGTCCCAACTCAATGAACTCTTCTGAATGTTCCAACATTCTCATGACTCACTGCAACATAAAATCCCCATGGGAAGGGGGTTGAACTGCAGTTCTTCCTAAACAAGAGACAGTATTTTACTTGCCCTTCAAGTTCTAGTTCCAGGAGAAAGAAAGTATAAAGATTAATCAGACCTATTCATCACAACCTTTGACCTTGGCAACCCCCAAGAGTCCCTTTGCTACTACGCTGACTGATGTCTCTTGTCAGTTTCTTTGAAATGTGCAGTAAGGCCTCGGGCAATAGAGGATTATTTTCATGTCAAGTTCGACTTGGGATTGGTGAGAATCAGCGTAGGCATACTACGTGCTTTCTGATCTCTTCAAATTAAAATATTCCTGGTATACATATATTCTTACGGGGAGGGGGGGGTCTACCCCCATATTCCCTGGACCCCAGAAAATACCAGGTATTTTGCCAGTTAAAGGTAAATTTCTTGTTATATATATAATATGATAATAATAATACCAACATGCTTATATAGCGCATATCACTGCCAAATGCGTCCCTATGCACTTTATAATTCGATATTATTACCCTTGCTTTATCCTCGCAGCCTTTTACAGTGCGTTGGCGTTTCAAGAAATAAATTCCTGCCAGGTACCCATTTACCTCACCTGGGTCGAGTGCAGCACAATAGGTGGTTTCAAACCGCCTCGATCACAAGAATCCCCGTTAAATTACGAGAACTTTTTTAGGCTGAAAAATACCCATTAATTATTCTTGCATTCACACCGCCCTGAAACATATCTTTTGGGATAACTTCCTTACGAGCATGCGCAGTATGCGCAGTATGGTCTGATAAGCAGGCAAGGCGCGAGATTCAAAATCACTAGCCCAGCAGCCACCCAGAGCTCCCGCGCCCAACGACGCCCAACAACACGCTGGGATAAAAAGTTCCCGTAATTTGCTTTCACATCGCCAAAATACCTGCGACCTTGGAAAAATTCCTGCGAAAGATCTCGTAATTTCGCCAAGTACCTACTATTTAGCGGGTATTTTCTTTCGGGGAAATTACGTGTAGTTTGCTTTCACATTACCAAAACTGGTATTTTCTGATCTTGGTAAATTTCCCAATCAGAGAATACCTGGAACTGACGAACTTAAGGCGGTCTGAAAACACCTAATGTGGATAAATTCCTTGCCGAAGGAAATTACGATTTCATGGGTGGGGCGGGGGGGGGGGGGGAACACCCTTAAACTGCAGTCACACCAAAGAAACTGCTTCCAAAGTATAAATAGAGATTTGGTATACTTTCAGGTGGGTGTTTCATAAAGCTGTTCATAAGATACGAATGACTTGAAGCACGACTGGTGATCCTTTCTTGCGCTTAGTGATATCACTACCCTAAGAACATATTCCAGTTATTGGTAAACTTTACGAACAGCTCTATGAAACACCCACCTGCTGGGGCCCGTCTTACAAAGAGTTATGATTGATCTGATCAATTGCAACTATGGAAAGCCTGCAAAGTCAACATGTAAAAATTCATGTTTGTTCAAAAAAAATTCTAGATATGAATGTACATCCATAAATGCATTGACTTCTTGGCAATTTGGCGTGTTCTCCTTTGTCTACAACGGACATTTTAAAAATTTCCTGGATTTTGGATGGATTTCCATAGAGTTACGATTGATTGGATTGATCGTAACTCTCTGTAAGACCCAGGAGTCATTTTTGCTGGTGTGACTTGTGGCATAACATCGGGTGTTTGTTTCTTCAGAGTGTTGTGTGCTGATATGATATGTATATTCTTTGTGGTTACTATACACAAATAGTTTTGATTATTTGTGACCAACAATTGAATTCCAAAGGTGTTACACTTTACTCTCCAAGTGGTCAAATCAGGAATGCATGGTCCCTAATGTCCAGAAATCGGTTAGGAGAAGGTATATTAATGTATAGGCCTACTGTTTTTATTTAAGTTGTAATCGCCTTGGTATTTACTTTCTGTTTTCATGCATATGCTGACTTTGAGGGTACCTATAAAGATTTTTGGTCTAGCTTGTTGATGTTTTTTTTCATTTTATCTATTTATTTATTAATGTACATGTTTATTTATTTGTTTATGCATTATATTTTTATTCATTCATTCATCCATTCATTCATTTAATTCATCCATTCACTCACTCACTCATTCACTTATTCATTCATTCGTCTATTCATTTCCATATATTTTTAGGGGAGGAGGGCCAGCATCAAGGATTGAAAATGAAATAGAGAAGCAAATTTAAAGGACAAGTCCACCTCAACAAAAAGTTGATTTGAAAAAAAAGAGAAAAATCCAACAAGCATAACACTGAAAATTTCAAAGTTATGGCATTTTAAAGTTTCGCTTAATTTCACAAAAGAGTGATATGCACATCCAGGTCGGTATGCAAATGAGGAGACTGATGACGTCATCCACTCACTTTCTTTTGTATTTTATTATATGAAATATTCTAATTTTCTCATTATCAAGTGATATGACGATTAATTCCTCCCTGAACACGTGGAATTAGCAATGTTAAATACTATATGGTTCAGTCAAGTTGGTTCTTATTGTCAAATTTGTAAAAAAGGAAATATTGTGTAATTCAAACAATAAAAAACAAAAGAAATAGTGAGTGATGGATATCATCGATTCACTCATTTGCATGTCACTGAGTTGTGAATATCACTGTTTTGTGAAAAATAAGCAAAACCTTAAAATGTCATAACTTTCTTATTTTACATCTGAGTTTGATGAAATTTTCAGTGTTATGCTAGTTTGATTTTTTCTCTTTTTATTCAAATTAACATTTTTCTGGAGTGGACTTGACCTTTAAGGATTAATTTGTTATTTGGGTTTTATTAATTCTTTAATGCTTGTTTCATCAATTTGTTTATTTCTTTCAAATTTTCCCCTTTCTTTGATTCATAAAAAAATATCCTCTATTTTTTTCCCCAGATGTTATGGTAGTATGCAATTATCAGCTCAGGATATTTGTTTGTTTTTATAGTTAAATGTAGAGTGGATATTGATTTTTTGAAACTATAGGCGAGTGTATGTGGAAATATCAACTCCAAAGTTATCATGACTTCTTCCTGTCAAAAACCAAACACTTCAAGCAAAACACTTGATATGTTTTGAAGATGTTGGCCAACAAAATAAAAATATATAATTTCAGTTATTTTGTTTTCTTTAATAATGTCATACCATTGATGATTTACCCTACAACGTAGATATAGACAAGATGGGGATAACTATAAATGTATCTTAATGAAAACAAAGCTCTCGGAAAGAGGAAAGAACAACTTGAGTTGTGTAATTGAGAAGCTCAATTACATCGTGAGGAATGTCTGGATAGGGACATTGGCATGGAAGTAATTTCACCACAAACAATATGTTCAGGCATTTAAAAAGATATTAAAATGTTCTCCTGAAACTGCACAACATCTCAAACAAAAATATGAAAATATAGTCAAAAGAATAGTCTCAGTCTGCTTTTTCATATTTTCCATTATTCATCAGTGGAATGCTCCTCGGAGTTAGGCCTTTCTGGATTCTGGGTTATATGCACAGGATGTATGCACCTTCTCCAATCCTTGGGAAACATTTTAGCATAAGTTTCCTGTTCAAAGTGCTAGATGTATTATAAGAGCACAGAGACTTGATGCTTTTATCATTGAGTGCACTCAATGTCAGCAAAGTTTAAAGGGGAAGTTCACCCTGACAAAAACTTTATTGTAAAAATAGCAGAAAAAATAATAAAAAATATTGCCGAAGGTTTGAGAAAAATTCATCAAATAATTAAAAAGTTATTAGAATTTCAATTATTTGATTTGTGACGTCATATGCGAGCAGCATTCCTACATAGCGAATGGTAAAAAATCAATAAGATGTCATTTTCTCAGAAAATTGAAAATGGTTTTCACTGTACCTTTTGTATATCAATGGACAAATTATTTCACACCCGATCATGAATAGAAAACAAAATTAAGTCATCAGGAACCATGCAAAATTTGAAATTCATGCATTTTATATTACATAACACATGGGGCAGCTGCTCGTTTATGACGTCACAAATCCAAAACTTTGAACTCTAATAACTTTCTTACTCTTTAACGGATTTTCCTCAAACCTTCACCAATATTTTTTACTATTTTTTCTGCTATTTTTGCAACAAAGTTTTCTTCAGGGTGAACTTCCCCTTTAATATCATTATGTATTTGCTTTAATAGTGTCATAGTGGCTAGCCTTAAAACACCTGGTCCCTGTTGCATGAAAGTTATTATTATGGTAACTACCATGGTAATGCTCATCATCAGCCAATCAAAACCAAGGATTCCATGGAATTTACCATTTGATGACAAAGTTACCATAATTGTAATAGTAACTTTCATGCAACGGGCCCAGGATGGAGAGTTGCCAATTTTAGATTTTTAGATTGAACGGTAAGAAATTCACCCAAAAGCTATCATGCTTTTATTACCTTTGTGTGAACACAATGTATTATAGTACATTCCTTCAATACTCCGATGGAAACATTGAGATGGCAAGTGAAATCTTACCGTTAAAGGAGACTGCAAAAGAGAAGTGATATCGATATTGTCGACAAAAACATGCGATCGTTGTCTTCATTCTATACTTGGGATGAAAGATTGCTATCAAGGAAGTATGGAAGTAAACATTGTATGTCCGAGCCGGAAGGGGGTTTCAATTGACAGTTTGATGAAAATGCTTTTCGTCTTTTTGATAATTTTTTCATTTAATTTTTTTTGTTGATCAGGTACAGGAAACAATCTTGGTATGAATAGGAAATACTGGTGAATGTAATGAAATAATCACCTCTGGTTCATATTTTTACCAGTTCAGTATCCTTCATAAGCAAAGTTTAAATATGGAAATTGAAATATGTGATCTTCACACAATCACAGTCAATCAGTCATATACCAAATTCATTTACTGGATGTGCAAATATAGCTTTGAGACATCATAATTTTGATAGCAGAACAACAATGAATTTTTAAATTTTTTATTGGTTCTCTCACACAATTATACACTCAGAAATTTTAAACAACCTATGATTTGGTTCAAATATGAATGTACCACGTGCTGGTTAAAAAAAATGAATGCAAAATGAATTGGTAGATTCACGTTATAACCAACCTATTTGATTTTGTTGGTTAAAAAAATTGTGAGAAAGAATGTTAGTTTTACATTAACATGTGTCACTCAGAAGCAAATACACTTTCATCAGTTCCACACAGCCGTTTAGCATGTAGAGTCTGCCTCCGAATTTACCACAAACAATGCAATACACAAGAACATAGGAATAACAATGGAATGCTGTGGATTTCGGTTATAAGAAACATGTCTTTGCATTTGAGCTAGACAGAGGTTAACCACAGACTTCTTGCCTAATTTGGAACACGTTCCCTGGCTGCATGATTGAGGGATCTGGCACCGGAACTCATACTATTCAAGAAATGAAATATTTACTACTTCCAAAAGGGTGTGTAATGATTAATGTACATGTATATAGCAAAACCAGTATTGAGCCCCATATTTTTAAATGTGATGCTGGTTTGATTATTTATTACTTTATTTATTTGTTTATGTATTTATTTATTAATCTATTTATTTATTTATTTTAGTACGAGATGTTTTATAGCAAGCAGTTCTTGGGGGATCATCTAATCCTGATTTTGTTTGTTACTGAAGTTTCCTCTTCATTTCGTGGAACTATTCATTACCTTAAAAAAATAAAAAGTAAGCAAACTCGCAGATCATTTCATTTTGTGCTGTATATCTCCCCGAGGCCCCTGAGTAATACAAGGTCGGATATGATTTGACCCAAACAAATCCATGAAAACTGGACCCCTGATCCTAAATAAAATTCCATAGCTTTGAGAGATTCTCAGGTGAAGGTCTTGTAGCTATTGATAACTGGTGACAGAATGTTAGGCGAATCTGTCCTGGACCTGATAGAAGAGCGTGATGATGTGTGACTCTGCAGCCTCCGATTTTTAATTCGTGTGCGCTCATGAGGCTTGAACAAAACGTGTATTGCAAAAATAGCAGAAAATCTAATTTGCAAATACATAACGTCTTTCGCGGATGTAGCGAAAACTATGGGTACTGGTAATGAAGAGATATGAAATAGTTATCTCCCCCCGGGGGGGGGGGGCAACTTTCTATTAATTGAACCAGGAGGCAATATGGGATTAGAGACTACTGATGCAAGTGCATCTGATAGAGAGAATTCCCCAAAGAAATACAAAAAAATATACTAGGAGCACGTGGAAACAAGAGAGCTTGCAGTAGTAAAAAGATCCTTGTTGTAAAACAACTGATGGTTAAAGGACCCCCCCATATGAAGGGTCAACCCGTAAACACAATTTTGGATGGGTGGCAAAATGTGAGGGTAAAAATATTTGTAGAGGGCATGTGTAGTCTTTTGGGACCTTCTATGTCTCCCAAGTAATTTGAACAATCTGGACCAGGTCTAAATTTGAGAGATTGCATCAGCAGCGTTCCTGTGAACCCTCCCAAACCCTCTATGGTGCTAATTGTAAGTGTCAGTGCAATCTCAAGTCTGACAGGCCGTGTTCATATTATGAACTCGTCTAGCTTATGGTCTGCATGATTTGTACTTAAGTATTTTTAATGGCAGTTGGTCAAATTCTCAGACCATCCAACACTTTCATGTCGAGCCCCACTTGGTCCAATTTGGTCGAATTACTGTTTGGTCCATCCAGTACCTTAGTCCACCAGCGTATGGTCATTATAATCTACCTACCTTTCTTACATTCGTGCACTCCCCTTTTCACTTCTCCATTGAACTCACCTTCCACAAAAAAATGTAATCTTATGCTGTATGTTGGTACATGCTTGGTAGGCCTATAGTCTACATCGATTTTTTGATATTTTAATTTATTTTTTTATTATTCAAATAGGACCCCTAAATATGTGGCAACCAATCCTAATTTTCATTCATTATTGTCCATTTTTAAAAATAGGTCAATCAAAATTGCCAATGGTGTGGAAGAGCACCGTCCATATTCTGCCTGAACAAACATCAATCTCGTACAAGCTTTTCCATATAATGGGACCCTACCTAGAAAAAATGTTAAATGGGTAATAGGGTATTTACAAGCTTTTTTTTTGCTTTCAGATGTTTGATTCTGAAACCTGGTGCATACAACATGTTTTCTCCTCAAAGTTCCACCACTGTCTCATCTATGATGCCCTCTGGAACCAGTTGGTCCATATACAAAGTTTCGGCACACAATTTGTCTGTCATTAGCTTAAGCTTGTAAAATTTCCATGCTTGTACATGTAGTTCATACTATACAATACCTTATTTATCTACAGTTAGAGCCTGTGGCATATGTTTAGTTCTCATAATGTTCTAAAAATTATCTGCTGTGTACATCCTTCTTTTCATTATCTATAGCTTCGGGAGATTTTACTGAGTGCAATTGTATCATAGTTCTTCTGTCTAATCTTCTCTTGTCATGAAACTTATAGGAAATTTTCAGAGCATGACAAGATTTCGCTTTAAATTTTACCATCCATTGCTTTCAATCTCAATGTCTCAGTTTTTGTAGGAACACATCGTTTGCATTCTGGAACTTGATTTGTTTGGGCCATCTCTTGCCCAGCAGAATTTCATTTGGCAGAACAGCGGGAAGTCTGGCATAGTTTCCATGTCATATCAGCATGTGGGCTGGGGTGAACAAGAAAGAAAAGGTGTTCGGGCAAGGTCCATAGCATGATTACGAGACATTTTGTTTCCAGATGTATTTTATAGGCCTATACATGATGCAATACTCTCTAGTTGTGATATATCTATGGACGCCTAAATTTTAGCTTTTATTACATCTGTGCAACAGTTTACAAACAGGCCTTTTCAAATATTTTCACATGTACATGAACTTGAAGATCTTTTGCTCCCATTAACCAAAGCAGAGGCGGTATGGAAATTTGAAAAAAAATTATAGGGAAGAAAATTTCTTACATGTTTTTTGCTATTTTATGTTAGGAATTGATATATTTTCTTTACTTATCATTGAAGTATAGGTTTCATAAATTCTTTATTTCATTTATCAATTTATATATCCATCTATCAATTTAATTTTTAATTAAACACTGACAAAACCTCATGCACTTAGCTTGCCCTGACACTCTCACAACTTCATTATTTGTGTAATATTTATGAAAAAAAAATTATTGTTGAGATACCAATAGCTGACATTTACCTGCCAAGAACGTTTCATATGGTAGAGAAGGCTGTCAATTGAAACGTGACTTCATGTCTCGTTCACTTGTTCATTTGCTCTGAGAAGCAGCGGGAGATGGTCTCCAGTTGCCACAAAGCATGCAGAGGGCATGTTTGGTCTTTTCATGGGTATATTTGCCACTAGTTTGCTATACTAGATGTAGGCCTAATCCCAATTTAAAGAAAAAAAGATTCCCACCCCTCCAAAAAAAAAAATTGCTTTCTAAATGCAGATCAGCTGTGAATAGGGACCTGCCAAATATTGCATTTATTTTTAATTTTAGCCATTAATATTTCTATAAATCTAAAAAGATTGAAATTAAAATCTTTTAGCTTTTTTTAATCTATGAGGATTAAATGTTAATTTGATATTGAACTTGTCACCATTCATGGCCATTCTGGATTTATTTAAAAGACGAGTCCACCCCAACAAAAAGTTGATTTGAATAATTTGAAAAAATCCAATGAGCATAACACTGAAAATTTCATCAAAATCGGATGTAAAATAAGAAAGTTATGACAATTTAAAGTTTCGCTTAATTTCACAAAACAGTTAGATGCACATCCTGGTCGTTATGCAAATGATGAGACTGATGACCTCATCCACTTACTATTTCTTTTGTATTTTATTTTATAAAATCATTCTCATTTTCTCCTCATTGTCAACAAGTGAAACAACGATTGATTCCTCCATGAACATGTGGAATTCGCATTGTTTAATACTATATGGTTCAGTCAAGTTGGTCGCTATTTTCAAATCTGTAAAAAAATAAATATTGTATAATTAACACTAGAAAACAAAAGAAATAGTGAGAGACATCATCGCCTGTCTAATATGCATATCACTGTTTTGTGAAAAATAAATGAAAATAAAATTTCATAACTTCCTTACTTTACATCTGATTATGATGAAATTTTCAGTGTTATGCTTTGTTTGATTTTTCTTAATTTATTCAAATCAACATTTTTCTGAGGTGGACTTGACCTTTAAATCCTTGGAATTTAGAGTTACGAAAGTAACTTTTTAGAAGATGTGAAGAGCATTTTTATTTTTCTACTGAAAAACAACAACCTTTTGGTAATGGAATATCAGAGCTGGACTGCCCCTTCATACATAATTGGACCCCCCCAAAAAAAGAACTTAATAATAATAAAAACAAGTAAAAAGTTTTGTACCCAGTAGGATTAAATTATGGTGAAGCAGGTTTTGTTTTCAGTGTTGAAAGGCACTCTAATTGTCTTTATGGTTAATAAATGTTTGCTCTCTGTGTAAAGTTCATCTATAGCGACTATACATGTAGGTCTCCTTCGGATGATGGTATTTTCCATCCAAGGCACCTGTTAAGCAAGTCTTTTCATAAGAAAAATAAAATGGAAAAAAGACATCAAATTTACCAGGGGTATTAAGATTTTGAATGTATTCATATAAAATTTTTCATGTTTACGGGACTATCCGTCACACGAAAAAAAAAAGTTAATTTATTCAAATTGCTAGCAGGCTTCGCCACCTGTTCATTTCCATATGGTTTCCCTTGCCACTTTTCTATTTAATATCTAACCACATTCATGTTTACATTGTTCTAATGCCTATATCATGTGCAAAGTATGGAGGACCACATTGTATGCATCTCATTCAAGTGTGGAGCCTTGGTCTGTACATGGATCCATGGTCTGTAGATGTGTTTTCCCCCTTTTCTTTCTGATAAAAATGACACGCAATTATGCATTCTATTTGATGGGAAATATATACATGTATATCACAAAGATATTGAACCAAATCAATTTATGTGTGTGTGGGGGGGGGGGTATTTTGCTCCTTGTCATTTTTTAATTATTCAATGAAAGGATGAGGGGCTTATAACGTTTAATGTGTGGAGGAGAGGAGGATAGTAAAAAATAGAAGGGGGGGGTAGCAAATAAAAAAGAGAGGGAGAGAAGGTCAGGAGGAAATCGAAATGGGGGGGGTGGAAATAATAAGCAGTCATTTTATTGTTTGAATTGGAGTGTGCATTCTCCCATGGATCAATAGAAGAATGTGTGTCCATTGTCGGGGAAACGAGGCGTCTGTCGCATCGTGTGAATTTTATTGGGTATGAAATGGTTCATTTTCCATTTCAGGCATATTTTTGTTAATTAGATTCCAAATTAAAGGTTCTGGAAGATGAGGAGTTGCTTCTTTCTCTTCTTCATGGACCTGTAATTTTTTTTTCATTTAAACCTGATTGTATGTAGTGTGAAATGCTATTTGATATTTTCAGTCTTACGAACCATACAGAGATGTTTCTTTATGGACATCATTTACATTTACATGTACATGTTTTTTTCCTCTCATGAGGTCATTGTTCATATTACAAAGTTGTTTATTATACAAAAAAGGGGGGAAACAATGCATGCATCACCAAGACACAAAATATTAGGATGAAGCAAACATGCATTCAAAGCAAAGGAAAACATAAATTGACATACTTGATATTACGGTGCTTGGGATTCCAAAACAATGTTTCTTTGGTAATATTCTCAAATCATGATAATTATTGCGTTTCTAAATGAAATTATTGAACATCAAGAGTTCTCATTCATTTTTCATCTTAATTAGTTGAGAGTGACCAAATGAACTGATTTTCATTTCTACCATTTTAGATTTAAAAGCAAATATTATTAAGGATTCACATCTGAATCCAATTTGACTGGCCTCTCTATTCACAGTGGCTACATTCCCAAACTGATGCAAATTTTGAATGATTTTCAATCAGGTAGAGATACTACACAGTATATAATGTAGCTAACTCCAAGAACAAGTATTTTTTAAGGAAAAAAAGTTGACCTAATGACCCCATAATTGCACTGCTACATGTAAATGTTGGAGTCGACCTATCTTGTTTGTCCTTATCATAAAAGGCTCCCATTTCTCAATGGGCAGTTGATTGAATATTCATGAGGTAACAGTATAGCAATTAAACAACATAAATGGGTCATCTGAAAGGATTAGTGGCAAAGTAAACAGAAGTACAGCTCATAAAGAGGTGTTAAAATATAAGTTAGGTCTTAGCAGTGTGTACCTGTTTAGGGTTTTATCACTGGTCAAGTGGACAAAGAAAGGGATTCTGAGGCCTTTGGTTGTAAGTTTGCTCAGTAATCCTGAAAGAATAAAAGCAAGCAGGGTTTGGAGGGAAGTGTGAAATGGTTTGAAAGGAAAAAGTTGGGTAAGACTTAAAAAAAAACCTTTTGATGGCTTTCATTGATCACTTTACACCCAACAGTCTTCAATGCATTAACCCATTGGGTGTCATTAAGTGGATTTCCATGTATTGGGCTTATGTGAATGAGATTATCAGAGTTGAAGGGTTTAGCTGAACACCATGGCAGTAGAATACCTCTTTTGCATCCATGTTTACATTGTAAATTGTGCATTTTGCTGGAAATTGAAGCAAGGGATGTATACAAAATTCTAATGCATTTTGACAGATTCAACCACAGAAAGTGACCCAGTTCTCAAATGCAATATAAATCCTGAAGAAAACTGAGACTGTATAAATTTTGCTTGGTGTATGAAATCTGAGCTCAGTCATCAACAGGGAAATTTCTCCTGCTGGAATGATTACCAGTAGGTTCATTGGTTGTTTCGTGGTTACGTAAAGCTGATGGTACATGTAGGAAATTGTTCATACCCTTTTCATAAACCTATCCTCCAATTAGCCGCCTAAGAGTATTGCGGATAATTCAATAAAAATTGCGTTCATAAACTCCGAAAATAAGCCGCATTATTTTTACGAGCGCCCGTCCTGAAAAAGGCGGATAATCGCCATGACAACTGGACACGCCCCCTCCGATGCGGTTGTGTTAGAAAAGGGTGACCTTGTGACCGCACCATGGCAATTAACCGCATTATTTGGAAATGCGTTCATAAACTCAAAATCTTATCCCGATGCCGCTATTATGCGGATAATAGCAGCATCAGAGTAATGCGGATAACTCTTGTCCTCCTCCAATTTTACGACCAAATTATGCTGCTATTAGCCGCCTAATTCATTTTAATTGGGTTTATGAAAGGGGTATTAAAAAAAAACTTTTGATGGCTTTCATTGATCACTTTATACCCAACATTCTTCAATGCATTAACCCATTGGGTGTCATTAAGTGGATTTCCATGTATTGAGCTTATGTGAATGAGTATATCAGAGTCACGGGGTTCAGCTGAACACCACAGCAGTAAAATGCATGTACCTCTTTTGCATCCATGTTTACATTGTATATTGTGCATTTTGCTGGAAATCGAAGCAAGGGATGTATACAAAATTCTATTGCATTTTGACAGATTCAACCACAGAAAGTGACCCAGTTCTCAAATGCAATTTAAATCTTGAAGAAAACTGAGACAGTATAAATTTTGCTTGGTGTATGAAATCTGAGCTCAGTCATCCTCAGGGAAATTTCTCTTGCCGGGTTGTTCCTTGGTTACATAAAGCTAATGGTAGGAAATGTTTCAGTGAGTTCTGGAATCATATCAAAACCAACCCAAATTGATTTAAAACTCAATGATTGAATGGACCCAAGGGCTTGAATTAGAAATGAATATGAAATTTCATTAAACTCTTTAAAGATATAGCCCCAAACATTCTGAATTGTAGAGCCATTGTTCTTTGAAAAGATGGGGATAGAAATAAAAATGTCTTCTGTTCCAAAATTATATGCAGAATTATTGTTTTATTATATACTTGCAATTGTTAATTCTTATTGATGTGCCTGTACAGACAGTCTATGGACTCAAGATCCTTGTTATGATCATCTTATTGATATCATCATCATCATTATCCAAAATTATTCTCATTACCACCATCAATATAAACAAAATTGTTGCCATATTCACTGTCCTGGTTATCTTGTGTTTTTGTTAGTGTCGTCATCGTTCTCATTAATGTCATTGTAAATAACATTACACACAAAAAAAAAATCCCAAACCATTATCATTTGCCACCATCACTGCTACCATTCTGTTTTCCTTCAGCAAGAAAGTTATCCACACTGTGCTGCACTTGACCCAGGTGAGGTGAATGGGTACCGGGCAGGATAATTTTCGTAAATGCACCGAGGGCCGGTGATGGTAGCTTGAGCGAAAGCCGGGGTAATAATAGCAGTGCTTTGTATCCTCAGGCAAAAAGTGCTTTATAAATCCAGCTAGTATTATTATTATTATTATAATCTTCATCTTGGTAATAGACAATCATACATTCATCTTTGTCATCATCATTGCAACTGCATCTCAATAGAATATTTCATTCACTTTAATTCAAAGGCAGCTGTTATTTTTTCTTTTCTTTTATTTGATTTCCATGTTTTTCTGATTTCCTCAGTATGGCCAATTATCAGATCAACAAACGTTCTGAGATGTCTGAACATTTCAACATTTTTCATGTGAATTAGGTAAACCATGTGACCTCCGTATAGGCTGGCACTTACTCATGCATGTAGTAATACAATTTGGTCTAGTTTACATCCAGAAATTGTCCATGGGTTTTTGACAATGTAGCACCCAAATAAAATCTAATTCAGTGTTAAGCATGCTCACTAAGTAGATGGACCTTCGTAGCTTGATTTCTAAATTTGATAAAGTGACGTTCATTTTATTTCCTAGGGTATGAGTGAATGGATGGAGCGGAGTGAGTCATACCCATTCGATTAACAATAATTGTAGGCCGTTAAGACATTTTCCATGTCTATTTCCGAAGCAAGGTCGTTGGTGATGCATTCTCGCCTGGGTAGAAAATTTGGATGTATTTCGTAATGAAAATCTTGTTTGGTATTTTGGAGTGCTTTCCATTGATTTGACTATTGGCTTTGTTGAGGATGTAAATGAAGAGATGAGGAAATCAAAGATAAAGAGCGGGGATGGTTGAGGGTGAATGGAAGTCATGCTATGGATTTGATGCAGTTGTGATGGTAATGGTGGTTATAGTGGAGATGATGATGATGATGGTGATGACAACGTTGATGAGGATGATGATGATGATGTTGTTTATGATGGTGATGATGATGATGATGATGACGAAGAGGAGGATGAGGATGATTGTGGTGGTGGTGGAGATGGTGATGATGGAGATAATGTTGAATAGAGAAGAGTATTTGTGATGGTTTTGAATTTGTAAAGTCATATGAGCAACTGCCCCATATGTCAGGTAATATAAGCCTCAATTCCTATTTTTTTATGGTAGAAAGTTACTGCAATGAGGCAGGTATAGGCCTATAATGCATCTTATGATAAAATTAATTGACAAGTGAAATCATTCTCAAATTTATATTACATGACCAGTAGGGGGAAGGGGGTGGGGGCTGCTTTCATATGATGTCACAAACTGAACCTTTAAGTCCATAACTCCAACTTTGATGGATTTTCACCAAATTCATGTTCTTTTTCTGCTTAAAAATCAACTTCACACTATTGTAAACCTGTTAAAGTGATACTTATATGATATGATGTCTTCATATTGAGATCTGTTTCTATTATGGGCACAGTCAGCATTATTGAAGCCTTGATTTCTGATGACGAACTGTCAGTCATTCCAAGGTTGCGTCTCAATACTGCAAGGAGCCTTGAGTGTTGCAGGCGACATATTTGAGATGGATGAAATTTGTCTAAATTAGCCATAATCCTCGAGCATGTGGTATACTAGTGCATAAAATTGCAGGCATGCCTCTTGATTTCCATGTCGTGATTATGGTCTAGATTTTTTCCCAAGCAAAATAAACCCCTTCTCTCTGTCTCTCTCCCCCTCCCAATCTCTCTGTTATTCCATTGTCTCTTTCTTAGACCCCAAAATGTAATTGAATGGACAGAATGGTGGGCAATGTTTGCCTTAAAAATCATTTTTCCAAGCAACATTTATACACTTTTGTGAAATTATACGTTGGAAATACTAAGTCAGGCTGTTTTACATGTATATTCATTTTATTTAGCTTTTGGCTGTGGCTCAGGTTTCTTTTACCATGGACCTATTCCATGCTTTTACTAAATTGTTTTTTGAATGGCTGGTTTTAAAAATAAAATGTCATGACTTTATCAAATTCCTTTAAACTTTACATTATGTTTATAAAAATGACTGTTTTACATGTACATATAGCTTTTGACTGTGGCTTAGGTTTATTTTACTTAATCGTTTTTGAATGGCTGGTTTCAAAAATAAAATGTCATGACTTTATCAAATTCCTTCAAACCTCTACATTATGTTTATAAATAAAAGTGACTGTTTACAACGTGGAGCGTTGTGGCCCAGTGGATTAGTCTCCGGACTTTGAAACAGAGGGTTGTGGGTTAGAATCCCAGCCATGGCGTAATTTCCTTCGGCAAGATATTTATCCACATTGTGCTGCACTCGACCCAGGTGGGGTGAATGGGTATCCAGTAGGATTTTTTCCTTGAACGCTTTAGCGGCTATTAATATGGCGGCTTAGCTGCAGCCGGGGTAATAATATGATACCAAGTATCAAAGCGCAGATGAGGATATTTTATCATTATATTCATTTCATTTGCCTTTGGCTGTGGCTCAGGCTTCTTTTACTAGAACATTTTTGAATGACCGGATACTTAAATAAACTGTCCTGACTTCATCAAATTCCTTCAAACCTTTACATTATGGGCGATTCCATATGTGTCATACGGGACATTTTGACAACATTTATAGTCTCTTAGTTGAATGCTTGAGCAAAAAATAAAAATTGTCAATGATGAAATTAATGTGGGTAGTGATGTGAAAAACTGATAACCAAGTACGCGAGAATTAAAGGTGAAAGTGTTTGTATCGTACGACACGCAAAATTTTCACTTCTGTTTCATCAGTGGAAAACATATTTTGGTTGGTAGTCATTGTTTTACATGATTATCCAGTAGTACTTTAATATTACCACATAACAAAGTGAAGTTCCTCGTTTGTTTGGACAGCAGGCTGAAAAAGTGTTGTGAAAAAGGGCTCATTTTTCCAGCATGGAATCGCCCTAATAATATTTTGTTTTTCAAGATCAATGTAGTATTTCATATCAGTTCATTGAAAACGAATGGGTCAGTGGGATTTGGTATATTTCAAATGATGTTTCAATAACATGATGTATCATTTGTCATAAAATGTCTGATGTATTTGTGCTTCTCTTGTTTGTCCCACGTTTCAAGTCAGGAAGCCACAAACTATTTCTTTGTGATTAATTTCATTGATTCTCCATGATGTGATAATGTTTTTAAATGGACCTAGTGGCTGCTTGTCATCCATTCATCATTAACAAAAAGTTTTTTTGTGTTTTTTTTTGATGCATTTAAATGTATGAATCATTCAATTTAAATCCCCTTTAGTCACAATTCTATTCTTATGCACAATGATTGTGAGGGATTTCTCATCCCCCTCTTTTTCTCTTTCCTGGTTTCTGTTCACAGAATTTGGGCTTTTGTTTGATAAATGTCGGGAGGAAAGCCGCCAAATCTTCAAACAAGAGAATCTTTCCAGAAGAGCTTCAGGGACAATACAACCACAACCCACTCGTTTGCAGGGATATCAGTGTCTGCTGACTGGTGACCTCATATACCCTATTGTGTGAAGCCATGAGGATCCTTCTGTGCAGCGAACTTGTGAGAAAGGATCACCAGTCAGCCTGTGTTCAAGTAGCTCTTTGCAATGCGGTGTAATGCTGGAGAGAGGGGGGCAGCTTGCTTGGCGATGACACTCCACACAATCCACCCTGTCAGTACGTTTGGAGTCAATAACAGCGTGTGCATGTAGCTCTGCATGGTGTGTGTGAGTGTGTGCATTATTGAATAGCAGAAGCAGACGACTTGACTCTCCGCAGCCCATCGCTTCCACTACTCAACCTAACGTTTGAATGCGCATCAGTGCTGGTTGCGTGCCTGCAATAGAATCAGTTTGCAGTGCAGGATGCAGAATGAACACCATGTCGTAATCGCTCCTACAAGTTGGCTTGCCTCTTATGCATCCACCGTCTGCATCATCGACGAGGTGCACAAGTGGTAATGGTTTTACGGACTGTGCCAGGAAATTGTGAATGGTTATGATGAGCATTCCTTCATTGCGGTCACTGGATGCCAGATAGAGATGCTCTCTAGATCCTGAAAATATGATGTCTTGGTGGGAAAGAATCCATTTGCATCACATTGGGATTATCTTGGATTTATCATGGATATAAAAACAAGCAAAGAACATACTAAGGAATGAAAGAAGCTTCTACATTTTGACCTCATCATTGAGATTTATTTACAAGCAAAAGGCTTGAATTGGCTTCTTTGCCCTTTTGCACTGTCACAAGGTCACATTCTTATTTACTTAACTTCATATGACCTTGTGGCGGAAAGTTTTGATTTATCATAGTGCGACACTCCAAGCCAAAATATTTGGATAATCTGCATACAACTCGCCTTCTGCCTGCCACCCGAACCTTGGATGGTTTATTCAGTGTAGCCTGTAGGAAATATTTACGTTTATAGGAACGTTCTCTTGAGGTCACGCTTAACCAAGGGACAGGAGAAATGGCAAACCTGAACACTCTATCAGTACTACTATTCCTGATTTCAACAGTACTTCATATGCGATCAGTGGAACCATCGATAGATTTAAGTAAGTAATCAGTTCTCATTTTATACATTAAAAGAGCTCAATTCCTGAAGGGGCTACATCCACAAATTATGAAAATTAGATGTTGATATCAGAGTTAGGTATGGAGCCCCACTGTCTTGGATCAAAAGTCATCCTCAAATTTGAAAGAAACCATGATAAAACTTACTTTTTTTATTTTTATTTCCTCATAATGATTAGTACAAAACATGGTAAACAAATGCTAAATTAGTTAAAAACAATGATGCTACCAAGTGGAACCAATGTTTTCATTATTAAATTTCATTTTTGTCTCACCTGCGAAGCAAAGTGAGACTATAGGCGCCGCTTTTCCGACGGCGGCGGCGGCGGCGTCAACATCAAATCTTAACCTGAGGTTAAGTTTTTGAAATGATGTCATAACTTAGAAAGTATATGGACCTAGTTAATAAAACTTGGCCATAAGGTTAATCAAGTATTACTGAACATCCTATTAGAGTTTCATGTCACATGACCAAGGTCAAAGGTCATTTAGGGTCAATGAACTTAGACCATGTTGGAGGAATCAACATCGAAATCTTAGCCTGAGGTTAAGTTTTTGAAATGTCATCATAACTTAGAAAATATATGGACCTAGTTCATGAAACTTGGACATAAGGTTAATCAAGTATCACTGAACATCCTGCATGAGTTTCACGTCACATGACCAAGGTCAAAGGTCATTTAGGGTCAATGAACTTTGGCCGAATTGGGGATATCTGTTGAATTCCCATCATAACTTTGAAAGTTTATGGATCTGATTCATGAAACTTGGACATAATAGTAATCAAGCATCACTGAAAATTTTGTGCAAGTTTCAGGTCTCATGATTAAGGTCAAAGGTCATTTTGGGTCAATGAACTTTGGCCGAATCGGGGGTATCTGTTGAATTACCATCATAACTTTGAAAGTTTATTGGTCTAGTTCATTAAACTTGGACATTAGAGTAATCAAGTATCACTGAACATCCTGTGCGCGTTTCAGGTCACATGACCAAGGTCAAAGGTCAATGAACTTTGGCCGAATTGGGTGTATCTGTTGAATTACCATCCTAACTTTGAAAGTTTATGGATCTGATTCATGAAACTTGTACATAAGAGTAATCAAGTATCACTGAACATCCTGTTCGAGTTTCAGGTCACATGATCAAGGTCAAAGGTCATGTAAGGTCAATGAACTTTGGCCATGTTGGGGTTTTTTGTTGAATAACCATCATATCTCTGTAAGTTTATTGGTCTAGTTCATAAAAAAGGGAAATAAGAGTAACCATGTATCACTGAACATCTTGTGCGAGTTAGAGTAGTATTCAAAGTGAGCACTGCTGCTATATTGAACCGCATGATGCAGGTGAGACGGCCAGAGGCATTCCACTTGTTCTTATCTATGCCAGTTCTAAATATTTTTTGTCACCTTGTTCAATTCTATATGATCACTTTGAATTTGTACACCCTTTGCATCAATAATGAAATAACACATTGAATTTGAAGGGTTTGTATGACATACAGAAGGATTTTTTTTACTTGTTTTCTTGACTTCCATGGAGGGCCTATAACCGTATCTCCTCTCTTACTTTTTTCCTCATTCTTGTCTATTAGAGGTATTGTTGGGTGTAATTTTACTGTCAGCTTAAGCTATACCAGTTAAATGATTTTAATATTTATTCAATTCTTAGCACTCATTCACATGGGCCTATTTCCAGGTTTCCCAATACTCCAAGATAAACATGAATTTTTGCCAAGATCTCAAATCCTTCCTTTCAAAATTCATGAATTCCTGCCCCTTAGATTTAGGTTATATTTCCTTGACAGATCCTCGATTTATATTTTGGCAAAATTCACAGGATATGCAGTATGTTTGATCCAACATTCCAAATAGCACTCACTTTGAGCAGTTTGCACTTGGGGAAACTTTATATTTAAAAAGATATTGTATTACATGTACCTTTACTAGCACTTCCTTTTGATCGAAATATCAAATTCCGAGTTCTTGCTGTATTATATTAGGACCATTGCAGTATTAAAGCCTACATGTTTACATCTAGTTAGAATTACATTATGTTTGAAGCATGGATAATTGGGTATTGAATATATAGGGCTAGTCTACTACACTGTGCTATAATTATGAATGATAAAAGTGAATATGCTTTAAAATGTATTTTCAAAAATGGGGGGGGGGATAGAGTCTATAGAACATGTACATTATGTACAGTATAAGATCATATTCAGTTCATTTGTAACTAGTAGTTTGTCTCTTTTTTGGGGGGCTGTTTTCACAAAACTGTTGAAAATGAAACCATTGAGAGTACACTTTTTTAATGTAGGCCTACATTGTTGTTTTTTTGTCTCACCTGCATAGCAATGCAGAGTGAGACTATAGGCGCCGCTTTTCCGACGGCGGCGTCAACATCAAATCTCAACCTGAGGTTAAGTTTTTGAATTGACATCATAACTTAGAAAGTATATGGACCTAGTTCATGAAACTTGGCCATGAGGTTAATCAAGTATTACTGAACATCCTATTAGAGTTTCATGTCACATGACCAAGGTCAAAGGTCATTTAGGGTCAATGAACTTAGGCCATGTTGGGGGAATCAATATCAAAATCTTAACCTGAGGTTAAGTTTTTGAATTGACATCATAACTTAGAAAGTATATGGACCTAGTTCATGAAACTTGGCCATAAGGTTAATCAAGTATTACTGAACATCCTATTAGAGTTTCATGTCACATGACCAAGGTCAAAGGTCATTTAGGGTCAATGAACTTAGGCCATGTTGGGGGAATCAATATCAAAATCTTAACCTGAGGTTAAGTTTTTGAAATGTCATCATAACTTAGAAAATATATGGACCTAGTTCATTAAACTTGAACATAATAGTAATCAAGTATCACTGAACATCCTGTGCAAGTTTCAGGTCACATGATCAAGGTCAAAGGTCATTTAGGGTCAATGAACTTTGGCCGCATTGGGGGTATTTGTTGAATTACCATCCTATCTTTGAAAGTGTATTGGTCTAATTCATAAAACGTGGAAATAAGAGTAACCAAGTATCACTGAACATCTTGTGCGAGTTATAGTAGTTTTCAAAGTCAGCACTGCTGCTATGTTGAATTGCGTGATGCAGGTGAGACGGCCAGAGGCATTCCACTTGTATATTGGTGACTGCTGAGTATTTTTTATTCATTATAATAAATCCAACAATAGAGCATTCTATAGTACAAAGTTCTGCAGTCGCTGGATAATTGCAATATTTCCAATAAGAAAATAACTATTCTGTAATTAGACTTGATACATGGACAGAAAGTGCACTTTATCAATATGTTCTGTGAATTATCACTCTTTAAAACTGAAGTGTGTATCAATATTGCCTCGAATCTTGTAGTTGGCACTTCATAGACATATGTTTATGTGTTTGGAAATATTAAATAGGCAAAGAGTTTTGAGAAACGCAGGTTTCACATTCACAACACCATTCACAACGTTAGTCCTACAAGTAAAAAAAAAAGGCTCTGTACTATTGCACACGTCTTTATGGTCTTTGCCAACATGCATTGCCATCCCCTAATCACATCTTAGATCAAAATAAATTGGACTAATGACTTGGAATTCTGGTATGCATTGAGAAGCCTATTGTTTACAGAGAGGCCTACACATACACTGCATACAGTGATTGGGAGCCAAGATTCTATTTTTCAGGTGTTTACATGTAGTTCCTATTAATAAATTGGAGGCGTACAAACACAGCCTTGGTCATTATAAGACGACCAACTGGCCACTGCAGGTTTTTTTCTTTCAAACCATATTATCCAATTGTACAGGGATTTGATAATTTAATGACCACCCTGTTTTCCTTGGCCCTTTGATCGTATAATCTTGCAGGTATTCCCATACATATATTTGGCCTCTTTTATTGTGAATTGCAAGTAATTTGAGGCTAGATTTATGGCAGAGATAATAATATGGCTGACCTTTTACATGTAGGAGTGGAATGAGAAGGCCAGTATTTGCAAGATGTTACTTTCCAAAAAGAAGAGATTAAAAAAGTTGGTATAATTGTGTAAATATTTCTTTTATTACTTGTAAACATAAATTGACCTACAGTACAGTGTAATACTGAGCACTGTTTCATTATATCCAGAAGCAAGGAAATATAAATGTGGGGTTATTTCACAGCCTCCCCCCAAAAAAAATGAAATAATAATAAATAAATAATGGGAAGATTTATTTGAGGGAAGGGGGGGGGGGTGGAGTGAGCTAACCTACATACATGTACATATATGGATAGATACTACACTTAAGAATCATTTATATATTCAGATGTGAAATTGATAACTATTTTAGGCCTATTATCTGTATTAATTCGCTTTAGAGATGTTCTGATGTATGCCTATTACATGTAAGTTCCTGGCCTACAAAAATGGAATTGCTATATCATCAGTGTTAAAATTTGTATTGTTCTGGAAGAAAATATACATGTATATAATCAGTAAATATTTTTTCTTTGAAAGAATTTGGGGATTCAAATTTACCAGGGAAATAGACTATAGAGAATGAAAATATTAAACTACATCCTCTTCGATGAATTTCATGAATCCCAACTATTTACAATTTTCTGTGGTTTAGTGGGTTCATTGGCCACATGGTCATGGACCCCTTGGGGTCTCTGTATTTTGAGAGTTCCAGGAACCAAACACCAAAACAGCAATCCCCAGAGCTCATCTTCAATATCTCAACCATTTCTCTTATCTTTAATCCTCTGTCCCAACCCCCATGGCTTGATACAGAGTTCACCATTTCTGATGACAAATGAGTTGGGCCTACATGTATATTATTGACCATTTTATATGTATTATTACAGTGTTTTTATTTATTGTAATCTGAATACACATGTGGGCATTTTAATGGTCCTTATCCACCTCCTGCACAGTATTTACATGAATTTGCTGTAAGTTTTTTACAGAAAGTAAAACTGAGAATATTTTCTTGTTCTATTGAGAAAATATGCCTTTACTACAGACCCATGCTCTGGACTAGTGTTGAACATCCTATGACCACATCTGCGTTGCATTCATTTTGGAGGAGGGTTCAAAAAGGCATTTTAAATTTTAATGGTTCTTATCCACCTCCTGCACAATATTTCCATGAATTTTCCATGAATTGTTTGCATAAAAAATTGGAAGTTGAGAAAAAAATAATTACAGTAAAAACTACACTATGAAAGTCATCACACTGATAGAGCCAGATGTAGAATTTGGCAGGAATTTACACTGTAGACCTCAACATCATATTCTGACTTCTTTTTTTTTCCACTTCATTATTGGTTTTATTATTGAAATGCTGTACATGTACATGTACATTGTTTATAAAACCTAGTTTCCTATAGATGCAAAGTGACAATGTACCATACATTTTGATATTTTAGGGTGCAAAGCCCCTCTTTTTAGTTATTATTAATTTTTTTTTTTGGGGGGGACCAAAACATCACAGTAAAAGTTAGAAAATGAAAATGGTGCACAACAAATCTACAAGGCCAATGACAGGAGCATCAGGGCCAGTCAACAGGGCACCCAGGGTTATGGCCGTCAATGGCCTTTGGTTATTCAAAATTGGACCTGTGATTTAAAAACATTCTACATCCTTTTTTTTTTTTACTGCAGTGCATGCTTTATGAATGCTCTCAAGCTGCATAGTGAAACATGAAATGCATCATTAATCACTTCAATTATTTATGTCTTTGTACTTTTCTCCGACTGCTGCAACATTAAATCATAGCTGTGTCTTTGGTGCAGAGACCCAGCGCCAATCCCATCCCATTCACTTGATTTAATGCAGTCTCTATCTCTCCATGCGCATGATGCCGGAGACATCATCGCACACTCGCTGAAACAGACAATGATATTTAGATGAGCCTTCACATCTGTCAATGTATTATCATTCAGTGGAACGTACTTGAGAGAGATGAAGGGTCCTTTGCTTATTCCAAATGGTAGTCATCTATCACAGCCAATGGGGTATATTATTGAAACAGTAGACATGATGATGATGATGAATTTCTCACTTTGGGTTTCAATGGTAGTGGATTATTAATATATTCAGTGCTCTTGTATTTCTAGTTTAGAACCCTCAGTTACTATTCTGGCTACATCTGGTAACATTAAAATTTTACCCAGACAAAATTCATTGTAATTCTCATACTTTCAGATTTATTTGTAAACATTGAATATTACAGAGTTGTGCACCCTCTCTGATATATTAATAATTTACATTTGTACTACATGAAGATAACTATCCTTGAATTTACTTCCCATTCCATGGTTGTGAAGAGGTTCTATACCCCCCCCCCCCAAAAAAAAATAATAAATAGATAAATAAATGAATAAATATATAACTAAATAAATATATAAATAAATAAATAATGATTATTCTAACTGTGAACTTGTAAAGTTTTTCCATACATGAATATCAAAGTGAATAATTTTTTTTTTCATTTAGGGATTTAGATGTTTTATTCAATGAAATATAATTTTGAACATGAATAGATAACATTAAAAAGCTAAACATGGGCTTTAAAGAGATCGAGGGTGGGGTTTGAGTGGTAATCAGGCAAGCATGACGAGAGTTCATGGGGCAATGTTAGCATAATATAGACCAGACGTCATTACAAGAGTCATTTATTTCCAGACTGGTGGTATACATGTAGAGAGCCACTGATATGGATAAACACTTGGGCAGATGGATATTATTCTTTTGAGCTTTAGTATACATAGTACACTGTCTATGGTTGGGTAATATAAAAAAAATTGATGTGAGTTGCATTTGGAACATTTACAAATGAATGACATGGGGGTTCCGGGTGAAGTTACCCTGAAATGCCAAAAAAAGCCTCAGAAATTCATGTACTATAGGGTCCATTGTAATTATGTTAATTGTATTTGTGGCCTGTCCTCGATTTCTGTTTTCCATTTTTGAGGGCACACAATCGTGCACAAAAAATAGCTTTTAGTCAGGCCTTTTTCTAAAAAAACAAAAAACAACCTGTCCATTAATAAATTGGACCGCAGGATTTTCTCCTTTTTTACAGCAAACAAACTTTTTTTTGTTTTTTTTGGGGGGATACATTTGTAAGTATGAAGACCAGCTTTACACCACTCTTTAGGCCTATAATTCAATACACTTAATAATTCATGGGACTGTTACATGTATCTTTTTTCATTCCTTGAGTGCTCAAAATGAAATCAAATTTAAAGAGGTACCAGCACAAATACAGCGAAAGATAAACAATCCGTATGAAAACAAGCTGTTGTTCTGGTACAATCGCAGGTTACAAGTGTTTGTAGGCATGTGATTTAAGTAAGTAGATAAATCATGAAAATAAGAATGCAAATGGGTGACATTTATTCATCCCCAACTGTGTAATAGTTGGCTATAAAGTATGAATGTAAACTGTTGTTGTTGACGTATTGCGGAAAAAGGATCAAATCATCTCAGAGGCTATCAGCGTATTCATCGTAAAATTGATACCTTTTTGTAAACATACATGTATCCAAACATGTGGCGTATTAATGGGCTTCTCACCAACACAGCATGTGATATTACATTTTCATCGCCCCTTTTTGGACACTTTTTCACAAAACCATAACTGACAAACCAAATCCTATATGTACATGCATTCATGTAACATTGTTGTGGGCCTCTCAACATGAATGTAAAATGATTCACAATCCCACTTTACCCTTTTCCACAGAACTGAAATGTCAAATTCATATAGCATTAAATTTGAATTGGTGTCTCAACAATATGTAAACTAATATGTTCACATTCTCTTTTAGTTTTAGACCCTTTTTTCCACAAAACACTGGCACTGGTCCGATGGTCCCAGACCAGTAAAAATTATTGTTGGGCCAGTAAATTTTTTTTAGAAAAAGCCAGATTTACTGGTACGACATGACCAGTATGATAATAACTGATACAAAATGTATTTTCTTCTCTTTTGTAAATTTTTTAAATGGCTCAGGGGCCTCTGGCATAAAAAATGGCTCTCAGAATGGCATGTATGTTGTGTGTGTGTACTGTTGTTGTTTTTTTTTGGGGGGGTTAACATTAAGCAATAAAAGACAGCAAATAAACATGATTTAAAAAAAAATCTTTATTTTTTGACCAGTAAATTTTAGGTTCGGTCCAGTAAAAAATGGAAAAACTGGGTATTTACAGGTCCGACCTGTCATGTCGGACCGGTAAAAAAAGGGTTGGTGTGGAGCCTTGCTAGTGGTAATGTATAGCATTAAAAGTCCATGAATGAATGACTTGACGATTGAGATATCAGTTGTCTGAAGAACATGACTGACTTGATGTCTTGTCCTGACAAGGGTAATGGATTAAGAGGATTTGTATGGATCAGTTTTGAGACCTCTGATATCTGGGCTTACAACAGCGTGACAGTCCGTGACTTCTTGTTTGTGACTGATAGAGCGCAACAGATTACACCATCTATCATCATCCAATAAAAATAAGGAAGATTTTATAGGAGAGTAATGATCCAAAATAAGCGTACATGTACATGTATGATGCATAATTATGTTTGAAAACAAAAATCAGATTTCAAATACAACTAAAAGATGGTATCTACATTACTTTGTAGAGGATACTATGTAAAATGATCAGAAAGATTGTAATGCTCATGTACATGTAGGCCTTCATGTAAAAACTGGTGTTTGCGGTGTTAAGGAAATGGTCAAAATTATACTACATATATTGCTGAGAGGCAAGCTTGCACTGCATAGATATCTGCAGAAATTAATATGTGACAAGGGAAGAGGAGAAAGGACTATTCATTGCACTTTAGAAGAGAAGAGGTATTAGTATTCTTGACTTACAGTTGAAACAGCTTGGCAATTCCAGGCAGTTTTTATGGTGGTATATCATGTCTTTATCATACACTGTAGCAGCATGACTTGAGAACCAGGCCCGACAACCCATTGGGTACATGTAGTTGGTAGGTCAAATTTACCAATAAATAATAACGTACAATGATGATAAAACACCATTTTGAATTTTATAATACAAGTGTGAGGGTATAAAGAGAAAGAGTATATGCAGTGGAACTTTTTTTTCTATTATTGATATTCTTTGAGACCTACATTACAGGCACGGATCCAGAGTTGTACTTTTACGGGTGTACAAATTTGTCCCAATAATTAGACAAGCAAAAAAAAGTTTTACGCTCCATTTTATGGGTTCCCAAAGAAGGCATTCTATGGGTCACCATTATATTGCACTTTCCCCACCCCTCTAGATCTGTGCCAGACATACCTTTGTGATATAACAGTAAAGTAATAGAGCTTTTCGTTTTGTATGACCCTTTAAACCCAGGTTCGCTTTTCGAAGAAACAATTATGAAATGTACACAATCCGAAGTAGACCGGCCACGCCGCTCAATTGTGATTACATTTTTAATGAATCATTGTTCGATTCTCCTTCTTACTTGCATGTTCGCAAACCCTCTTTGTCTTGGAGCTCGTTTCTAGAGACCAGTAATGATATTTTTCTGATTAGTTCCAGGGGGGCAGTGATATTGCCTTCAGCTTTGATTGTAAAGCATCGTATCATCCAGCTAATTGATTCCAGTCTCATGCTGTGTACTCTATGAAATAACCGTAGGCTGCCATATGTGCACAAAGGGATGCACTTTTTGTAGAGTATACATGTAGATCTACATGTACTGTACATTTGTTTTGTAACTTGTCAAGCCATATGCCTTCAATTCCATTTATTTCGTAAAGGAATTTTCAGGATGAACTTGATTCTTTTTGCTGATGTTTTATTCAAATTAAAGTTAATAAAATAGAAAACGAAAAAGAATAGAAATTTGAATTCTGAATAAAACACACATGTAGACCCTTGAATTTACATCCAAAAATAATGGTAATGAAATAGAATACGGAATATATAGAAATTTTATTTCTCCTGAATGAACACACTATTCAACTGTTTAACTGTTAAATGTTGGCCCTTTGAATTTGTGTCCCTATGTTTTTAGATGATTTGTGAAAATTTTAGATGGGAGACTAGTTGTGTGAGTTCAATTACATTTATCAAAGGAAGTTGGACAGTGGAGATGATAATATTCTGAAGATATTATTTACATTGTATCCTGTTTAAGTCATTAATTACGGTATGTATTTGTAAATAAGCTGAATTGAACCTATTGTGCTAGAGAACACCATGATTCGCAGAAGGAAAAGGCCACTTGTGTTGGGATGACATAAAGCTTTTTTTCTTTATTTCGTTGGAAAAGAAATTCAAAAGTCAGCTCTTACTCTTCTTGATTTAAGGTCATAATTATCATTGTTCATCTTCATGAGGCAATTTAAATGAAGAACAAAGAAATCTTTTAATTTTGTTTAGTTCAATATGATTGTAATTTTGAATCACATCTATAATTCTTTCATTTGTGAAAGATCTGTTTATCTAAATTTCTTCAACCCCTGTTGAACTGTAGAACTACATGTACATGTCACCTTTTTAAAGGTTAGTAGTACATGTACATGAACTTCAAAGTTTGAACACTGTCAATTTGTTATCCCACATTTTCACAGTCTGTTCATATAATTATCCTGCTTTCCCATTTAATCTGTATCCCATCATTTTTTTCAACCCGTATTTGTCTGAATTTGTTTTTCCCTGATTTTGTTGCCTCTGAGATTGTGTCCTCAGTGTGAACTTTGCAAGGTCAAGAAGGGAGATAAAAATGGATGTTCTGTAAATTTGGATTTTGGGATCTTTAAAAAAATTCCATGAATATAATCAGAGTACAGTACAATGTATTTTAGTTGTCAATATATATTGTACATGTAGACCTACATTATACATGTAATATGGATTATTATGATAAGGTAATTAACTTTGATTTTAAGACTTTCCCCTGAAATCGTTGTTTCCTGCAAAAACATGTACATTGTACATCAATTTGAGTGAAGCCGGGCAGCGCAACTTGTATGATGATGCATGTAACTTGAACGTGATACTAGGAAGATGGGTTACTTCCAAACTATATAATTTGTAAATATTTTCATTAAGTTGTCAGTGCTGTCAATCCAGATTGATCATCTTCTCTCCTTAAGTGCAATTAAGAAATCAGTAGAGCCCAAAATAAACGTGTTTCCAACAAATTCCCTGACATGTCTCTCCCGATATTTTGGGGGAAGCGGTGAGAGATTGAAGCAAAACAGGAAGATCTTCCCTGTAACCAGAGCGCTGAGAATGGTCTATTATTTGACATTGGCCGCTAGGGATTGATGGAAGAAAGGAGGCTTAAATAGTGTCAACATGGTGATTAAGTTTTCAGGAAATCTGGGATGATTGCCAGAGGTGAGGATGACATATCGATAGCAATACAAATACATGTACACTCTGACTCTTGATACCCTTTTCATAAACCTATCCTCCAATTAGCCACCTAAGAGTAATGCGGATAATTCAATAAAAATTGCGTTCACAAACTCCGAAAATAAGCCGCATTATTTTTACGAGCGCCCGTCCTGAAAAAGGCGGATAATCGTCATGACAACTGGACACGCCCCCTCCGATGCAGTTGCGTTGGAAAAGGGTGACCTTGTAACCGCACCATGGCAATTATCCGCATTATTTGGAAATGCGTTCATAAACTCAAAATCTTGTCCCGATGCTGCTATTATGCGGATAATAGCAGCATCAAAATAATGCGGATAACTCTTGTCCTCTGATTTTACGACCAAATTATGCTGCTATTAGCCGCATAATTGGGTTTATGAAAGGGGTATATGGGTATGTTCAGTTTAAGTTTTGATTTTTTTTTAAATTGCAACTTGGTTTCCACCCACTTCGTCTACCTTCCATTTGATCTCATCCCACAAGGTCTAATGCTAGTTCATCTAATCATCCATTTTGTCTCATTTTCCTTTTAATAGGCTATTGGCCTATTGATTTTACGTGTTTATGAATCAAACAATCATTTGACAAAGTACAAAGTGAAAATCAGTCAAAATTTCTAAATGACAATGAAAATGGGACTGTTGTAGTGGTCATCAGGCCAAGTAGGGGAAAAAAGCCAGGAATCAGACCAAATTATGGTTTTATAGCCCACATACTCTCCTAGAAGTGGACTAACCACTTGTACATGTATACCAAGCAAATAAAATAATTTTGATTGTTCAAATTGAAGTAAAAACAAAGGAAGCATGTTTTTTTTAATACCAGTGCAAGAAGAGTTTGAGTTTTGTGAGTGAACATTGTACATGTACGCTTTTTGATAAAGGAATTCTGCTCTGGTCTGATGCCTTTCAAAGAAAGAAATTTTTTTATCTTTATTTGTTTAGATACCGTCAGGCCTATCTCCGCACTTTTGCGCAAATATTTGAGATATACAGTGATAATTGTTATCATATTGTACCTTATGTACCTTAATATAAATGCTGAATAAAAAGATCTCAGCTTGACAAAAACAAGCAACATTGTATTTTGAGGTTCACTTAAAAGCAGCAAATTATGTCAGAAAATTGTCTTTATGAAAAGGGACTTTTCTAATGAGTGATTTTAATAAAACTTCGTATTTCAAAATGGTTCCAATGTGATGAAATTGTTATTAAAATGGGAAATGATTTTAAGTATGCATATCAATATAAAAAGACCACCTTGTTTTACTGGGGTCCCTGTATAGTTCATTATTAGATTTTCTTTATTGAAACTTAAAGGCCAAGTGACATCTTGTTTTGTATACCTGTCAGTACCTATAGAAACAGTTCTGTCATCACAACATTCTAACAAAGAAAATACAAGCAAAAAATCTACTCATCACGTTATCAAATTTCTCTGTCAGTTTACATGTAGGTTGTATTGATGTTGTAAACCTGGACACCAAAGTTTTGAAAGATGACTTTGTTTCCCCCAAGAGTTAGCTGATAAGCGTGACTCAATTTTATCTAGTTTAGAATTTTTTTGTCCCCTAAGACCCACTTTGTTATATGAAACCAGGGATAGGGAACATGAATATTGCGTTGATTGAAAATGGGGGCGGTAGAATTGTCTTTGGTTTTAGTCAGCCATTTAGTTTTTTTTTTTTGGGGGGGGGGTCAGTCATAAAATTCAATTTTGTTAGGTTGTGGTATTCAATAGGTTTTTGAATAACTTACATGACAGGTTGAACCGTTGAAGTGGGTATTTCACATACAGTAATAATAAAAACTTCCAGAATGTTGTCACATCATGGACCTACATGTACTCCATGGCCACTTTGACCCTTTTTACTTTACTACCTTAGACCCCCGAGGGGGGGGGACACTCAGTATATAATGCATAGTGGGTGTGTGCCGCTGAGGGGACCCCCATTTTTACACTAAAATTTCTGTTCCAAGGCATATTATTTTTGTCTTAGTGAGAAAAAGAACAAAGAAAGCCGCTCCAAAGCATAGCATTTTCTTTTTGAGAAAAAAGAAGAAAGATATCCGCTCCAAAGCTTTGCATATTTTCCGTTACGACGTTCCAGCCGTATTGATCTGCTACAATGAGCCGCCATTCTGGTGAAAAGTGGCCGCAGAGCGCTGTCCGACCATCGCATCAGTCTACGCTAGCGCACCCGGCGCCAATGCCGCCGGACTAGCTGCATGCACGTATGCCCGTTCCATGGGTATAAATAGGCAATCACAAGCAAGTGACCCGTTCCAAAGACCCCATTTTCACAAACATTTGTCGTTCCGAAGCCCACTCCAAGGCCCCCATTTTTCGTCTCACCCGCTGCACATGCCCACTACTTCTTTGGTCGAGTGCCCCCCCTCCTGATGTATGTGGTGGGTGGGCTTTGAATGAGGGTGAAGCAATGGGTAGAACATGCTCAAGAAATTACTACATCAATATTTCTTTATTTTTTATTCACTCTTGTGATTCCAGACTTAATTCAATTAAACACTGCTCTAGACTACATGTATGTAAAGCTAGTCCGCAGGCACTGACCTTGGGTTTTCGCAGTTCGCATAGTGCATAATGCCGAGTCTGAAGTAATGAGACTAGATCCATTTTGTACTATGGCTGCCTCTGTGACATCGGCATCGTGTTTTCAAATGTCAAATTTCAGTCTTTGATTGCAGACTACTGCGAAACTGCCATCACTATTTCATGGCTTCAAGATCAACTTTGGCTGTCTCTTTGAGACAACTTTGCCTGGATGCTTGTTTGTCTTCCTGCATCCCTAAGAAATCCAGCACATGTAATTCAAAGTGACACCCATGAATCGACAAACCCCTTTCCATTTCAAATTTATCGACAAGTTGTCTGCATCAGGATAATCTGTCAAATATTGCATCCTCTATTTTTAAAATAGTCTCTTTTTTATGAGTGCAGCAAAATGATGTGGATATCGTCTTGGAAACAGCGATAAAAAATTTGTGCAAAATTTGATGTTTGAAAGGATTGAATGCATACCATGCACATTAGAAACAAGTGACTTTTGACTGCTAGAGTCCATGTTATTTTAGAATTATATTAGTTAATTCCAAGGTGTGTTCTAGTGTGCCTATATTACAGTCTGTAGTAGCACAAAAATACAAAAATTAATGCAGTGTACAAATGAATGTTGACTCTTCTGGTCCTTGCTTTTCATTCATTTTCAAGAAAGAGTTTACATAGTCTACACCCACAGATTAATGAAGGGGTACGCAGAGAGCAGATGAATTGTTTTTGTGTGGTTGAAAACGAAAACTGGATATAAAAAGCAACAAACATCAAGTTCTCTATTCCTGATTCAACAACACGAGGTAGTTGGCTTACAAATGACCCATTAGCGTAAGAAGATACATTACTTTTGTGACTGATGTAGAATAAATGAGCTACTTGAGGATTGAAACCAGTACTAGGATGTTGAATGTTTAAAAATAACATTCTTTTATGGTCGTAACAGCCTGTTATTGGTTTGTTTTTCGATGGATCATTCACGAGAATGTCATTTTCAAGATAACGTAAACTTTCAGTTTTATATGACAAATGTTGTTTAGAAGGAGGGGGTGTCCTGTCTGGATGTTCTTCTTCAGCATGTGGCTACTCAACCTTTAAAGATGCCACCCAGAGATAATGCACCCCAAAATGTGTTAATGCTCGGTTGTTCGATGCTTCAGGAGCCACGATGTGACATCTTGCGCCGCAAACATAGAATCGTTGGGATGTTTTGGTGTACATGGGGACTACCGTGGAACCTTGTTTTCCACATATCCCAGCCAAATGGATAGGGATTTCTTGCTACGATGACATGATGGTATGCGAGGAGAAGAAGATGATGATGCTCGGTTTGGTATCGGGAGGCCATCTTCTCCGCATTCATTAATACCCTTGTGATGTTCTGTGAGATCAGATGATGTATTTCTAATGGGATTCAAGAGTTCACATTATATCGGATCGATTTCGGAGATGAAAAATTTGGGATGTTTGGTAAAAGGGAGGATTAACATAAGTGTATTGGTACAGATTTTGCCATATTATGATCAAATGTGTATAATGATAAGTATTGATGTATCCACCTAGGTGCTTGAGGTGGTCCTATATTACCCCGGCTATAAAGCTAGCCTACTGATTCCGGTGCTCACAGCTTTTTGAGGAATCCGTTCCTGCCGGTACCCATTAACCTCACCTGGATTGAGTATAGCATGATGTGGGCGAATATCTTGCTGAAGGAAATTAATGCGTTTGCTGGGATTTGAACACATGACCCTCTGATTTTAAGGCAAAAATCAGAACCACAACATCACAATGCTTCCAAGACCATTTGACCATATGATTTTATTTCTCCCCTGCCCCCCCCCCAAAAAAAAAGTGCAGTTCATACTACATGTACATTATGATAAAAGGTGGTGATGACTTTGAAGGGCTCACACAACCATGAATAATGAAGAAAATAATCACAAGTAAAAAAAATCTGAATTTCAGTTTCCTAAATTTTCTCTGTTTGTCAACTTTACCTGTCTCCTAAAATTTCCTTTCCTCTTTCATTTTCAGTGATTTATGTAGTGCAGTTTTTTCAGATTTTCGTCATAGATTATACTTCCATTTTCCTTTTGTAATCTTATGAATTCCCATTTCTTTGTATAGAGTGCCCTTTGTCACCTTACTTATCATATTCCCATACCAGATATTAATGACTCAGTCATTACCGCTACCAAATTTATAGTCGTCTTCGTGTACCATGAACCTAAATATTTAAATAGCTTGTCATTTAGCAAATAAATGTGATTGGGGATTTCATTCCAATTTTGCTTTGCCGCAGCATCGTATCGCCTTCGGCATGAGTCATCAAGGAACAGAAGCCGATGATAAAAGATGCATGTTGTCGAAGTCACTGGGGGTGCACTTCAGAGTGGTTATGAAGGTGTATTTATAGCGAGGTACTTGCAAACAATTTAACTTTGATGAGAAGAAATGCTTAGATGGGACAATTTAGAAAGAGAACATTGGTAATTGGATTGAGGGCCCTCTCTGGGATTCCCTCCTCAGCTTGAAGCAGGGAGGCAATCCTACAGTGTAACTATTGGCTTCAGAAATAGGGTTGGTGGTTTCTGAAAGACAGTTGGTACAGTATCAAACTCCACTGTATCCAGGATTCAAATCAAAATCACTGATTCAGTAGTGACAATTGGCTTCGTCTTGATGCTCTTTTTTTACTCGTACATCAGCTCAAATCGCTGAAAATTTGTTTTTCACTCTTGCCTGTGCCCTCAGATCGCCCCTTCCCCCACTCGGGTACACTACAACTTGTAGGTAACCCAATGAAAGGTATCTTCAGTTCCAACCGACATGAAGCATGCATTTGATGCCTACAATACATGTATATATGCCTACATATTTAATATATAAATGATTATTTTCTTATGCAACTTTTTTCCAATGGGGCCCTGTTCTGAGGTAATGTGGCAAGGCAAAGTTTTGCTTTCTTAAAGGACAAGTCCAGCCCAACAAAAAGTTGATTTGAATAAAAAGAGAAAAATCCAACAAGAATAACACTGAAAATTTCATCAAAATCGGATGTAAAATAAGTTATGACATTTAAAGTTTCACTAAATTTCACAAAACAGTTATATGCACATCCCGGTCAGTATGCAAATGAGGGCTTGATGACATCACTCACTCACTATTTCTTTTGTATTTCAATAAATGAAATCTGAAATATTCAAATTTTCTCTTCATTGTCCTGAGAAACAAAGTTTTATTTCTCCCTGAACATGTTGAATTACCACAGCTTAACATTTTATGGTTCAGTGAAGTTGGTCCTCACTGTCAAATCTGTAAAAATTAGAATAATGTATAATTCGAACAATAAAAAACAAAAGAAATAGTGAGGGACATCATCGATTCTCTCGTTGGCATGTGACTAAAATTCTGCAATTTTTAGCATAATGCTTGTCCAATTTTTCCCTATTGATTCAAATCAACATTTTTCTGAGGTGGACTCAACCTTTATTCAGACTGCTTCATTTTCCAATCTAAAAAAACAGGGCCTCACTATCATGTGAGTTCTCCCAAAGCCTTTGATTGATACAGTGCCTCGGAGATAGAGACAGCTTACCAAGAATACTCTAATCCAACTGAATATCAGAGTAATCCCACAATACATCAGGACATTTTTCCACTTAGTAATTTTCCCCTTTCTATACTGTTTTTTCTTTGTTATAGGAGTTAGGAAGGAATACAATACTAGTAATTGCATGGAATGTAAATCCATGTTAAGTTATTATAAGCTGATTATCTAGAGGGGATTCCTGAAAATATTCATATTTTGTCATTTTACAGTAAAACCTTTAAGTTGCCTTCTGAGGAGAAAAGTGAATATATTCCTCAAAGATAGCATAATTTGCATTATAATGCAAATATTTTGTTTATGATATTCTGAGCAATTGATTATTGATATTGTTATGATTTTCAATGGGTTTTGTTGTTGTTTGTATGTGACAATTCCATGAAATATATAGGCCTACGTCTGACTCCAACCACCTGTGGTATTGTATATTGGACCTCCCGACAAAGCTTTCTCTTGTTTTGTTTTGTTTGTGAAAGATGTAATGCTCCAAAAATATATGGCTCGAGCTGTGTATAGAAGTGAAGTACAACATGTAGGCCTGCATAAAAATGGGGGCCGGATGTACTGAAAGAGTGCTTATTTTTATATGATATTGTCCCTTTGTACAAAGTAAAATGTTAATTGGGCAATTGAAAGGTTGGAAGAATAACAACCATTTCCAAATGTTGCATTAACCAATAATGATAATAATATACATCTACCCAGGAAAGCCATTAGTTCTGAAAACTGTCCTCCCAGCAGGCCCAGCTATTATTATTACCCCGGCTTTAGCTGGGCTGCCTAGGTGCTCAAGCATTGAAGGAATTTCTTCCTACTGGGTACCCATTCACCTCACATGGGTTGAGTGCAGCACAATGTGGATAAAATTATTGCTGAAGGGAATTACGCCATGGCTGGGATTCGAACGAACCCAATACCCTCTGTTTCAAAGTCAGAAGACTAATCCACTGGGCCACAACACTCCACTATATGGTGCTTTCCTTTACAATAAATGGTTTGATTTAGCTTTATGCCTTGTTAGATAACATTTTGAAAAGGTCATCGATCCAACCTTTCAGTTGCAGATTTAACATTTCAGTATTTAGCGTGTTGTCATATTTTACTTTCTCTTGAAAGTTGGATGATTTTATTGCCTTCTTAGATTCTGCCTCCATCTCACTCTTGACTTCTTGTGACAGTTTGTCCTTATGTGTTCTCTTGATTTAATATCCATTCCATCCAACTTTCCTTATCATCTCCCCCTCTTTCTCTCTCTCTCTCTCTCTCTCTCATATTTTGTGTTTGTGAATTGTAATTATACATGAGTATCTCTCTGTATCCATCTAGAAAGAAAGTACTCTTTCTTTAGAGGTTCATGTTGTCTCCCAGTTTCTTGTCTTTCTCCCTCTCTCCCCCTCCTCCATCTCTCTCTCTCGTCCATGTCTGCGTCTGTGCACTGTGATTATATGCGAGTATCTCTCTCTTTTTATCTGTAATGATCTATCTATAATGACGGCACTCATCTGCAATTCACCGCTGGAGTCTGATGAGTTCTGTGGAGGTTATCTAGGGTACCTGATGACTTCTCTCTGCCTCATCACACTTTAAATTATCTGCATCCAATTCGGTCGGGTCGTCGTCGAAGCTATCGTCCATCTCATGCCATAAAATGATGGTCAATCATCGATTCTCATTCCTATTTTCATTTGTCTCAAAATCATAATGGATAATGCTATTTGTGCATCCATGATATGCTGAGGATGTATAGGGCTATACAGTTGCTAAACTACTAACCTCTTCACATTTTGGACATGGTTAAAGTAACATTACTAGATAGTTCAAGTGATACAAAGATATATTTAAGCTTGTTTATTATTTATTGATTTATCATGTTTTATTTATTTTATACTACGGGATGGACCTGTTCATCTTTGAAAAAACTGCTTCACAAAGGTGCCTTGCAGTTATATGAACATCATTTAATATGAAAATAGACTATAACATTGATATAAACTGCAAACAAATATAACATCTTGAACTTTATCAAAAACTATTTACATCATGAAACAACATGTTTATTATCATAGGCATTCATAGTCCAGCAAAATTTGAATTTTCACACAGAAAGCAGGTTTGAAAAACTGTTGGCAAAATATAACTATTTGTGAAGAGGATTTAATAATTCTGTAATTCATCAAGTATTAAGTTAATGTCTGTTAGATGTAGGCCTCCATGTATTAAATGTACAAAAATATATATTTTCTGCTTGTAGATAACATGTACATCAGCATTTTACACAATTAAGAAAGTTTTAGTCAGAAGTATGAAAAGTGGAGAATCACAATCTTACTTGCATGATGCACACTAACATGATTTAAGTATGTACAGATTAAAGACCAGGGGCCCGTTTCATTAAGTACTTGCAACTGTCGAACTTTGCCATAATGGCAACTACCATGGTAACAGGGCTCAGCAGCCAATCAGAATCAAGGTTGCCATGGTAGTTGCCATAATGGCAAAGTTAGAACAGTTGCAAGTCCTTTATGTTACAGGCCTCATTACTTATTGGTTCTTGATAAACTTGTGTTCGTCTGTGAAGTCTTCATGTTCTTGCAGTATCCAGCCTGGTCTTTACAGTGTATTATGACTTTCCAGCTTGACAATTTTGGCATAGAATTTTGTTCTCATCCACATGTACTCCAGTCATTGGGCATCAACCAGCTTTCTTTCCTGCAATCATTAAAAAGGATTTTTACAAGATCAATTCCTCATGCACCGTATATCAAATTTCACTTTAGTTCAAAGTTTAAGTGTAAATTTAATATTCGCATCATGATATTTGAGGAAGTCTTCAGCAAATCTCCGCTTATCATGTGACATTTGATCCTCTCCACCTCATCAATTTTAAACACTTTAGGATTAGTTCCTCTTTTCATCCTTAAACTTGATCATGGATTTGGATAAACCCCTAAATCCACTAACTGGTTCTTAAGACTTCCATAAATAGAAGGATAAGATATTTTTCTGCATTAGTGCTTCCTTGTTGAGATCGATGACACCGTCCTCTTCCTAAATGAACTAGTTCTCTCTCCTCTCATTAAACATGTGAATTTGAGATTCTGGCAAATCAACCATAACTTTGTGATCCTTGCATTTTCAGAATCTCTAATTTTCTAATACCGGTTAGATTTCTTTGGTTGGTGATCACATTGAATACATAATAAGAGTGAAATTGTGAGCTTATAAAATTTTGTTTTTAAACCCAGAAGTGTTGAGATATACAGTTGTATTTATTCCTTGACAAAGGGATGTGACCAAAATATTGATAAATTTTTTTTCATTTTGAATTTGGAAATAATTCATGTGGAATGAACTGAACCCACAATCACTTGCAATCTCAAAACTTTTTATTTTCACATATTTTTTTTCTCATCAGGTACATGTCGTTATCCACTGGGTATGAATGATAAGACCATTAAAGATGAACAACTCTCGGCCAGCTCCGTTTACATGAACAACACACTCTCGTTTGGACCGCAAAACGCAAGGTTTGTACATTAGTCATTGTAATTCGTATATCGCACAGCTATACCCATCCATGTCACTATTGCTTAATCGACCAACTTTTACGAGTGCAGTAATTAGTTGTAATTCATTCTACAATCTGCAGGCGTACGACCCCAATCATCAGATCAATAATGAGAGAAATAAAACCCCCTCTCAAATCTCTACCACAGATGGGAATACTAATGAAAAGATTCTGTGGAGCAAAAAATGCTATATTGTACATTCAGAGATCAGAGAATTTACAAAATGCGTTAATAAATGTTGTTATTTAGCCCATGGACCTACATATATGACCAGCCTGACATTTCGGTAATATCGGTAATATAGAGTCGTTTGGCCCAAATCATTCTGTTTTTAGACTCTTCTTTCTTCCTTATATTTTCTTCCTCTTCTCCATTTTTCCATGTTTTTCACTACTTGAAAAATCATGCAATAGAGGGAGGGGGGGGGTCACCCCAGGCCTGCCCAACTTATTTTCATTTGGTCCAATGCCAATTGGTCAAATTGCCAACTCGTCTACTATCATTTGGTCTACCATCAGTTCGTCCAATATCCACATGGTCAAATTGCTATTTCATCCACTCACCATTAGTCCATATACCATTTGGTCTAACTAGACGAAGTGTTAATTGGGCAAAATGAATGGACATAAAACGAACATTAGACCAACTAGTTATGAGACATAATGGGCATAGACGAACTGATGATTGAACCAAATGGTTGTGAAATGAAATGTTGATGGACAAAACGGCATTAGACTATAAAATAAAGGTATACCATGTCGTGAGTAGACGATTTGGCCGTGGAAGAATTGGCAATTTACTGCCTGCCCCTGTCACTGATGCAATAACTGCAAATTTGATTGGTCATCATATTTTCTGTTCAGGGCATTTTTCCCTTATTTTATCTGTGCTAGTAAAGTGTAGTTTTTATGAAATCCATTCGTAAAATTATATGCTTTTTTTCTCTTCAAATTGCAAGGGCTTTTTGATACATTAAATTGGCGAAACACCTTCCCCCAATATAATTTTGCTGACTCATTGTATACTTCTAATATGACATGCTATTTTGAGTGTTGAAACACAACTATAGTATGAATAAGTCAATAGTGTACACTTAAAAAAACAACCTGAAATCCTTTATACATTATACTTGAATACTGATGACTGTGTACATCAACAAATGTTAATTGATCAGTTTCTCATCATACGTGCATATAGCATGATGGGGGTTCGTATGCATGGTGAATAGATTGACTTTGATTGGGTTTACAGCCAGCCTTGCAATCAACGCTTATTCCATGGGATGTCTTTGTCATCATTATTAGCGCTGACAATTGGGGTATGAATCAGATTTAATAGGAGGAGGGGTTATTGGATTAAATAATCAGCAATTTGTCTGTTTTGGGATAGATTTAGAAGATGTTTCAGTGCTTTCGTATTAATGGCACAGTCGCACTGCTGGAATGTTGTGACGATTTGCTTTGATATGAGATAGATGATAAAGTGCTTAATAAATTGACTTAAAGCTATTTACTAGAACACATTTTTTTACACTTCGAGACCTCATCATATACTGTACGTGTACTGTATGAGATATACCTTGATTTTTGTAGGAAGAGGTATAGGAAGGAAAAGGGAAGGGAAAGAGGAGAAAATTTTGAAGTGAAAGGAAGCCTGAATAAGTAATCATTTATTTCATCCTTTTTTTCATAGTTAAAATCTATAAGTATTAAAAAGTACACATTAAGTTCTATGATAAATCAGAGGCTATGGCTTTATTTAGGCATTTAGTATAAACTCCATGGAATAATTTTATTTTTTTAAATACAGGGGTATATGTTCCTGTCATAAATACCACTCTCTTATATTTTCTTTCAAATGATGATTGCATGTGTAAAATAATAGTTAACTAATAAACTATCCATATTTATGTACTCTGCAAACTAGTGCAGTGGGGAAATAAGAAATATATCTCTTAAAATACTAACAGGAAATCAAACAAATGAAGCAATTTGATTGTGGATGTGTTTCTCTTTGTGGTCACAATTGGACTGGCGCAAAGTCAGAGTGAAGGTGTTGTGAAAAGGAAGTGTAGCACTTTAGAAACCCTAGGGTGCGGAAATGTTATCTGCCGTCGAAGATCAAAAGGATGATTGCTATTCCTTGCCAATGAAAAATATGAAATTCATATGGGAATGTAAGTGTATGGGCTGATGATTGAAGCTTTTAAAAGGGAGATCCAACTCAAAAAACCATGCATTAAACCCAATATTCTCTTTACATTCAGATCAAGGAAAAAAGAAAAATTAAAATTAAATCAAGCAGAAATTTGCCAAATGCTAATTATAACATGTATTTAAATTTTAATGCAATGGCCTAGTAATTAATACAGAAGAAACTGTATATCACTTCAAAATATCATAATTATAGTTTCAGGGTAGAATTCTCCTGTTCTTGCAGAATAAAAAAAAAGAAGAGAGGACACCTTGTACATGTATTATGCAAAATTTGATTATCTTTTTTTTATTCTCTTCTCGATAGAGATATGACAATTGTAGAAGTAGAATGGGGGTATGCATTTTATGAATTGAGGTTACAGTGGATACTTTTTTCTTCATCCCCCTTGATCCATTCCTACTGACGGTAAAGTTGATGCACTTTGACAGCCATGGGGGGTTCATCTACCGGTGTAAAACCATAATCAGATAATATGAAGGGAGGAAATACGGGCAAGGCACTGTTGAGTAACGTGCTAATTTCACAAATTAGATTGAATTATTTAGTGGCTTATTTCAACCGACATAGTTGTGCGATAAGTGAGGTATACTGCACTATGGTAGCCTGTAAATCTACATTAAGTGCCCCACTTTTTTCTATCCACAAGCAGGAGCAGCCATTTGTCGATGTGGTCGATTGATTCCGGTGTACTACTGGAGTGAATAAACCAAATATTGCCTATTTTAGGTTACACAATGTATTACTGCCGTAGTTGTACATGTATATCGCGTTATTTATTTATAAATTGAGTGCATTTATTGTGCATGGATGTGATAATAAATGATGATGAGCAGGGTGACAGAAATGATGAAAATGGTGATGATTGTGGTGGTGTTGGTGATTGTGATGGTGATGATGGTAGTAGTAGTGATGGTGGTGGTGGTGATGGTGGTGGTGATGATGATGATGATGATGATGATGGTGATGATGAAGCTGATGATGATGATGATGATGATGATAAAGATTGATGATGATGATGAAGACGATGATGACGATGATGATTGTGGTGGTGGTGGTGGTAGTGATTTATGGTGATGATGATGATTATGCCAATGCTACTGCTGATGGTGGTGGTTGTTGATCAGGAGGAGAAGAAGGAGGAGGGGTTGGAGTAGGAGAAAGAGGAGGAGGATGAAGAAGAGGCAGATACAATATGATGATGAAAACGATTTGTAATCCAAAGCATTCAAGCAGTCATGTCGTAAAATAACCCAAAATACAGCCTCCATATTAAATATTCTTAAACATCTTGTATACTTAATAAAACCACTTTCCTCAGTAATCCATATATTTTCATATTCCTAATTTTACCAGATTACATCTCAACCAGGGTGCTGGGGCCTGGTGCCCAGTCAATGCCCAACCGGAGTCCAGCGGTCACTACGAGTACCTTCAGGTAGACCTTCTCAACCTAACTGTCATCTTAGCTTTGTCCACGCAGGGTAGATGGGATACTGACTTTGGGAATGAATTTACAAGTCGTTTCAGGTTAGAGTTGTCCAGGGATGGCGGCAAGACGTGGATTCGATATGTGCAGATGACGGGAGAAGAGGTAAGGTGTAGTTTCTTAAAAGGACTTTTTTTTTTGCAGAAGCTTTTTTTTTCAAGAATGATCAAGTTTCATATTAAAAGAATGATAAGAAGTTCAAGGTGTTCATGGCATACTGGTAGTACTATTTCACTGTTTTTTTTATGAGTATCCTGTACGAAGTAGTTTTAGTTCCTCTCTGTGTACTTGTAAAAGCAAAACTTTAATCAATGTGTTAAAAATAGATCTGCTTGAGACTGGTTATCCAATCCATTTTGAATGATTCCTTTTCTGTCCTGTTCAGGTTTTTATCGGAAACCGCGACACCAACTCTCAGATCACGGTCCATATCAGCCCTCCCATCGTGGCCCAGGTCCTAAGAATCATTCCAGTGGTCCAGGTCCAAACACCAGTCTGCATGAGGGTGGAACTGTATGGATGCAAATGGCTGGGTAAGTCCGAGACCATGATGGTAGTCTTCTATCCTGGGATGTTTCACGAAGTGATAAGTGTGACTTTATTTTAAAGTCATGTTTAAATGCTGATGTGCACATGATATGCAATGCACAATCTCATTGATTAATATGCAGTAGTGTACGTCTTCTTTGGTTTGACCAATGGGACGATTCCTTTTATACCATGCTTGACTCTTTGTGAAACCGCCCCCATCCTCCGGAGATGATAAAAGATGAATTTTCAGACAAGTATTTAATGAGTGTGATTGCTTCACATTGCAGTTCTAATACCTGTATCGATGTGGATAGAACACACTCGGAATTCAAATTTTATTGGGAAGACTACGTTCCCATTGATAGGACTCTGTAGCCTTTTTTTGGCAGGGGACGGTTGGTAGTTACCATCAGTGAGGATTTACAAGGTGCATGTTCTCAGGGGAAAATATAATATAATAATATATATATATATATAAAGAAAGGTTCTTGAGACCGTTACTATAGTAACTTTGCCATCCAATGGTAACTACCATGGTAACAATGCTAAGCAGCCAATCAGAATCAAGGATTTCAGGGGAGTTACCTTTGGATGGGAAAGTAAATTAGTTCTGCTAAAGTAACTTTTATATAGAGGGGCCCTGGTCCTCCAATCATACTCTGGTAACTTCATTTATGTCATATACATACATACATGAAAGTAGAAATTTTCAGTAGACCTATATGTCTTATGTGAAGCTAAACTGTCTCATTTTCCCTCTTATTTATGCTTACAAATCACATTTGGTACTGAGCAATT
The DNA here is from genome assembly GCF_018143015.1 of Lytechinus variegatus. NCBI lineage: Eukaryota > Metazoa > Echinodermata > Echinoidea > Temnopleuroida > Toxopneustidae > Lytechinus > Lytechinus variegatus. The sequence continues at coordinate 9,101,282 of NC_054754.1, read as the reverse complement.
TTTATGACTAGAGGAACGGAGAGAGAGAGAAAAAAAATGAAATGTTGGCATCTTGACACAGGGGTGATTGACTGACCTACTTCACCTGTCGTGTTGCCTAGCAACCCAGACTATTAGCCCCACCTGTGATGTAGTTTTGGGTGAATGACAAGTTCAAGTCGTTTGCAGCCGTGTCTGCTCAGAAAAGGGAGGGATCGCCGCCCTTTTTTTGGGGGGGGGGTATAAATTCCCCCTAAAAATCTCAGCTTGAAGCATGGGATGAAATGATAAGTGAAGCAGTGGATACAGTATTTAGTTCTGGTTCCAGTTTTCCCCCCTAATTCTGCATTATTTTCTAGAATTAATCATCATTACATTATTGTAATTTTGTATATGTTCAAAAATGTATACATTGTAAATAGCAAACAAATTTCATGCAAAGTTAATAAATTTCCTGCCCTTTGAATTTTCTTGTATTTCCTTATATTTTTATTCATTGTTTATGTTAAAGGTATTGTTTAACTTTGTGAGCAGCCGATTTAAAAAGTTCTCAAACCAAGATGAAACATGTGTACAAATGCATGTATTAGGACTAATAAACCCTGAAAACAACCATTATTGAGAATTAAAAGCTAAAAGTACAAGGCAAACCCCGATTATGTAAATAGGCGTCTTATAGACGCCTATTAGTACACATAAGTGTATGAGATGAAATTAAGATGGTGTTTCCGGTCACTTTATATATCAATTTTTGAAGCACTAAATAATTATTTTCGAACGCAATTTTTTCTGGGTTTCATTTTTGTAACATATCACAGACACAGGTGACAAGTGTGACCTTCTAGCTCAGATTTTTTAAAATCAAACCAATGTTAACCAATCACTTTAAAAATTCTACTTTAAAAGCAGAAGAGTTGATTTGAATGGCATTAAAATTTTGAATCAAACAATTTTGAATGGCATTTTTAAGCCTAAAGTAATATCTCATTATTCATTCCAAACAATTACATTTTTACCATATTATAATTCACGGCATAAGTTTCCTTGCATCGCATCGCAATTTGCCGTACATTTTTCAAAGACTGCTTCATAAATATATGTTTGATGATTGAAAGTTGTTTTTTTACTTAAGACTGTACAGAATGTAGTTGATTACTTTTCTCTTATGACAAAAAATGCTAATCAAATTTGGGAACACAAACTATTTCTTTTTTTCTTCTATTTCTTTGTTAGGGTTATTCATTACAGTCATGCATGGGTTTATTAACTAGCTTTAAAAATTCTTCCTAATTTGAAATTGATGATTAATTTCTATTTTTTCTTTATAACTTAATTTTTTTCATGCACTTAATTATCATGATATTTCGCCACAATAACAATTAAAGAGAAATTCCAGTAGTTGCAGTAAACACTGATTTCATGAGAAAGTTTTTAAAACAAGGCTTAATTGCCAGTATATCATCGAGGATCTAGATCTGGTACAGGAACATAAACTGAACTTTGTGAAATCTTGAAATGCACGTGGGACAGTGTATAATTATTGCTTCGAATGTCGGGCCCGACACTCTACCCGAATCCTGTGCTTACTTGCTGATTTCTAAGCAGTTACACAATTTCTTCCAGAATCCTTTGGCACATACATGTACATGTACATTTATTTATACAAACAGACACTTTGGTGATCATTCATTGGATTCTGTATGAACTCATTTTGATATCGTTACCAAAACTAGCATTTACCTTTAAGCCTATTCATTAAAATCTTCAAAGTCCCCAAAATACATGTCAATATCCAATGAATCTTCAGTTCTTCACAAATTAATACAGCTGCCTTAAAGATACATACGATATCAACGATGCATGTGATTGCTTCTAAAAATATAGTCTGTCATTTTTGTAAGCAGCGAAGCGGAGATATTCGATTGAGACGCAGTATTTTTCTTTGGTTCATCTGCCTTAAGACACGAGCGCTCCCAGGGGAAATGAAGGGAGAGTGCTGGTGGAAATGAATGCATGTCTAGTGTTGGTAAATAGGAGTTAGCTTTGTCAATATAGCGGAAGATTGGATGAGGGTAAAGAGGGAGAGTAAAACGAAGCAGGATGAAAGAAAAGAAGAGTAAAGAGAAGACATTTTAACACCTTTCAAGGAAATCGTCCAAGCAATTATAATTGTTTATCATTTTATTACGAGTATAGTAAGGAAATAGTCCAGTTTATGGTCCCGATAACAGGGAATTAGAGAGTGCACAAAATATGAATTGAAATAAATTTGAATAAAGAAAACATGTTGAAATTCTGTAAATATAAGCTACCTTCAAGGTGATGGGACACATGATGGCCAGAGGTGAGAGAATGAGCAAAGTGAGGATGAAGAAAATGAGTGAAGGAACGTGCAAATGAAGGAAGGGTGGAGAAAGTGAAGGAAGGTAGAGGATTAGGAAGAATATGGTAGGAGGAGAGAGGGAATGATGATATATAGATAGAATATCTTTTTATATGTATATAATTTATTCATGGAGTAAACTACAATGTCATACTATGAATAGGCCTATATGTACAATGTGGTAGATTACACACATAATATGGAGGACCCTTCTAAAACCAAGAAGTAGGCCTATATATAAAACATACAAAGGTGCTGCAATATAAGTTTGAAGCTTGGTAATTTTTTTTTATTAGGCCTAGCACAAGTTGATTGTCAATAAATAGGCCTGTGAGTTACATTGTATTAATATGCTGTGAACATTTTAGCTTTTGGGTACCGATCCAAAAAAATTTCAGAAGTTTGAATTCTCAAAAGAGAGAATGCAAGAATCAAGAATCTCGTGTCATCGATCCCCCATTCTCCTTCCTAATACCCTTGTTAGTTGACACGACCAACTTGAGATTGGAATGCAGCTTTCTGTAGCAAGCCTACGAAAATATCACCCTACCGCTTGCTCCGGCAGAGTTTATACAGCTTGTTTTCCCATTCCTACCCAAATATGGAGAGAGAGAAAAAAAGAAAAGGGGATTCTTGGTGTTATGTCTGAGGATGATAAAGGGGATGATATTTCATCTCCAGGAAAAATGAAATGAAGTCGACCTTATCTGACCTTTGACCCCCGGGATTGGCGGCTCAGGCAACCGTCCCTCAATTTTGTGACCTCAGATTTCAACTTTTCTCATATTTCTTTTTCACCCATAGTGATTATATTTTCTTCCAGTACTTTGTCGTCAAATTTTGTCTGCGAATTACAGGGAGCATTTCATGAACACAAATAGTCACTGACTTTCAATGACATGTTATAAGCTACTGAAAGAGTAAATTTGTTGGTGAAAACTTCTGATAAGATGTGTCATGAAACAATCCCCTGATCATATTCACATGAGTTTTGTTGTCTTAATATTTCTTATTTCATCTGGTGAAACTCCTAAAATATTGGATCGTATATGATATTTTATCAATGTTATATTGCAATATATATCTTATTTTGTCTCAGTATAAAATGGTACATAGTGTACATATAGGTCCTACACCATATAATACATGAAATATTATTTGAATCTATTCCATTTTATATTTTTCTAATATCTTTGCTATGCAGCCATTTTTATGATAGGAAAATTTGTGTGACATTTCCCTTATCCTCTCCTATTCTTAACAGTAAAAAAGGCTGTGAAATATTATAATACTCCAAACTAGTTTTTATATTTGATTTTACTTCATTTTCCCATTTCCTTCACCCCCAAATTTTGCCTTGAACTTCCAAAATCTATTGGATTATTTTTGTTAGGGAAACATGATATTTTTACAGTCCTGTGAAAGTGCATTCAATATTAAAAGGACCCTTGGCTTTTGTGATATTGGATGATGTATTAGAGCACTAGTTTCGTTTGTCAGAGCATGACGGGATGACATTTTCAAACAGCATTTCACGCTGGTGAATTGGAAACTCAAATAACTCCTGGGAATTGCAAAGAACAGCCACTTTTTCATGAGTTTTGAGAAATTTAGCACCGTATCTTAGGGGAGTTTTTAAGGTGTTGCAAGAAAGATGAAAATCACACTTTATTGGGCAACACAACCACTCACAAATTGGATGAAGTCTTAGACTCTCTTTCACTAAAGCTTCAACGCTGCTTACTAGTAGGCTACATGTAAAGGTGAAAAGAATTTATGTAGTGTAGGTATATGTTATTATGATAAAATAGGCCTATATTGTGCACATATCCACCTTGTGCATGCATTATAAGTTTGTTAGCAATACTAGAACCAGAGATTATATGAAAAGGAGAATAAGATTTCTTGGTATTCGCTGATAGTCTTGTCTCATAATAATATGATGGAGGAAAACATGGGTTTTATAAAAAGAGAAATTTTGAAGATCGTGATAATAATGTGCAGTATGCATTGTGCAACACTTATAACGAGTAATACAATGTTTTTAAGCACAGCATGCCATTACCCCGGCTTAAGCACAGCTACCCAGATCTGGTGGTGTAGCATTCAAGGACGTCCTTCTTGCGGGAGTGGGCCTACCCATTTACTACACCTGGGTGGAGAGTGGCAATGTAGATTAATACCTTGCCAAAGGATGTGAGTGCCAAGGTGGGATTTGAACATTGGACCTTGTGGTACAAAGTCCAGAGACTTATCCACTGAACCATTATACCTCTATGCACAAGGTCTTATGCTTACTTCAAGGGACAGACTCTCCTGCCTCTTTCATGTCATCAAGTCTGAAGTGGAGACTACACTAGTTAAATACACTCTTGGGTGCCTTGAACAGAGCCTTAAATCACATTGAAATATGTATTATTTGATTCAGGCTTAATATATGTGACTGGGAGGCTTGCAACTTTCCCATGGTGCTTTATTTATAGCCTTCCAATGGGAGTCAAAGGGGAGTAGTCTCCTTATACAGACCATCATGAATTGGTGTGCATGATATGTTTGAGTCTGTTCTGCAAGACTATGCAGAGTAAAATGTTCAGTCATTTCAAAAAGCTCACCGCTCTAGATACCCTTTTTAAAGCCTGATATTTGTAGGGTTAGGGTTGGAATCACACTGCATAATTTGTAAGTTTCACATTATTGTCTAAGTGAAGACTAGAGCTTCATGGACCTGTTGGAGTCCGAGAGAGGCACAAGGCTGTATGTGACTCAGGGCTGATTATTTCAGAAGGCCATTACAAAGAGAAGTGTAATTTAATTGTGTGAGTTGTCTCACAAGGACATACGGAAATGTTGTTCCAAGTGTATATCACAGTGACTAATATTTAGCAGCAGTTTTGAACATGAATTATAATGAAAATGAGTCTATCCTTGATAAAAAATAGAAATTAATAAATGTGGTTGCTTCTTATTTAAGACCATGTGTTTAAAAAAGGAAGCAAAATTGTACATGTAAGACAAACAGAATATGAAAGACACTGAATGTATTTTTTTAGCAAGCAAATTTTGTATGAAAATTTGTTATTCAATTGTCATCAACTTGATGTTATCTTAGACATGGTATGGGCTTTAATATTTATATAATATTGGATGGCCTTGAGGTTAATACAAGGAAATATTGGACGAGCTTTGCATAAATATTGGACGAGTCGAAGACGAGTCCAATATTTTGCAAAGCGAGTCCTATATTTCCTTGTATTGACCGAAAAATGGGACATCCAGTATTATGATTATTATTCATACAGAGAATTTTAGCAAATAATTTTTAACTTACCCTCCCGCCCTGAGAATCTGACTCTGCTGTATGATGGGGGGACCTAAAGCTATGCACTTTGTTTTCAAACAATAAAAACTGTTCCAATTTTAATATTTCAACAAATTATATTTCACTAATTTGTGGCAAACATTCTAAAGATCATTAACCAAGTAGAAAATATCACAAAACTCACTAATACGAAAATCCCGTCGTGTTTTTCGAAAACCTCTTAATTTCGCCGCCCGATGTAGAAGTGGTCCTAAAGCTACGCACTGGATTTATCATGCAAAAAAATAGTATTTCCTGTGCCTCAATTTCTAAAATATATTCAAATTATTATAGGATAAAATGAAATTAAAGCGAATATAACTCCAAACTTCCTAACAGTTGTTGGTTTTCTCTGCATTTAGAGATTTACTGCAGCCTCTGTAGAAAAAATTTAATAGGAATTGTTCATCACTCTGCAGTCACAGTTCCACACACAGTGCGCATTTGCCATTGAAAACTGCATGCGCGCGCGATGAGTGGTGCGTACACTTCAGGAATTCCCCTTCTAGTCGTCCAATATTTTCAATATTGTGTCACCTCGGAAAAAATATTAGGCGAGTTCAACAAACTTTTTAAGTGGGTCGAGTGCACCAACAAAATAACACTTGTATTTGGGCTCTAAAATTGTCTGTATGAATAATAATTAATAATAGTGCATCTCTAAAACAAATTCAGTTATCCAGCCTCTAAATTTGGTCAGTTTACATTTTTTTTGAAGCTGTAGTATTTCATTATATTACAGTTTAAATCCAATGTGCATTAATTTGAAGAACTAAATACAAAAGTGTTCTTTTGACATATAGTCATTCAAGGTGTTTATTTTTGTTAGGAGTAATACACCAATTTTCTTTCATGATTTTTGAAAATATAACTGAACACTAATGAGGTTTCACAAATTTGATCGATGTAGAAGTCATCAGTTCATTAATATTTTTTTTTAGAAATTCCTTGTCCCTTTACCTGTTAAATCTTTGGCTTAAACCAACAGTTCTAAGTTGACAACTGGTTTAGACTTGGTTGATTTCAGTTCAGTTGACACTTTTCTCAAAATGTCTTTATAATAATCTCAACTAATCTATACCATGCTTTTCATGTATTTACAGACCATTTGAAGTCGTACTCGATGCCGATCGGCGATACACGTGGCGACTATGTGTTTGAGGATGACATGTATGATGGCTATACCTTCGAGGGTCAGAGAATGAACGGACTCGGTCAGTTGACTGATGGAATGCTCGGACATAGTAACTATCGTCTCAGCCCCTACAATGTACCACAAGGGTGAGTTTTCCTTCTTATTCAAATAGTATCTCCCACTTTGGAGGAAAATGATTGCAAAGCCTTTTTTTTCATTGTACAATTTTGAAAAATACTGTTTTCCATTCCAGGGGGGTGTTTCACAAAGATTTAAGTATGAGTTAAGTCGCACTTAAATGCAGACTCGTTCATGATATGCATTGCGCGATCTCATAGATAGATACGCATTAGTGCACGTCCTCATGACACGATCTGACCAATGCGGTCAAGCCTTTCGTACCGTACGCAACTCGGTATTCAAGTGCGACTCAAGTCATACTTAAATCTTTGTGAAACACCCCCCAGTTTGTTGTAACTTTCCCTTCCCAGTGGATTCTAGGAATCACTCACTCTACCTCCTTCTCCCTCTCTCTGCCACTCTCCTTCTTTTTGCCCCTCTTCTCCTATTCCCTTTTACTCTTCCTTATTCTTTAAATGCCCATTACCCAAGCCGGCAGGGATCTAGCTTTCTCTTTGGAATTATCTCCCAATCCAACTTTGTGTCTGTAAGTGACCTTCAAGTCTGAATCAAAGAACTATCTTTTCCAGCAACTGAGTAAATACTCTGACATATTGTTGTGACCAATGCTATACAATAATTGTTCATTATTATCATCTTCCCTTCAACTTTGAACGTTAATGAGAAGGGAAAAAATGATTAAAAGCATTAGATATTTCAAATAGCATTCTTGTATATCCTTTTGTGGAATATGTTTTATATGTATTCATTTTCAATTGGTCTTTACTTGCTTTCTTCCTGTCACTCTCTTTCCTCTCAATTAGCTCCTTAGCCCTTTATTTAGATAAATACTTTTAGCCATAACAAAGATGATGATGGTGATGGTGGTGATGGTAATGATGATGATGGTGGTGATGGTGATGATGATGATGGTGATGATGATGATGGTGATGGTGATGATGATGATGATGATGATGATGGTGATGATGATGATGATGATGAGATGATGATGATGATGATGGTGATGGTGATGGTGATGGTGATGATGATGATGATGGTGGTGGTGATGATGATGATGGTGATGGTGATGGTGATGATGATGATGGTGGTGATGATGATGATGGTGATGGTGGTGATGATGATGATGATGGTGGTGATGATGATGATGATGATGATGGTGATGGTGATGGTGATGATGATGGTGGTGATGATGATGATGATGGTGATGGTGGTGATGATGATGATGGTGATGGTGGTGATGATGATGATGGTGATGATGATGATGGTGATGATGATGATGATGGAGATGATGATGATGATGATAATGATGATGATAATGATAGACAATTATACAGCATCATCCATATATGAATAGTGTCTACACTGGATTTAAGCACATTATATATGTATTTAATTATTGTATTGAATTGTAATATTCATCATTTCAGCTGTTAAGCTGCCATTTGTTTTAAATTACAAAGATTTCATTATTGATATTTAAAATGTATGATTTCAGATACGAGTGGGTCGGTTGGCGAAACACTACCCACCCCAATCCCGAGATCACCTTCGAGTTCGACTCACTGCGCAACTTCACCAGCCTCGGATTCCACGTCAACAACTACTTCACCAATAACGTTGAGATCTTTGAGGCCATCGAGGTCATGTTCAGCGTACGCAAGGGTCACTACTCGCCTCGGGCCATCTATGAGCCGATCCGGCCCGACAGTGACCATCAAGATGCCCGGTGGATAACGGTCAATCTTCGGCACCGTGTGGCCCAGTGGCTGAAGGTCAGGCTCATTCACAGAGGAAAGTGGATACTGATTAGTGAAGTGTCATTTGAATCAGGTACGTTTTTCATTTAAAATTCCATCTTTAAATTGGCAACACTGGTAATTCTCACTCCATAGCTGAATGAAAAATTTATATGGATTAACTGGAGGTATTTTCAAAAATGATAAAGTTGCCCATGGTCATTTGAAGCCTAAGCCAAGCAGTTACCATGTTATTTTTACAAAGAAATTAATTGACATCTACCATTTTATTTGAAAATTGTATTGAGAAACTAATCAAACAACATTTATATTCCACCAAAATCTATTTTTTTTTAAATCCAGGATTAGGTAGAAAATGTAGCATGTTTGAGATATATATGTGAGTTATAGCTAGCATACATAACAGCTTTATCATTTACAGAACTTACATTTTAATGATAGTTGCTTTAATTGTGATTTTAATGTTTCAAATATTCAGTATGAATAATGTTAGCCTTTTCTGTGCACTTCATTACTCAATTAAAATCCTAACAATTAACAGTTTACTATATATATTAATTCAACACAGTATTAAATCAATTTAAACTAAATATTTCAAAATGATCTGTTTTCTTATGTTATAGATAAATGTATGTTTATTTTTATAGGCATGAGTAGATACTGATTGCATCATAAGAATATGAATATCTATGACAGTTATACAGCTCATATTTTTTTAATTGCATTTGGATCTGAAAATATCCATGATTGAATATGATTATACATTGAATTCTTTATATATGCATGTTAAACGGCTATTTCCTATTTTATTTTATAAATTTTTACATGTTTTGCTATTTTGCATTTTGTGATTTGTTAATATGAATATATATATATATCTTGCCTTGTTCTTGTGGAAAATGGTGAAATGCACATCGCGCAGCACTTCAAACTGTTTTGAAAATGATTGAATTGTGCCCGCTTTTGTTGTCTGAAGTAAAAGTTGCTGTAAATGGCACATTGTCAACATACAGTAGTTATGAATCACATTCTTCTGAGAAGTTTATGGAATAATCATAATAGAGGGACTTTTCTGTAGAAATGTGTGGCTGAGAGAATTAGAGAATTTTATTGTTTGCTTCTCTTGCCAAAAATTTTAGGAGTATGTATTTGAATGAGCATATACTATTGATTTTCTTATTTTGTTTTTCGCCTCCAGGAATCATGCTATAATTTTTTCAAAAAGATATATAAAGTTATGCTGCACATGCATTCCAGCTTTCTTTGCTAATATTGTAAAGAATAATCTTATTGCCTAAGACAAATCATTTCACAAATTTGAATAGTTTCACTTGTAAAGTCAGCTCACTCTGAATTTTAAAAACCTCCAAGAGATTATTTTCCTACCATTTTTTTTTCTCACGGAAATGTGCATTTCACCTGTGTTTCCCACATACTCTATTCCGTGTCCTGTTTTTGTCTTGCTATGACCACTACCCTTAACTCACTTACACAGAGGATCTCCCTGACAACTATGACACTAGCACGGCCACATATGACACACCCGTAGTTGGCCCGCCGTCTGCAGGTTTGTGCATTTGCTAATTGCTTTTTAGTCCGTTGACCGTAATTAATTGTTTCTTGATTGCATCTGGTAGACGTCTTGTCTCTCTATTAATGAGTATCGTTAATTACATTTTTGAAAGTTAGTTTGTTGTGACAGTATTCTTAACTGAGTTGCATTTAAAGCCTTGGTAGCTTCTTGATATAAATGGTGATCACATCCTGTCCTTCCTAAAGCTATATAAGAAAAACTTTGTTTTGGATTGCACTTAGTTTCCGTTTGGTCTTTGCCCCCCCCCCTTCACCGGCATACTGTCTCTTGCACTACTTTTGTTAATTGCATATTGGTTCTATGTTTGTCACTAACTCTGATACCTCTCCTCCTCTTCCTCCCCTTCACCCTCCTCCTTTCTCTTCCTCCTTTTCCTCTCTCTCTCTTTTAATTTTCTCTCACTCTCTCCCCCATTCTGATTATTTCATTCTTTTCATATTGCCATAAGAAAAAAGAATTGCTTTTACCTTCTGGTTTTACTGCACATCACTGTATTTTCCTACTTTTTATGTTTCTTTCGTTATTTTACTTTTTCGTTCTCCTTTTGTTCCCCAATATTATAGTTAAGTAGTGCTGAGACCCAAATGGACTTGTAAACTTGTAAGTTCATTCATGCTCCTCTCCCCCACCCCCTTCTCACTGTCTTGGTCTCTTTGTGTGTCTCCATCTGTTTGTCTGTGTGTCAGCCTGGATGTCACTGCCCCCCTCCCTCCTTATACACATACCCCCCCTTATACACTTACCCCCCCCCCACTGAACTGGTAAATCATAAAAATATAGTATTTCAAGTAATATCAACCTATAAACAATAAATCACTCGTGGCCCCATTCTTATATCCTGAAAGGAAATTGTTCTGAAAAAGAAAATGAAATATTAATTTGGCAATCGGATAAGTATGTGTATTTTCATTACGGAAATGATCTGGAAATGAATTATTCAATTGCAAAGAGATTTTCCTTTAATATGATTCACAAACCCATTCCACCTGTTATTTTACTGTCAGTGTTGCACTATACATGTAGATCCATTTGGTTATTTTTGAGAGCATTTCATGAAACAAAATGTTAGTGAAAATGATTGACAACTGTTATAAGCTACTGAAATCCTTGCTTCTGATTGGCTCTCACCAAATTTGTCAGTGAAAATCACTGAACATTTGCTTCATGAAAACACTCCTTAGGTTTCCCTTTCCATTGACATCTCTCATTGTGGATTCCTTGTGCCAACTTTCATGTTTCATTCAATATGTCCCTGGGAATAGCATGCCAAGTCCATGGCATAGTTGCTGTCAGCTCTCTGACATTTATTGTACAATTATTGATATCTAGATGTGCTGGATGAATGGCATAAGTCTTTTCAATTCCCATTCATGTGCAATGTGTGAATGGCTGTAGTCAAGTAGATGATTGTATTAATTCTGTATTAACAATACGTCACTTTATATCAATGATGTGATCTTTAAGAATGAATTATATACATTCAGTTGATGAAACTATTGTATTTAAGAGGCAGTATGTGAAAAAAAATAATTGAATGAAATCCTGTTGATAGTGACCTGCCAAGGCAAATCCCAAAACCAACAATACGTCAAGCAAAATGAATTTTGGGGTTTTTATTGTGAGCTTATAGAAGTACAGACTAATTTTGAAATGATTTATAACTTGTCAAATTGATCACCAATAACACACACATGTATTTGATTGAATGTAGAAGAAATTTAATGAGACTTTCAGGAGCAAAAATGTTCAAGAAGTTTTGGGCTCACTCGTTCATGGAATGTGCATACTGCCATTTCTGTAAAACTTCCAAGCATTCCTGTAAAAATGGTGTTAAAACACTCCTGGGGCCTGTTCCATAAAACTTATTATTATTACTTATTATTTCATTTATTTATTTATTCATGCATGTTCACAATTCACAATGTAAAAGAATACATAGATAATATATAAATATATACGAAACACATGTAAATAATAAACATACAAAGGTGTTGCAACATAAGCTAAAAGCTTGATTGGTTGAAGCACCTTTAAACTTGTTTTGCATCCAAGCAAACAAAATAAAAATAAAAGACATAAAAGATTGACATAAAAGATTCTGGCAATTTTTTTACCAGAGTTTTTATTGTGTAATTTTTCTCCGGCATATTTTTGGGGTGTTTTTTTTGTTGTTTATTTGCCAAGAGTTTTTTTTTATGGCTAAAATTTTTATGCAATGGGTCCCTGAACTTGTCTTTTCTTTAACATTACCAAATCAATTTTGACACAGTATGAAGAAGAATAACTCTTTCAGATAGCTAATTTTCTCTCTTTTTCCTTTTTAAAGACCAAATTATTGTTTTTGCTATTTTCAGACCCCCCCCCCCCCCCCCGGCTACTACTTGTTGTTTTTGAGGTGGCTGGTCACATATGGTCTTTCTAGACAGGTTCATATTCACACAGAGATTCCTTGTGAAGCAGTTTTAATGGTCATCCCAGGATAGAAGTGGCTGCTAACACAGTTTTAAAGGGAAAGTTCACCCTGACAAAAAGTTTAGTGTCAAAATGGCAGAAGAATGATTTTTTAGATATTGAAGGTTTGAAGGAAATCCATCAAAGATTTGAAATGTTATTAGAATTTTTTTATTTGTGACGTCATTTTCAAGCAGCTTCCCATGTAAATTTAGAAATCAATAAAATGTTGTTTTCTCAAAGAATTGAAAATTGTTTTTATTATATCTTCTATTTATTAACATATTATTTTGTACCTGCTCCTGAAAAGAAGAAAAATTGTAGTAATAATGAACCATTAACAAATTTATATTTATGCATTCTAAATATTACATAACAAATGGGGCAACTGCTTGTACATGTATATGACATCACAAATAAAAAACTCAAACTTCTATTAAAGGAGAATGAAACCATTGGAACAAGATAGCGTGTGTGAAAACAGAAAAATCAAAGAAACAGATCAACAAAAGTTTGAGAATAATGAGACAAATAATGAGAAAGTTATGAGTATTTGAATATTGCGATCACTATTGCTATGGAGATAGCAAATTGGCAATGCGACAAAGATATGTGATGTCACTTGTGAACAACTCTCCCCATTACTTTAGTATATATTTCACTTGAATTGCCTCTTTTATCACATCTATCCCTAGATCATGTGTTCTTTCTACATGAGAACATGTAATACATATTTTTCAAGAATACATCATGGATAAAGAGTTTGTATCATCAAAAGAAAAAGCAAAAAGAGACATTTTGAGGGTATTTTATAGTCCACCAAAGGGAAAGTTGTTCATCAGTGACATCACACATCCTTGTCGCATTGCCAATGGGAGGATTTCCATAGCATTAGTGATTGCAATATTCAAATGCTCATAACTTTCTCATTATTTGTCCGATTTTTCTCAAACTTTCTTTATTCTTATTCTTTGATTTTTCTGTTTTTACCTAGGCCTATTTGTTCCAAAGGTTTCATTCCCCTTTAACTTTCTTAATTTTTGATAGATTTTCCTCAAACCTTTATATACCATATTTTTTTCATTTCAATCTTTTCTGGTATGTTTACAACAAACATTTTTGTCAAGGTCAAACTTCCCCTGTATCTCTATATCAGCTTCTTTTAAGTGCTAAAGGTACACACATGAGACTGTTTTTGATATGTAAGCTTTAGCATGGTTTAACATGTAATCAAATAGGATTTGTCCACTTTGTATCATGTCAGGTCCTGCTGACCACACCACAGTGTCCACTACAGATGCTGACCATGTTGTACCACAGACTGGTAACGGAACACAGAAACCAAATCTTATTAGCTCAACAAAAATAAGTGAAGGTAAGATCATTTCTCCTTAAAATGTCTTGTCCATCCCAACAGAAGTTGAACATTTTAGACAGAAAGAGAAAACTCACACTAGCATATTCCTGAAGTTTTCATAGAAATTTGATGTGAAATGAGAAATGATATTGTGTAATATCACTTATCTTTTACATTTTTATTTTTTTCAAGTTCACAAAACAGTTATGTACAGCACACGTCATATGCAAGTGATGTTACTATTTCTTTTGAATTTAATTATGTGAATTATAGAATGTTTCAATTTCTTCAGATTTGACAATAAGGAAACTGTTCATCGAATCACAATACTTGTAGGTTCCAAAACATACAATTGTACAGAGATGAATTAAGTCTTGAATCATAATTCCTATACTTTATTTTTACGACAGGAGGAGTGTCCCACACACCTACCAATGGATCACCGATCGGTACCGTCATCAGCGTTGTTGTCACCGTCCTTCTCCTCCTCGTCCTCGTGTTCGCACTCCTACTCTTCCTTTACCGACGCAAGTACATCAAACTCAAGCACCGCCTCCCAACCCTTGCCTTCGAAGCCAACTGCAATGGGGGTGGCGCCACTATCAATAACTGCCCCACGATCGCGACAATGACGACGGTACCGAGTCGACGTTCCAACCCAACCTACCAGATCACGCATCCAGACGATGAGCCGCAGTACCATGTAATTGATAATATGATGGCGGAAAGTGAAGACGAACTGGATAATAGTGAGATTTTCCTTCCTTTTTTCTTTCACCTTTGAAGATATTATTGAAAGGGAATTCCACCTTGGTGTCAAGTTTATTTTGAATTTGATTAAAGCAGAAAATGAGAAACATAAGTTAGTAATCGTAGAATTATGAATATTCAAAGTTTCAATTGTGAGATAATAGAATAGATACTGTAAAAAAAATCAATTGAATCAAATTTTTATTCTAATAAAAAAAATCCTATACCTCCTGCAATACAAGGCACTTGGTCATCTATTTGTTAATTTTATAATTGGAAAAATAAAGGATTAAATGGGAAAAATAATGTTCTTAATAAAAATTTTAAATTGTTCTCCTTAGGGTAGCAATCATGGCAATGATTCAGTTTTGAAGTATTTTACTCCAAGAAAGGATATTTGTTATAGTGCAAAGAAAATTGGTAATAACAAAGATTTTCAGTTTGGAAATGAAGGTTTAAACTTAGTTTGTTTGAATCCGCAATCCAAGGGTAATTTTATTCCAAAGAAAGGCGATGTGGTTGTGAAAGCCCTTTTCACCGTAAGCTGCTTGTATTTCAGGGATCTTGAGAAGATCATGCTAGTGTTATGATCTCATGTTACAGGCTGTATTTCACAAAGCAATAGTGATTGATTGTACTGTTGATCCGGGGAGTGTTTCACAAATAGTTAAGTATGATTCAAAGTCTTGCTCAGTGCCGGCGCACACATGATTAATTAACGCATAATCTTACTGATTCATACACAGTAGCACGCATCCTCTTAGCATTATTTGACCAATGTGGTGATGCCTTTTATTCAGCATGCATACGGACATTTTGAGTACGACTGTAAGTCATACTTAACTCTTTGTGAAACACCTCCCCCCTGGATGATTCATTGCACAGAGTGGTAAATATAATCAAGCATAAAAATCAATCCTACATCAACTGCTTTGTGTAACAGGGCCCTATGTAAGTACACACAGTATGATGCCAGTCCACTACTGTATTTCACGTGAGGGGACAGTTGCTTGGAAAAACAATGCATTTTCTGACTTTTAAACCTTTTTTTTTTCTTTTAGTGTCTGATTCTTCAAGGATATATGCAGAGCCTGAGAATCCCACCTGTACATATAAAGACAAGCATATGCTGCAACATTATGCTGAAACAGATCTTATCAATATACAGGTAAGTATTTGTGTAATATGGAACATGCCCGCACCTTTTTTGTCACTATTTCATGGAAAATAAGCTGATTTTGCATATTGCAGCTTGTATTCAGTTTGGTTAGAGCTACACATTCATTTTCAAAGTTTGAAATTATTGTCAATCTAAAATTACAGGTTACCGTGTAATAGAAAACGTGTTGGGTAAATCTTAAATGTAATAAATGTAAAATATTATCCAGTTTTAGTCTCCTTTTCTATTTATTTCAGTGCAAAATCATTTTTCAAGCGTGGAATGTGATGGGAATCATTATGGAATTCTGTTGTAAAAATGAAATTGAAAATCGCAGTTGGCTCAATTGCATAATAATTAGTAACAATGTATATGTTCCAAAATGAAAGAAATAAGAACATTCTGCATTTGTTCATGTTTTATTCATATATTTTTTAAAATCACGATTGGTATGAGGTGATAGGCACAATACAGTTATGGAGTGCCATCTGAGTGCATGGTCAATCATATAATTACTTTGAGAAAAAAAACTATTGTCTTTTTTTATCTCAGGGTTTCAGGAAATAAAATATATGGAGTGCCATCGCAGTGCATGGAGAATCATGTTATTTTAAGCAATAAAATTGTTTCTTCTAAAATCATAGGGGGTGTCAGTAAGTACAATATATGAAGTGCCATTGCAGTGCATGGAGAATCATTTAATCATGTTAAGCAATAACTGTTTTCTTTTTTTTAAATCACAGGGGGTGTCAGGAAATACAATATATGGAGTGCCATCTCAGTGCATGGAGAAGCTCAACAATAGTCGATTGCCTTGCCCAGAATATCCGAGGTCACAGCTCAACTTCTTAGAGTTACTCGGAGAGGGAATGTTTGGCGAGGTAGGTTTCTTTTAGGTTTTAGTCACTTAACATCACAAATTGAAAATAATCATAGAAAAAAGAATGTGGGAAAAATCCTACTGCCCTGACTGGGTTTTAAGCCTGGGGCCCTCTGCTATACAACCAGGGGTGGGGGGGGGTGCTGTGAAATCAGAGGGTTGTGTTTTTGAATTGTATCACGACCCAGCGTTCTTTGACGAGACGTCAATCCACTCTTTACCACTCTCCGGTGTTAAAAGGGTCCCTGCCATGTGAAATCCTATGAAGTGTGCGTAACAAATGAGTTTGGAAATATTTGTTGGAGTGCTCCCCAGGGAGTGGAGAAAGTACATATATTGTGTCTGGGCAAGCCAGGGTCCAATGAATAGGGTAATAATTACTGTAAAGGATTAGAAACATTCAGGGGAGCAGTTTGTAAAAGGGCTTGTTGGATGTTGTACCCAACTGAGTGTTCTTTTATCCAACAGTTACCAAAGTAACAGTGCTTCTCAGCAAACAAAAACCAAGATAATTGTCATCCGTCTGATCAGAGAACTTATCAGGTGACAAATTGATGGAATGCACTCCAAATGTATAAGTGGTTTATAAAAAAGCATTATATTGTTATTTTTAATAATAGTGGTAGTTAGATGCAATTTGTTAGCCACCATATCCATTTTAACGTGAAGAAGGTTTATGGTTCACTATGTGTTAGAAATGCTCCAGGCACTCAAGTGAAGGGGAGCAAATGTTATCATTATACTATTAATATTATCAATATCGTTATAAAAGACATAAAAAATTTTAAAACTACCAAAGTGGTTCACACAATGTCATACATGAGAAATTCTCAAACCAAGATGAAATATGTGTACAAGTACATGTATGAGAACTAAAAAAAAAACTGAAAACAACCATGATTGAGAATGAAAAGCTAAAAATACAAGGCAATTCCCGATTTTCTAATTAGGCGTCTTAAAGATGCTTAAATAGAGCACACAAGTGTATGGGATGAAATTAAGGTGGTGTTTCCAGTCTTTTTATATTTCACTTTTTGAAGCGCTAACTAATGACTTACGGATGCAATTTTTTCTGGACTTAATTTTTGTAACAGACACAGGTGACAAGTGAGACCTTCTAGCTCAGATTTTTGAAAAGTCAGATCAATGTTAGCCAATCACTTTAACTTTATTTATCTTCTATGCAGGTTCATCTATGTGAAGCTGAGGATATCCAAGATTACATTGGGAATGGATTTCCATTTGAGAATAAAAACAAGGGAGAAAGAACTCTGGTCGCTGTGAAAATGCTCAGAAAAGATGCCTCCAAAAATGCCAGGTGGGTTGAATATGTTGATACAGATTTCTGAGGAAGGCTGAATAGTTTTGATAGTATTTCTAAGCATTTTGTTAACAATGATACACCATAAAACACAACAAAAAGAGATGGTTTAAAGACGGATACACATCGTTGTGTATGAAATAATTACACAAATCATGTCTTATCAACAAATGAACACACAGAAATAAGTTGTACATTGAACAATTAAAAGTAATTAAATGCATTACATAGGATGAGAAAGAGAGTAAGACCTAGGGGCAGTGGAGTTATTAATCTTCATTCTCCAGGAGAGAAAAAGACCAACAGCAACTACATACCGAATCTGATATACTTCATATACTAGATATACTAGATATACTATATAATTATACTACATATACTACATCTACATAATGTATTCTACTTATACTACCAAGAGACGGGTGATGACAGAAATAACAATACGAAGAAATAATAAAGAGAAGGAAGAGAGATTAATGGAAAGAGTGAAAGTGACTCCAGAGTAGGAGAGAAACAATGTTGATCTTTCTTCTAAATACTGTCAATCTTGTTCTTAACCAAGATGCTGACTTACTGTAGGTGTAAACCAGATTCAGAGATGTAGAATTTGCACTTGTCCAAGTTGTCTAGGTTTCTTGATAAAGGTCTGTCAATCTGTTGTTAACCATGATGTTGATTTGCTGTAGACATAACCAGATTCAAAGGTCTACAAGAGGTCATCAGCCAATTAGGTCCAACTCCCTACCCCTCTGTATACTCAAGGTAGTTCTTCATCAGTCTGAGTTTGCTCCATCTCAAGATTTATCCCCGATTATCCGGTATATTGCCACTTGGTCTGCATCTGATTTGTCTACTTTCCGTTTGGTCTGACCAAATTAATCTGAACTGTTTGGAAATCCATCAATGACATTATCTTTTCTGAAGACAATTTGTGCATTGTCCTTTTGTAATCAGTGGAGCTTAATTAATTGTCAAGACAATGATGAATGTATGAATATACATTCGACTAGAAAATATGTTGAACAAACATGTATTTGAGATATTGATGTTGCTGGCTTTCCATAGTTGTGGTTGATTCGATCAATCGCAACTCTTTGTAAGACGGGGCCCAAAGCCCCTATCTTACAAAGATTTCTAATGGATTCAAATCAAACTCGTATTATGTTGGATCAATTGATTTCAATCTATCGCAACTGTTTGTAAGAAGGACCACTGAGGAACTGCAGGATAATTCCAGGGTGATTTCAATCTATCGCAACTATTTGTAAGACGGACCACTGAGGAACTGCAGGATAAGTCCAGGGTGGTCTGATGGAGGTGGGCCCTCGTAGACACCAGACCGTTCCTCTCTCAGCAGACAAATGGATCTCATTCCACTCCCCCAAATCAATCCAGGATCCCGAGGAATGACAACAAGTCCCTCTCAACGACTGATTGCTATACCATGCGACAGCCGACCAATTACTTGATTGGTGTGAAAATGCTCAAATGTGAATGGAATTGTTACACCAGGTTCCCAAGAACACAGGGCAACATTGTGAACCCCTTGGTAAAGGAAGATGCTATGTTATGTATCGGTTCATGTTTGGTAGACAGGGGCGGATCCAAGGTATCTTGATGGTGGAGGGGGGGTGACCTAAAATGTCATGTTTTTATCAATGGAATAAGAGGCACTATATAGATACACATGAGCTAGACTTCACTTTTTGATACTTTTTTTTTCATATTTCCTGTTTTCTTCTTTTTCTCATGTATTTTTTGTACTTTTTGAAAATGATAGGGGTGGACAACCCATGCCCCCCCCCCCCCTCCTTTCCTGTATTGCCATCCCTGGTGGTAGGTGGTACATTTGTGGGTAACATGACTACTTCAACACACCATCAGGAAGTTTTGAGGCTCTGCTTCCGATGCACACATGTTCCTGGGCTTTGGGGGCTGTGTTCATACAAATATTTAGCTTGAAAACACAAACGTAAATAATAATTCATGTTTGGGTTTTGTCCATCCCCTTTTTCATAATTTTTGTTGTCAATGATAATTCTGCAAAGTTTGGCCTCGTGTAAAGAATCTTAACTTGCGGAATCCCCACACTGCAAGGCAGTACCTTTATAAATGTGACTGAGAATGCTTCATTTGATAATGTGAATCTGGACATTATTATTATTTTTTTAACCAGTATTGGTCTTCATTATTTGAATAAAAATATACACACATATATATGTACACAAACAAAAGTTTTACAAGATATTCAGTATTGAATTCCATTTGCTCACAAATTTTCCTTTCATTTACCTCTTTCATTATATCTTTTTTCCAGAACATATATGAACATAATTTTCAAATCATGAAACTTCATCTTTTTCATTGTAACTAATGTTATCTTGTGACATTTGTAAATAGAATATAATCTGGAAATTATGATTTTGACAGTTTAAGGCTTCAAAAATCATCACATTGTAACATTCTGTATCCTCCTTCATAAATATATATATTCGTACTGGATATACTTGTTTCTTCATTGCTGACGTAGAGCACTTTCCAGGAGCTTTATGATCCCATATACATCTATGTAACCATGGGATTTATTCTTGTTGAAGAAGAATCATTTTGGAAGCTTGATTCTAGGGGAAAAACATGTTGCATGAATGCATCCTGAATGCATGTACAAAGAAATGTTAAAGAGTAAATGCATTGAAAATTGGTAATAGTTCAAGTTTGTGAAATCCATATGAATTTAGATCAGAGTCTGACAAACCGGATTCTTATTGCCTGAATAAACTTTTCTTTTTTTTCCTTTTGCCAAATGTACAATTATAGGCTAAACATACTGATACTTGGACAGTATTGAAAAATACTGTGCAAAGGGGATCTTAACACTACTGCCCATTAATTAGGCCTTTGTTTGATACTGTACATTTATGATATTGATGTGGATTTTGGTCAATGTACCAGGCTTTTGCAAATTTTCCAGTAGCCTACATGCACAATAAATCATCGGTCACATGACTGATTTCAGCCAATCATTTGATTATAATTCATTTCCTTATTTTGTTCAATCATGCATGTTTCATGTATTTTTTACCCATCAGAGGTCTTCAATGTGGCCTGTCATATATGGTGTGAATAGATATATAGATATACTTTGCAGTGTACATTTAGCAGTTTGTTCTTGTAGGGGGAGTTCTTGATTGGTAAACAGAATACCAAAGAAAAAAAATCTGCAAAACTTCTTACATTCTATGAAAATATACATAAAATTCCCTCATTTGGTCAATTTCCACCTTGTAATGGCAAGTTTGATCAGATTTCGGTCCCACTGATCTAATTTGGAAGGCTTAATTCAAGAAACGTGTTGCTAATGGCTTTGCCATATTGAGAAGTACCGGTACTGACAAACAAGTCTTGCTTGTAAAAATGGTGAATATCCCCTTTTTTGTGGATTGGCAGTTAACTCTACTGACCAGTTGTGAGATACATTTACTGCTCGAGTAAGGTTGATAGAAGAACAGTGTATTGCTTCTCCCCCCTCATTTTTTTTTAACAATGAGACTCTAAACAGTCTTTTGGTCCTTTGACTTTCAAATTCAAATGTATACCTATGTTGTAGTTTTTATATGTATTCTTTTATTTAAGATATCTTGATACATGTAAGTTGATTCTTTGTAGAATATTATATCTCTAACCAAACATAATCAATTTTTAAAAACATATATAGGCCAGTATTCTGAACTTGGATTTATCTTATCTGTGATAAATGTTGTGTTTTATCTATGGAAAGCCAATTGTTACACAAATCTCTAACAGTAAATTTTCAATTCATCAGCTTATCTGTCACTCTGATCATTCATAAATGTCAGGGAATAATAACTGAAATAGTTTTCTTTTCCATTATTGCATGGTGAAAGAGCACAGTGAAGATTATATCCTACATAAATTAAATCCTGTATGCTGATTGGTTTAAAAAGCATCATGTGACCAAACATATTTCCACTTTTTTGTGATGATGTTGAAAATGAAACGCCCACAGAAGAAAATTTACTATTCCGTGATGTCAATGATGGAATAGTGCACTATTCCATCATTGACGTCACTGCGCATTGCTCGCAGGACCAAATCCGCGGTCCTCTTATTGGTTGGCTTCAGGAAAAGTGTAGGTCAGTCAGCGCAGTGCGTTATATTATGGTTCAGATTAAAAGTGGATGAACTACAAGTAAAAGATCTAGATTATCAAGATCTATTGTTGCGCGCAGGACCGTTCCTCTAATCGGTTGGCTTCAGGAAAAGTGTAGGTCAGTCAGCGCAATGCGTTATATTATGGTTCAGATTAAAAATGGATGAACTACAAGTAAAAGATCTAGATTATCAAGATCTATTGTTGCGCGCAGGACCGTTCCTCTAATCGGTTGGCTTCAGGAAAAGTGTAGGTCAGTCAGTGCTATGCGTTATATTATGGTTCAGATTAAAAATGGATGAACTACAAGTAAAAGATCTAGATTATCAAGATCTATTGTTGCGCGCAGGACCGTTCCTCTTATTGGTTGGCTTCAGGAAAAGTGTAGGTCAGTCAGCGCAGTGCGTTATATTATGGTTCAGATTAAAAGTGGATGAACTACAAGTAAAAGATCTAGATTATCAAGATCTATTGTTGCGCGCAGGACCGTTCCTCTAATCGGTTGGCTTCAGGAAAAGTGTAGGTCAGTCAGTGCTATGCGTTATATTATGGTTCAGATTAAAAATGGATGAACTACAAGTAAAAGAACTAGATTATCAAGATCTTTTGTTCTAGCTCATCAAATGTAGGATATAAAACAAATATACCAGGCCTTTTTTTTTCGAAAGTATAGAGGGACTTATTCTTCCTCGGTTGTGCTGGCAAAATTGCTATTTTTTTCCGTGGGGTGAAGCCTGGAATATTTGTATATTATAGAAACATGCAATGTGAAGAAGATTTTGAAATTTTTGGTCTCCCATAAATTTAGCATACAGAGGGTTGAACATGGCCTATAAAAGTTAAACCAGATTTCAGAATATGGGCCAATATGTACTTTTATACTGCAGTGCTTTGATCCCCCAGTAATTGGACTGAAAAAGTATTCCCTAACATAATTTCCGTTTCCCTTAAACAGAGCGGACTTCATGAAAGAGATGAAGATCATGTCGCAGCTCCGTGATCCCAACATCGTCCGTCTCCTAGCCGCGTGCACGGAGGATGAACCATACTGTATGATTGTGGAATATATGGAGAACGGGGACCTCAATCAGTTTCTTTACGAGAGGGAAGGGTTCCAGGTTGGCCTCAATAACTGCAACGCTAACCTGTCCAATGCTAATCCAAGATCTATAAGGTAAGTCAAGGTACACATCTACTGGCATACAGGTTAATGTATATTATTAAATACTATATTTTATTTCATATTTTGAATAGGTGAAGGTCTTGTCCTGTTCATGTATGCAAGAAAGATGGACTCCTTATTTGTTATTGTCATCGAAGATGCTAAGCATTAAAGTCACATTATGTTTTTCATTAATTGAAAGAATAAAAAACAACAGTGAAAAAATATCTAAAAAGGGAAATTGCCCTCTCTAAAAAAAAAGAAGAAAAGGTACCATTGTGGGCATTTCCCAACTGTAATATCTTGTTTTAAAAAACATTATTTACTTCAATAACTCCATACATCTACTTGATTTGCTAGTTCAGCCCTCTGGACTGCCATACCCGAATAGAACTCCCAAGGATTTAAAAAGCGCGAGCGCGCCCTCTCCCGTTCAGGCTTACTACCCATGATCACCGCGCAATTAGCGTCCATCTTCCTCTTTTGCTTTCGGCAAGCCACCTGTCAAGACGTGCTCAGATAAGTCTCCTAAGAGCTCAAATCTTTTTGAGCTTTGGTATATTTTTCGCTTATCTGTGGTGCATTCTCCCTTTTAATTTCAATCTTTCCATTTGTGTGTAAGATTGTGTTCAGAATTTACACTTGGCGTGACTTTTTAGACGTGTTTTTGGTGACACTTAAATTGTTTTTCTAACGTTTGAGTTCTCGTCGCGCCGCATCGCTAGCGCGTTCGCGAGGCACCGGGCTTGGCCTGCCTACGTGGCAGCAAGCCTTCACCACCTGTCATGGTTATTGTTCTTCACGTTCAAAGCGTGGTGGCTTTTGGTGCCGTTTTTGAATTAAATTCTAGACAGCCTCTACACTTTGTTGTCGAGGGTGTTATTGTTATTTCCTTTTGCAGGTTGGGATCTTCAACTCTGTTCCTTCCTTGCTTTCTGGAATTGATTTATTAAGATTTTCGATTGATTATTGATTGATTAATTCTTCAATTCTCTTTCCTTTCTGTTCTGAATAAATTTCTTAATTGATATTTTATTCACAGGCGGATCTTAAAGCTCAATTCGTTTTTCCTTCTGTTCTGAATAAATTTCTTGATTGATATTTTATTCACAGGCGGATCTTAAAGCTCAATTCCTTTTCCTTCTGTTCTGAATAAATTTCTTGATTGATATTTTATTCACAGGCGCATCCTAAAGCTCAATTCCTTTTCCTTTCTGTTTTGAATAAAATTCTTGATTAATATTTTATTCACAGACGCTTCGGGGATTGTTTAATTCGGCTTACGCAATTATACCTGATGATTGTTTGGTTATTCAATCCCCCCTAAAAAAAAAAAAAAAAAATTTTTGTTCTTTACAGGTGGGGTCTCCTTCCTGTTAGAAATTTTTTTGACCTGTCCCGGAATTGTTTTCTTCGTTCAATTCCCTCTTCCCTCCTAGTCTTATGTATTTTTTATTTCGACAGGCGGGCTCTACGATTCCCTTTGAGGATTTACTGTGTCGTTCTTCCTCTTGGAATCGTTACTAGAGACGTTCCTCCTTCCTCCTGTTCTGAATTTCTTTACCTTTCCACAGGAGGTTACTTTTTTTTCCTCTTGGAAATTATCGTAAAATTTCTCTTATCTGGAATTATTTGTCTCTCAATCCCTTTTCTTCCTGCTCTGAAATGCTTGTTTTTGTGTTTCTTCGCAGGTGGAAAGTTCGTTCTCTTCTGAACTTGCATTCATTTTTGAATTTTTGTTTCGAATTTTTCCTTCGGGCACAAAAAAGAGAATATAGTAGGGGAACCTTGTAGGAGTTTCTTTTTTCAAAGTCTCCGACCTCCTTTTTATTTTCTTACAGGCAGATACCTAAACTATTCTTAGTTTCTTCTTCCTCCCTACCCCTCCCCTCTTGTTTTGTTCTGTTTGCTCAAACAAACTCCTTTTAGGAGGAGGGAAAGACCACTCCGGTCTCCACCTTTAATCTAAGCGAGATCTTTGTAAAAAAAAAGAAAAAGAAAAATTCTTGTTTTTCCTTTTTCAGGGTAGAGAGAGGTTTCTTTGAATGGGACTAACACAGCCCCAGAGGACCTGGTGCCCTCCACGGGGACCGTCCCGATTGCAAGTTACAGAAGTCGGCCGCCTCCAGGCGAGCAGGAAGGACGCCGCGGTGAGCGCCCAGCGGCGGTGAGTATGAGGGTGCGTCGATCAGCATTCCGAATTTGCGGTCGGATGCTAAGAGAAGGAAGGCCGAGACTGTGGTGCCACGGTCTCGGACAAAGGAAAAAGTGGTAGCCAAGGCTTCCAAGCCTAAACTAGGTCCTGCCGCCGCAGCACCCATAGGGCTATGCGACCCACCGGCTACCGGGTCACCAGAAGTCCGGAGGGAGAGTGCGGTTCTCTCCCCCCGGCACAGGTCAGGATCTCTGCCGTATAAGTCGTCCTCCGTTGACAGCATCGGGAGAGATCGCCCAGCCCCTGACCGCGAGAGGCGTCACACAGACTGTAACCACAATCTGATCGTGACCACAATCTGACCCCGTCAGATTCGGGTGAAGTTTCGTTGTTGGCGGCCGCCCTGCCAGGGGCGGCAAATCGTAAGAGATCACCCGTGCCTCTTGTGCCTTCTTCTGCTCCGGCCACGCCGGCGGAGCCCGCAAAATAAGAAGAAGAAGAAGAGGTCGAAGGAGAGGTCGGCCAGCCCTGTTGCCATGGGCATTCCTCCTTCAGACCCTCTTTTCGGTGGCCAGATGTTACAGTCATACATGTTATGCTGCTATATTCTGCTACCGCGAGAGGCGTCACACATCGGGCTGTGACCACAATCTGACCCCGTCAGATTCGGGTGAATTTTCATTGTCGGCGGCCGCCCTGCCAGGGGCGGCAAATCGTAAGAAATCACCCGTGCCTCTCATGCCTTCTTCTGCCCCGGCCACGCCGGCGGAGCCCGCAGAAAGAGAAGAAGAAGAAGAAGAGGTCGAAGGAGAGATTGGCCAGCCCTGCTGCCATGGGCGTTCCTCCTTCAGACCCTTGTGTCGGTGGTCAGATGTTACAGCTATTCATGCTGCTACATTCTGCTACCGCGAGAGGCGTCACACATCAGACTGTGACCACAATCTGACCCCGTCAGATTCGGGTGAAGTTTCGTTGTTGACGGCTGCCCTGCCAGGGGCGGCAAATCGTAAGAAATCACCCGTGCCTCTTGTGCCTTCTTCTGCCCCGGCCACACCGGCGGAGGCCGCGAAGAAGAAGAGGTCGAAGGTGAGGTCGGCCAGCCCTGTTGCCATGGGCGTCCCTCCTTCAGACCCTTGTGTCGGTGGTCAGATGTTACAGCTATTCATGCTGCTACATTCTGCTTTCGAGTAGTGCGGGTTCACCCCACCCTCGACGTCTACTCACCCCGCTGATGCCCCTGAGCATCAAGCGAGACAAGTGGGCAATAACCACCAGACACCCGGGAAATCGAGCGATTCTGTTAAATCGCCAGCCAGTGCACCGACTAACCGGGTGCCCCAAGATCGCGTGTGCTTTCCAGCATTTTCGTCGATCTCAGAGCACGTGTCCCAGCCGACACGCGGGGCCACCCCGGCGCTTACTGGACAACCCCCCGGTTCAGTCCATAGAGCGAGACTCCCTTTACGAGGACAACCCCTATCCCGCGGTCGACTTTTCAGTAAGCGCTCAGGCGCTGCTTGACAAGTATCTACCTCACATCTACCCTCCGAGTGGGGGTATTGATGAAGCAAGGGAGTCCATATTTTCTCGCCCCGCCTCTTCAGGCGCTCCGAGCTCAATCGGCCGAATTGGGGGTCTCGGAGAGTGACGGGGTCGCTCTAGACGAGGCGGCTCCTACGACGAGGAAGCCGCCAGCTCCGTGGGTGTAAACCCACCCCCGCTCTGCTGCTGCCCGGAAGCGCCAGGCTCCGGCGCCGCCGTCTCGAAATTTTAAAGCCTCTCGAGGCTAGCGAGAAGGCAGAGGCAGGGGGGGGGGCGATTATTATGCAGGTTCTCCCGAATTCGCCCTCTACGTCAAGCTCACATACGGCGACGACTCCTTCAGCGGTAACTCTCTCCATTCTTCCCCCTAAGCGGGCCCGTAGATTGGAGGTATGAATCTCTTACATACCGCATGCCGCACTTCTCTCGTGAGAATGTTTGGCTGCTTTGAGAGGACAACCTATCACGTCCGCGGACCGTCCGCCCAGGCGACGGGACCGTCGCTTTTCTGGCCTGAACCTCACTTTCTATTCGAAAGTAAGGGTGCCCTGTCTTACTTAGCTCCTACCCTTGCAACGCCAGAGTCAGGGCTAGTACAGACACCCGTTCTCCAGCGATCGCCGCTGAAGAGAGGGCGACTCTGATATGAGCACCATCACCGCTCAGCGGTATGTCTCACTATCTCATAGCTCTCCGAGCTTATGAGTATGTATATCGGATCTGAATGTCACGGCGATTAAAAGTTCTCCTGTGCTTAATAATCGCTATGCCTTCACCACCCGGTGCATTATGGTTATGTTAACCTATTTGTCTCGTATTCGGGCGGCTCGTACGAACCCTGCCCGAGCTGCCATCACCGGTCGTCCCCCCGGACACCGCCGGCAGCACCCGCACCGAATACGTGGAAGGAATCAGCTTTTCATATGCTAGATATCCCTCCTGTTGACATTCACAGCTGTTCCCCGAGTCTTTCCCGGTTGGGTAAACATCATCTCGGAGGAAAGTAACCGCCGTACATCTCATGAGATTGTTGGCTATGTACGCGCGTTCAAACTTGTTTAAAGCCCCAGGATTCTCTGTCGGCATTCTATGCCTACTTTCTGGGCACACCCACCGTACCGGGTCGGCGAGTTCACACCAAACTGTACACCGCCAGACCATCGGTCGAGCTCTAACTGTCTATCTTATAGACTGCCCTCTATGTGGGTCAATCTTGCGGGCGTCTCCGCCGCTCCCTCCTTGTGCGGAGTGGTCTACGGTGGATGTCTTTACCGTGCCCGTTAGTCGAATCGGCTTCTTTCTTAGAAATTTTTTCACGGCACACTCGAGTCGCCCCGCATGCTGCTTTCATCCTCCTTCCATGCAAGGCATGTGGCCAGGGTCACCGCACGACCGAGGATGATGTAACAGTGGATGGATGTATGCTTATGCCTTCCTAACCACGATCACTACGACCCGCCTTCTCTCGGGCCGACTGTGGATGAGCCTCTCCATGTAAGTGATTTACTTCACTGGAGTTCTTCTTTTAGAAATTTAGATTCTCATCCCCCGCTGCTTAGGGCGTCATTTTTGCCGCCCCCCCCCCCCCGCAGCTTTTTGGAGCTCCTTATCTTACCGATATCGGACTGTTCCACGCTGCCGCAACCGGCGCCGGCGGTGCTCGCTCTTACGATCACCTGAGAAACAGGCCTTGTGACTGTTTTCATAAACAACTGGTTCTCACCGCAGACTGATGGAAATTTTGTGATTACTTCCTCAAGTCTCCTTCGCTTGTTTCTTCAAGCGAGGACTTCGACACTCTTAGCCAGTTTCCGTCCCTAACTTGATAGGACAGGGCCGTTGCTAATTCATTCGATTCCGTTGGGAATGTAACGGTTGAGGTATCATATCTGGCGATGTCTGTTCGTTTAGAGCATCTCTTGATGGTCGTTTACACGTAATATCGTGACAGATTTTTTTTCGCCAGCTCCCTCTGGCGTACACTTGCTGCTGCTAGGGATTCCCCCACCCAGCGGACAGCCATCGCAGCCTAGCCTCACGGGCTCTCTCGGCGATGGTGGCTTGAGCCAAGCCACCTCTTCCACCGCGGGCACTGCACCCTCAGATGGGTGCTTCAATCAGTATGGGAGAAAGGGGATCCTGAGTTCTCTCTCGATCACTCGGTCTAACACACTTTTGTCGTGATGTGTACCGCGCTGTATCCCTGACACGCCCGGTTGAGCTGTTTTGACCAGACTGCTCTATTCTACATAGGCAACATGTCCGCGGCATTCCTTATTAACAGGATGGCACTCAGTCGCTTTCTCGACCCTTGTCTGCCTTACGAGTGGTTTTCTTCCTAAATCCCTACTCTCCGTCGTTCCTGGTCCCCTTCGGACCGCTAGTAACTTTTTACCACAGCTCTCTATCAGAATTCTGCAGATTTCTGCCCTCACGCATTTGAGACAGATATCGAATTCTGGGCGCTTTCTCCCACGCGGAGGCTTCCCCTACAGAAATTTCCAAGCTCGCGGGAAGCGTGCGACTAGCTTGCGCAAGCTTGCGGCATGCTAGTAACTAGCATGCGGTTAGCTTAATAAGCGTGTGATATGCGTGCAGAGTAATAGTTAAGCGATCTTTTAGCGAGCAGGGACTGTTCGCTAGCATGCACTCGCTTATTAAGCGAGTGCCCTGCTAGTCGCATGCTAGTTACTAGCAAGCGGCACGCTTAAATTTCGGTAGGGGTTCTGAGATATCTCGCCTTCTCAGATTGGTCGATTGATCACTTACTGAGCCTTAAAAGCTTCAGTTTTCCGATCACGATTCTTGTTGAAATTTTCAACAAATTTCGATTCTTACGCTCTAGTCAGCAGGTGATGTTGTTCTCCTGACACTAGGCCGAGGGCCCATGATACTTAGTATTCCTGAGTATACAGGGCATTCCTCTCGAGGACATTTTTGAGGGCCGCCTTTTGGCGCTCAACTAACTCCTTCACTCCTTTCTACTTGAAGGACATTCCGTCCAGCGAGGCGAGATTTGCTGCTTCGGCGCTTAAAGCAGCTGCGGCTTTTTCCCCCTCTCCCTAAATTTCGTTGTTTTTGTTTTTTTCTTTTAAATTTTCTTAGGCTTACAATTGAAAACATGCCTCCCTACGGTTTGAGTCCGTGCTGGTCTAGCAAATCAAGTAGATGTATGGAGTTATTGAAGTAAATTATGAAAATACTTACCTGATTTTCTTATTTACGAGATAACTCATACATCTACTTGATACCCTCCCACCGACCCTCCGCCTTGCGTAGCAACATGTTTCAACGTATGGGCTTGCGAAAGGTGAGGAAGATGGACGCTAATTGCGCGGTGATCATGGGTAGTAAGCCTGAACGGGAGAGGGCGCGCTCGCGCTTTTTAAATCCTTGGGAGTTCTATTCGGGTATGGCAGTCCAGAGGGCTGAACTAGCAAATCAAGTAGATGTATGAGTTATCTCGTAAATAAGAAAATCAGGTAAGTATTTTCATATTTTAATAGAAAAATGTTTTTGAAAATGCTAACTTTTTAAACCTGAAAAAGATGCTTTTAAGTGGTTATTTGCTGCATTGAATTATTGTTTTGCTGTGAATGCAAAGTCACACAACACATCCATAGCTGTCGATATCACCCGTAAGATTTCAAAAGTGAATTATATTCCTACTCATTTGTGTACTTTGTACTCATTTATCCATTTTGTCTCCAGTGTTGGTGCTCTCGTCTACATGGCCACGCAGATAGCCTCCGGTATGAAATACCTCTCAAATATGAACTTTGTACATAGGGACCTTGCCACCCGCAACTGCCTCGTCGGGAAATCTTACACGATACGCATCGCCGACTTCGGCATGAGTCGGAATTTATATTCATCCAACTACTACAGAATTGAAGGAAGGGCCGTTTTGCCTATTAGGTGGATGGCATGGGAGAGTATATTATTGGTAAGTTAGCCGAAATAGACCTTTAAAGGGAAAGATCACCCCAAAATAAATTTAATATCAATAAAAGCTGTAAAATGACTGAAAAATATTGGTGAAGTTTTTGCGAAAATTTTGTCAAAGAAAAACGTGATTTTTTTTCTGGAGCCCAAAAGGTAACCATTGGCTGCCTCAGGTAACAAATACTAACATAGGTACCTTAGAGGTTGGGGAACGAAAAACACCAAAAATTAAATTAAAAAAAAAATCATGCACCCACCTCAATTCTGTGGATGACAGTCTAACGGACAGCAGAATTTTGACATTGAGGTAGTAGCCAGACCCTTAAAAAAAGGGGGTAACGTTCATTCATTTGCTTTCAAAATTGCAAACAAAATGGCCGATCGATATACCGATAACGCATGCGCAGAATAGACTGCCAAATTCGCTCATGCGCCCTCGGTATATCGATCAGCCAGTTTTGTCATGTTTGTTTGCAACTTTGAAAGTGAGTGAACGAACATGGCCTTTTTCCCCCTTTTGAGGGTCTGGCTACTGCCTCAATGTCAGGATTCTGCTGTCTGTTAGACCATCATCCATAGAATTGATGCCGGTGCATGATTTCTTTTTCCCCCCCCCCCCTTGGGTGTTTTTGGTACCCCAACCTCAAAGGTGCCCATGGTTGTATTTGTTACCTGTGGCAGCCAATGGTTACCTTGTGGGCTCCTGGTTACTCCACCAAATATCAGCGATACAAATTCCATGAAAATGTCATTCTCTCAGAAACTAGAAAATGGTTTTTATCTTTTGTTTTGATATATCATTAGACTGTCATTTCATAACACGACACCGTGACACCCCCTCATCACATTCTGTTTCTCCATTTGACTTCTGCAGGGCAAGTTCACATCGAAAACCGACGTATGGGCGTTTGGTGTGACGCTGTGGGAGGTGATGATGCTATGTCGGGA
The DNA here is from genome assembly GCF_018143015.1 of Lytechinus variegatus. Classification (NCBI taxonomy): domain Eukaryota; kingdom Metazoa; phylum Echinodermata; class Echinoidea; order Temnopleuroida; family Toxopneustidae; genus Lytechinus; species Lytechinus variegatus. The sequence goes on along the minus strand of NC_054754.1, from coordinate 9,069,094 downwards.
GCAACCGTACTCGAGGCTCACCGACGAGCAAGTGATCGAAAACACGGGTCAGTTCTTTGAAAAGGACGGCAAGCCGATGTATCTTGCCAAACCGCCGCACTGTCCGAAAGACATTCATAACATCATGAGAAGGTGCTGGACAAGCGAGCCCACCCAGCGGCCTACGTTCGACTTCCTACACACGTTCCTTCAGGCGCGGAACATCGGTTACGAGCCGCCGGTAGCATCATAGTGAATTCCCAGTATTGTAACCACTTGTAACATTGTCAGTGACGTTATGGACGCTCTGTTTTGAAATGTCATGCAGGGGAGTGTTTCATGAAAGGACTTGTCAGACATTTTATCCGACAAGTCCCATTCTATCCGACAGTCACCATAGGAACAGTGCTCTTTAGCCAATCCAAATCAAGGAAAGATGTCAGATCTGACAACTTGTCGGACAAAAATGTTGATGAAACGGTCCCCAGATATCCAAACTGAAGGAGCAGAATGGACCATTACTAGTACTATACTCAGAGGAAGGGAAGATATGACGGAAGCTTTTTCTGCTGAATCTCTCTTTCTCTTTACATTTTGGGCCCCCCCCCCTTCTCACCCTCCCTCTCTCTCTCTCCTTCAATCCACTCACTACATGTAATATCACAGAATCTCCATTGAAATTAATTTTCATAGCATTATCAACAAGAAATAAAAATTTCTCATGCAAATGGGAGAAAAATGTTGACTTCAGGATATGATGTTATTCGTGATCATTGGGATGAACTTGAATCTCGCCAACCATCCAGGATCAACTCTTTATCTTAGCATCTGATTTGTACTACTCATCACCGCAATTGTGCATTAGTGATCAAAGCCATAATTAGCTTTGTCTAATTCTCTCTCTGCCACCCTCTCTTTTATCTAAATTAAGACAGAAGGCAGTCATGCTTGTTGCTACGTTGAATGTTACAGAAATTAAATTGATGTAATTATCAGAATAAAAACATATTGTCTTTTTGTCAGGTATTCCGGATATCATTTACAATAAGAGAATTCTTGTTCCAGTTTTCAACATGCTCAAACTACTTTGTAAAATATTGACATTCTGAAAGAGTGAAATAAGTTTTTGTCCTTTTGCATCAAATGCATTTCAATTTTCCTACCCATGAACATTTTCATGTCATGTATGGTGCTTATGTTATTGAATTGAAAAATCCTATCCTTTAATAATTGTTTTAATAATTGTTTAACTAATCCCACCAGACTATGTTTCTCTAAAATTTCCAAATTTTAAAAAGTTGTTATAGTAATAATGATAATGCATGTATTTCGCTCTGTATAGCACATATTACATCATCATGTGATGTCTGTTTGCACCTTCAAAGAATTTGTCTTCGTCTTTTAGCGTTTCTATCTCTTTCTTATATTCAAAAGATAACTAGTCCCACAAAAACTGAGACAATTCTGGAAATTTGAAAGTATCCACTAATGATAATAATGCTGGTAATAATGATAACGGTATATTTACACAGGGTAGCCATTTCAGTTCCAAAAACTGTTCTCCCAGCAGGCCCTGCTGTTATTATTACCCGGCTAAGCTAGGCTACCTATTCGGTGCACACAGCTTTTTTAGGAATTACTTCCTGCCGGTACCCATTTACCTCACCCGGGTCAAGTGCAGCACACTGTGGATGAATTCCTTGCTGAAGGAAATTCAACAGCATTAAATATAAAGGTTATGTTGTCTCAATGGTCTTAATGCTTTTTGTGCCTACAACTTTCTCCAATATTGATTTTCTTTTTTTATCGAGGCTGTAAATATTTTTGCAAATTTGTATAAGGTGGTGTAACATACCTTAGCACAAAGAGGGGAAGATCATCATAAAATTAACTTTTTTTTATACTGCCTTGTTGTGTATATTGAAAGAGATGAACATAATGTAAAACAAGATTAAGAGATTTTGGATGTGAATATTGGTCATATTTTGGACAAAGATCTGTAGGTATCGTGTATGTATGATGTATTTAATCTGAAAATAAAATGGATATAAAGAAGTACTGATTTTTATCTATGTTTGATTGGTTTATCAATGAAATAAACATATTGTTGCTAGCATTCCATGTGTGCTGTCTGATTGAAAAATAGGCATGGTTTAAGAATGTATGTTTCACATATCTTTTTTGTTTTTTTATCCCAGCATTATCTTACTGCAACTAAAGCTAATGATCAGACATATGTCATTGTTTATTGTTGATCAATTTAATACTTTAATTCACATAAAAAATGATTACCACGTTAAAATTGATTTAGTTATTAATGTAGACGTAATGTAGCATAATACAGGGGCCGCAGAAGCAGGGGGGGGGGCTTTTTTTTCAAAAACGTAAAAATGACCATATGATTGTGATTTTTTTTTTTTGCATGGTCAGCCCCCCCCCCCCACTTTGAAAACCGTTCCGCGGCCCCTGTAATATGCAAATAATACACATTTACGAGGGCAATAGTACAAATGATTTGCACAAGGCACCCTTGGAACAGCTGTAACATGCCTGAAGCATAGCAGAGGGTGTTTGGACTATTTCAAAGGTAACCATTGTGTTTAATTATTCTACGGCCTGAGCAAAGTGATGTGTATTTCATATGTACTTTTTTTATATAGTGATATGGATCCTTATTTGATAACCATCCTCATCTCAAATCAATTTCCGTTCAATAGAACTGGGGCCTGTTTCATAAAACGTTTTACCTGAGAAAACCATGGTAAAAACTGAAAACTAAGGTTAGTCTGATTTCTGCCATCGACTTTAACACTGGGCAAAAACTCCGGTAAAAACAACCTGAGTTTTCTCAGGTAAAAAGTTTTATGCAACGGGCCCCTGGTCATTAGTACCATTCATTAGCAACTGTTCTTGTTAGCCATTGATTTTTTTTACTGATAAATGGTGCTATACAATGCTATACATCATCATCAAATAAATAATTGATAGATTTCTGCCAATATCTTGATGAGGATCCATATCACCATATTATATTAGAAAACATAAACTTGCACTTGAGTGTTTGCACTGATGGGCTGAACTGACTCCATTTATTTCTAGGATAATAAACTTTGATTAAAAAAGAAAGAGATAGTATATTTAGTAATGTAACAAATGTTTGGTGTTGGTAGTGAAAGGGTCAATAAAATCTTTGATGTATTCCCTTTTTTTTCGTTTCAGGCCCCATTCTTTAAAAGATCATCAAATATTGTGATTTATGCACAAGCTCTTGAAAAAGTAGATTATGAGATTACAATTCATGGTTGAATTTTCCAGTCCATATGTCCTCAGTTTGTTTATTGTTTGTATTCAAATTAATATTTTGACACATTTTGGGGTTGAAATACTCTGGTAGTCATGATTTCAATTGTCCATGTACTATGTATATAATACTTATGCCAAAGTAATGATTTATATGCCAACTGTATATAATTCAGCATTATTTTTTATCACGCTGTGCTACCTGTTCAAATTGATTCAAAAATATATATAATCTGTGCTCTTTATAAATTTGAAGATATTTATAATAAAAAAGGCCCTAGAATATGTCATAGGTGGAGTTTAAACGACTTGATTCACTTTTCATCGATTGGACCTATTTTATTTAATTGCTTTTTTTTCACTTATTCTAATCAATTATAAACTAACAGGATTTTATATTTTCCCATGGTTCTTTCTATGTTAGGGGTAATCTTTATTTGTCAAGTTTAATATTCTACACACTTATTTTCTTGTTTTAACTTTTTTATGATTTTTTTTAGGGGAGGATGATTGGTTATTCTCTCGTTAATTGATTTATTTGTTTATTTTGAGGGTCTAATTGCAATTTAACCCTGTACTAATTACAACGCCATTGAAAATCTAGTAATCTTCCCTCCATTATGGTCACCTGTCTTTGAAGGCAATATTATTTTCCCTTGAATATAGTCAGGGGCAGATCCATGATTTTCCAAGGGGGAGGGAGCAAATTTGGGAAGAAAATTTTGACAATTAAAAAATTTGACAAGCAAAAAAAAAGGTCAATTTCAAAAGGGGGGCACATTTTGGTTTCAATGACATTATTACATTACAAATTCTAAATTCTAATTTTTCTTCTCAAAAGGGGGGGCATATGCCCCCCTCTGAGCCTTCCCCCCCCCCTGGATCCGCACCTGAATATAGTGTTTCCTACGTGTTGATTTGCATTTACATTGGTATCCAAGGGGACGGAGAAACATATCTAATCACATAATCCAAATGGTGGGGGGGAGTGACATAATCCCAGCATCGCCATCATATTTGACCGCACAATAAAAGCAAATCAAAATAAGGCAAGACTAGACAATTTTATGAGGTAGTTGCAGAATGCATTGCAAAGAGGTATTTAGTTGGGATATAAAATATTGATACATGTATTCATGTGGTAAAGAAGGTCTGAAAGTGAAGACTATTAGATGTATTTTTATTTAAAAGTAAATAAAAGAAAATATGATCAATGGAGCACTCTTATCGATATTGTATTGATATTTTGCTATTGTATTCTTGATTGCATACACTTGATGTTGAATGTTATTATCGGTCTCAATGTTGACTTTAAGATCGCTTATTTTGCAATAAACGAAGCTATCAAAGTTTTAAATATTTGGTTTTTATGTTTATCCTCAATCTGTGTACTTTGTCAACTTAATGGGATGTGACTAAAATTTGTTTACTTAGTTCTGTTCAGTGATCTGAATATGCTCTTGCATAGCTGATGTATTTGTCTGGGACATGAGCTTGAGACAGAAGTTGGGTTTTAGCTCAAATAATGTGAGAATAAATATAATGGGCAATTATGTTGGGGTTTGGTTTTAATAATTATGTTATGTTCAATTAGATGTATTATTCTACCTGGGAATGATTTTCTGTGGATCAGGTTTCATGGACTTTTTATATAATAATGAGGATGATGATATTAACAAAATGATAACAAAAGTGATTGATGATGATGATGACGAATGATGATAACAACAATTGATGATGGTGATGATGATGATGAAAGAGGGTTGGGAGAGAGGGAGGGATGAGAGAATTGAATTCGATCCAAGAATGTTTGCAGTTGGATATAAAATATACCAGGGGCCCATCTTGCAAAGAGTTGCGATTGATCCGAGCAATTGCAACTATTGAAAGCCAGCAATGTCAACATCTAGAATACGTTTGTTCAGAATAATTTCTAGAAATGACGTATATTCATACATTCAGAATGCTTCTCTTTGTATTCAAGGGACATTGAGCAAATTTCCTGAAGGAAAATATATGACATTGATGGATTTTTATAAACTTGAGATCGATCGGATCAATCGTAACTTTTTGTAAGACGGGGCCCAGATTTATTTGAGAATAGTTGTAGAAGCAGTCAAATGAATTAACTAATTAGGGAAGAAGATGGATTATTGATAGACATTGAAATGCATCAAAATATAAATATTAGAAGGCAGCACTTAACAAGCAAAACTTTCTAGCTTCCCCCTCTATTCAAAGCCCTTACACAATTCAGGGGCGGGGCTTGGACATCTTGATAGGTTTGGATGGAGGAAAGAGACGACCTAAAAGGTCACATACTTTTTCTCTTTTGAATATTATAGTAGCATTATAGAGCTACATGCCCATAGTAATCATTTCTATCTTTTTATTCCCTCTTCTTACGTTTTCTCTATTCTTCATTTTCCTCTTTTAAAAAAATCTTTTCACTACTTGAAATATCATCAGGATGGTCGCCCTGCTCCCCCCCCCCCCCATGTCGCCCCCATGTATAACATGTTATAGGACTAATGAATTTCTGAAATACAGAATGATGTCAAAATACCAAATGATTTTTGTTATATTTTTTTTCAATTGCAACTATGGAAAGCCAGCAACGTCAACATCTAAAATACATGTTTGTTCAGAATATTTTCTAGAAATGACGTATCATACATTCACTGTCTTTTTATTGGCAATTCAGTATGCTTCTCTTTGTTTTCAAAGGACATTGAGCAAATTTCCTGAAGGAAAATTTATGATCGACATTGATGGATTTTCATATACCTGAGATGGATCGGATCAATAGCAACTCTTTGTAAGACGGGGCCCAGATTTATCTGAGAATATTAGAAGGCAGCACTTAACAAGCAAAACTTTCAAGCTGCCCCCTCTATTCAAACCTAAACAATTCAGGGGCGGGGCTTGGACATCTTGATAGGTTTGGATGGAGGAAAGAGACGACCTAAAAGGTCACATACTTTTTCTCTTTTGAATATTATAGTAGCATTATAGAGCTACATGCCCATAGTAATCATTTCTATCTTTTTATTCCCTCTTCTTACGTTTTCTCCCTATTTATTCTCCTTCATGTTCCTCTTTTAGAAAAGTCTTCACCACTTGAAATATTATCGGGATGGTCGCCCCTGCCCCCCCCCCTCTTATGTCGCCCCGTGTATAGCATGTTATATGCAGAATGTCAAAACACCAAATGATTTTTATGTAATATTCATTTCATTGTCTTTTATGCCTTTCACTTTACTTGTGTTTAAGCTTTTCATACGATTATTGTTTATTTATTGTGCCTAAACATAATCAGCTGATGCTGTTTCCAGGTGCGATAGGGCATGAACATGTTTTATCGTCGATACATACAATTTTGAATGATAGCGAATTGTATTATATCATTCAATTTGATGGGAAGATGGGTATCGATCCATGCATGTTCCATGAATCATTGTAGATTTATATTTTAGCATGTATATCATAGGTCCATGACATGTGGGTGTGTGTGACGGAAGGAAGAAATAACCAACTTGAAGGCAAGAAGTAAAAAAAAAATATATATATATATATATTGCTCAACGTTTCTGAGAAATTTCAAAATTCTACTAGGAAGATATCTGCTTGTCAGATAGGATATGGTATCAGAATATCACAAAGTTACGTAGAGTGACGTGGATACCCTGGCATACAGATGGGGGCTTGAAAATTTTTCCCGTAGGGACACTCCTTTTTTTTCAAAATAAAAGTGTTCCTTTAAATTAATCAAAATGAAATGTGCCCTTTTCTAAGATGAAATACCCTTTTTTAACTTTAAAAAAATCAAAATTTTAGGTTAGAAAATCACAACTTGTGACTTGCGCATCAATTTTTGTTTAGTAAGGTACTCATCCTGTTCATGGTTACAAGATCGCTTAGAAGTTAGAATGTCCAGTTTCAAAATTGGAATATCACAAATTTTTGGCTCGCGCTTCGTGCTCATATTATTCAATGTTGAAATATGTATCCGGTTCATGATTCACCTTAACCCTGGGCCCGTCTGTATAATAATTGAGCCGGCAAAATACCCGGGCAAAATACCAGCATTGGCACATAACCCGATTAGCTCCCGAAGTCGTCGGAATATGTGGAGGTGATGTATGGCGACTGTCGCCGTTGTTTACATGCATGAAGGGGATTCCCCCTTTTTTTATCGCTCGGGGCCAGGGATCATGGGCCTGGGAAGCACACTGCGCCAGCGCAGCAACACAGCCATCTAGCGCAGCGCTTGCTGAAGCCCTTTAACTGTAATCCGTATATCCGCTGCATTTCTACGGAACGGTCGGAAACCACATTTGTTTGCCACGAATTCTTCGTGTATGAATTTTCGTCTTCATTTTTCTTGTCTGAAGGATTGGAAATTACTGTAGAGTGGTACAGGTCTGTAAAACGTATTTGTCCTTCAATCTTTCAAATGTATAGATCTAGAAAAATCTAGGCCTACCGGTAGTTAATTTTTAAATCAATTTGCAAAATGCAAAATGGATTGAAATGGAACTTGGTCAAATCACAGTTCAGTGCAGTGCAGGTGCATTATGATTATGTGTTTGAAGAGTGCGGTTTCGTCATGCCATTGCATTGCATTTGTTTACAGTGTGGGCATGAGTGCGACTGAATGGTGTGAATAAACGAAAATGACTTTGTAAGAATCAGTTTTACAGATTAACAGAGGTCATACCAAGCATGCCAAGTATATAAAGGGTTAGGGTTTGGTGGCAGTACCTCAATTGGTACTTGGGCATTGGTAGGAATCCTCCAAAAGATGCAATAAAGGTGTTTAAACTGGAGGAAAAGACCAGCTTACATGATGGCTTATGTATGAAATTTTCCACTAGGATGCATGTAGTAAAGTCAAGACCTCAGTAACAGTGAGACTCCATGTATATCTGGAATATTATGGAGAAACTTGGGAAAATGGAATTTTAAATGGTTAACAATGACAAATTTGCCTTTATATCAAAATATGCAGACATTTTCCCAAAATAAAACACATGGAGCTATCACTCATTCAATGAACAAGGTTATGATATAAAGAGCTATAAAGATTACCAAAAGTAAACAAGAAATGCACATCAATTTTTCATTAAGTGATTTGTTATCAACTACGCATACAATCTGAAATATGAAGTTCCTATCACGAACTGCTTCAGGCCCTTCTCACGGTAAAGATCAAAGTAGAAAAGTATGTAGGGAATGTTATTCAGATGACCCTATAGTCACCTTTAGTGAATTCTTTATCTAATACCTCAGTCACATTGCTCTACGGCGGCTGTACGGGGAGTCGAAAATAGCCTTTTTTATTCAAACCACTTACATGTACATGTATAATTTATATGTAGCTGGTACAAAACATGTTAAAACGGCTGTTTTCGACTCGCTGTACGGCCGCCGTAGAGCAAATGTGACCGAGGAACAAGCGATGGATGTCCATCTCTTCATACATGTAGGTCCATGCTGTAATGCAGCAGTCTCGTGCCTATAGCGCAAGACTTGGCATGTCTGTCTGGTTTCAACATTTGTCTTGTCTGGTTCAGTACTTTTGCTTTCTGTACTCACAATTGTTAACATTGTTTATTGAAAGTCCAAGTCAGGAGATCATTCTTCATTCCATCTCCGCAATGGCACAATCCCAATACATTGTTCATCTGACATAGCAACGACACTTCACCAGGTTCATTGCATTCCATTATCTCATTCATTTTTGTCTATAGGCGCCGCTTTTGCGACGGTGGCAGCGGCGATGGTTTAAAAAAAGTTGATGGATCTAGTTCATGAAACCTGGACATAAGAGCAGCAATGTATCCCTGAATACCCTGTGTGCATTTCGGAACATGGCCAAGATCAAAGGTCATTAAAAGGTCAATGAACTCTGGCCATGTTGGTAGTGAATTGGCATCATAACTTCAAATAGAAAGTTTATGGATCTAGCTTATGAAACATCGGCATAAGGGTAATCAAGTTTGAATGATCGTTTGGTCATTTTGGGTCAATGGACATATTTCATTATCATAATTTGTGTTTTATTCTGTGAATGATTATTCATTAGATGTTTTCAAAGCCAGCACTGCTGCTATATCGAATTGCGTAATGCAGGCGAGACTGCCAGAGGCGTTCCACTTGTTATCGAAATCCACCAGACCAAGTGAATATATACAGTAGTAAATTTTTTTTTTAATTGGGTCAAAATGTGCTATTGTTCAATGAATTCTATTAAGATAATTAATTGATTAATTCTGGCCATCAAAGATGGGATTCGAACCAAACTCAAGAATGCATCATTTTACACCCTTTAAAGGCCTGGTCCCGCTGAAAGAATCTTGCCATACAGTGTATGTTAGAAAACGTTATGTACTCTTCACATGTGTTTCGTATGCTCTATATCCATCGAGCATCTGATTCTGTTCACTGTATTTTCATTGTTCGCCCATTTTGTCCATTGTCCGAGCGATGAAAATGGATGGAGCCACCCCAAAATTTTGCTTGTCCGCTGTATCCGTTATGAATACATTTTGTGTTTGTTGGACAGTGGAACCAGGCCTTAACTATTTGTGTTGTTAGGGTGTAGGCCTACTGTACATGGTTTTCAAGTGCATATTGATCCCCCTGTGTTTGATTTTTTTTTTGGCACATGCTTTTATAATTATGAACCTTTAAAGTTGTTTAATGGATTTCAATACTGATCTCAATCTTGTTGGCCACTCTTTTTGTTTTTCATTTATCTCATTTTATTATTCTTTTTTAAGGATTGCTGGACCATCAAGTGCAACCATTGATACTCTTATTAACAGTGGATTGTTCTGAACTGGAAGAAGATGATGTGCAGATAACACTCCCAAGCATTTGAAAATGGGTTGACAATGGAACCCGGAAATGAGAGATCCCAGGACGAGCACTTGACTCAACATATTCCATTTGATCCCTATGAGGAGAAGTTGGAGAGAGTTTTTCAAGAAGTCAAGCAAAGGGAGACCAGGCCACAACTCTTTGTTATTTCTGGACTGCCAGGGATTGGTAAAGCACCGTTTGCTGTGGAGCTAGCAAAGAGACTTCAAAGAAATGATTCAAGAAACACTATCATGATCCCTGTTTCTAAAGGGGCTTCTTACCAAGATGTTGTCAGATATATCACAGGCAAGGTTTTAGGGATTGAGAATTCGGATTTCACTGTGTCACACTGTTTGCAAGAACTACAGAAACTTAAGGATAAAACAGAAGAGACGATTATTCTCATTTTTGGTGTCACCAACGCTGCAGAAGATGAGTTACCGAAGATTCTCGGTGTGGCAGAAGATCTTGTGGTCTTTCCCAATGTGACCATTTTGATGACCAGTGGAAAGGATTTCCAATTTCCCAGACTCCGTGACACATTCTTCCCATATGTTTTACAGCCACCAAGTGAAGCAGAAGCAAGGCGGTACCTTGAACCATATGCTCCACACTTGCCCATTGAGAATTATCCAGAACCCTTTGTACCTGTGCTGCCTTTCAGGGTTGTTGACATCCTGAAGAAATGTGGACAGCATCCCAAACTGTTAGCCAGATTTGCTGACTTGCTGAATAGCAATGTTCAAATTTCTACCATCTGGGATTTAGTGGAAGAGAACCCTCTGTCCATATTACCAACGGCTGAAGCTTTAACCTTAACTGGAAAATTTGGAAATGCTGTAATCAGAAAAGTGAAGTCTCTTGCTGACAAAGAGGCTTTGAATGCACTTGCTGAGGTGGATGGTCCGTTTGATCAGGAAGCATTTTGCGCAATAACAGGAAAGGATGCATCGCAGAGAGGTCTTGCAGTTCGCAGCATCCGTCCCTTGCTCTCAGACCACCTCCTTTCAATGGCCGATGCCAGAAGTGGCAGGTCATTCTCGATGAACGAACTGATGAAATACACCTTGAATGAGACATGCCGGGAAAGGCTGGCCCAGAGTCGCAATCGTTTCTGCGTATTATATGCCCAACTTTTCCAAAGAATGACACCACTCATGCACAGCTATCAACCTGAAAACCTTCCATTGTTCCAGGCAGATTTTGCCAATCTGCAGAAACTGCTTGAAATGGCCACCTTTGCGACCTCAGAAGACTTCATGTACGAGCTGATTATGGACATTGCCCACAACTCCCAAGAGATAATCTATGATTTTCTTCAGAAGACAGTAGTGGTGTCTTTCTACGAGAGTTGTGTCCAAGCAGCACGGCAGAGAAGCGACGAACGTCGGCTCGCTTACTTGCTCATTGCTTTGTCACATGCTGTCATGATGCTTCACAATAAGTTTGACCAAGTTGAAGGATACCTTGCCGAGTCTAAGGAAATCTTAGAAAGGATTGGTGAGATGAACTCCCTAGACACAGCAAGACTTCACATGGAAAGGGGCTGGTATTACTATAAGTGTGCCAAGCATCATGAGGCTTTGAGGTAGGTGTTCAATCTGGTAAACTGTCACTTGGCCTTCTCCTTTTCATCTTCTTTCCATTATTTTGTTCTCATCTCATTTGGTCTAATTCTAGTTTGCCTACAATCATTCGGTTCCATGGCCATTTAGCACATTCATCATTTTTTCCTTATTTCAGATAACAAATTCTTGTAGAATTTGCAGATCAGTTCACTGTCAATTGCACAACATTGGATTGATTTTGGCAATGACCTCTTACACACCTAACAGACTTTCAAATTGGGAGACTGCATAAGCTACATAATGCTGCTCTGTGCATTGTAACTTTATCCAGAAAGCGCAGTCACATCACTTCTATCTTGTAAAGTATTCACTTGCTTCCCTGAGGGAATGCATTGTCTTCGAAAAGCTTCTTTTGGTCTTTCATATTGTCAATGGAACTTCCCCAACTTACAATAAATCTTTGATTCATAACTACCAACCCTCACAAACTAATCAACTTCTAATCTTTTAAAAGTTCCGGTTTCAAAGGAATCATAGGGGTACAGGCCTTTGATCATACAGGGTTGACCCTGTGGAATTTCTTTCCACAGGGTTTGAAAACCTAGCCACATACATGTATGCAACCACCTTCAGAGGCAATCTGAAGATGTAGGCCTACCTGTATAATGGTGCTTTTAGACAACCATCTATGAATTGAACGCTATCCTTGTATAGTTCAAACTTGCTCTGTACTTTTTGTCTCCCTTTCTGTACTTTGCTCTTGAGCACCTTGAGCATCTAATCTGGATGGTGAGTGCGTAATACAAACTGTATTATTTTTGTCTCGCCTGTATAGCAGAGACTATCGGCGCCACTTTCCGACAGCGACGGTGGCGTCAACATCAAATCTTAACCTAAGGTTAAGTTTTTGAAATGACATCATAACTTAGGAAATATATGAACCTAGTTCAAGAAACTTGGACATAAGGGTAATTAAGTATTACTGAATATCTTGCCTTGGGTTCAAGTCACACGATCAAAGTCAAAGGTCATTTAGGGTCAATGAACTTGGGCCATGTTGGGGAAATCAATATCAAAATCTTAATCTAAGTACAGTTTTTGAAATGTCATCATAACTTTATGGACCTAGTTCATGAAACTTACACATAAGGGTAATGAGGTATTACTGAACATCCTGCCTGAGTTTCAGGTCATATGACTAAGGTCAAAGTTTATTAAGGGTCAATGAACTTTGGTGATAACCATTTTAGATTAACTATCAATATGCATCTACACTGTAGGTGTTTTTTGTAATTGGAAATTTTACAATTGCCCATCAATTATAAAATTTAATTATTTGTCACATTGTAGATCAAGAGCCATTCCTTGAATGGCTCTTGCTTTTGGTTACTGACACAAATATATGCAGTTACAAATGAAATGGAACATTCTTATAAGGAAAAAATCTAACTGAGGTCTGTTCAGTACTATCTGTACATTTATAAAGATGCTTTATATTTCCTTGTCCTGCTTTGAATTCAGAAGTGAAACTTCAAACCGGATGTCTTGAGAAGTACAGCTACTCATAGTAGAAATCAATATTAGACTACTAATACAATAACATGTTAAAGTTACATGTAAGAGATGCTTGAGTGCATTGAATTTATTTCAACTCAATGTCAAGATGTAGATAATAACAAAGGAGCTACAGCCGGGGTAATACATGTATATAGTGCGCCACTGAATAGGCAACTAGGTAGATCGGCGCCTCATAAATGCTATATTATTATTATTATGTGATATACCTGTACATGTAACTGGTGTTGGGATACCCTCTTAAAAGAAAAATCATGACATTCAAGGGCGTAGGCTGGGGGTGCATGTGCACCCTCCCGCTGAGGCAGAGGGGTTCGACGATGGCAAGCAAAACAAAATGTGTACCCCTAATTCTGCTTTCAACAGCTGATTTTCCAAACTTTAGTTCCACCTCCCCAAGATGTGCACCCCCCCCATACATGTACCACTTAAGTTCCACCTCCCCAAGATGTGTACCCCGCCCCCCATACCACTTTAAAGTTCCACCTCCTCAGGATGTACACCTCCTAATGCTGAAACCAGCCTATGCCCTTGACATTATAGGTGGTTTCAAACCGCCTAGACCACAAGAATCCCTGTTAAATTACGAGAACTATTTAGGCTGAAAAATACCCATTAATTATTCCTGCATTCACACCGCCCTGAAACATACCCCTTCGGGATAAGTTCCTGAAGTTACGAGCATGCGCAGTATGGTATGATAAGCAGGCAAGGCGCGAGATTCAAAATCACTAGCCCAGCAGCCACCCACGGCGCCGCACCCAACGACACGCTGGGCTAAAAGTTCCCGTAATTTGCTTTCACATCGCCAAAATACCTGCGACCTTGGAAAAATCCCCGCGAAAGTTCTCGTAATTTCGCCAAGTACCTACTATTTAGCGGGTATTTTCTTTCGGGGATATTACGCGTAGTTTGCTTTCACATTACCAAAATACCTGGTATTTTCTGATCGGGGTAAATTTCCCGATCAGAGAATACCTGGAACTGACGAACTTCGAGGCGGTCTGAAACCACCTTATGAGTAAGTTGGATACAAGAAACTCGCACAAGAGAGGAAAGAAATAGGTGTTCAATATTTTCTCAGAAATACTGAAACTGGTATGTCATTTTTACGGTAGAGACCTGGCTATGTGTGTTTATTATTAAATGAATAGGACAACAAACAGTTGTTACACCTTTGATCTGATAGCATTATGATGACTTTGCTATTCATGGGAACTTTCATAGAAAACCAAAAGAAAACAGCGGTTTGCACCTTTTACGTGCTGTGTGTTTTTTGTAATCTTTTCTGAGAGTAAAGTAGTTTCCCTGTACATCATTTTGTCTGTGAAGAACTGAGGATTACCAATGATTTTTTTTTATTCCTGTGAAAAAAATGTGACTCTGACTTTTAGTAATGTGTTTTAGAGTTTGTTTTTAAACAGATTAATAATACTAACTGTTCATTCATTTGGGCAAGTTCATTTACGTGTAGGTTGAGAACAGGCTTCTTTCACTATGTCATGTACGTGTGTATATCGAGAGCTACTGCTATTCCTTGTAAAGTGAATTCTATTCTCTTGTAACGATAAGAAATTGATCTTGATTTATTAACAGATCTTATGAGGAAGCAAAAAGGATTCTCCTTCATATCATTGCTGGCGATGACGGACAGGAGGAAAATCTCAATCCTAAGTATCTCCTAGAAAAGGCCACAGTTTTAGATAAAGGAAGCCTTCATCTGTGGGTTTTATCGTCAGTCAATACCAACATTGCTACCATATATACGTGCCTTGGTATGAGACTCTTCAGTTTCACATCCTGTTCATGAACACTCATGTTCATTATTCACGATGTATTCTATTCAAGTTTTCATGAATGCTGCATTTCCATTTAATCTACAATAAAAAGGTACAGATTGCACATGAGGGAGGATTGTGGTAATTTTAGTTATGATGCACTTTGAAATGATCCTTTTTTACTTCAGTTTACAAAACGATAAATGTACAATATCAATACCAATTCCAATTGCAGAAATGGTTTATAGTACACCATGTGTTAGTCCTAGAAAGGACTGAGAAAAGTGGATAGAGATAGAAAAGTAAAATCAAGATCTATGAGAAGGTTAGAAAAAAGAGTTGCATGTATGTTTCAGAAATGAGTGTAGTCATTAAAAGGACTAGAAACCAGAAAGTATTGAAGTGTGAGTAGTAGGCAAGATCATCATCCCCACCACCACCATCATCATAATTATCACCAGCACAACCATCATCATCATTGTCACCGGCACCACCACCATCATCATCATCATCACAATAATCACCAATACCACCGCCGCCACCACCATAATCATCATCACCACCACCATCCTCCTCCTCATCATCACCACCACCACCACCATTATCTACATCATCGTCATCATCATCACAATAATAATAATGATAGCCAATTTTTAAATAGCGCTTTTCCCAGAATGGCTCAAAGCGTGTTACAGCTTATTATTACCCAGGTCATTGGATTCATTTCAATCCTGCACGAAAAGTGCACAATTTCCACTCCCTGGGGAGCATTCCTTGCCTTCATCGCTGCCTCATTACATTGCTGGTAAATTCAAACATACAATATCTTTCACATCCTACCGGGTACCCATGATTTAGCACTTGGGTCGAGAGTGGCAAAGTGTGGATTAATGCCTTGCCAAAGGATGCTAGACGGCTGTGGAATTCGAACACACGACCCTCTGTTAACAAGGCGAGAGTCAGAACCACTACACCACGGCTCTTTCACAATAATTATCACCACCACCATCATCATAATCATCATCATGTTTATCGATTATCATCATTATTATTAACATAATCATCATGTTAAATCAAACCTCTCTTACTTATTTTGACCTTGGTGTAGGCAACTTTGAGTCTTCTGGCAGCAGCTTCAAGCAAAACCTTCATCTCCAGAATACACTGTGGACTGAACGACATCCGCACTCAGCATTGACCCTTCACAAGCTAGGTCTGATGTACCTACTCAGTAAGGACTTTGCCAATGCATACAAGTAAGCCTTTCATCTTTTTAAGATACGTAGGATAATAGGCAATATTACAATCCGACAAGGACTCTTTTTTTTGTACAAATTGTATTTTGCAAAAGTTCAAAGTATTAAAATGATATCTTTTAAAGTTCAGAGTAATGCTAGGAAAACTATTCTGTTTTTTTCTCCAAGCCTTGCAGTCGGGGTAAATCAGCTTAAAACAGCTGTTGCCTGTTGATGATAAACATTATAATGAGAAGTTGAATTTGCCTTTATTCTCACAGGGAAGTTTGACATGGACTCGGATCTTAATTTTATTATTCATACCACTGTCCAGAACTTTGATCATTGAGCTGTAATTGGTTGGAAATATGTTTCTATCAAATTTGTTACAATTTTGTTATTCTTTAAAAAAATTGGATCATGAAACAATGGGCTCCTTTGGTGTGGGGCAAGATGCATAAGAATTTGACAAAAGCAAGGGAGCAAAGCGAACGAGCTTGTCATGGGGGCGCTTTTGCATTTTTCAAAAGTGAAATTGAAGAATTTCGGGCACACTTTTGGCAAATTTTGTGGAAATTTTCAGTATACAAATGTAAGTTTGCAAATTTCGGGGGGGGGGGGAGCAACTCCCCTTCTCATTTGCGTACCGATTCATTTGCCTCATGCCATTGACTCATATTCTTACTGACTTTAAAGACAAAACCGACCCCGTGCCTTTCCCCCTTATTCTCAACTCAGGGTTAAAGATACATTAAAAGACAGTAGTTGCAGCAAACAATTATTTCATGAGAAAGTCTTTTAACCCTTTGAACCCGGAATTTTAGGGGCGGCTGTGACCTATACCCTGAATTATTTGCACATGAATGACTGATCGACCACATTCGCACAATCTCCCATGATTCGAGACCCAACAGCATCTTCCCCCCGCTAGTAACCGGACCGAGTCGGCTGAAGTTGTTTAGCTTCCAGTAGACCTAGTGTGCAAACAGAAATATCAAATTTAGTGTCTGTTTTCACCAAAGTCAGATATACCAAATGCTTCCCCATAGTAAGCACGTGACTCGCCGCGTATTACACCGTGTGTTACTGCACATACAACACGAGCAACAACAACAAAGTGGCATATTTTGGCCATTTTTGAAG
Organism: Lytechinus variegatus; assembly: GCF_018143015.1. Lineage (NCBI taxonomy): Eukaryota > Metazoa > Echinodermata > Echinoidea > Temnopleuroida > Toxopneustidae > Lytechinus > Lytechinus variegatus. The sequence continues at coordinate 9,051,649 of NC_054754.1, read as the reverse complement.
CTAAATCATTGCTGACATTGACTGAAATTATCGACTAAATATTCCTACACGTACTAGAAAGATGACTTCATTTTAGAAGATCACCTGACATTTAGAATCCATGTTTTTGAAGTCACATGGCTGTAGGCCGGAATCAGTATTTGCGCGTTTACTGGCAGGCTATCAGGTTCAAAGGGTTAAATCATGGTTAATTTTCAAAATATCATCATACATCTACATCTAATACATCAGTTTAAATTTATTTTTGAAATTCATGAAATCTTAGCTCAAAATCGATATTCTGATTATCGCCAACACAGAAAAGCATATGTGGGACAGCGTAGTAATATTGCTTTGAAAAATACCCAACATTTGATGGAATTCCATGCTTATTTTGGTCATTTCTTAGCAATTACGCATTTTTCTTCCAGAGCTATTTGGCACATATTTGTTATGTATACATACATACGCTTTGGTGGTAATTTCATTGGATTTAGTTCGAACTCATTTTGAGATCGTTACCACAACTGGTATTTGGATAATTTATGGATCTAGAGGTACATCTGTAATAGTGACACAAATCTCTAATGCTACAGGTTCAATACACCAGCTCATTAGACTCTAAAATTATTCATAATTGTGTGAGAATATACATTAGTTTCCTTCACAATCAAAGAATGGCTAGAGAGCACAGTTCTCGTGACAAATATGCATTGTAAACTTTATACAATTTTTGGCCCCACAAACGTTTCAGCACTGAGCTAGGCAAAACCACATGGTGAGATTGGATTTTAAAATATAGGCCAGAGTCTAATTCATTGATTTCCTCCTAATAAAATACACTTCATATTAGACAAGAGATTATTTTCATTTCATGTTAAGTCTTTCCTGTTTGATAATGCAACACATTTTCTTTTGTTTCTGTCAAATCTGTTTTTGTACATTATTTGAGAATTGAACCGTGCTGCGGTTCTGCTATTTCTATTTTATTAGGTTGTATTTCATCTCCACACAGCTAGTTTAGTTTAGCTCAATGTCATTGTAGGTACAAGATTTTAACCTTAAAACAAAATATGAGACTCATAAAGGTCTTTGTGTTGGTTGTTCACATAACAGGAGATTATTAAATAAATTGTGCCAGGAAAGATATTTTTTGAAAAATTCTAAGAGAAGATATCCTGTTCTCATTTCAACACCCTCTGATACAAGTTTATGGAAGACATTTTTAATAGATCTATCCAAGAGGCTTAAATAGGACTGAAGTTCAGAAGAAAACACTTAATTTTTGTCTCACCTGCGAAGCAGAGTGAGACTATAGGCGCCGCTTTTCCGACGGCGGCGGCGGCGTCAACATCAAATCTTAACCTGAGGTTAAGTTTTTGAAATGACATCATAACTTAGAAAGTATATGGTTCTAGTTCATGAAACTTGGCCATAAGGTTAATCAAGTATTACTGAACATCCTATTAGAGTTTCATGTCACATGACCAAGGTCAAAGGTCATTTAGGGTCAATGACCTTAGACCATGTTGGAGGAATCAAGATCGAAATCTTAACCTGACGTTAAGTTTTTGAAATGTCATCATAACTTAGAAAATATATGGACCTAGTTCATGAAACTTGGACATAAGGTTAATCAAGTATCACTGAACATCCTGCATGAGTTTCACGTCACATGACCAAGGTCAAAGGTCATTTAGGGTCAATGAACTTTGGCCGAATTGGGGATATCTGTTGAATTCCCATCATAACTTTGAAAGTTTATGGATCTGATTCATGAAACTTGGACATAATAGTAATCAAGCATCACTGAAAATTTTGTGCAAGTTTCAGGTCTCATGATTAAGGTCAAAGGTCATTTAGGGTCAATGAACTTTGGCTGAATCGGGGGTATCTGTTGAATTACCATCATAACTTTGAAAGTTTATTAGTCTAGTTCATTAAACTTGGACATATGAGTAATCAAATATCACTGAACATCCTGTGCGCGTTTCAGGTCACATGACCGAGGTCAAAGGTCAATGAACTTTGGCTGAATTGGGTGTATCTGTTGAATTACCATCAAAACTTTGAAAGTTTATGGATCTGATTCATGAAACTTGTACATAAGAGTAATCAAGTATCACTGAACATCCTGTGCGAGTTTCAGGTCACATGATCAATGTCAAAGGTCATGTAAGGTCAATGAACTTTGGCCATGTTGGGGTTTTTTGTTGAATAACCATCATATCTCTGTAAGTTTATTGGTCTCGTTCATAAAAAGTGGACATAAGAGTAACCATGTATCACTGAACATCTTGTGCGAGTTAGAGTAGTATTCAAAGTCAGCACTGCTGCTATATTGAACCGCGTGATGCAGGTGAGACGGCCAGAGGCATTCCACTTGTTGTAGAAAGCAACCCTCCTTTCACATTTGAAGGGAAAATGATAGATTAATATAAGTTTAGTTCATGTGTATAAAAGTATGAAACTGCTCACAAATGAATCATGAATTAACAAAATTAACTCTATTTAGGCCCTATCCTCACATGATATGCTTCTCTTGGGGTCCTTCAGATATGATTTTTTTATTGAAAATAAATGAATTGAATTGAAAAAAGAAATTAAAAAAATTACATGTAAATTGTATATTACACAGTATCTTTTTGGTAAGTGTAATAATCATGAATCATTTATAGATTTATGTGGAAGTTTGGTTGGTTGTTGATTTCATCTCCAAAGTTTGATATTAAAGGTATACAGATGAAACTGTGTAAGTAAAATCTCATATATATAGTAGGGACCATGGAAATTTTGTTGATTAAGGTACAATTCAAATTAGATAAAGAAAATAACACTTTCTTTGCATAATCTGGTTTAAAAGATTGCTCTGACATTGGAAATTATTTGATTTATGGAAGGTGATATGCATACTTATATGTAATTTGAAGTTGAAGGAAATAAAAAAAAATAGTTTAAATTAATTCATTGTTTCCTCATTTTCAATGATTTCTTTCGGATAGGTATGGTTCTAAGGGACTCAGCCTGAGGATGTTCTTGTCAAAAGGTGCCTCCCACACAACCATACAGTCTCTTAGCATGGTTGCTATGGCGATACTAGATCACAGCGGAGACTGGAAGCGTAGCCTGACATTGCTCCAAGAAGCTATAGAGATGAGAAAAGAGCTCGGACCAACCCACCCGGACATGGGCCTTCTCCATCACAGCGTAGGTAATGTCTATCGCTTCTGCAAAAATCACAAGGAAGCCCAAAGGCACTACCAGCAGGCTGCGGACATCCGCCAGGCATCATACGGCATCGGACCGAACTTCTGCACCATTGAATCGCTGGATGCCTTGGCTGATGTGTCATTGGAGCTTGGTGAAGTGAAAGAGGCACTGGAAGTGCACAAGAAGTGCTTGAGGATGTGTCAGGAGCATCTGCTGAAAGATACTGAAAGAAGCCTGGTCGAAGGTGGCCGAAGAATCGATTTGGTGAGGACAACCTGTCGAAAGATCAGCTTCATTTATGAAGGAATGGATGAAATGGATCAAGCTAAAGTATGGAAGGATGCTTCTGAAGCTGAAGGAACTCTCTTCTTGATTCCTGAAGAGTATCAACCACCTTGAATATTAATGTATTTCAATGTTATTTATTTTACTTTTTTCTCCCTCCCTTGAGATAATGGTATTCCAGGGGATTGTTACACAAGACATTTGAATTTGGTGAGAAGTTAAGTTCAAATGCTCCCGTGTGCATGATATGTAATGCATAATCTCATTGATGAATTTGCAGGATTTTGTGTTCTGTGAGCACAATCTGACCTGAAATGCATTTATTAATTAGAACTACATGTGACTCTTTATGAAACTGTGTGTCAATTCTATCAGTAAAATAAGATTTGCCAGTCTTGCCCTTCTAAACAGCACCATTGCTGTTTCAGCAAAATTCATTTGTCTACACATCCACTTGGCTTATACTATCATTGTGTCTACAGGGTTTAATCAACATTTTTTTGCCAGACTGATATTAAATCAGTTGATAGAGCAGAGGCTACACAATCTGGTTAACAGTCTGTACTGGGTCTGCGTGTGCCCTTTGGTAAGGCATTTATCCCCATTACCAGGTCCCTTGGACAGGACCTAAAGCCTTTAGTCTTCTGGTTGCTTGCTTGCTTACAGACATCAATGCTTTCTTATGCCTCGTTTGGCCTTTCATAACTGATCACAATTTTTTTTTTACCATTCAAAAATTTTCTGCGATCAATACGACTGATCTGATATCTCATAAGATATGATACAAGACTGCAGTTTTATTTGTGGCTCAAATGGTGACAATGGGAACTAGTTTTTAGAAAAGTATTAGGTTAACAAAATTCACCAGTACCAGCTGTCAGATCTGAAATAATTCCTTTGTTTTGATTGGTAGAGAAGCATGTGTGCCTTGCTTTTACCATGGTAACATCCGACAAGTCCTTTCATGAAACGCTCCCCTGGTAAGCCGCTAATGTCCTCTCGCAACACATTTATCTAGCTATGAGTAACCCAACCCAGGATGGTAGCACCTAAGCTTTACAATGTATTCATGTATTCATGGGCAACTTGAAAATGCTAAGTCTAACTGCATGTAAATGTAGACTGTAAATCAATTTTTTGTCTCAAAGGCTAACTTCATGCTTTTTTTTTCATATGACCTTTTTTGATATTTCATTCACATTATTATTTTGTGGTATTTTTCATTCCCAACTCATCATGTATTTCCTCTGTGATCCAATCACTGATATTTTTCTTTGCCAGATAGCTTGGGTGTTTTCTTCCTCTCGTGTTTCCTGTAACTTTTTCAGATTTAATGTATCCTTTTTTTCACCTTCTAAACGTGGAGGTGAACTATTATTACAAATGCGTCTTCTCCATTGAGTTATAGATCTTCTTATTCCACAGAAAGTGCAAAGTGGAAGTGTGGTAGCAAACGTAATATTTCATTTAAATTTTGATGACAATGAAATTTGAATGGAAATATAAGAGATGGGCAATGCTAAGCACGGAGAGCAGTCAAAATAATTATAGAAAGAAAGTGGCAAACAGGTATTCTTGAAAGGTAAAGAAAAGAAAAATGTATATACATGTACTGTACAGGAGCAGAAAGAAATAGTAATAGTCCCATTTGCAAACTTTTGTTCAACATTCAAAATGATTGTTGACCACTTTCATTCTCGTAAATCTTAAGGGATGAAAAGGTGCCAGTAATTAAGATCCATACCCCATAAACCTTTCATTCAACGTTCCAAATTATAGTTGTCCATTTCCTTAATCATTTCTTTCTAAAAGTGATGGAAAGGGGCGAATAAATTAGCTTGACTTTCTCGTAAGACTTGTATAACTTGATTTTTTATCTACTTGGATATGATGTTAGATATGCAATTATTCATTCTTTTGTTCCAGTGCACATACACATACTCATCACACTCTTAAAGGGGAAGTTCACCCTAACAAAAATTGAAGGTTGGAAGAAAATACATCAAAGAATAAAAAGTTACAAGAATTTTAATCATTTGATTTGTGACATATGCGAGCAGCTTTCCGACATATCGTATGGTATTAATAGAACGTCATTTTCTCATCAAGGCCCTCACCAGAGTGCTTCTGTCTCCTCAAAGTGCTTTTGTATCCTCAGAGTGCTTTTGTAGGAGACTGCTAGTCCTTCCCCTTGGAGATGAGCAAATGTCTTGGACATTGCTCCTCCTCGTTTCATGTCCATGGCTGTCCGAGTCTGAGAAGTATTGATATCTCCTGGTTTATCGGATACAATACATTACATTCCTGCCGTAGTCATTATTCTAGGCAATATTGAGGCAGAAGATTTCGATTTCAAAAGGAATATCACTTAACTTTCAGTGAGAGATTAATGGAGCCGCAGTAATAGGGGCAATATATGGAATAAATTCAGCTGATATTGTATCAGGACCGATGACTACTTTCAAGATTTTCATCACATTAGTTTCAGTAACACTTTCAAACCAGTCTTGGATTTCAACTTTATTGATTTCAGAGAAAGTACAAGATTCTGTGTTTGGAATTCTACTCTGAATATTAGCACCAATACAGCTGAATAAATCATTGAAATTATTTGCTATGCTTTTGCCTTCAATGACTTCATTGTGAACATATGTACGTGATATAAGGGATTTGTTTCTTTGTTTTAATACCCGACAAATTCGAGTTCAAGATTTTCTGGGGATTATTTTTATCTAATTCAAAATTTTTGGTCTAAAGACCAAGTTTTGCTTTACGAATATGTGTGATTACATTATTGATAAGTATTTGAGAAAAATCAAAATTGGTCAATAAATGAAGAAGAAGAAGCTTTTTTGTGTGAATTTTGAAAAATGTGCATAAATTAGCATAATTAATGAGTTTCAAATTCTGTGTAGAAGTTTTGAATCCCCCACTTACATGTAGTGCTATCATGAACTTTTCAGCATTATACTAGTTCTCTATTTATTCAAATCAACATTTTTCTGGGGTGGACTTGACCTTTAAACATGAAAGTCTTGACTGTACAGATATGTAAGACAGCTTAGGAAGAAGGAGGAAATGAACTAATGGGAAAATGACAAAATAACCATCCTACTCTGGCATGAATTTGTTCAACATAAAAATCCACTAGGTTCCACAATTATTCATGGTCATCCCAACAATATTTCACTTTGTATATTTGTGGTGCGATATTCATGACTCTGTAATTACTAAAATTGTTACCTCGCATGCGCACACCATATATTGCACGCACATAAACCTTACACATATACAATCTTGTACTTAGATTTGATCACCAGAGGAATATGGATTTATGGACTGATAATTTAGTACAGAGGTGCATTAAAAAGGCTGAATTTTGCTAAGGAGTAGTATATTATGAGGGGTATAATGTTATTGTGCTGACTCGTACAGCTGAACCATGGCTGACCCATTGTGATGTATTTTGAGTTGAGTTTATCAATTAGACAGGCAAAATACACATATCCTGTATCTTAAGTGCCTCATTTAGGTAATATATATATATATATATGAGAAATTATACATGTACAACAGCTTTGGTAACTCTTTTATGTAAATATTTTGTGAAAGAAATGGATGAAAAGAACAATGGTGGTACACGTATAATTTGTATACATTTGTATAATTTCTCCCATACGTGTATTGTATCTAAGCAATAATAATAACGTTTTATTTACCAGGGGTAGCCACTTCATTTAGGAAACTGCTCTACCAGCGGGCCCTGCATAACATAACATGTTATTATTACCCTTCTCCAATCTAAATGCTGAACGCCTAGCAAGAAAGCAGAAGGTCCCATTTTCATAAGTCTTTGGTATGACTTGGCCGAGGATCGAACCCACGACCTCCCGTTCATGAGGCGGACGCTCTACCGCTGAGCCACCATGCCCGGTTCTTAGCAATAGCTTTGATCCAGTTGAGGCATGGCAGCTTGTCATTGTTCAAAACCCAATTACACCTGACAAAAGAAATTATATTTCGTATTGTGACAAAAATCTGTTTATCTGACGGTCAATCGGATTGGGGTTGCCCGAGCCGCTAACCTGTCTCTGTGGTTAAGTGGTTAAGGCACTGATGTTCAAAGCTGGGGGCCCGAGTCCGATTCCTGGCAGAGACAGTTTTTCGCCATCACCAATTTTTCCAAAGGGCAGATAGGTCTGGGGAACCTTGATTTAAGCTACGCTTACCATTGTTCTCTTCATCTATCTATATTATGTAGCCTTTTGTCTATAACAATTTTATCACGCATTATGTATAGAGGTACTCATGTTTGGCCCTTCTTTGCACTAGAGATGTAATGACTTTATAGTGGGGTAGCAGAAGTTTTGTACAGGCAAGTTCTAGGTTCAAAACTTAATGGGACAATCCTATCATAAAGCTCAAAACCAAAATAATTCATTCATGCTCCTTGTTAATAAAGAAAGGTTGAAGATCTTATATGTTTAAAAATTAATTGTTAAACAGATGTTGATATTCTATGTAAGTTTATGATGGAAAGAGGGTCTGAAATTGCTTAAAGAGGTGCAAAGTGGCCATCTTATGTCCACATTTGATATTCTCTCAAAATACACATCTATAGACCGATGACTGAATGCTGAAATGAAATGATAGTCCTCTTCTTTGTATTTTCTTGTAATGTTTCATTTCTTTTATTATTTATCCTTGCACTGATTGTATATTCAAACTTCATTCAAATTTGTATTCAATTTCATATATGTTTTTTTGATGGGATGACAAACATGTATTGTTAATATTTGTATATATTCGTGAAAATTTGTGTTGTGGTGGGCACATAGTTATGGGCTTTGGGTGCACTATACCCCAAAGCTTCCATGACCAGAAAAAATATAGAAGGAAAAACAGAGGGAAAAGGGTGAGAAATATGACATCATTTCCTTTATATTTTGTGAAAATCATTTACGAATGTAGATTTTTATTTGAAAAAAAGGTGCTTAATTTTACGAATTTTCCTCATATGCCATTTTGTATCCCTCACTGTTTTTTGCTCTTCATATAACCGGTGACAGGTTGTTATATCTTATAATATTCATAGAAAGGATTTTAGGTGATTGTAAAGTGAACAGATGCATGATTTTTTTTATAAAGTGTATGGTGCTTTCAGGGTATGTTTCTTTTTTCAAATGTGTGCTTTGAAAAATTGTCTTTTTTCCGTCTTTGAAAATCCCACTTGCATAGTGAAAAATGCATTTGAGCTGCTGAATGGCGATTGATTAAAGGGCAAGTTCACTTTTTTTCTGAAATTCCTTCTCTCTTTCTATATTTTCCTAAGTGCTTAGAGACATGTTTTGTGATAAGTGCTATACAAATGTTAATTATTATTATAAGTGGGTTTTAATAAAAGCAGATAACAATAAAGAGAAATATTGGGTTATTGGTGAAGGTTTGATGAAAAACTGTCAAAGAATAATGGAGTTCTTAATGAAATTTTGACCGTGAAATGGAGTCATCATTTTTGGAATTTTTACTTTGTGAGGTCACAGATAAGCAGATTCTCCATATTGTGCTATTTTCTAAAAAAAATATTTTTTTTTGTTTAACATCAGATATATTATTTCATATCCCCTTCTGTAGAAAAATATTTTGTTATTAAATCACGATTCATTAAATTAAGAATGAATTCTACCGACATTATCCTACAGGAGAAATAGAGCTGATATGATCCAAACATTTAAGATTGTTCAAGGCACAGGTGATTTTGACTGTACAAACTTCTTCAAACTTCTTCAAACTTGACTCTCAACGTCAGACAAGAGGTCCTTCTAAAAAACTAATCAAGTTAAGAGTACACTCAACACTCAGGCAACAGGACTTCTTGCAACGAGTAATCAACCTATGGAATGATTTACCTACTGAGGTTGTAAATAGTAACACTATATATGCATTCAAATCAAATACATGTATAGAGAAGGCCTGGGAAACCAAGTTTAACTGTTTCTACCCTAACACAGGATTCCCATAACTTGTCCAAACCCACACATATATTGTAAAATTGTTGGACAAGTTCAAAGAAGATGCAGAGGGGCAAATAAATCTAATGTGCCCAACATCAAGGTAAATCAAGGTAAAAGAATGGAATTACTGGTGGACTTACATATGATGTCACAAATTAAAACTTTTCTTCAAACCTTCACCAATATTTTTCTTTAGTTTTCCTTTTATAAACAACTTTTCGCCAGGGTGAACTTGCCCTTTAAGAAGATTTATATAATGATTAGTTAATAAAAAATATGTTGAGTTTTCTTTCAAAGTTGTCTTCCTTGCATAAAAAGATGCATGTTATCTTTTTTTAATGTCTGTAATGCTTTTACGTTTAGTTATTTATATCATTTAAAAATGGGTGCTTTTGGAAAATTGTCTACAAAATGAAAAAAAAATTGACAATCTTTGCATATTAAATGATGTGTAAACTTCTCTATATTTCTTTAAATGATGTGTAAACTTCTCTATGGCAGCAGATGAAGAAGAATAAAGAAATCTATTTATAAGCTTGTTAATTTATATATTTATTGTGCAAATTATTATTCATATAAGCATGTGGATTAGGATAGAACAGGTTGTAAACCGGTTTTTATTTTTCAAACCTGATTTATTGATTTCTTATATATGTTTCAGTTTGACTGTATTGTATTATGATAAAGTGTTATTAATTTGGTTTTGATTGGGATATTCATTAGCTAATAAAGAGTCTGCATGATATCAATACAATTGATATTCACCATGTCTCATGCTTTCTATACAGTGTGTCCCAGAAAAAAAGATGAAGCCTGTTTTCAGAGTTAGATAGCCCAGCCATCAAATAAGTTTTGATAACCAATTTGACTCTGATGCTAGAGTAAAATCTCTTCTTTGATTTGAGACCCTATTCTTTGTAAATTATTCATGCAAACTTAAAACCAATATAGTTAAAAAATGAGGCCTGTCAGGAATGACTTGTGCAGAAACTCGAGTGTATTTAGATGCACTTTTATTTCCAGAGTACAGATGTTAGTGAAGGGAACATAACACACCTAGAGAAATGCTATTTGTTGTATTCGCAAGGTCACCATTACCAAATAAATCTTAAAATAACTTCTGCACAATCTGATTTTGACGTTTTGATATCAAATTCTTCTTGCTCATCTATGCACAAAAATGTAGTTATTAGTTTAATATTAGTTATCAAAATTGCCATTTTCCCCTTTAAAATGATGATCTCCACGCACTTTCTATTTAATACATAGTATTATAATAAAGATAAAAATGAAATAAATTTGTCATGTACTTGATTTCATTGTTCTCTTTCTATTTTGTTATATCAGTACCAAACTAATACCGAAACACTGACATGAAATGTAATTTTCATTCCAAAAATATGCTTAATTCGAAGGCTATTTCATTGATATATTGTTTGAAACATGATTTTATGACAATTTGAATAGTTTCATGATCAGTTTCACTATTCAAATACATTGTTGCTATTACTATGTGGTTAACAAGCAGCAAAACAAGTCCTTTTTCTTTTAACAATCTGTTTGTTTCACTATACAGATAAAATTAAAGTTTAATATCTGTATTGTCTCAAAGGGTATATTTCAAGACTGGCTATTTCTAACATGCAGTCAATGAGGGCTTGTGCCATCACATTGGCTAACATACAGTCAATGAGGGCTTGTGCCATCACATTGGGTTATTGGTCAGGTTAGGCAATCGTGTAACTGACCATTTGCGAAAAGGACCCCCTTTATTCTCGAAATATTGGGTCCAGTTTGCCCAACCTTTTGTATAAATTTTGGCTCTAATTTTCACAAACATTGGGAAAGTAGCACCCAACCATTCAGCATCTTAGGGGGGCCTTCTCTAAAAGGGTTCGGTCACACGATAACCTGATGTTGTGGCACAAGCCATTAAAGGGTAGGTCCAGGCTGGATATATTCATATCTCAATAGATATAGTAAAATTCACAAAGCAAAATGTTGAAAAATTGAATCAAATTGGATAACAAATAAAGTTATTGAATTTCATTACTTCAGTGAAACAGTTCTATTCATGTCTTTATGAATATTCATTAGATGGGTTGATGATGTCATATCCCCACTTTTGTATTTTATCATATGAAATTAGGTTTATTCAACATTTTCTACCAAGAACTAAAGGAATTGAACTGACAACTGACTAAATGCATTAGTTTTTTATTTCCATAACTCATTTCATTATAATGGAGACACATAATTTACATGTTTGAAAAAATGAAACATTTATAATTTCATGTAATAACATAAAAAAAAGGAAAATCAGCCCACCTAATGAAAATTCATGACGATTTGCGTATAACTGTTTTCACAAAGTATTGATAAATTTTAAAATTACTTGTTATCCGATTTTGGTGAAATTTTCAGCATTTTTTCTCTGTGAATTCTACTCTTTTATTTTGGATATAAATATTTTCAGCCTGGACCATCCCTCACAATGTGTTAGTCAGTTTGCTCCCCATTCAAAACAATGTACACGCATAATAAGTCCCTGTGGAGCCGTGATATGTGCAAACGCCGGGATATGTGCAAACAACGGTATATGTGCAAAATTTCGCCGGGATTTGTGCAAACAACGGAATTTGTGCAAACGCCACGCCGGGAAATGTGCAAATCTGTCAAAATTTATCAACGGCATCTGTGCAAACGTGACGACGGGATTTGTGCAAATGAACAATTTTCACGGGAAAAGTGCAAACCTCCGGGATATGTGCAAATCACTGCATTTATCCATATAAAGGCTATTTCTAATGAAATGTTTCATAAAATTACTGTTAAAAATGAGAAACATGCCTGCATAAGGGAGAAGCTATACAGTGAAATCGGCAATGAAAAGCTATTCAGAGAGGCAGGGGGGAACTGTTGCACCCACAAATGTAATAACGCCCACAAATGTAATAACACTTTACCCACAAATGTAATAATTTTTGATCGCCCACAAATGTTATAAATTTGAAGGGCTTTTTGGCAAATCCGTTCTTAACGAAAATCCTATAGTAATGCGTTCATATAGCACACAAGTGCAAAGTCTCTTTTCCTGACCCGGTTATTTAACAAATTATAATATAAATCCAAAGTCTTTATTCCAGACCCGGTTGTTTAAAAAATAATGATATAAATCCAAAGTCTTTTTTCCATTCCTTGTTGTTTAAAGAATTATGATATAATTCCAAAGTCTTTTTTCCAGACCCGGTTATTTCAAAAATTATAACTTAAGTCCAAACTAAGATACAATAATGATATTCCAGTGGAATAAAAATGAGAATCGAGCTTAGTCTTTTCTCCAGACGCTAATAGTAAATTGAGAATCAAGCATAGTCTTTGCTCCAGACCCGGTAACTAAAAGCTGAAACCCTATAGTAATGCATTTATATTGCACAAAAATGCGAAATCTTTTTTCCATACCCGCTTAATTCAAATATTATAATATAAGTCCAAAGTCTTTTTTCCAGAGACGGTTATTTCAAAAATTATGATAATTCTAAAATAACAAAGACCCATGATGCTATTTATGATAAATAACGTTGTTGTTAGCTTGGGTTTTGAGGCGCGTGTCATTCAGATATGTCATTCAGATATGAAAATATAGCGTAGTCTTTTTGTCAGACCCAGTTATAAAAATCATTAAAAACACAACAATAACAACAACAAAAGAACGACCTTGCAAACCCCCCCAAATAATTTCTTGTATATTCCTTCCTTTTTTATGAAAAAAAACACACAAATAACAGAACTTTTAATACATGTGAAAAAAACTGAGAAATAAGATATCAGTAACCAATAGGGGGATTACTTCCCGAAAACGATAAGGTTGTTGATCAACGATCTATGATATAGTATATAAAAGAAAAAACATTCGATCAAGAGGGGATAACCATTCCATTCCATGTTTTCATTTGGCAATAAGTCATGATTGACTATTTTTGCCACCCACTGTATGAGAAGTAGGGTAACAATTTTAATTAGTGTTATTTTTATTACTTCTTTTTTATCATTATCATTTCTTATATATTCATTCCTTTTTATTCTATGAAAAAATAAAACAAAACCTTTAAATATAAAACAAAAAGCTGAGGAATAAGATATCAGCACACAATATGAGGATTACTTCCCCAAAACGATAAGGTTGTTGATCGACGATCTATGAGATATTACATAAAAGAAAATGATTCTAACAAGAGGGGATAACGTTTCAACAAGTTCTTCGGTACTTTAAATTTTCAGTGTACCAAGCACCATTTGTAATATATTCAGCATTTTTTTTTATTAGTTACAATTCCAATAATCTCAGAGGCCTAAGATATATTTTCTGGGGTTATATTGACCCGTAAAGTAAAGAGAGAGACAGAGAGAAAGGATTTATGTGATCAAGAAGTGATAAGATAGGGAAAAAATGATTTTAAATGACTGAAAGAGAGACAGGCAAAGAAAGAGGAGCCCCCTCCCACACCCGTATCAGAGTTACGGGGTTAGGCTGTCCCGTCGATGGACTCTAGACCATGTTATTTCAAAATAGGAAATTATTAGAAAGGATAAAAACAGACAAACAATATTAACAAAGACGCCACAATCTCATTAATGTAAAATAACGTTGTTGTTATTTTGGGTTTTTAAGGCGCGTACCATTCAGATCTGAATATTTACGCCTTTTATTAATTTGTCGTTTTTGTGGTATGCGTTATCACAGGTTTTTTACAGTTTGGGAGAGGCTGGTGTCTAAATTTTCCTGATTAATCTTTTGCTTAATTTGTATTTTTAAGAGAACTGGGTGTGGGGTAAAGACAACTCTCTAAACCCAAGCATTTTAACTGGGTTTAATTTAAAAAATTGGTCTTAGCTTTGTTTTTTTTTCAATATTTTTTTATCTTATAAATAACTGGGTCTAGACGAAGGTCTAAGCATAATATCCATGTTATTCAACAGGAATAAGAATATGACAAAGTCTAATGTTTTTAAGAATGTTTAAATTAATTTTTTAATGACTGGGTCTGTAAAAGAGACAACGCTCTAAACGTGTGCTTTTCTACTTGGTCTTAATTTGGAAGATTGTTTGTTCTTAGATTCGCTGTTGGGCAATCGATCTCCATGTTATTCCACAGTAGATTATTGGGTATTCGTTTTAGAATATGGGTAAAAACTATTAAAAAAATAGTAATAACAAAGTCTGGAGAAAGGACGTTTGCTATATCCATGCATAATTACAATGTTTTGTAGGGGTCTTAGTATCATTATATATTAAAAAAAAACTGGGTGTGGGGTAAAGACATATTTTTTTAGTGGGTGTAACTTTTGAAAATTGGTTTTAGATTTGATTTTCTTTTTTAATTCATTTTTTATATAACCTGGTCTGGAGGAAAGAGAACGTTTTAAAACTTGTGTTATTCCAAAAGAATGTGATAGGGTCTTATGTTAGAAGATTCTTTTTCGTAATTTTTGTAATGATTAGGTCTGGAATAAAGACAACGTTCTAAACTT
Source organism: Lytechinus variegatus (assembly GCF_018143015.1). NCBI lineage: Eukaryota > Metazoa > Echinodermata > Echinoidea > Temnopleuroida > Toxopneustidae > Lytechinus > Lytechinus variegatus. The sequence continues at coordinate 9,036,629 of NC_054754.1, read as the reverse complement.
CTTTTTAAAAACAGGTTCTTAGGTTCAAGGATTGCTTGGTCTTAGATTTGGAGTTATTTCTAATTTTACTATTAGCGTTATTTTGAAAAACAAATGACTGAGTCTGGCTGAAAGACTACGCTATATGTCCATGTTAAGGCGTAAATATTCATATCTGAATGACACGCGCCGTATAAGCTAAAACAACAACAACAACAACAGTTATCCAGCATTAATAAGATTATGGAGTCTTTATACAGTTTTTGTTGTTGTTGTTTTGTTATTTACAATTTTTGAATAACAGGGTTTGGAGAAAAGGCTAAGCTCGATTTTGTTTTTTTTCCCCACTGGAATATCATTATGGTATCTAAGTTTGGACTTATATTATAATTTTTGAAATAACCGGGTCTGGAAAAAAACTTTGGACTTATATTATAATTTCTTGAAACTACCGGGTCTGGAAACGAGACTTTGGACTTTGTGCTATATGAAGGCATTAGTAGAGGGTTTCAGTTTCTAGATTTAAATAACCAGGTCTGGAGAAAAGACTATGCTTGATTCTCAATTTACTCATGGCGAATATATTCACAATACATTCCGTATAATTCAAAACAACAACAGACATTGATTCCACCAGTTTTAATTAACTGGGTCTGGAGAGAAGACTAAGCTTGATTCTTATGTTTATTCCACTGGAACATCATTATCGTATCTTAGTTTGGACTTATATCATAATATTTGAAATAACGGGGTCTGGAAAAAAAAGACTTTGGACTTATATTATAATTTTTTTAAACAACCGGGTTAGGAATAAAGACTTTGGATTTACCTTATAATTTTTTAAACAACCGGGTCTGGAGGAAAGACTTTGGACTATATTATAATATTTGAAACAACCGAGTCTGGAATAAAGACTTTGGATTTATATTATAATCTTCTAAACAACCGGGTCTGGAGAAAAGACTTTGGACTTATATTATTATTTTTTAAACAATCGGGTCTCAAATAAAGACTTTGGGCTTATATTATTCTTTTTTTAAACAATCGGGTCTGGAAAAAAGACTTTGGACTTATATTAGAATTTTTGAAACAACCGGGTCTGGAAAAAAGACTTTGGACATATATCATAATCTTTTAAACAACCGGGTCTGGAAAAAAGACTTTGGACATATATTATAATTTTTGAAACATCCGGGTCTGGAAAAAAGACTTTGGACTTGTATTATTATTTTTGAAACAACCGGGTCTGGAATAAAGACTTTGGATTTATATTATAATTTGTTAAATAACCGGGTCAGGAAAAGAGACTTTGCACTTGTGTGTGCTATATGAACGCATTACTATAGGATTTTCGTTAAGAACGGATTTGCCAAAAAGCCCTTCAAATTTATAACATTTGTGGGTAAAGTCATTATTACATTTGTGGGCGATCAAAAATTATTACATTTGTGGGTAAAGTGTTATTACATTTGTGGGCGTTATTACATTTGTGGGTGCAACAGTTCCCCCCCCCCTGCCTCTCTGAATAGCTTTTCATTGCCGATTTCACTGTATAGCTTCTCACTTATGCAGGCATGTTTCTCATTTTTAACAGTAATTTTATGAAACATTTCATTAGAAATAGCTTTTATATGGATAAATGCAGTGATTTGCACATATCCCGGAGGTTTGCACTTTTCCCGTGAAAATTGTTCATTTGCACATATCCCGTCGTCACGTTTGCACAGATGCCGTTGATAAATTTTGACAGATTTGCACATTTCCCGGCGTGGCGTTTGCACAAACTCCGTTGTTTGCACAAATCCCGGCGAAATTTTGCACATATACCGTTGTTTGCACATATCCCGGCGTTTGCACATATCACGGCTCCACAGTCCCCCTAATAATGCAAGCTGCATTAAAACAAAACTATTACTTCATTAGCCTGAATGATGATGAATTAATCTCACTCCTGTCTACTTAACTGCTCATCGTGCTTCAAGTGGTTCTCAAGACTGAAGTGAAGTCCTGTTTCATAAAGACTTGTCATCATAATAAATGAACAGTTTTTATAGCAAATTTACCATCAGCCAATTAGATTGAAGGAATTCAGTAGCTATTAACTGTTACTGTAAATTTGCTACTATATAACAAGATTTATGAAACAGGCCCAAGGTCTTTCCAGATATGACAGGAGAGAAGAACCCCTATGATGTTTTAAATAATTTAAAGGAAAGAAAAAAATGAAGAATTCCATATTACCTATGTTATTCAATTGAAATAAAATGATGTCCCCTTCTTATTGACCCTGCTATTTAATTGCTGCAAGGATGGCATCTTTTTAGGTCAATCTTGCCAACAACCCCCCCCCCCCCCCCCCCTCTCTGGTGCATCCCCTTTGCACACCAGGCACATTGGCTGGAGACCTTTTTAGTCACAAGGTGAACCCCAAAGGGTAAGACTATAAAGTTAGAAAAAATGGTGCAAAAATTAAATCAACAACTATGCCTAGTTTATAATCATAGATGTCACTTCATGTGACTCGTGCCTATAGACATAGAGAGAGGGAAATGTTTTTAACCAGTGATTGATGAACAGGCATTGTACTACAAGCATCGGTGGATTAAAGCAAAGGAAATTGAGCAAAACAATATTGTCCTGAGCTGAGCAGACAAACTCATGCATGGATTAATGATGTCATAATTAAATCTTTATGGTGTAATGTGATGTCATGAGAAACTGCAACATATTGAAATAAACTATCATCTTACCTTTATATGATTGAGTCAAACATGGTACACCACAATGAAAACAATATGACTTCATTATTACATCATAATGAAATCACTATCATTGCATTATGACATCATGATGAAATCATAGTGGTGTCATTATGATTTTTATGAGGATGTTCATACGATTTTGTACATTTTCAGATTTGAAGTATGTCATGCATCACAGAAATTCGTGTTTGTTTGAAATGAACAATGTAACGCTTCAAGTCTGTAAACAAGTTTAATCTTTGTTCAATTCAATTCAATAATGGTTTATTAAAACATGCCTCGCAGCCAAAGGCTGAATAAAAACGTGTACAATTTACAATAACAGAATAATACTCAAATACAAACATGAAATGATATTAAAAAAATTGATTAAATTACTAGTACTTCTTATCATAATACAAGGAAATAAATTATTGAAAGTAAATAAAATCATACATAGTATTGAACATTATGAATATTAAGTTGCAGCATATCTGACAAATGCTAACAGATTGGGGGTACAAAATCAGACAACATACAGATGAACAGGTGGTTGGATGAACATTGGTCGTTCCGTTGAACTACTTCCTTGTTTTGTTTTTTGTTGTAAAAAGGAAAGTTAAGTAATTATTGCGATGTACATGTTTAGTTTCAAAACAAAGGTGGATGAATCATTCTGGATATGGGGCATTGTTTTGTTGTTTCAATCTCTTCACACTTTCGTGTACACAACAGTACCAGGTAGTGCTAACATTTCCACCCCATCCACCTCAAGAAAAATGATTTTATTCTTTATTGATTTGACAAAACATTTCATTAAAATAATATTGCAAAATAAAACTTGATGTGTTTTTAATTAAATTAAGCGCTTATTGATTTACAGATTTGATTATGAAGACTGATTTTGTTTTGTCTCAGTCATCTAGGATGTGTTGTGTTTGATATACAGGCTCTTCTGAAGTATGTACACTTGTTTGGATTAAAGTATTGCTATATGGTCTCTCTCTTTATCTTTATTGCACTATTACTAATAGTGACAGTGAGTCTAGAGAAATAATGAGTTATATCAGACAAGATTCTTTTTGTTCTCCTAAAACAAAAATAAATTTCTGACTTCAGGAATTAATCATCTTTTAAAACTGATTGAAAGTAAAGTGAGAAAGTTAGTGAAGACACACACAATTAAATAATAGCAATTAAATTGATCAATCTTGCACATATTGAAAATGAAGACAGGCTGTGTGAGTGTATTATTCTTTTCAGTAAATGCTCTCTTGTTGCAATGGACATCTGGGGCCCATAACACAAAGCTTACCATTGATCATACACTCTAAAAAATTGAATGTTAAATCAACATTTGAAAGGTTGGAGGAGTGACAACCTTTTACAAATGTTACATCCAACTTTGTATAAAGCTAAATTCAACATTTTAAGTGTTGGGTAGAACCATTTAAAGTGGTAAACATTTAGTGCAACATTTAGAAAATTTTGTCACTCCTCCAACCTTTCAAAATGTTGATTTAACATTCAATTTTTTAGAGTGTAGAACATTTTCATGTTTAACGGCTGATTGCATTGACTACAATGTACAATCAATCGTAAAATCAAACATACGATTAAAGGCTAACCTTTGTCTCGCGGGACCCAGAACTTTGTATGAAGTTGTGTTGGAAAAATAAATAAAAGAAAATACAGACTTTTTTTTTTTTGGGGGGGGGGGTGGGGTTGTTGTTGGGGTGTTTGTGTACCACTAAAAGATAAAGAGACTTTAAACAGCCTTTTCTCTTAATGGCAATATCCTCCCCTCCTTCTCTTAAGGGGATGTTTACACTGATGATTAATTGGTTTTAATGGAAAAATAAAACAATGGAGAAAATATTACTGGATTTCTTTTTTCTTCATTTTTTGACATCACAAACGAGTAGCTTCTCCATTTTGTCCGCATGACATTAATTCCCAAAAGACATTTTCTAAAAAAATGTTGAAAGTGACTTTATTTGCATGGTGGATATATCAGGGGAGCGTTTCATGAAAAGACTTGTCAGACGTTTTGTCTGACAAGTTCTGTTTTATCCGACGGTTACTATAGTAACAGTGCTGCACAACCAATCAGAATCCAGGAAAGTTGTCAGATCTGACAACTTGTCGAACGAAATTATTGATGAAATGCCCCCCAGGAAACCCAATATTCCATACCCCTTTCTATGAGAAAAATATGTTTATTCATCATTTTCCATTAAAAATTTGAATTGATTGGATTTATAGAACATTATATATCAAAGAGCTGCTTGCATGTTTTTGTGTATGTCTATTCTGACTCTAATGCACACTTGAAGTCATACTCGGTCTCGATCTCCACTCAATAACTAGGCTTGTCTGCTTGGCTAGGAATCACATTCACAACAGCCTTTATAATCTATACTAAACTATAATATATCATACTCTCTACATAGTTACAAGGGGTTGTTCATGGTGGGGGTAATACAGCATGTATGGTCAATCTCTTCTTTCTCGATCTCATACTTCTTACAAACAATGGTCAGCGTTCTTTCTCTTATGCAGCTTCATTTCTTTGGAACAATCTCCCCCTACAAATTTGCAATGCTAACTGTGTTAATACATTAAGGCCCGTATTCTGAAGTCGGGTTTAACTTAAACTCAGGTTTAAAGTTGTGGTTTAAGTATGGCGAGCCAATTATTACATAAATCACTAACAGTAGAGATATCATACTTCAGCTCATTTGGCTCTCAAATCATTCATAGTTGTCTAGGAAGTATGAAAAGATTATTGGCTTCACCATCGATGAATCAGGAAAGAGCACAGTAAACATAAGAAACATACAACCTAAATTTAATACTTTTGGCTTCCCATACTTAAACTACAACTTTAAACCTTAGTTTAACTTAAACCCGACTTCAGAATATGGGCCTTAAAGTCATGCTTAAATCTCATCTTTTTAAATCTTAAATTGATCATATCATATGGTTATTGGCCCATTTGATGGTATTTCTTTATTCATGATCTGGTGAGAAAAAGTTGTAAATTTGTAATATTAGTTTTGATACATTTTGTTGTGCAAAGTATTTCGAGAGTCCTATTTCCTTTATACTTCATATTTCCTTTCTCTTAACCGCTTAGAGGGAGTTTGCGAATTTGCGGTATATAAAATTGTTATTATTATTAATATTTACACAACTGGTCTGGGGGTGGAGACATGAAAGAGTGCTTGTGAATGGAGAAGTTAACAGTAGTTGTAATAATGAGGCATGAGTTATAGCATGATAATGAGAGGATGGATTGATGAAGAATAAAATGTGTGTATGAACACAATACATATAAATCACATATAAAGAACAAAATCATAACTATCCATTTTTTTTATAGATTTTCATCAAACCTTTACCAATATTTTTCTCTAATTTTCCTGATTTTATTAAAACAAAACTATTGTCAGGGTAAACTTCCCCTTTAATTGTAATGATTATACAGACATTGCTCTGGGGATATCCACAGGAAATTTATCCACTGACCAGAGACTAACCGAATGATAATAAATGAGGAAAGATGTTGGAGAAATACCAGTATTATGCTGTCTGAAAGTGTTTATACTTAATTTTGCTAAATTTATGCATTAAATTGTTCGTTTTCCAAGTTTGAATTCATTTTCAGATGAAATTAAAGAACACATGCATATTCAATTAAAAGATTGCTATTGTTTCACTTTAACAAATACCTTATCTTTTTTTTTTTAGAATACTTGTTTTCAATCAGTTTGGGTTGGTCATTTCTTCCACCTTTGTATCTGAATTTCCTAATTTACAATAACTAGATTTATGATGTATTTAAGGGGATTTGCTCAAGAATGGATTAATTTTGCTGAAAGTAAAAAAAAAAAATGAAATAATATGATATATAGGTCACTTTTGCCCGTAGTGTATGATAACAAAAATACATGGAAGTTTGATGGAAATGTAAATCATGATTATAGCATGTTCATCCTCATTACCATTATTATTACACATATAATTGTTATCATTGTTATTGTATTTGTTGGTGTACGTTGTCGTTGTTGTTTTGATAATTGTTGAATTGTTTTGTCATATAGGTTTAAACTAGTCTGTAAGCAATAAACCTGCCGTTTTGAGGTAGAGTATGAAGTTGGAGATCACCAGTTTTCAATTTCGGCGTGGTATGAGTAGTGTGTTTGCTAACGTGCCCATAGTGCCTGGAATTAATAACAGCAAACGGCGACAAAGTACGTCATGGGGATTCCCCTTTTTTCACAAGATGGGATTCCCCGGTTTTAATAGCCTTTTTGCAGGCTGGTGCATTAATTATGTAAATCTTCATTATAAAGTTATATGGTAGAATCAACTTGTTTTGCTATATTTCAGTCCAAAATGTAATGACTTAAAAATCAAGATGTATATTTGTATTAAATATGTTTCATATCTTTTATTTTGACGATATTCATAACTTGAATTAACGACATACCGGTACATCAGTTTCACAGACTGCCTTGAGACCAGTAACACGTCATCAGATACACATACCGAGCACGCGCAGCTCAGGTACAACGCGACGATATCAACCAACATAAACTCCATTTTGTCTCGTCAACGGACACAAATTGAGATCTGTGCATGTATTCTAATCCACGAGTGATTAAAACAACATCATTATTTTTTGTGTCAGTGAAAAGGGAGAAAGGAAAAGGAGCTCATCATCGACATCGCATCGGGCAACAAAACATTTGTCTTGACAAAAAAGGCGTACGGTATGCCCAAGCCAGCTCCAGCCAATGCAAAAATGGCATGACGCGACGGTAAGACTTTATTGTAACAGTCATTCCAGGCCAGGGACAGGGGTAGTGCATTATTGCAGCTGATCATGAATGCATGGAAACTGAAACTCTGATGTTGAACTTGAGGGCTCCGGCTATAAGTATAAATACGATAGATCTACCATACCGACTGTCTTGATCATACTGCCTAGTCTGATCTGGTACTACTAGTCTAGTAATAAAAAGTAAAAAGGTTTCACTTTCAGTGCAGTGCATTAAGTTTGTTGACTAGAATATTAGAAGTTAAAACACTTAAGTTGTAGTACTAGTACTACAAGTGTTCTAACTTTTATACTACTAGTACTCTTCGGCTGAATAGCTAGGTATATCGGGAGGGAGAAATTCTTTAACTAGATCTAGATTTAATGTAATTACTAATACTATTATCAGTAGAGGCGCACGGCCAATATGGGAGACTCTCTCCAATAGGGGAGACAATCTCCCACATTGGAGACTTGTTTTACAAAAGGACAAAAGAAACAACACCAACAAAAGCATGATTTTTTCCACCCAAAATTTTGTCTCACTGAGGTCAGAAGCCCATTTGTTTTGTGTGTGATTGACAACAAAAATCCTTAAACAAAAGTAGACAGTAGGTGGTTTCAGACCGCCTCGAAGTTCGCCAGTTCCAGGTATTCTCTGATCGGGAAATTTACCCCGATCAGAAAATACCAGGTATTTTGGTAATGTGAAAGCAAACTACGCGTAATTTCCCCGAAAGAAAATACCCGCTAAATAGTAGGTACTTGGCGTAATTACGAGAACTTTCGTGAGGATTTTTCCAAGGTCGCAGGTATTTTGGCGATGTGAAAGCAAATTACGGGAACTTTTAGCCCAGCGTGTCGTTGGGCGCGGCGGCGTGGGTGGCTGCTGGGCTAGTGATTTTGAATTTCGCGCCTTGCCTGCTTATCAGACCATAATGCGCATGCTCGTAACTTCGGGAACTTATCCCGAAGGATGTGTTTCGGGGCGGTGTGAATGCAGGAATAATTAACAGGTATTTTTTAGCCGAAAACAGTTCCCGTAATTTAACGGGGATTCTTGTGATCGAGGCGGTTTGAAACCGCCTACTGAAAAGGGGTAATTTTTCATGAGGAATCTGCTTATCTCATTTTTATTTGCCGCCAAGGTAATCCTTTTGCCGCAAATGTAAACAAAGGAAATTGGTCTCCAAAACTGGAGACTGTCTCTGAAATTGGATACCCAAATTCTTCACAAAAGTCTCTGATATTGGAGATGATCTCCCACATTGGAGACAGTCTCCAATATTGGCCTAGAATCATGATTAGAATCATGATTCAAATCACGATTCTGCAGAATCACGATTGCGTTTAGTCGAAAGTGGAAATAAACGTCTTTCAAATCACAAACATGAAACACGGAAAAAGGAGCGTTTTGAAAGAAGTTTCTGTAGAATCACGAACGAAAAAGGTCGTATAAACGATATCGTGATTTGAATCATGATTCTATGACGTCATTGTGTCGTGCTTCTTCCGGGTTCGACTCAAAGGCGCGCTGTGTTTCATGCAGGTTAATTTTCGTGTAGCAGTACTGCCAGTGTACTAGTACCGGTATACGCCAATTGTCACGTGCATTTAATAGGAATTATCATTCTGTGTATTGTACCCCCGGGGTTGTACTGTAGCGTCATTTGTATAGTTCATTGTTTTCATCATTCATGTCTTCAAGTTCTATTTGGACTAACAACGAACTCAGGGCTCTGCTTGTGCTTTGGGCTCAGCCTCAGCCCGGGATTCACAGAAATTGAATACAAGTAAACAAAAACTATACGAGGTACAATACACGGAATTCTGGAAGTAAAAGATTTATATTTCGGAAGCCGAGTAAACGTTGCACTTGCACAAACGATCGCGCGTTAGCTCCGGCGGCAGCAAAAATCTAGCAGCCGACGTGAATTTAGAAACACGCGCGAAAATGTTGACCTATGCTTCCTAGGTCAAACTGCCCACTGTGATGCGCACTGGATCGGCCCGAATTCAGGGAGAAACAGCGTTAGAAAGATGGTCGTATAAACGCTGATTCTGTCGGATCGTGATTCATGTTGCTGTTTTGAATCATGATTCAAATTGTGATTCAAATCATGATTCTGGGTTGAGGTCGCATAAATGCAGCCTGAATATATTGGAGTCACCCAGCGATTGTTCATGTTGTTCGCCAGTATTCACAATGAAATTTATATCATTTTTAAATTCATGAATGAATTTTATTTCACTTTTCAGTGAATGAAATAAAATTCATTCATGAATGTACTACTGGAGTTTTTTTTTACATTTTTATTTGTTTTTATTTCTCTTCGTACATAGACGGCTTGCTATCATGCAGCCACCATTAGGGGGTTAACAATGCAAAATCCCCCCAACGGGGCTCATCGATTTTTGTCTTTATTTCATAAAAATATATAAAAGAAATGGACCAAAATAAAGATTATTATTCCGTTTTGGCCTGAAACGCACCAAAATGGGAAAAAATAAACTTTAAAGGGGAAAAACAGTGACTTCGGCTGTCGCGCAACTCCCACTTGGCCACTTCTCTGGTTGATCCGAACTTAAATACATAAACATATGGCCATTGGGTACCTGTACAGATCGAGTAGAACTTCGGTCTCTGTAATTGGTGAGTGGAGCCAACGGATTTTAGCGAAACAACCAACATAACAGAGATCAAAGCTTTTGGTCTACAGGCGCGTAGCCAGGGGGGGCGGTCGCCCCCCCCAAACTTCCCCAAAAAGAAGGGGAAAAAGGAGAGGAGAAAAGGAAAAGGGAAGGGAGGAAAGGGAAGAAAGGTTGCTTTGTTTTTTTTTTTCTTTTTATACTTTTTTTTTCTCAAAAGAGAAACTCCTTCACTCTTGCTCTAAATTTATATATGAATTTTGCTTCCACGCTGGGCACGGTTAAATGACAACATTGAAGTTCTCCATTGTTTACCCACCCTTTCTCTAACCCTGTTTTTTCACCTCGGCTATATGTGTTTTCTTGCCAGTAAAAGTTAAAATGTATACATTAGGGCATGGAATTAGAGAAAGGTTAGGCCGAAGTATATGAAGTTATCTTTTTTTTTTAAATTGATCGTGCAACTTCTGGTCGGGTCGGCTCCGGGCAGGTAATATCTTTATATCAATTTCTGTTGTCGCCTCCATAAAGTCAACTTCTCCCGCTTTTCAGCTCATTACTAAACAACCATAATTTTGGGGCAAACAGGTTCCTAATTTAAAAAGAGGAAGGTATAAAATTTTTGTCGTATCAAATAAAAAAGTACAATATTTTTTAAAATCAAATTCTATTAAACTTCATGTCTTTTCCCTGCACATTCATCTCCTGTCCTGTTTTGTGCCCTCAGTTTGAAATTGTGAATGACACTTGAGTTTTTTTATAATTCAAAATGAAGCGCTTCAGGATGAGTAAAAGAAATTAGGCATCCTTTTTATATATTTTTGCACACTTGTTATGAAGCTGAAAATTCTTAGAAAATCAATTGAATTAGAGCCGATGGGGTATCAAAGATATCTGCATTTGATGAAACGTCCACCCTTTGAAATTTCAGAGTTCCATTGCTATGCGCTGGGAGGAATATCTTCCCGGCATATACACTTCTTCTCCTCTGTTTTGCGAGTTAAAGATATGCACTGTCGCTAAATTGTTTGTAATCAAATCTGATCTTTCTAAGGGAAGTATTCAATATATCTTTGAGAATACCCTTTTCTCTGGACCCTTTTCATGGCAAAAAAAATTAAGCTTCAGCGCTTCGCGCGGGGTTATTATTTTAGTTTCCTCCATTGTATTCCTTTTTTGTGTGTTCACAGTCACTTTTGAAAACAAGGTTCAAAATCACAATGTAGTCATCTGAATTTGAGATGATATAGGTACTAGAGACAAGAGAGACGGCTCCTTTTCATCAAAAGCTTCGCGCGGGAGGGGGAAATTCCCCCTCCCTGCACTCACCCCCTAGGGAGCGCGCTTCGCGCGCTCTGTAAGTGTTGGCACGCTTTGCGTGCATTTACCGCCCCCTCCAAAATGATATCCTGGCTACGCGGTTGTTGTGAACTTCTATGGAGGTTGTTGTAATGCTTATCACTATTGAGGTTCATAGGATGTTATGATGTCTTTTTCCAACCGTGTTGCCTTGCATTTTAAAAATAGTATTAAGCTTCAAATTCACAGAATTTTACAGAAAACAGAATTTTTCCTGCCCCCAAAATAAAATTACAGAAAAAAATACATAGAATATTAGATAATTAGAATATCATTAAAATCAATGCCGATTCCTACAAACTTAACTGCATAAATGAAAAATCTGCCCATGAAGTACGTTTGTGCCAGTTAAAACTGTGTTCGTCAAGCTTTATCTGCATGGAAATTAACAGACACATCGATTGATCAGTGCTCCCAGCTCCAAAGAAAGATGCCTTATTTGGATTAACTTACAAAGAAGATGATGAGGTAAGGATTGAGAATGATATGATAAGTTGGACTCCAACTGCTCCTTAATAATTCTAATGTGTGACTGTAATATTATTTCTGACAAAGAGCAACATCGCGCAGGCATGCTCGTTGTAGTCAGTCACGGATGTCCATCATGCTGATGTGATATATTCTGATCATTACTCAATCTCTGGAGCCAATTAGAAGGACTACACATTCCTGATTATGTGCTGCCTTTAACACGGCTTGTAATATTTTATCAAGTATGTTTTTTCCAGAGCATACAAAATGAAACTATACTTAATACCAGATGCAGATTTTGTTTTTGTTCTTTTGTCGTTCTTGTTTTTTCCTACTTGCTGAATTACCTGGATGTTACTAGAAAGAATAATCACATATGAAGTAAACCACGGCCATACCGCAGCGGGAAGGGGGGGGGGGGGCATCTGCCCCCAGAAATTGTGAAGATTTGCATTTTTACTGAAAAATAAATATAACTGACCAAAAGTATGCACGAAATCCTTAAATTTCACTTTACAAAATGCAAAAAGCTAAGAACAGCACATGCACCATAATTGTGTAGTCCTTCTTGACTCCAGAGATCGAGTAATGGTCAGAATATATCACATCAGCATAATGGACACCCATGACTAACTACAATGAGCATGCCTGCCTGATGTTGCCTCTTTGCCAGAAATAATATAACCATCATACTTGAGGAGCAATTGGAGTCCAACTTATCATCCTCAATCCTAACCTCATTATCTTATTCGCAAGATAATTCAAATTTAATGTTAGGCATCTTTCTTATGAGCTGGGAGCACTGATAAATCAATGTGTTTATTCTGTTAACATATTATTATAGTCTTGATTATACTTATACTCGAATACATTACAATAATTTCTGTTAATTAAGATATTCTGTACAAAGAAAATGAAATAAGTACTTCTTTACATATCAAAGACTAGTAAATTGAAAATGAATTAAACTTGAAACGAATTCCTAAATAAAAAAAATCCCTGGTTGCACTTATCACATCATGAAGATGATAAGATTTTAAGGGCATAGGGTTTGTCAAGTCGATTCAAGGTATTCCCGCAATACAATGATACCACACTGAATGTATTCGACACCTAGCTATCTCTGTTTATCTCTTTTGTTCCTAAATAAGCACATTTGACTCCTTTATGTATAAAATGTCTTCTTAGATATAGACTCAAAATAAAGAACCCACGAAAAATAAGACTTCTAAACTTCTAACCGCTTTTAGACGTGTATTTTGGCTTGCAATGAAAGTTTGTTGACCTTTTGACCTTTTCCTGACCTTGTCTTGACACTATATCTTCTGGATAAGGACTTCTGACGATGGACTTATCAAAATCGAAAATAAAACAGTATACACATGCATAAAAACATGGAAATTGAGCTTTCTTCACACCTTCAGTTAATGTTGTAACCCGCAAGTGAAAACTCGAACCGTACCGTCCCGTATAATCCAATAATTTGCATGCGGGACCCGCTGACCCGTCGGGTTTTAACCCGCAAGTCAATTTATCTTTGAAAAATGAAAAACATTATTTCTGCAATCCCCACACTATACAGGCTCAAATCAGGAAAATATATGTCTACTACTACCTAGCCTAGAGTGAATTTACTTACAATTTGCAAATTCGCCTTTTATTCCGTAGAGAAAATGTTTTTTTTTTGTGACTTTGTACCACGAAATGGATCCGCTCTGATCTCGAAATTGAAAGCATTACGCAATTAACGCCTCGGATCGGAGCTAGCTAGCGAGCCGCAGCTCAGCGCGCTAGCTAGCCCAGGCTGCCCAGCAAGGATCGGCAGACGGCAATGTTGTTTTTCAGTCCAGGTCGGTCGACACTGCGACTCACAACAATCATATTTACAATATTCAATTTTATGGGACCTCGTCTATAAAGTAATCAAAATTGCAATAAATACCTGGATAATGATACAGTCAATTTTTTCTTCTCGTTTATGTCTATATTATTTCCTTCTGTTTTTGTATTTCATTCAATAATATGGCCGCTAAAACTCGATGTTCAGTTTCCCGTCGCCCATGTTATGAAATTTGGCCCGCGTTTGAAAATCAAATTCTGAAAATAAACTATTTGGATATCTAGATTCAAAACTGATTTAAAACATTAATATAAGCTTTTCAGTAAGACAATTACTTGTATATCTTGTAAATACCTGCAAATCTTTTCTTTCTTTTTTTGTGAATGGAATGACGCTGCATGCTCAACCATACCGCGAGGGATGTTCGTGCAGGCTCCACTCAACAACCGTAGAAGTGGTGGAGCGGACTGACTGGCACTGTAACGTGGGATCTAACTCGGCTCGACTCACGTTACCTTGCTCCATGCTACCGATGCACGCCGTGTCCGACCGTGGCCGGGTCCCGCCTTGGGGCAATTGCATGCAGGCATGCATGTCCGCACATGGGAATGACGATGTAATATCGATGTGGCAGATATGGCAAGTTCCGACTCGGAGTCCTCGTATAAAAACAGCAGAAGTCTGGATGTATTCTAGGATAATTGAGCCACATGGCTGATTTGCTTGTTTGTTATGTTAAGCAGTAGGCGAGTGCATTTAATTTGAGGCACTTGCCGGCTTAAAACGAAACTAGAATTTCAATTTCATTTCATTTTCCCAGCGTGTTTGTCCCATTGAAGACAACTTTAGAAAAAAAATTGCATCCAAGTAAAAAAAATCGCCAAAAATCCAAAACCCGAGTGTTTTCGAACGCGACCCGAGTGATTTCGAACGCGAACGCGACCCGAGTGATTATAATAAGCCCACCCACGTACGCCAGGGTGACCAGATTTCACAAAATGAAATACGGGACAATTGACAAACGAAGATCAACATCGAATTGCGATGTATTCACAAGGTAATAAAGTCACATAAATATTTAAACAATAACACAGATAATTACAAAATAAATGATACGGATAAAGTATTGGAAATAAAGATAGATGGAACAAACAGGGCAAGCAGAAAGGATAGGGTATATATAAATGAAAGAAAAGGGGGAAAAGTACAAACTTCAGGTAAACAAAAAATCCAATCATCTAATAAAAATCATAATTTTATTTGGTGTTTTTTAAAATGTATTTTTAATATTTAAAAAATAAAATATTTTAGAAATGAATAAAATTTCAAAGTGAAACATATTTTCAAACTTAAAAATTAGATGAAACATCGCGGCATCGTGCACACCAAGACTCAAAACGAAAGCTGAAACAGCTAGAAAGGAAGGAAGATAGAGATGATTGAGAAGGAAAGAAAATAAAGGAAAACATAAAAAAATAACAGAAAGTTAGAATAAAAGAAGGATGAAGGAAATAATGAAAGAGATAAAAAAAGGTTCCGTCATTCTTTGAAATGAATATAGAAAGAAAGAAAAAAAAGAAAGAAAGAGAAAGGAAGGGAAGATGAATAAATGTCTGAAAGACAAAATAAAGGAGAGAATTAAAGGGGGAAAAGTAAGAAAAAGAAAGAGGAAAGAAATAATGAAGGAATAAACATGTTTCCTTCATTCTTTGAAAGAAAGAAAGAAGAAAACTGGAAGGAAGGGAGGGAAAGAAAGAAACAAACAAAAGAAAGAAAGAAAGAAAGAAAGAATAAGGGAAAAGAATGAGAAGGGGAAAAATAAAGAAAAGAAGAAAGAGTGGAAGGGAAAAGGAAGCCAAGGTAATTATAAGGAAAGAAAGAGTGAAGGAAATAAAAAAGGATATTTAATAAAGAAGGAAAGTAAGAGAAAGAAGGAAAGAAAGAAAAGTGAACAGAGAGAGAGAGAAAAGAAAATGTCTAGGAAAGGAAGATAGGAAATAGATAAATGGTTTATTAATAAAAATCAAGACATCATCGCGGCTAAGGCCGAATTCGATGTATTCACAAGGTAATGAAATCACAAAAATATTTAAACAATAATACAGATAATTACAAAATAAATAATACGGATAAAGTATTGAAAATAAAGATAGATGGAACAAAAAAGGGCAAGCAGAAAGGATAGGGTATATATAAATGAAAGAAAAAGGGAAAAGTACAAACTTCAAGTAAACAAAAAAATCTAATCATCTAATAAAAATCATAATTTTATTTGGTGTTTTTTAAAATGTATTTTTAATATTTAAAAAATAAAATATTTTAGAAATGAATAAAATTTCAAAGTGAAACATATTGTCAAACTTAAAAATTAGATGAAACATCGCGGCATCGTGCACACCAAGACTCAAAACGAAAGCTGAAACAACTAGAAAGGAAGGAAGATAGGAAATAGATAGGTAAATGGTTTATTAATAAAAATCAAGACATCATCGCGGCTAAGGCCGAATTGCGATGTATTCACAAGGTAATAAAGTCACAAAAATATTTAAACAATAACACAGATAATTACAAAATAAATGATACGGATAAAGTATTGGAAATAAAGATAGATGGAACAAACATGGCAAGCAGAAAGGATAGGGTATATATAAATGAAAGAAAAGGGAAAGTTCAAACTTCAAGTAAACAAAAAAATCCAATCATCTAATAAAAATCATAATTTTATTTGGTGTTTTTTTCAATGTATTTTTAAAATCTAAAAAATAAAATGTTTTAGAAATGAATAAAATTTCAAAGTGAAACATATTGTCAAACTTAAAAATTAGATGAAACATCGCGGCATCGTGCACACCAAGACTCAAAACGAAAGCTGAAACAACTAGATCTATAAAAGGTCAATAACTTGTTCCTCCGATTACATCTCCAAATCATTAATCTGAGAATCTTTAGTATAAATATAAGAATTTCCCGCCTATTTTGTGATTATTTTGGTGGAAAAACTGTTTATCATGTGAGATTGTTTTCACCATTGAGAATTTGCTTCGATCCTACATGCCTAGCTAGTAGCCTGCCACACACAGGCAGGAGGCCAGTTCGTTTGCAATGTATTGGGTTAGCAAGAAATCACCGCAGAACTTGCAAAAGTTTACAGTTATCGATTTAATTGTTGTCCCTGCTTCATCAGCTGTTGGTTATTGTCTCACCTGCGAAGCAAAGTGAGACTATAGGCGCCGCTTTTCCGACGGCGGCGGCGACGGCGGCGGCGTCAACATCAAATCTTAACCTGAGGTTAAGTTTTTGAAATGACATCATAACTTAGAAAGTATATGGACCTAGTTCATGAAACTTGGCCATAAGGTTAATCAAGTATTACTGAACATCCTATTAGAGTTTCATGTCACATGACCAAGGTCAAAGGTCATTTAGGGTCAATGAACTTAGACCATGTTGGAGGAATCAACATCGAAATCTTAACCTGTGGTTAAGTTTTTGAAATGTCATCATAACTTAGAAAATATATAGACCTAGTTCATGAAACTTGGACATAAGGTTAATCAAGTATCACTGAACATCCTGCATGAGTTTCACGTCACATGACCAAGGTCAAAGGTCATTTAGGGTCAATGAACTTTGGCCGAATTGGGGATATCTGTTGAATTCCCATCATAACTTTGAGAGTTTATGGATCTGATTCATGAAACTTGGACATAATAGTAATCAAGCATCACTGAAAATTTTGTGCAAGTTTCAGGTCTCATGATTAAGGTCAAAGGTCATTTAGGGTCAATGAACTTTGGCCGAATCGGGGGTATCTGTTGAATTACCATCATAACTTTGATAATTTATTGGTCTAGTTCATTAAACTTGGACATTAGAGTAATCAAGTATCACTGAACATCCTGTGCACGTTTCAGGTCACATGACCAAGGTCAAAGGTCAATGAACTTTGGCCGAATTGGGTGTATCTGTTGAATTACCATCATAACTTTGAAAGTTTATGGATCTGATTCATGAAACTTGTACATAAGAGTAATCAAGTATCACTGAATATCCTGTTTGAGTTTCAGGTCACATGATCAAGGTCAAAGTTCATGTAAGGTCAATGAACTTTGGCCATGTTGGGTTTTTTTGGTGAATAACCATCATATCTCTGTAAGTTTATTGGTCTAGTTCATAAAAAGTGGACATAAGAGTAACCATGTATCACTGAACATCTTGTGCGAGTTAGAGTAGTATTCAAAGTCAGCACTGCTGCTATATTGAACCGCGTGATGCAGGTGAGACGGCCAGAGGCATTCCACTTGTTTAATAAAAAAATCGTCACTTTTAAATGTATTAATTACATTTTGTTCAATATTCTGAAATACGGGACAAATAGGCGTCCCGGGAAGGGTTTGTCGGGACGCCGGGACTCAGGAGCAAAATACGGGACAATCCCGGGAAATACGGGACGTCTGGTCACCCTGACGTACGCATTAGCGCTTGTGCTAGCTAGTCTGAGCTCTGTCTCTCTGCGAGAGCTCTGGGGGACAATTCGCTCTGTAAAGGCCTCAATGATGGTGATTTTCTGCTTCAGATAGAGTTTATATTTCGGGTATATTTTTCAAAACTGCCAATGAAGTTTGATGATTTCTTCATTGTCATGTATATTTAAGTAATTAATGAGTTCATTCTCACCAAATTTAGACTCCCCCATAGAGAAATACAATTTTCGTGGAGATCTGCGTTTTCAAACAAAGAACTTCAGGAAAAGTAAGGGTATGTGGGCCTTTATTACATGGCCAAGTACTGGAATTAGATGGAGTAAAAATTAGATATTAAATTCTTTTATATCAAGTTCAACTCACAGTCTCATCCACACAAACACACCCACATCCAAGATTCTAGGCATGAAAAAAACTTTAAAAATCATACAATATTAAACAACAAGTAATAATTAATTTAATAAGTGAACAGGTATTCCTCAAAATACAAAAACGTAGCATTTGAAAAGAGCCCCTGAAATATTGCAAAAAAAAATGAAAATAGAGCCCCCCCCCAAAAAATGATTAATTTTTCCCTGGCTTCAAGTTCCACAGAATAAAGTGCGTTAAAAGGTTACAAAAGGTTAAACTCATCTTCTGAAAAATAATGAATAATGAAATCGGTTCCTCATTATGAGCTGGAAAAAATGGGACGGGAAACTCAACATCGAGTTTCATTGGCCCATGCGGTTGCTTTTGACTGCGCTGCATCCATGCACGCACTGGCGCTGGCCTTTGAAAGAGAGCAACTCGATGTATTTAACCTGTTGAACTGTCTCAGACTCAGTCCTGTGCACTATTCACAAGACAAAAATACGCCGGCATTTTTAAAAGGAAATATCTACGTCTCTAAAAGAATCTGCCACGTAAGAAGCACATGATCTTAACTCAATTTTCACTGTGAATGTTTTTATCATGCGTCATTTATTCTCCCTTTTTTTCGCATGACGGTCTGCGGGTTTGAGAATGAACTCGGCCCGGCCCGCAACCCGCGATCGGAGGCATACCGGCAGGTTAACCCGTACTACAACGGGTGCGGGTTACAACATTACCTTCAGTGTAATTTGCTATTTAACGAAAGTTCGTTGACCTTTGACATTTCCGGTCATAGCTTTTTAACGGGAGGTCAAGAGTATATGGTGGTGTACAATTATTTGTTCAGTATAACAAGACAAACAATTTGATGTGTCACTCGACAGAATTGAGCCAATTAAAAAAATTGACCCCTATTGACCTTATTTTGACCCCTAACATGGTCAAGATGACCATTAGAAATTTGTCACAAAGTTGAAAGTGAAAAATCAGACTTAGCCAATTTTTTGAAGTAGCCGGTAAATCATGACATACATGTATATGCTGCCTGACTAGACAGTCTAATGTCCATTCTGCATTTATCAAGTTGAAATTTGGTCTGAATCATATAGACCAAGAGAACATTACACTAACTAGAATTTGGAAACATTGGTCAATAAATGGGGGGAACAGTTTTTAAAATGTTGATCAAATTCTACAAAGTGTTGTAGTACAGAAAGCTCATGTCCTATCAACCCAGTTAAGGTCTCACTTAAAGCTACATGTATGTAAACAACAGGGCAACATGTACATCTATATGAAGCTTTTACACATCGGGATATAGGGGTGGTAGCTCTAGCAGGGGGAGGGGGGAAGGGGGGTCAGGAGGACTAGGTATGGGAAAACTTAATAATTCAGAATCAACTGGTTATTTCTCTCCAGCTGTTTTTTTTAAATTAGAAATGTACTAAGAATAAGTTTTGAAAACTTTATGAAATTTTTGGCACTTATCCATCCAATTTAAACGCATTTTTGTGCAAAAGGATTATTTTCTGCAGTTGAAATTTTATATTTATTGGCAAAGTTTGGGAAACTTTTTTTTTGTATTTATATGTTTCATTGGGTCAACACAGACCAAGTATCAACAAATAAAAAATCCAACATAATTAAAACTTGACCACCACTTAGTTTACTTTACAAAAAAATAGTTTACTTTTTTTAAAATTAAAACTACATGTAAAAGTGTGTCAATGCTACACCATTGTGAAGAAAAGTATGATTTTTGTCCATGATGTAACCCAAATTACACCACCTCACAACATGTGACCACAGAAACTTGAAGACCTGTATAAATCTAGCTACACATGTATGGAGACACAATATTGCTCCTGCGACAATTGCTCCGGTCTTTAACCCAGAAGGCATTGGATTAGAGTTGGGATTTTTATGATAGAGTTTTAGGTTCTGAATAATGTGAAGATAATTATTAGGATTTATTTAGTTTTGGAGGATAGATTTTATGTTTGGCTTAATGTGCAGATTTTCCATTGGAGCAATTGTCGCTGATCAATGCAAAATTTTCTAATGTCCTGGAACCACACTCGTTGGGCCACAAAACCACATCGTGGGATTGAGATTCATTCACAGTCTTTTTTACGGACTTCCTAGGACAGATGAGCCCCTTTAAAGTAGCTCGAAATGTTTTTTCATGGAAACTGGCAGTGTGCCAAGCGAGCATGGGGAATTCTGAATCCATGACAAGGCTAGCTAGCAGAATTTCACTCAGTGTCTCCATGTCTCGCCTAAATTCGCCTTTGTCTGGAGTACACATTATACATGTGTCTACTGTTTAAATACGCTGTATGTTTCTGCACTCTGGAAGATACAGTGCTCAGAGCTAATGGCCGGAAGATCAGGTTGGTACATGTAACTCCTTGATCAGGCTGAGTTC
Organism: Lytechinus variegatus; assembly: GCF_018143015.1. NCBI lineage: Eukaryota > Metazoa > Echinodermata > Echinoidea > Temnopleuroida > Toxopneustidae > Lytechinus > Lytechinus variegatus. The sequence continues at coordinate 9,015,499 of NC_054754.1, read as the reverse complement.
TTATCATCAGTAGAGATGCATACATGTACTGATGTACTGGTACATTGTTGTCAACAGGGCAGTGACATCAGCTACGCATACATGTTGACACATACATGTACGGCCTTCCTCAAGACTTGCATTTTCTGGCAGAACTGCAGAGAAGTACCAGTACACGTTTGAATTCTTTTGGAAGCATTTCTGTCTTTACCATTGATTTTTTTTTCTGGCTGTTTATGATGTCATTTTCCAAATTAAATTCTGTGAATCATCATTGTAATTGTATGGTAAGCTCAAAGTGCAGACTACACACAGTTTGCTTTTATGCAGTACAATTATGAAGCTTTTCTGAATGTTTATTTTCCTTGGTAAACTTGTGTCCATTGTTGTATGACACACATTATAAAGGCAAAAAACAAATAAGTTTGTTTGCCTTTTTTAATAACCCGCCTGATCTTCGCCTTGTAAAGCATTCTGACTGCTTTTCTACAGTGCAGTTTTGAGCAAAAAAAATTCCCCCAAATCTGCTTACTGGCCCTAGTTTTTTCTAAAAATTATTTTCATTTTTTTAATTACAGAAGTAAAATATATTTGGAGCAGAAGGCAGGCATTCTAAGTTATACATAACATGCATATGTGGGAGCTTTCATATCATACCCTAATATTGAATTTTATTTCTAATTTCATATTGGAGCCTACTGGCTACTGCAATAAATAATTTTGCCACATTTGTTTTTCCATTGCAGATTTTTGTGTGTCATTTCCAGGACCATATTCTGAAATTTTAAAATTGTGTTTATGTATTACAGTGCGGGTATACATGTATTACAACATTGGTGTTGAAATGAAATCTTTATGCCTGATATTTTCTCCATTTTTGTTTCCCTTTTGGGTGAGTAGGGATTACACAAATATTTTTTTCAGGCAGGGAGGGGGGTCCAAACCTAAATAAAGCACACGATAACTGGGGGCAATTAATGCATGAAATTATATTTTCAAATTTATTATAGTTTGGGTGGGGGCACTTAAATAAAAAATGATATCTCACATCAGGGTCCAAAATAGGGGGCTCTCACAATAAAACTTACTCTTAAAATGGGGGTCTCCAGAATATTCAAGGATTAGCGATTGCTAAAAATGCAATGCTCTAGAACTGACTTTATCAGAGAATAGGGGTCTGCAGGACTAATAGAATCATAGAGGCCCATACTATATGTCAATGTGGCTGCTTATTATGTGTGCACATTTCATGCCAATATCTTGTGACATGTTCGCTGGGCTAGAGCTAGCTAGCTGCGAGCTAAGTGCTAGTAGGATCAGAGTGCTGCGCAGGGAGCTTCGGTCAGTTGGGTGGCCCGCATGTCCAAGCTGGCACTGATCGTGCTCGCCATGCTGACTGCATGCAACTTGCTAATTAGACCATGATTGGCATCCTCTGGAACGAGGTACCACAAACTTGCTTTCTATATTGGTGATGCTCTGGAACAGAAATTTAGGTTGAAAACTAACACAATAGACACATGTATGTATGTATGTAAACTTGGCAGAGTAATCTACGTTCCATTGGCTAGCTTTGTAACAGACATTTAAAAAAATTCTTAAACCAAGATGAAATGTGCTCATGTTTCATTTGAAATGAACAATCTTAAAAAAAAAAACCATTGAAAATTAGAAGCTTTAAGTACAACGTACTAACCCATGATTTTATAATTTGTCTTGTGATAAGTAGGACCTTGCAGCTCAGAATTTTAAAGGACAAGTCCACCCCAACAAAAAGTTGATTTCAATAAAAAGAGAAAATCCAAGAAGCATACACTGAAAATTTCATCAAAATCGGATGTAAAATAAGAAAGTTATGACATTTTAAAGTTTCGCTTAAGTGTACATCTCGGTCTGTATGCAAATGAGGGAACTGATGACATCACTCACTATTTCTTTTGTATTTTATTATATGAAATATGAAATATTCTAATTTTCTCCTCATTGTCCTGTGAAATAGTTTTATTTTTCTCTGAACATGTGGAATTACCATTATTAGGTGGTCTGTCTATGACAGATCACCTATTGTTTTCGTCAGAATTTTCTTTCTTTCTTAATTTCTTTCTTTATTCTTGGCACCTATGTTTGTCGCCAACTTTTCTCGAAATTGGCTGAATCAATTTTGCTGATTTTTTGTCATATATAGAATCTATCATAGAGACGGCAAAATAAGCTTTTCAAGGTCATATGGTCATGATGACGTCATCTACGCGCCATTTTGTAAAATTCTTCATTTGATCATATCTTCATTATCAAAAATTAACAATATTTACATGACATTAACTTCATGTCAAGGGTCAACTGTCAATGTCATCAAAGGTCATGTAGAGGTCATGACGCGCGCGTCAAAGGTAAAAAAATCGTCCAAATGACCTATAAAATTTTTTTGGTACGTTTCAAGTCATTTTAAGCATTTCAAAAATTTGCGCGCGCGCACGTATGCGCGCGCGCACGTATGCGCGCGCGTTTCCGCGCGTTACACCTTAACGCAACGCAGAAAAACCGTTTCTTTTAATATCATTGCATTGCTAATAAAATTCTGAGCAATTTGATACCTTGATCAACCTTCTACAACCATTAATATAGAAATTAACACCCATTAAAGTTTGCAGCACGTGTGCGCGCGAGCTCTCACTATAGGCCATATATGGGCAAAAACATGCCTATTGTAAATTCACTGTAGCTCTTTAAAAAGTCTGTTGACCCCCAATTTTTTTTTCATATATCGATAGAGTATCAGTTGTAAATTTGATTTCATGTCACCATTGTCCCTAAATTATATCGTGACGTCATCAAAATGGCGCCCAAACTAAAAATTTCATTTTTTCAAAAATGACGTCATCAAATTTATGCAAATTTGGCTGTAACTTCTCAAATATAGATCGATTTTCGCCCAGATTTTGATATGGTGTAGTTTAGAATGTACTCTTTCTGCTCAGTTAACATGAATTTTCGTTTTGAGAAACGCATCATTGCGTAAAACAGCGATGAAAAGAGGCCTGTCATTTTTCCTCATTTTGCGTGTAATCTCTATGGGACATGATTTTTTCTCAAAACTAGATTCGACATTCCTCTATTTCGTGAGCCATATCTCCATTTTTTCTGGTCAGTTTTCTTTAAGCTTTTAGTATGTTGTAGCTGCGATTCTGAGCTTTCGCGAGTGTGCCCTTCATTTTTTGATCAGATGCCGGGATCATGCCCGTATTTCACTTGCAAAATTGGACTTGTAATTCTCAAAATTGCTTACGTGTATTCTCTATGGGGAATATCGTGGCTCAATGGATAACGCATTTGACTTGCTTTCTCGAGGGCGGAGGTTCGAGTCCTGGGGTGAACAAGATGATTTTTTTTCAATTTTTTTTTCTTTTTGCCACCTCTTACATAATCCTTTATGATAATTAAAAGGCATAAAAGTTTAAATTTAGCAAGATAAAACAGATTATAATTGCTTTTTTCATATCACATGTATTTTGCGTGTAATCTCTATGGGACATTACTTTTTCTCAAAACTAGATTCGACATTCCTCTATTTCGTGAGCCATATCTCCATTTCTTCTTGTCAGTTTTGCCGGAGCTTTTAATATGTTACAGCTGAGATTCTGGGCTTTCGGAAATGTGCCCTCCACTTTTTGATCAGATGCCGGGATCATGCCCGTTTTTCACTTGCAATATTGGAATTGTAATTCTCAAAATTGCTTACGTGTAAAGTCTATGGGAAATATTCTAGCTCAATCGGTTAGGCGTCAGACTTGCATCTCATTCAATCATGCGGGCAGGGGTTTGAGTCCGCGGGTGAACATGATTTTTTTTATATCTTGCGCACGATCAATTATAACAATTCTAATAAATAATAGCTAAAATATTGCAAAATAAAACATAATCACTTTTTCATATTATATCTATCTAATCATATCCGTCCATCCGCTATCTGTTATAAATCTATGTATATTTCTTTCTATCTATCTATCAATCCATCCATCTGTCTGTCTATCTATCTACCTACATGACATATATGTCTATCTCTCTGTCAAATATATATCTACATGTTTGAATATGTCTCTCTCTCTCACCCTATCTATCCATATATATGTCTATCTGTCTATCTACCTACTTTGCATATGTATCTGTCTATCTATCTCTCTCTGTGTCTAATATAATATACCTATCTGTTTAGATATGTATATCTATCTATCTTTCTATATATCCATCTATCTATCTGCCTGTCTATCTATCTTTCTATATGTATGTCGGTCTGTCTGGCTATCTATATATCTATCTATCTATCTGTCTATTTCTATTATATATATCTATTGAATATGTCTATCTTTCTATATCAATCTATCTGTCTCTATCAATCTATCTATATGTCTGTCTATCTATGTTTTATTAATATAACCACCTATCATTTATCTCTCAATCCATCACTTGATCCATCCATCGCGCCATCCATCAATATATATAATCATGATCTATCTTCTATATATCTGTGTGAATATGTATGTCTGACGATTGTCATCACCACATTAATAATCACATTGAGCAATGGTCAAAATTTATTCTTAGGATGTCTAGAATCAAGATTATCAATCATATCTAAGTGATTCATTTTATACATTAGCCGACTCTGAATGAAAAATCATGACAGACCACCTAATTCGTCCGCATGACGAATTAAATTCTAGTTTAACATTTTTTTTATTCAGGCAAGTTGGTATTTTATTGTCAAATCTGTAAAAATTGAAATAATAAATTCAAACAATAAAGAACAAAAGAAATAGTGAGTGAAGGACATTATCGATTCTCTCGTAATTTGCATGTGACTAAATTGTGCATATTAAACTATTTTATGAAAAATAAGCGAAACTTTAAATTGTCAACTTTCTTATTCTATATCCGATTTTGATGATATTTTCGTCATGCTTGTCTGATTTTTCTTAATTGATTCAAATCAACATTTTTCTGAGGTGGATTTGTCCTTTAAAAGTCAAATCAATGTTAGGCTATTCCTTTTAATATACAGTTTAGGCACAAAGGGTTACATACACCCATGGAATTCAGTAAAACTTTGTTTGCTTGCCTGCCAAACATCTTAAAATTTACTTTATCTTAGAAATATAAATACTACCATGACGAATTTGACATCAAATGAAAGAGCATATTCGGCTCTTTTACATGTACATAATTGGGATGCCATTTGGATTTAAGTATATCTCATGTGGAATTTTCTTTGAAGAAAAAAAGTAGTATTCGTGCCAAATGTATTCTATTATTTCATTTTGAAATATAAATTCATAAAGATATATAAATGTCAAATCAATGATTTATATTACATTTTCTATCATATGTCACTACTGAACAAAAAAGCGTAATCTGAAATGTTTGTGGTGAGAAGAAACTAGCAAAAATATGAAACATTTTTTGACAAATTTTTGTTTTTGATTTGTCTAAAATATAAAGATTTTTTGGGAAAAAATGACAACTAAATATTTTTCAGCCCCTGCATACAAAGCAATGTGATGAAGGGGCATGACATTCTCATTTGTTTGATATCAAATTCCTCATGATAGCACAAATATTTTATGAGATACAGTAAATTTTATGATGTTTGGCAAGTGTGAACTTTTCTTTAAATTTCCTGGGTGTAAATGTATGTAAACTTCTGGCCTCAACTGTCAATGTACATTAGAAAGTAGATCATGATGCATGAACTTGAATAACAAACAGCCTTTATATTCTATGGTTGAATCAATATTTTCATTTTTCTTTTTTGTGAATGGAAAAGATGTAGTGCACTACACACTGTGTCACTGCCTTTCTACATGTAGTAACATATCATTTCACAATAAATAATGAAAGACGTTGGAATATGATTTGGAATTCCTGTCAAAAATTTTACATCTACCGGTAGTTATCACTTCCTGTTGATGTTTGACTGACTTTGGCCTTTCATATTGAACTGTGTGTGTGTGTTGCAATCTTACAGTGAAAATTAAGGAATACCGGTATTCAACTTCTTTCAATTCCATAACTGCAGATATGTCCATATATTTTGATGCATGCTCTGTGGTAGTCTGCAGGCACAGACCCCTATCGAAACTTTGATAACAATTGAGTCTTCACACAATGACTAGCACATATATGTAACTAGCTTGCTGTTTCAATTCAGCGAGAGGGCCTTTTTAGTACATATTCAAGCCTTTGTAAGCTGTGCATGTATTCAGACCCTTTAACTTGAGTGAAGGGTTTGCACAGTAGACTAATTTTGTGGTGTGTTTTGGCTGGGAATGTTTGTGAGGAGTACACTTGGGGAGTAATAAATTTGTGAAGGAAAAAAGTTCATGAAATGCAGACACAAAGTTCTTCATTTCTGCTGAGTCATTTAATGAAACTGCATACATGTACATGAAAAGTCGATTGTTATCAAAGTCTGTGCATATTTTTTGGACAAAATTTAGCTTAAATTCAGGATTTTTTTTTAAATTAAAGGTCAAGTCCAACCCAGAAAAATATTGATTCAAATATATAGAGAAAAAATCAAACTAGCAATGCTGAAAATTTCATCAAAATTGGATGTGAAATTAGAAAATTACATGACATTTTAAGTTTCGCTTATTCTCACAAAACAGTGATACCGGTATGCACAACTTAGTGATGTGCAAATGAGATAGTCGATGTCTCAACTTGACTAAACCATACAATCAGAGCTGCCAACCTTTGAGAAGAGTTTGGAGTGAGACATTGCGAGGGAGCGAAGCGACCATGCCCGAGGGCGCGGAGCACCCGAGGGGGGATGGTGTGGAAGGGGGGTGTCCCCCCTTCCACGGTAGGGAGCTTTTACAATTTTGCAATTTAAATGGTGCAATCTGGCACATACTTTTAACTCTGATTCCATAAATACATAAGGCAGGATTCAAATAGGTTGATTATTTTTAATGAATTTCACTTACCTTGAAAAAAAATCCACATTTTTAAGTGCATTATTCCATATCAACTCTCTTTATAATAGCAGTGAAACCTCAACCTGTGATTATCTTCTGCTCCCCAAGACGATACTAGAACAAGTGGTCATTATAATGGCTGTCCATACTGGGTGTCAATTAGCAAAGCCATTTCCCTACCTCTCATCCAGTTAAATTAATCTGATGGGCTTTGTTGTAACTGGAGGTTGCTCTCCGCGACGCCATCACTCGTTTTAGAGAATAATTTAATCAAAATTTCGTTCACAATAGAATACACACAACATAGTTCTTAGCACTATATCAATTTATACAAGCATTCTTCCAAAGTCATTCTTACTATCATAATAATGGCATATAAAGGATCTGATCAAAACATATTTTCAAGACAAGACAAGAGACAACTTACCTACCGGCTGAAATCTGAAGTAGAAGTATACTGAGTTGCGCCGGCGCGGCATCTCAGCGCCGTGCCGGTGCCGGCCGGGCTGGCGGGCTATTGCATGGCATGGCTGCTGGCATTGCATTGACACTCGATCGCTCGTTGTGCCTCGTGCGCACAAAACCCCCGCTTCATTGTAAAATTTCGACGCCACCCGCACTCACACGCAGAATACAGTAAGCCAATCGCAACTCAATATCTTGTCTTTGCGCGGCAAACCGAAACCAATTTGCATTGATGGTATATTAGCTTTGCGCTTGTGTGGTTAAAAACTTTGAAACTTTCGCCTGGCCGGGTTATAATGTTCTTGAATATCCGATATAGGCTAATAAACTTTTTTTCTATTTTCGGGGTTCAGCGTGAGAATTCCTATGATCAGCGTGAGAGTGTGAGAATCGGGTGAAATGCGTGAGAGTTGGCAGCCCTGATACAATGCTAATTCCACATGTTCAGGGAGGAATTACTCATTGTTTCACTTGTCTATGAGGAGACAATTAGAATATAATAAACGAAAAAGAAATAATGAATGGATGACGTCATCAGTCTCCTCATTTGCATACCGACCAGGATGTGCATGTACGTATGTACAGTATCACTGTTCTGTGAAATTGAGCCAAACTTGACAATGTCATAACATTCTTATTTTACACCCGATTTTGATGAAATTTTCAGTGTTATGCTTGTTGGATTTTTATCTTTTTTTATTAAAATATACTTTTTTGTTGGGGTGGACTTGTCTTTTAACGAGGCTCATACATGTAGAAGCATGTGCGAGAAAAAACAATAAATAGCATGGAGTTGTCACATTAGTCCATAGTACATGTAGCTAATATTTTGGGCTTAAGAGTGAATAAAGGATTGGTACGTGTACATGTACAATGTACGATCTTTCATGTGGATTTGGTAAACCTGTTTATCTAATTTCTTTTTTTTTTTACAAATATATATTAATAGCCAATAGATATTATATATGTTTGTTTTTATTTTTCACCATGCAAATGAATATTCTTATTCATCTTTTAACAAAAAAATAGTTTGTGAAATAAAAGATAGATATTACATCTAGAATATATTGCAAGAACAATATTTTTCTTCTAAGACCTCACCTATCATCTCGGGGGGGGGGGGGGTCTGTGCAAACCCTTTTGAAATTTGTGTTACATTGATTTCCATGTGTTTCATTTTAGTCCGGTATTATTCAATTATGATATTTTCGCAAATTCTGCATAGTCCATGGGTCTATATCACTGTACAATCAAGGAGATATCACCTCTTGATACCAGCTTTATTAAATAGTGAAACAATACTCAAGTACAATGATTTTACTTCTTTAAATAAATGAATAAGTACGTAACACTGTTTTCGTTGTGGCGATGCGTACCTATATGTATATATATCTTCATCACAAAGTGATGGTTCCAATTTTGTATTTTCTTATTACTGTCTGGTCCCTCTCTTCATCTCTCTTTCATTTCATTGAGACAGTCACCTTTCTTTTTCATTTAACATGCTTGTAACTTTCTGCATACTCTACGCCATTCCATTTAGTCAAGTATATATTCAGCTTTCTTATGTAATGTAAATTATGGGTTAAATCTTACTATATGTATTGTACCTTATGAATTGTTCAATCAATATTGTGTATTATCACCCTGCCTATTGCCAGTGAAGGGGAATTTGTCCCATAATCACTGGCAGAGGAGCTGGGTTTATTGTAACTTCTCTATTTGACTATGAAATAAAGATGATTTATATATATCTCATATTTGATGTACATGTACAGACATGTCTTGGGTTGTAGGATGTAACTTCCATATGCCATGAATGAGTAGAAAAATGTGTACTCAATAAAGAGTATTCAATTTTATTTTCCTACACCTAATTCATGTAAGTGGTTTTCTATGACTAAATACTACATGTAATTCTGTTTTATATTTTATGTGTATTTCACAGAGAGCCAAGCTAGGTAGCATCCTCTTCCTCTTCTTCCGATGACCAAAGCCAATTGTGAAAGTTTATCCAGTCTAAACGAGAAAGTCGACCACAGTGGTTTTACCAAATACCAATTAGAGGTAAGTTTTGAAACATGTATGTATTTTTTGTCTCGCCCGCTGGAAGTGATCGAAGGCTAGATTTAGGGATCCAATTATGGCGTCCGTCCACCACAAATGTTGTACTGTATGATGCGTAACCTGGCAATTGCTAGTACCAATGTCAACCAAACTTGAATGGTTGATGCACTCGGGGGGGGGGGGGGCAGGGGGTACCATCATTTTGCGGTGCCTTTCGGAGGTCACATGGTGAGGTTAAAGGTTATTTGAGTTCATATTGTTGTCGAATACCTGCAAGACTTAGTTTACGTAAAAGACTCTCTGCACTAATAGGGGACCTTAGGCATTTGGACTCTCTTATAACAACCTTGCAACCGTTGCAGGAATAATAGCAGTATGGGTACGTGTGGCCCTCAAGCCTCATATTCGCGCCTTGCCAGCTGTTCCAAAGCATATCCTATCATTTTCCCCTTTAACAATAACCAACCAATTCTCCCCCATTCCCAAGACCCTCATTCAGGCCTTATAGTTCTCATAGACCAACAATTCGTGTTAAATTTCAGTTCCCAAGTGCCCTCATTTTCACCTGGCCATCTTGTTCTGAACACCCCTCATTTCATTGCAAATTTCAGTTCTTATTGGAAGGGGTATGGTTCCAGATTGTGGGGCAGGACATCCCTTCTCAATTCCAAGTCGAACAAATTTCATTGGTGAAGTCACTGGTCCCAAAAGATCTGGGATCTGATCAAAGGAACAATAATCTGCATTTATGTTTTATGTTTTTTAGCATCATTTGGCTAAACTCAGCTTACAACGTCTTTTGATTTTATTTTATCATAAGGATGAATTTTAGGGCATTGTATATACATATACATAGTATATACATAGGGGATAAGCTACAGAGTGTATTTAATCTTTTTTTTTCACCTTAAAAACACTGAATTGCTCAAATTGTTTCTTTTTTGTTATTCAAAGATAACTTTCCATTATGTCATCACACCAGTCAGATAAATCTATTCCATGATTTAATTTCCCACAGTGTTGATTTTTAATCTTTATATTTTAAAAAACTATGAAAACTTTTGACAGATCTGAGCCTAAATTCCATTTTTACTCGGAAGAGCATTCAGGAAGAAAATATTGGCAAGTCAATTTGATACAGGAAATTTCTCTTCCTGTTTGGATATGGATAAAGGAACCTTTTGAACTTTTGTAACCATATCAATATTGTTGTTTGCTCTCTATTTGGAAAGTCCGGGTTCCGGGTCTAAAATTCACACAGGATCTCCTCAATCTTGAAAAACTGTAGTGTGAATGCATGATTGCAATTTCCATGAAAAAAGGTGAAAATTTGGCATCCAGCCTGACATATCTAGTATTAATGAAAAATAATTGATGGCGTGAGATTCCTATCACTTGATTGACTCAGGCCACCCAGTACATGCATATTATTCTCTATCTTTCTCCCCTGCTGTAACACAGAAGTGCATCAGGCTGGATGCCTTTTTTGGGGGGAAAGTACCTTGCAATATTTATCATTAGGGGGGGTTTTCGAAATAAAGAAACAAAGATGAGAGCAAACCCTTCATCTTAAATAAAAACTGATTGTTCGAACCGGTTTCCCCCAGCTACAAGTCGTTACTCAGACTCAAGATCTTGAGCTTTGATTAGTTAATGTCTTCTTTGAATCTGTTTGAGACCTGGCTGACTTTGCATCATGAAAGATCATGTAAGGTGATTCCTGGATGGTTTTAGGGTAAAATCTCACTTGTGAATCATCATGGGCAAGAATCTTGGATGAACAGGGGTGACTCCCAGTTAAATTGAGTTTTGGTAATCTGTTTACCAGAACATTAAAATTATCTGAAGATGTAATGTAGACTCTCTTTTAATGACCTGTACATTGTATTGTGTACTTTTTCTTTCTGCAGGTCTTGACAAGTGAGACTCGGAGCTATGACCTAGTCCTTGAGCTCCATCTTGTAGGTGTTTAATTAGAAACCCACAGTCATCATTCAGTAGATAGCATAACCATGGCACCTCAGGACGACCAGAGGGAAGCAAGGCCCATGAATCATCGACATGATCACATCCATCCAAAGGATGAGGCCTTCCAGTACCGAAGTACACAGCCCAAGGAAATGGTCATGCAGTTTGTCAAGGAGAACAATCCTGCGATCATAATCTTGCAGGGTTTTCTTTTGTTGGGTAAAACTAGAACAAGCAAGGAGTTTGCCCGTCTGCTTGCGAAGCAATTGCGAGAATCAACGGATTGTGCCAAGGAAGTTCACACTTTTCTGTTTGATCTAAAAAACGTTGAATCAGCAGAGAAACTGCCAAGTTATATCTACAATGATATATGCAAAGCTGAAATAAAAGGCTTTGAGTTTAATGTCATAGACAATGTTGATCAACTCAGTGATGCCTTTAGAAAGGCAAATGATAGGAAAAAGGCATTTACATGTATACTTGTACTTGACAATATTGATAGAGTTCATGACAGGGAACGTCCGAAGATGCTCGATTTCATCCAAGGTTTTGCAGCTATGACCAGAAATGTGCATATTGTCCTAACCAGTGTTACTGATGTCAATCTAGTGAGAGATCCCAATATGTTCATGAAGTATCATTTGAAGCCATTGGAGCCAGATTGTGCCAAGGAATTGCTGCGGGAGACAGCGGGTAATCCAGAGGGCTTTGATAGGCATGCAGATGATATCATCCGTCTGGTGGGTGGTTCGCCGTTAGCTCTAATGATCGCAGGGAACGAGATGAACAAAAAGTCCACCCAACTGCCATACACTCCAGAGGACTTTGTTGAAGTCATGAAAGACTCGTCATCGTTAGCCCTTCACCTTGAGAATTCCCCTTCGGATGATCAACTAGTAAAGAGAATAACTGATATTGTCCAGGACAATTTCAGTGAGTTGGAGAAGTTAGTAATGGCAATGGACAACCCACAAGTATTTACTCCAGAGGACTTGAAAGATGCCATGGCTGCTGCATGTGGAACTCAAAAGCATGCATGGGAGATCAAAAGGACTGTTCTGTTTGTCCTACGAAAATCTATGTATGGATTTAATGATGATAATGGCAGTGCTGAATCTACACCTCTAGTGATTGAAATATTGAAGGAAGCATTCTGCCAGATGACCTCAAAAGATGGTTTCCTTAAGGACTTCAATAGTAATCTGGTGAACACTATAGATGACACAAGCCACTTGATGAGGTCGGTAGCAAAAGGACTTCGCCAGGCTGAAATCTGCCTTCTTAGAAATCATGTGCATCAAAAGGTGCAGAATCTGCGGAGCATTGTCATTTCAAAAGCCTGTGAATTGCTTCGAACAATTGGAGTAGATGAAAAGACCCAGAATGACTTTCGCTCAAAGAGTCTACACATTAAAAAAGAGTGGGAAGAGTTGGAGGCCAAAGCAGACAGAATACATGTACAAGTGGGTATTCAAGAGAGTTGCCCTAATCCTGAAGGAAAGTCTGTTGAAAAAGAATTGGAGGCCTGTATCTCTCCGACATTTACATCAAACATATTGCCCAATGTGAATGAAAGCCAGGCTGTCGGTTCTTCAACATCTTCAGTGCAAGCAGCAAATGTTGAAAGTTCTGAGGAAACCAAACGGGTCGACGAACCACATCAACAGAAGGAAAGTGGAGACAAAGAACAAAATGCGAGTGGAAATACCCTAATAGCTGAAATAACCAGGGTAGTTAGTGAAACAACTGTCAAGGGGCAAGCTTCAGATAGGCTTCTCTCATCTTGCAGTGTCAAGACCACGGATACAGAAGAAGGTCATTTTAAAACTGCCCATGTAAATAAAGATAAATGTATGACTAATGTATCCTGTTCTCAAGCAAGTGTCCTTTCAGATGCCTTTGGTCACTTTTCCATTAGACAACTGAGTGAACCAGGTTCCCTTCATTCCACAGATTGCAGGGAACCATCTCAGGAGAGCTTGCCGTTGCATGGTACCTACTCCGCCTTGCCCACACGTCTGGACAACCATGTCCTCACAAGTTCTCCAGACGTTGAAAGTAGGAAACAGGGTGATCAAGATATTGATACAGGATGTAATGGGTTGTCCAGGAAAGAAGCAACAGAATCAGAATTTGAGGATTGGGAGCATGAAGATGTTGAAGAGGTAGGTGAGTCAAAGGAAGAAACAAATGCCAACAGCGAACCATGTTTTACAGTTCCTCAGCCTGACAGAAAGGAGCATCTTGCTGGAAGTGAAACAAATGATGAAGGTACCAAGCCTCCGCATCTGCAAAACATTCAGACAGCTGTTGTCACATCTAATCCCAGGATCTCCAATGCCACTACCACTGGAAGACAAAGTGATATTCTGCAGCAGTCTCGTCCCCAAGATAGGAGACATGAAACCAGGGGACCGGGTATCCTAGGGTTGTCTCCTGCAGCTGCATCCTTTGACTCCCATAGACATCCACCTGTTCCTGTCATTCCATCCCATAACAACCTAGCATTGCAACGAAATCCCTCCTCTCCGTGTATGGATATACATGGAAGATATCCAATAGACAGTGGTTTCATGCCTGCCAGCCAACCAATACAGGAACAGAACTATATGACACCAGGACTTCTTCAGCCATCAAATATCCAAGTGTTGAATAACACACCTTACAGTGGAAGTTCAGGTCACTACAATCACTTTGGTAGAGAGTATAATGAGCGTGATTTCGATCAAGGTCCAGGTTCTCTTCAGCAATCACATGTCCAAGGTGATAGGCTCCCTAACACAAATTACAGTGGAGGTTCCAGCCAGTACAATCACTTTGGAAGGGAGTACAATCAGCATAATTTCCTAGAGTCCCACAACCCAAGCAGTATCCCTGTGCGTAAATTGACAAAGACATTTGATGAATTATCTCTAGAATGTGGGCCATCTTATTCAAGTGATATGTCATATTCATTTTCAGACTTTCAGCAGCAACAATCCAAGTGTGTCTACCCCCCTCAGAGGAGTGGGCATCCTTATCATAGCCTTGTATCCACTCCCAATCACGAGTATAGGGCACAGCCCCCTTCTCCATGCTTCCAACCTCGGGGACCCCCCTCTTATAATGACCAAAGTCCCCATCACACCTTGAGAATGTATGGGGATGACCAACATGGCAGTGTCAGGAATGACCACCACCAAGTACGTGGGCCACCTCATGATATTGATCCTTCATCTCAGAACTCAAGATTGCGATCCCGGGGTCCATCAAGTAGGTTCCAACAGTCGTATGGTGCCCCGTACCAAAACCATGTCAGTACCCCACCTCCCCAATCCCAGGTCCATTCACCCAGGTACAGATATCCTCAGTCTCAAGGACCACCCTTCCAGAGCATGGGAATGCCCCCTTCTCCAGTCTTCCAACCTCGGGGACCCCCCTCAAGTGTCCAAAGTCCCCCTCACACCTTGAGAACGTATGGGGATGACCAACCGGGCAGTGCCAGGAATGGCCCACCAAGTGGACCTTACCAAGGAGATCATTTCCACCGACAACAAAGTCAGTATCAACCTCAATCTAGGTATGATCAAAGAAATGGTCGGTACTAAAACCAGTCAAATGTTATGATTTCATTGGTTTGATAACTGTCACGTAACAGGGTCCCTTTTCCTTTATAAAGTCCAGTCACACATAGTTACAAGCAATAATTTCATCCTAACATTTTCATCCCATTCCATGCAAGATTTGTACCGGTAGGCTTAATTCACAATTTTTTTTGTGCGACATGTTTTACAGATAGTCTTTAAGTTGCCTAAATGAATCTTTTTAAATATAAACTTGATGCTTGCACAGCACTCGTTTCACTTGGGATTTTGGTTCATTTAGAGTTTTTTTAAGAGAAAAAAAAGGAGAAGGTTACTGCATAAATGTACACTGCTTCTATATATTGAGGCAATACAAACACAAATGGCCAGTAAATATATATTAGCAATTCATAATAAGTTTAATGATTAAAGAATGACCAGCATTCCATGGGGAATTTCTCATACATGAAGGTTGTTTTTGAAAGTTTGTAATGTTCTCAAATTATCATGGCTTTACAAGTCCATGTAGCGAGTAACAATGGACAAAACTTGAGTCAGGTGATAAAAAAATATCATTTTATTGAATTAAACAGGCATTTTTAAATGAAAGAATATCATGACATAAAGAAAATCATATAAATTGGATAATTTCACAATCCAAGTATTTTTACTGAAATGAATTGGTCCCAGTACAAGTAATTTGCTTCAGATGTTTTTTTTTTTTTCTGAAAAAGTGATGCAAGGTTGTTTCAAAGGTATGTAAATGGCGGGAGATAACCACATACAGAGCCAGAATAGAATAGAATAGAAATGGTTTATTTGAACAAAAGAAATCATTCGCGGCCCAAAGGCCGAATTACAGATTTTCAGACAAATACAAAAATATACAGGAAAATTACAACATAATTAGAAACGGGAATTAGAAACACAATTTGGGGGAAAAAATCACATGCCTGGGGTAAATACATAAATAAGTTATTGCCAAATCAGTCATCATTGTAATACAATAATTTTGTAACCATTTACTATTTGATTCTTTATCATAATCTAAAATTTGATTATTATTTTTATCATTATTATCAATATCATATTTAACTATCCTTTTATTATTCACATTATCATCATAAAACAATTTGTATTGCACATAGAGAAACATTGACACTTTGTATTACACTCATAAAGAAATAAATAAAAGATGTTCGTTCATAGTTTACCACTGGTCTATAATAATAGAGAGGGTTCGACCAACCAGGTTTCAATGGGATAACCAACATGGCGCAATATCAATTGAATTGGGCTTGCCTAACAAAGCATTATGCGCCATGTTGGTACCCATTGAAGGTCATCAACAAAAAATTTAGGGGGGGGGAGACCGTCCCCCTCACTTCTAATCTAGGGGGGACACGTCCATCGTCACTGTAGTGTGTATTGTTGTTTTCAATGTAGTGACATGAATTTGGAATCCACTGGTCGTTTTTAGTTTTAGATTACTTCTTTTATTTTTCTGTACATAATATTTATTATGACTACATATACATGTACTTGTATGTTGCTGCCTCTGATTTGAAAATGTATATGTTGGTAGTTTGATTTCTTGACCATTCATGGTTATTTATCATGCATGCAATCTTGTTATTAGGTGTTTTATATATTGTAAATTATGCACATTGTATTACCATATTAAATTAATGTCTGTACAACACTAGTGTATCGGGATGGTGGAGTGGGGCAAGTTTTTTTTATCCTAAGTAGGCTTTCAAGGTATGCATTGCTATGCAGTATACTAGCCTCCATATGTGTATATGATATATACAGTACATCTTAGAGAAAAGGTAAATCAATTATATTTCATTTACATCATCATGAAATTAAGCATTTTTCATTTTATTGATACTGAGATAAACACTTCACGAAAAAGAGGAAAACAAGATTGAAATTTCTGTCAGGATCAAGTTGTGCAGAAAAAATGGACAGTATTAGTTTCACGATGTGACGACCGTGTTTTTTCAACCATTGGCTCATTAACAGTCAAGCATTTATTTGTACTCTTTGTTAAGTTTCTGCCTCTGATCTGTACGAGGAGAGTGGATTCAGATTCTTGCTCGAATTTTTGCACAAATTGTTTCTGATATGCCTCAATATTTATGGTTTGTTATCTGCCATGCGTGAACAATTTTCTAAGCTTTAGGTCACAAATTAAAGAAGAGATCCACCTCTCATCATGTGCGACATTTATATGAATTTCTATATATTTATATATATATATATTTGTACACTTAATTGGCTATAGAAATGTAATCATTATTATCATAAACCGATTGTAATTATATATATGTATATCTCTTGGGACTACCGAAGCTGTAAATAGCACATATTTTGGGTATAATCTGGTCTGAAGTAATGCTGTCAATTACCGGTAGTTTAACTGGCTCTGTCACATCTTTCTATGCATGCCCTGCAGTTTCAGCCGGCATTCACCCGCAACTCAACGGCAAACAAGTTTTGAGCATGTGCATGGCTTTTCTGCATGCAAATCGAACTTGCATGCGCTCCTTTAGGCAAATTTATGTAAGATATGTGTGAGATACTGTCAATGTGGGCAACCTGCGAGTGGAAAAAAATTATCACCTGCAAGTCACACGCAAGGCTTTATAATTACACTGTATAAACATTTACAATTTTTTTCAGACAAACAATAAATGAACATGTTATATGCATAATTCCTAATACATTAATACATAGACATATGTAGTCAATCTGACTTAGTTTACAATGAAAAAATTGTCACAGTCAAAGCAAATCTGGCAAGAAAAAGAAGAGATCTTGAGAAGATACATATATCTAATTCTAAGAAATAAACATTGGTAATAATTATGTCTTTTAAGGTGACACATTGACAGCTTGCTCAAAAAAGTTTCTGAAACAAAACCATTTCTTTCTGAACTTATTTGCTCTGAAATTTGTTCCATATATATATTTTTCCATTTCATTGTACTGTTTTAATGCGGATATAATTGTTGTAAATGAAGGAAACTCTTCTCAATTTGGCTAAATATATCCTAAATATATCTCTTTTCTTATGATCATCATGATACAGTTAAAAGCATTATTTGTACCACAAAATCCAAACAATTTGTTTTCATACGTTAATATGATCACCTCTCAATTATTTTGAAATATCCATGATTCTATTCTCGACCATATTACTTTAGAATGAGTACAAAGGCAAAATATATGCATAATTATTTCATCATTATCAATACAAAAAGTACATTTCATATTTGCTACTCTACCAAATTTCAACAGAGAATCTTTCTTATACAATATTTTGATGAAAATTTTCATTTGAAACCACCTTATGTTTATATCCATTGTTGCCTAAGTGTTTTTATTTTTATGATATTATGAAACTATTGTATCCATTATATTATTATTATTTGTACAAATGTTTAATTTAAAATTTCTCCTTTTCTGCCATTTTGAATATAACCTGTGCTTTTTTAATCTGTGTCATGGACATTGCCCAACTTCATTTTTTTGTTTGATGCTTTTTTTCTTAAAAAAAGTATAATTTTCTTTGTTGATACAATGAATGTTTTGTAAATGAAAGTATCCTTGCTTGAAGTCTGAAGTTAAAGAGTCTGCAACATGACTTTGCTAATGGGTGGTCACATAATTGCTTTCAATGTTAAAGGTAAATACCAGTTGTGGTAACAATCTCAAAATGAGTTCGAATAGGATCCAATAAAATGACCATCCAAGTGCCTGTATGGATAAATATGTGCCAAATGGCTCTGGAAAAAAATGTGTAATTGCTGAGAAATGAGGAAAATAAGCACAAAGTTCCATATAATGTTGGGTATTTTTCTGAACAATATTAATACACTGTCCCACATATGACTTTTTGTGTTAGTGGTCATCAGAGTTACTGGTTTTCAGCTAAGAATTCACAATTTCACAAAGATAAGTTTATTTTAATGTACCAGAACTAGATCTTTGATATTATGGTGGCATATGATTTTAAAGACTTTCTCATTAAACAATTGTTTGCTGCAACTACTTTATAGACCTTTGATCATTTTATGGTATGGAAGACTACGAATGTCATACTCCTAAAATGTCCAGACAGATTTTGATATCCTCAATGATCTATTGAGGCACTTTGAGCCAACTTTCCCTCTTGCAATGGGGCAAGTAAAAATCATGAAAGCCCAATTGAACTTTAATATGGAAACAAAATCATGCAATACAGTGCATCTTATAGTGATAGTGGTTTGTTGATATCAGTGTTGTAAACTTCCACTAAATTGGTTATAAATTTTCAAGTAAGAGATTTTTTTAGGTAATTGGGACATATTTTTGACAGGAAATTTTGAAAGAAAATTTGCCAAGCTGCTTATAACATCTACAAATTAGATGCTGTACATATTTAAAGAAAAACAAAACAGAGAAATTATGTAAAACATCTCAATCAAACCACATACTGTGTATTTATTTTGGTTGAGTACTTGACAATTGTTTGTGATATTAATAATTATGAAGTGCCTGATTGTGAATACATGTCTATGGCGAATAAAATGTCTTGAAGTCTGGAAAAGAGGGTGCTTTGAATTCATTGTCATGCTGATATCTAATATTATGTACAAAATATAAACCAAATTATATAGTGCATACAGTGTTTTGAGTGTCCTTTCTTCATCAATGAGTCAATGTTTATTTCAGTGCCCCGGGATGAGTAGTCCCCAAGTATATTTCTTCCTGATGACCCCCACCCCCTCCCTCGAGTGCGATTCCCCTGCCCCTCCACCATTGTATCTCGTCTCTCCAAATACATTATCACCCCCCCCCTTCAATCCAGTCAGTTTCTCCAGAGAACGGACAATAAGTCCCTGGGAAAGATGTCTTCAGGGCATGGTCTTACAAATTGATTGATCAAATCAATTGCATCTGTATGGAAATTTGCTCCATAGTTAAAAAAAAGAATTGCACCGAATCTTCAAGAGAATGATGAAATGTATGAATATACATCCTATCTAGAAAATATTTTGAACAAATTTGCAATTTAGATATTGACGTTGCTGGCCATCCATAGTTGTTTTTGATCAGATCACTCGCGACTCTTTGTAAGACCGGGCCCTGAACTGTTTTTTGAATTGTGTTTATTTCAGTGCAGTTTGAAACCTGTAGTTTACGTATCAATATTCAGGACTTTCAGTTTACATTGGGGGCCACGGAACCGTATACAAAATTATCATCTGGTTGTGATATTTTGAGTGGTCAGCCCCCCCCCCCCCGTCCCCCCCGAATTAAGGTTCAGCCCCCTACCCCACTTTTCGTCCTGTGGACCTAGCTGTACATAAAGTTGTAGACGGTTTCCAATGGAAAGATGCTGAATATTTTGATTGATTTGTCATAGAATTGTGATGAAATGAATGAAATAAACCTTGATTACAAAGATCTTTACTATTTCCAATCGAGAACAATAAATTGTGATATTAGTCATTGTTAGTAAGAAAACCCCTCTAAATTATTTTTACATTCTGAGACACAACTATTGCAGAATTATTGAATAATTGACACAATGGCCCGTATTCTGGAGTCGGGTTTAAATTAAACTCAGGTTTAAAGTTGTGGTTTAAGTATGGGAAGCCAAAAGTATCAAGTTTTTTTAATAAGTTGTACGTTTCTTATGTTTACTCTGCTCTTTCCTGATTCATCGATGGTGAAGACAATCGTCTATTTATACTTCCTAGATAATTATGAATGACTTAAGAGCCAAATGAGCTGAAATATGATTTATGTGATAATTGGCCATCCATACTTAAACCACAACTTTAAACCTGAGTTAACTTAAACCAGACTTCAGAATACGGACTAAAGATTTTTAGCAAGGGGGGGGGGGTTGTGGTATGAGAAGTGAATCAGAGATGTGATGAAGAGAATTGTACAGAGACACAGAAGATAAGTGCATCTGAGATTGATAATCTGAATTATCGGTTGAAGATATTACTAATGCATTTTTATCCCATTTCATAAAATTTTCAATCTCTAGAAAGATACATATGGTATATTAAAATATGATATCTGCTAGACAACTATTAAAAGATTTCTATATAAGTACTTATTTATTTGTTCATATTTTAATTTTTTTAGGGGGGCGTGAATGTAAAAATAAGATCCTGCATGTTTACCTTCATCTGTCTCAAGATATGAGTGGAAAATTGGTAGATAATGGATGGTGATCCCGGATGGTGATTGTGATGTTAATGATAACAAAACAAGAATAATAATGTTAGTAATAATGACGACAACAACAATGAAAATGGTAATATATTTGGTCGTAATTCCTTTGATTTACTTGTAATTTGTGTTATGTTGCTTTATTCTTAATAAATAGTTAATTAAAAAAGTAATAATAAAATAATATGGTACATTATAGATCGGGCATAATATCTATTTCAAAATATGTTGTGTGGTTTGTAGATAATACCGGATTGAAAAAAAAAACAATGACATTAATAACTATATATTAATAGGCTTGAGAACATTGATGATAATAATATTGTGGATAGGCTGCATATGAAAAATTCCTATAGTTGTGATCGAGCAAAATAAAAGAGCAAAATCATTGATCATTATGAATTGAAAATACAAATTTATGATAGATTCCCTTATAGATTTGAGTGTAAACTTAATACCCAGAAACTAATTCTATATTTATTTACCCTTCCTTGTATTTTCTTCTACTACTGCTTTCCCCTTTTTCTCAGTTGTGGAAGTCTTTTTAAGATATTTTTTCCATCTTTTTCAAAATAAAATTTACAACAATAATCAGTGGTATAGGCCTAACGAGCCCATCCCCAAAAGGAGGGCTCACTTATTTTGCAATATAGATTTCAATACCTATACATATAAAAATATTGCAATATCATGTTACACCCTTTCCCCTTTTTTTTCTTCCCTTTTCACTTTTTTCTTGGTCATGAACCCTTAATGGGTGGGGGGTCTACTAAAGGCCGCCAAGGCCCACCCCCCCGGTGCCCCCATCTCATGAATATTTGATAACTATAATAACGATGGATAAAATAATTAATAACCCCACTTTGGATCTGCTGCTGATTTGATTACGAATGGGGGGGGGATAGTAAGTCCAGTTTGTGAAAACTGATATTTGATTGGTCAAAAGTTTGCTGAACATGGGCCCTGTGCTCAAACGATTACTTAAGAATCTCGGTACCTCCAAGCCAAGGCCCAGCTCGCGCAGCGCCGCCCTCTATATACGGTAGGATGGGGGGTCGGGTGTCCGGACACTTTATCTTTTTGAAGCCTTCTTTTTTGTCTGTGGATTACACTAAAAATGTGAATTCATTACTTCTAATAATTTTCTGTTTTGTTCTTTATAATATTTCCTAACATTTTGTACTAATAATTGATGAAACTTCGCTTGTAATTTTTTTCCAAAGACATTCTAAAATTGATCGTCCGGACACACAACCCGTCCGGATACACAACAACTGGGTATACTGTCGGCTTCAAACTGTAAACATGGCGGCCTCCATAAACACTCTTCTGCAGAATCTCCACAATGGATCTGACTTACTTTCAACCCTTCAGGGCATCAAGATGGTCCTCCAAACCACCCATCCATCAGAGCTGAAGGAGCTGCTCAAGAATGTCTCATTCGATTCGGTATTTTCATGCCTGAATTCTACAAACAGGTAAAAACATTAGAAATGACTGGCATGAGTCATGACTGGCACTTGGCAGAACTTCAAGTTCACTCACTCACTCACTGTCTAAGTGTCTTCACACATTTTTGTAAATTCTAACCCAGCTAGGCCTAGGCTAGGGAGCTCCGGCGCCCGCCCCGCCGGAGCCCAGGACTCGTCCGTGTAATACTAATAGGCAGAGCCAGAGGGTAGGATGGGGGGGGGGGGGGTCGGGTGTCTGGACAGTTTATCGATATCATTTTGAAGCCGCCTTAAGTTCTTTTTTGTTTGGATTAGGGGCCTAGCTAGGCCTACATTAGACAGCTGGCAGCCGTCTGTTTCGAGGAGTTTTATAACTTTTTTTTTTAAATTCTCGTACACAGACAGCTCGCTATCGTGCACCCACCATTAGGGGACTTGCAATGCAAAATCCCCCCGTTGGGGCTATTCAATTTTTGTCTTTATTGAATAAAAAATTTGAAAATCATTGCGACCAAAATGCAAATTAATATTCCCTCTTGGCATTAATAGCCAAAAAACAGAGAAAAATCAAGTTAAAAGGGACAAAAACAGTGACTTACCTCAGCTGTTGCGCAAATTCACTTCTCCGTTTTATCCGATCTTAAGTTAAGTTAAGTACATAAACATATGGCCATTGAGTCCCTGTACAGATTGCGCTAGAACTTCGGTCTCTGTATTTGGTGAGTGAAGCCAACGGAGTTCAGCTGAACAACCAACATAACAGATACCGAAGCTTTTGGTCTAGGCCTACATTGAAAATATGAATTCACAGAGATGCCAAGTTCAAAGACCAGCTATGCATGAGATTTGAAATTTTCTGTGAATCTGAGTGAGATAACAGACAATGTGTACAAAGTATATGGGGATAGGCTGTGATAGTTGCGTGAGACAGAGATTTGAGGGGATGAACAAGAGTCCAAAATGCTTGAGTCTCACGCATAATGCATGAGACTTGGTAGCTCTGAATTCAATACTTGTAATCATCTTCCATTTTGTTCTTATAATATTTCCTAACGTTTTGTACTAAAATTGATGAAACTCCGCTTGTAATTTTTCCAATTGACTTTCTAAAATTGATCGTCCAGAACCTGTCCGGACACAACAACTGGGTATACTCTCCAAGTGGGGTAGAATTAAAAATGGGGTTGCAATAGCACCCCAAATAAGAGGGGGGAAAATAAACTATGCACTTACCTTGATTACAATGAAGGTCTATTGTGACATAGAACTGACATCATTGAGGCACAAACTGGACCCTCTTAAAAAGGAATAGTTCTGTCTCATTCGTTCTCCTTCTTTCAAAATTGAAAACAAAAATGGCTGATCGATACCGAGAACGAACGCAACATGGAGGTCTAACTTTCCATTTTTCATTGGGAATGGTTGGAGAATAAGGCACCATCTATACAGTTGTTGATTCTTTGTGTTGAATTTCTCCCAAAACACAAGAGGATTATGGTCTGTATAGACTGTAATCTCTGGTTAGATGCACCTCAAACTGCTGAAGAGCAAGTACGAGACTCAGGGCCTCTTTTTCAATAGTTGATTTCTTCTTCTGAAACCAATTGAGTTTCTTAGAGTCTGTTAGAGAAGTAGCACACTGGTTCTTCGATGCCTTCTTCATCTTCTTCAGAGAGTAAAAATCATTCACTAATGTCTATGGAGCCAAGGATTGTGCGTTGTGCCCCATTCATGTGTGTATACCGCGGTCAATGATGCAATTTTCGACCCCGAGATTTCTACTTTCCCTGTAAAGACCTAGCCCTTAATCATGTACAGGTAAATGGGCTAGAACTCCATTTCCGACATTTATAGATTGTCAATTTCATTTGAAACTAATATAAAAAAAAACGAGAAACATATTTTGAGAAGACAGGAAAAAACTTGCTGATGTTTACGTAGCCATCTTGCTCTCTTTGTTTATAACTAAGCCATGAGATGCTTGTAGAGGACAATAGAGTCCATAGGCATCTCGCAGCTTAGCTACGGGCAGATAAACATGAGCAGACTTCACCTTACCCTTAGACTTGGTCTCTTTACCCTATCCACTAGATAAAGAAAAGGAGGTCAAACATTGACAACCTTTTCAGCACACAGAGCATACTAACTGAAGAGTGCTTGCAGTCATGATGATTTGCACTTGCTTGGAAACTGCACCCTCTCCCCGGATTCATTTAGACATTATGGAAAGCTTTTTGTACTTCTCTTTATTTGCAGGAGCGAGCTTGAGCTGAGTCGAGACATTTTAACGACTCTGTTGGATAATGTAGATGTTGAGGTCTTGCTGGCCCAGTTTAGAGATGAGCTGTGTATGGGACTAGGGCATCCACAAGAAGACATCAGGGCTCTCTGTCTGAAACAGGTACTATATAATAGGACTTGAAACTATCCTGTAGAGTCCCCAGTTTTCTGTGATATTGAAAGTAGATGATATTGACTGAATTGGAGAAAAACAAGGAATCAACAGCATGGAAATCACAATTTTTCAAGCCGAATAATTTGAATTACAAAAATACATTGCAAATCATTAAAATCGAAGCACGATGAACAATTAGTTACAACCGCACAAGTGGAGAATCTGTCCACCATCTGTGTAACGTGTTCAATGCATGTCACATGTGTTTTACAAACTTTTTTTTTGGAAAACTGAATATTAAGACTGAAAAATCACTGTTTATGATTTTATTTGACTAATTGATATGATTTCTTCTTTGTATGATTTAATTAGATCAAGAGAGCTGCAAGTGAAACAGCTGGTTTAAACATCCTCCTCTCTGACGGGGATCTCTTATCGCTAGTCATTTCTAAGGTTGGGGATGACAACCTTGCTGTAGCCAAGATCGCCATGGCAGTTCTGCAGGTCGCTGGGTCGGATGTCAAAGGTCAAGGGTTACTGTTTGGAGGTCAACATCTTGTCAATTTGAAGAGTGTGGCAGCAAAGAATGACACTGTACGCTACAGAGTGTTTGAGGTAGGGTACTAATGAATTAACGTTATGTAACTATGCCTAAAAAAGATTGTGTGCATTTTTTTGTATTTCATGATGGACAAAGTTGATTCCTCCAATACTTTTCTGTTAATGCAACATTCAGCCAAGGGGGAAGGGGGTATTTCCTTAGTAAATTTTTAGAAATGTAATGATAATAACAGTCCTATTGTTGATAAGGCACTTAAAATGTCAAGCATGATATTGTATTAGAATAACACTCTTCTCTACGTCAGTTTTGGATCCAAGGCTGGTCAGATGTAATACCAATACCATATCACCAATTCTCTGTCCATATTGTTTGTACTTAATGGTGGACCCATCTGAAATATCGTGTCTCTTATGGCTCTCTTTCTCAGGTTGCAATCCATGTTGCTGGTTCATCTTCTTCAGCTCTTGAGCACGCTGTTTCTTCTGGTTTCCTTCAGGATCTCATCTCAGACATCAACACCGACGATGTCCTCATTCAACTCAACGCCATCGAGATGCTCTCCAACCTAGTCGTATCCCAGCATGCCCTGTGCTTCCTTGAACAGCAAGGCGTGATGGGAAGGCTGGAGAATCTTCTGATTGGTGCACAGACCGACCAATCCCAGGACTTCCTCCTGCCGCCTATCATCAAGTTCTTTGGTACCGTGGCTCACTTTGACCCCAAGGAGGTCACCGAGAAGCATGGCTCCTTCCTCAGAATCACCTTTGAGCTTTTACCCTCTAGTGACCCCGCCCTAGGTTGTATCGCTGTGGAAACAGTGGGCTTTGTTGGACGGACGGTGGAAGGAAAGCAGACACTTGATAAACAAGGTGATTAGTAGAACAAGTGGGATTAATCTTAGTTCAGTCAAGAGTTCTTGGACTTGTGAAATGCCTAGATGCCGTGAACGAGTTCAGAATATCAGCTTTTTTTACCACAAAATCCATGAATATTTGATCATGATTAGAGATGTCTTGTTTTCATCTATGTTTTCCCTTTCACTCTCCTCTCCTTTCTTAGCCCCTTTCCCTCTTTCTGTCTCACTCAATATTCTCATTCTGTTATATCCTATATAGATTAAATCCTTTATAGTGATTGGTTCAAATAGCATCATAGCAGTGTATTCTAATTATATTGTTGCATGACGTCAGACCTCAACATATTTTTGGCTAAACCAATATTCTGACATCATTTTTATAAAAAAATGGAATTTTAGTTAATCTCTCGGGCATGGCAGTCAGCAAGCTACCTCTCCCGGGCAAGTCCTGTAATGCATCAGCGCAGCCACTAACCCGTGTTCTGCTGAGTGTGGATTGGACGGGCAATATAACTGGCAGTATAAAGTTGTCAGGCCAACTTGGATAATTGATTCCCACTATGCTTTCTCAAAGCCTGATATACTTGTATATTATCTCCCCTGACCCCCTCGCTCACACTCTACCCCCCCCCCCATTGTTCCTATCCCTTTCTTCCTGATCCCATACTTCCATATCATGATATGTATCTTTAAAACAGATTTTAATTTTTGATACTGTAATTTATGTTTTTGATGATTTGCTTTATAATTATATTGTTGATTACAAATTTGTACATTGACTCCTTCATCCTGGCCAATGTTTATATGTGAATGTATATACCAATAAATAACCAAATATTATATGAATAAATTTAAAATGTTTTGTTTATTATATCTAGGACAAGGCATGACAGATGCTTTGAAAATGATCGGGAGGTTACTGGTTCAACTGCCAACTGAGACAAGAATGAGAGCATTAGCAGCAACTCAAGATCTGTTTACTCTGCAGGTATGTGTATGAATGAAAGGCTCAATGAAGAATGATGGAATGAATGGATGGATGGATGAAAAAATTCTTATGAGTGAATGTGTGAATGAAGAGTGAATGAAGAGTGAATCCATGAGAGAATGAATGAATGATGAATAAATGAATGAAAGAATAAATTGATGAATAAATGAACAAATGATCGAATGAATAAGTAAATGATTGAATGAAAGTATTAATTGATTAATGGATGCCTAACTGACTGACTGACTGAATGAATAAATGGAAGAATAATGAATGAACGAATGAATGAATAATGGAAGGAATGAAATTGACACATCTTGCTTCGATAGCGATGCATTTTCAATCTGTCATTGTGTTTGCTAATGAATACACAATAGTTGATGTTACTTGTACATGTATTAAAAAGATTGATATAATGGATCAGGCATATTTGTATCTCTTCTTTCCTGATACATGTATTTCATCCTCATGAGGAATAACAATCATAAAACTCTGTTGATAAAAGCTTCAGTGGACAGTTAGATATTTCAAGATAAATCTTCCAACGTGTTGAGGATAAAAGTTTACTTTCTCAATAACTTTGGTTCTGTGCAAATATTGCTGCTGACTAACACAAAAAAGACAATGTAAAGGAAGGAGAGAAAAAAAGTAATTTTTGAAGCGATGCTAGTACTGGACTTAATATTGACATAAAAAATTGCAAATGATAATTATATTATAGAAAACTTAGATATTTCTTGAAAAAGATCTTGGGCTGCATAATATTTTCATCAAAAAATAAAAAATAAAAGATGATATGGATGGATATCAATCATTTCATGAAAACCAAGACATCCTCGGTATGTCGAGAACAAACCTTAAAGCCCCTTATGGCTAATGTATGCCATTCTCGACCACAGGAAGAGCATCAGACGGATGACCTTCTCAGCATGGAGGAAAGATGGTTTACCAACCTGTCACCCAAACCCTTGGACCTTCTCCTTTCGCTCTGCAAGCAACCCTTCATGGAGATCCGTTGCAATTCCCTTCTGATCCTACGCGCCCTGGTGAACCAACCTTGGGCAGGGCGGATGCTCAACCAGGAGGCAGGGTTCCTGGAGTATCTCCTGGACAGGACCACGGAACCTGACAAGGAGGGCAAGGAGACCAAGTACTCCGTGGTGAAGGCCCTGGCGGAAGCCCCGTCAACGGGAGACATCTTTGGAAGACCTGCTCTGTTGAGATTGAAGGAGTATGTCAGGGACGGTCCATTCTATGTGAGGGTACAGTCTGAAGTAGCCATGGAGAGTGGATCATGAGGATACTAAAACTCCCAGGACAAACACCTTTCAGTGCTATTGATCTATCAGTACGTGCATGGTCGTTGTATGTTTGTGTGAGTACAGGACCTTCACATGCTCCTTTCTTTCCGACCTATCAGGCCAGAATCATCATGTTTGGATAAAATTATGAAATGCTGTCCTTCAGAATGATCTGTGATGACATGGCATGAGAAGGTTGTTTCTGTGAAGTAGAGGACTGTTAATTCCTTTCCATCAAACCTGGCATTGGAATCATCACTTTGGGATGAAATACTTTCAGATTGATCTCTTAAGTCAATCCATGCATGATAAGGATATGTTTATGTATTGTTGTATTCAACTTTGAACGATTCAAGCAAGATTTGCCATCTACTTTATGAGGGAGGTAAAGCAGTGATTATGATTTTGAAAATATGATGTGAACAAATCAGCGATTCGTTTTCAAATTCATTGCTGCGTAAATATTTCAGGACAAAAGCTCTGTAAGACTGTAGTCTGCAATGAACTACATTCAATATCATTTATACTATTAATTTCAAACAGAATTTTCCCATATTTTCATTATATGTTCACTTGTACAATAGTCGCTTTACTTCTCATATAATGTACATGGAATTCCATATGGGCTAAATCCTACAACCAGTTTTTGAAATTGTTGGTTAGTGTAATACCCGCTTAAAAGTCTAATGTACCAAGCCTCAACTCATATATCTTAAGACTAACCCTCTTTATGAAAGACTTTTACTCACTACTCATAAAACTACTCTTTTTTTCTCAGAAAAAAATATTTTCCTAGGCTGGTGGTTTGATAAAATGAGAGTAGATACTGCAGTACTTTCACATCTTAACATTTTCAGTGTGGCTAATGCTTCATAATTATACCCTGCCAATCAAAGTTTGAAGGGGTAGGAATCAGCGTGCGGTCAGGCAGTTGGTCGGTCGGTCCATTGCAAATTTTGTGCATCAAACTACTTCCTCAGTTTTTATCCCATTCTCATGAACTTGGCACACATTTCCGTGCTGGGGTAAAGATGTGCAAGACACACTTTTTGTATGTGTTGGAAATTGTGTTGCTATGGTAACCGTATATTTTGATAAAAAATCTTGCAGTTCAAACTACTTCCTCAGTTTTTAACCAATTCTCATGAAATTTGGCAGACATTGGTCTTGAGGAATAGATGTGCAAGACATATAATGTGTATGTCAGAAATCATGTTGCCATGGTAACGACATAATATGTGGTGAAAATTGGGTTAAAATCTTGCAGTTGGAATTACTTCATCAATTTTCAACCAATTATCATAAAATTTGGCTCACACATTGGTTTTGAGGTAAAGATGTCCAAGACTAATGAACAACATATTATATTCCCCAAATTAGGTAAAAATCTTTCTGTTCGAACTATCTGATAAGTTTAAAAAAATTCTCATGAAATTTGGCTTGCACATTGGTTTTGAGTTAAAGATGTAAAAAATAATTAGGCGAAAATCTTGCAGTTGGAATTTCTGAATCTGTTTTTAAACAATTTCATGATACACATATTTAGCTCACACATTGGTCTTAGGGCAATACTAGGCAAGGCATATTTTTCCATGTGTTGGAAACTGTTGCCATGGTAACAGCTTACAACGGGAGTATTAATCACCTTGAGTGATAGTTCTAGTTATAATGATAATTAAAGGACTTCAAATGTATATTTTCTGTTTGGGCCATTGATGAAATCAACCCACTTTTATTACATTATGATAGCGTTTTGTTTGACGTCACCTGTGCCTGAGATAAATAAATTAAATGAATGCTGAAAGCAAACTTCAGTCAAGATACATGTATGTGATGATACCACAAAGCTGCTTCAATTCTCACTTTATTTATGTATTTAGATTAATTAACTTTGAAATTCTTTCAGAGTGAATGAAATAGACATATAACACATTAAAAAAAAAATCATTTTGCTGAATAAAATCGCTTCAAAACAGTGACTTTAACTCAAGAGTACATTGTGCCATAAGGTGATTTCTCATCTGTCAGTTATATGCACTTTATGAGCAGACTGTGAAACAATCATGAAAAAATGTAAATTGCAGGAGCAGTGCAATGGATTTGCTTCAAATAAAAGTTTCACTGTTATATTTGTAATTAGATAGTTCCCTTTTTTTAAGTTATTAGAATAGTGGAAGATGCAGTAGATCACAAACTAGCCAGCTTATTTAAAAGAGAGATGAGTTAGACTCAGTAATGTAAATGGCTGTTTATTCAATTGTGAAACTATGATAGAAAAAAAAAGAGAAAGGAAGTCAAGATATCTTCAGTAGGATTCAATCTTAGGACCTAAGATTTATAACTCAATGATTTCAAAACCAATACAGATTTGTTTGCCTTTTTTTCATTTAAACTAACTGCATGGTTGCATGTTGTGAAGCTAATTATAAAAAGATTGTGTCCCAGTTCTCATTTTGAGATTGGATCCCACTTTCACACCAGGATGATCCACATATCCCACACCTATGATCTTAGTATAAAGTTTGTGGCAGTAGAGATTGATGCTATCTCTTAAGATGCAAGGATTTCAGTAGCTTATAACATTAGTTTTCGGAAGTCCCTGACTATTTATTTTCATGGAATGCACCTCTGATGGAGATGTTAGCTCTTGAGACTGGCTGCTGGCTTTCCATACATGTAGTTGTGCTTGATCGGATCAATCACAACTTTTTTCTTTAAAAGGGGCCATGGACTGACAATTCTGACTACCATTGGAACTAAAAACACATTAAGAATAACATTGAAGTTAAAAAAAATATTTACTAGCGTGGGGAAACGTACTTTAAAGTTTCTTTTGGCCTTTGAAAGAATTAGAAAATTTAAATTCTGAAGCACAGACCAAGCATGCATATATGAGGAAACAACAGGACATCACAAACAACATGCGATATATTCTGGTCGACTGGTTGGTCAAGGTATCCGAAGAATACCGTCTTCACAACCAGACTCTAATTGTTAATCTTTGATAGGTGTTTGTCTCGCCCAGCAGAGATGAAGGTGAGACTTAGGGATCCAAACGTTGTTCGTCACAAACATTATGGCACATAACTCTGCAACCCTGTGTCACTTTTCAACCAAACTTGGATGGTAGATGTACTTAGGGGACCTGTGTATTATGCTGCAGTCAGAGGTCACATGTTAAGGTCAAAGGTCATTTTCAGGTCAACATTGAAGTTTACATACAAGACTCGCTTGTGACACATAACTCTGCAACTGTAAGTCACTTTTCAACCAAACTTAGATGGAAGATGTACTCTCTCTCTCTCCTCTCTCATTCTTTGTTTCATCCCGTCTTCCAGCTCCCAGTTTCTCACTCCGTCTCTCTCCCAACTTTTTTTTGCCTTTCTCCTTCCCACTCTCTTTGTCCATCTTTATCCCTCCCTCTCAGTCTCTACTCTGTAATTCTATGTTCTCAATGCTCTCAATCTCAGTTTTGTTCTTTTATTTCTACCTATTTTTCTCTGTCCCTATTTCCTTTCCCCTCTCTCCATCTCTTCTTTCTTATTTAACAGTGTTCCATCATGTCCCAAATATCTCGGTCTCAAATATAGTTCAAACCATTTTACACACTTATTAACAAATGAAATATACTGTATGAAAATGCAAGTTTATTTGTTACCTGTATTGCTGTATAAACTTCTTCCATCACTACATGTATATTGCACAATCAGAGATTAAATCTGCTACTTATTTGATGCCTTTTTGTCCCTCCAAACAACTCTATAAATTCTCTACGTTTAAAAAGATTAACATTTCAAAGCAAAAATTTTGAACATGTTGAATTGATATCAAATGAAATTGAGGCAATAAATACGAATAATAACAAATCATAAAAGCATCCTATGAACCAGCTGCGTGCTATATGTTATGAATGAATGTGTTCAATTTTACATTGATTTTTAAAACCAAATCCAAGTGCATCGAGACATTGATAAATATAATGGGATAATCAGGTTTGTACTCCCCAAGACCGGTCTCAGGGACAAGTGTAATTGTCCTTGGAGGTATAAATTCTTCGGCCTTGGACCTTTGGCATTGGCCTGACGGGTAAGAAGTCTTTGGACTTGGCCTCACGGGTACACAGTCTTTGGCCTTGGGCTTTTGGTGTTGGCCTCAGGGGAGGTCCATGAACAAGGCCAGGGAATAATTCAGAAATGGAGCAACTATACGCCAATAGCTCCACGGCCTCTACCTAAACTTTATATTTTTATGGAAATCCTTTGTAGCATTAATATCATCGAGCCTGGCCTTGAGGGTTTGAATGAAATTAGCATTGTCCTGCGCATAGTCTGTCTATGGCCTTAGCCTGGGGCCTTTTACATATCATATAATAGACAAAAAAACCTATACAACAGATCCATATTGTACACATATCTACCAAACAAGGGATTCAAGTTACGGTAATGGTAATGCTGTTGTGCGGAGCAAGCATTTGTTCCTTAAAACACTGAAGTGCCCATTTGCAGCTATGCTAAAATTAAAATAAAATGTTGAGCACCAGGGGCCCATTGCAGAAAGAGTTGCAATCAAACGCAACTTTTAAATTCATGCGCAACTTGATTTTCAACCAATCAACAGAGCACATTTTGGACTTGCGATTGATTTTTTACTTGTGTTTTAACGCAACTCTTTCTGCAACAGACCCCAGGAGTATCATATCTGACAGATGTGAGCAAGGAATAAGAACCCACTATTTTTATTACTACTATGTATCTGTCTTTTATTTTACAGAATGCATATATTAATATATTTACATTACATGTCCATATTAGGTTAGAACAGAAAGAATAAATATGGCCAGAACAGCCATAAATGCTGTCTTGAGAAAACCGTTCACTGTCAGGCGGAAGATGCTCCTCGCATTGTGCGCCGTTTCAACGATGCGTGTCCTGGTTGGGAATATGACATTGTCGACACCACGTTCGATGTGTTCCCGAGCTTTCGGCCAAGTATGCGGTCCAAACAGGCGATATCCTGCAGGGTAGGCCGGTCCGAAGAAGAGTTGATAAGCGAGCCAAGGATCACTGAAGATCAAGGATTTGAAGTTGGGTCGAGCTCCGATGAAACCTGCTATGATGTCTTGGTATGGCAGTGGAAGAGTCTGTTGGGAGACCATGCAAAGTATTGATAGTTCAATGTTGTTATTAATAAAAAAAAATGCATGATACTGACTTATCAGTGGCACCTGGACGCTTTGGCCAGAGGATTGGTCGGGTGAAATTTTGTGCTTAACAATGGTTTGACTCCCAAAGCTTTTCTGCTCAGATTGTTCTGGTGCAACTTTAAATTTTTAACTTATTCCATATACCCCTAACTCCATACATAGTTTTAATGAGGAAAAGAAACTTCAACCGAAAAGAATGGTTTACCATTTCCTAAGGATCCTTGTCAAATCTGAAATAAAAAGGATCATATTTATCAAGTTTAATCATACTTTGATTAATTTTCTATTAATCTATTGTGTCCAACGTCAAAAGTTTGAACTTGAGACCAAAGATTCAGCATAGTGCTCAAGAATGTGGCCTTGGTCTTGTCCAGGTATTCACAGGTCTAGTCCTTGGAAATGGATGTCTGAAGTCCTCAGTTATCATCTTGTGGTAGGTCTCAAACAATGCTAGGAAATATTTTGTAAATAATAGGGTAACAAAAGTACATCATTTGTTGAGTTACGATCCTCAAGCTTGGCCTTGGCCTAGGGCATACGGTATCACTCTTGACCTCAATAACCTGCTCTCTTCCTTGGCCTCGTAAAATTTGATCTGGCACAACCAGTGCAAAGATTATCAGTCAACAATTTGAACAATCTGATTTCTAGAATTTTGTTTGCAAACTCAGGATTCAGGTGATAAAGATTATGCATTTTTAAAGTTTGTATCAAGATCATACAAAGTGAAGTGTGATTGCGGGTGTAATTTCTTCTTTGACTCACCATTGATTAAAGTGAATCCCTAGCTTCCTTGAATAAACACCATGTATTAAATTCCATAAAGTATTGATTTTGGATGTCCAGAATTATAAAGAGAAAATGTTTCTTTTTATCCTTGCACTCCACAAGGCCTACAAGGTTTATGCTTCCCCTTTTTATCAAGTTTTGATTGATCTTAATTTTGGAAGAAACATATCTGTTGACTGACTCAAAACCTTTACCCGACCTTGCACTGATATAATGATAATATAGGATATTTATATTAATGCGCACATATCCACCTTGTTAGCTGCTCAAGGCACTCATATATTACCCGGCTAAGCTAGGCGTTCAGAGCACACACAGCTTCTTAAGGAAATACTTCCTACCGGTACCCATTTACCTCACCTAGGTTGAGTGCAGCACATTGTGGATCAGTTTCTTGCTGAAGGAAATTACGTCATGGCTGGGATTCGAACCCACGACCCTCTTTTTCAAAGTCCAGAGACTAATCCACTGGGCCACAACGCTCCATGATATCCTAGTAGACTAGTAGTGGGAAGTTTTACCTGTATCTTATGTTTGCCAAATCTCTTGAAGGTTCCCATCTTACGGCCATTGATTTCCTTCATCATGATCTCCTGTGGGGGTAGTCCTACTTTCTTCTGGAAGACCTGGACTGCCCATCGAGCCTGTAGCTCCAGAGCCGGGGCATGTGGTCCAATGATCATGATGTACCCAATAGCTGCCAAAGTGTGCTGTTTCTCTTTTGCTGGCCAAACAAAGTGGAACATTTCCATATCCTCTAGACGATCTGGAAACGTGTGGACATAATTATGTTATGTTTTAATATAAAAGCAGGTGTTCTTTAGTTAGTGCCTTCTTGTCCTCAAACTTTCAGAGAACAAGAGCCTTTCCGATTGAAGGGAGATTGTGGAAAAAAGAAGTTGAATGCAATATTGGGATGAATCAGAACATGAGATTTAAAGAATTATGCTCTAAAGTATGTTCAAGCTAATGCATAAAATGTATACCTTCGCTTGGTGACCTCACCATCAGTGGCAACTGTCTAGGTGACACTGTTTAACAGTCAATTAATATCAAGGTTCTCCTTACAAAGTTACCATCAAGACATCAATGACTAGCTCTTACTCAGGTTTGTGACTGCCATTCATTGTTCTACCCATTCAAGTTTACCCAAACTTCTTAGTTCAATCGTCTTTTTCTTCAGACATGTAGTGACTCAAGATTGGGCATATTTTGTGACAGCTAGGATTTAGTCAATTATAACTATTTTTCTAACTTTTAGCCCATTTTAAGTCATATATATACTAACATGCATCTACTCTGATGCGGTTGAGAAATATATCATTCATAACCCACCTGGTATGATGTCAGAACTGATGAACGGATTGCATATTTGGAATCCAGTTGCAAAGACGACAGCATCAAGATTTTCAATGGTTGAGCCATCTTTGAACACAACCCCTTTCTCAGTAAAGTGATCTATTCCAGGCTTCGTCTGATTTCAAATAATGTAAAGGAAAAGGAAATGGACTGAGAGATATATGTATTAGACCAAGTGACATCGCCATATCATCTTTATCTTGGATAAATAATTAGGACAACCTAGTTGCAACGGCTGGATATTCTAACTTGCAATATCAAACTGTAAACCTTACTCAATTACCTTCCAACTGGAGACCATGGTTCATTCATCATCAGTGTTCATTGAGATTAGACCTCAATGGACTTTAGAAAATGTAACATAGACCTTGTTATGGTGAACTGTCCTTGACACTATTATCTAGAGCCATTATGGTTGATCACAACCTAACTGGTTTTATCATATTTCAGTTTATTCAGTAACACAAAGTTGAACATGGTGGCGACGGCTGTAGAGGCTGGACTTGGTTTGGACTTATATCAACGTATCTTATTTTGACCATTCTTTAAAGACTGTGAATCCGAGGTCATCAATAATTGGTCATGGCGGTTAACATAATATTGTTTTACATTTTTAATACACTGTAAATATAAATAGTGGCAGCAGTGGGATAACTACACTTGATAGGGGTAAACCATTCTTATCGTGACCTTTCTCTTGCTGGATGACTATGTTTCCTAGACAATTGTTCAACGTTGAATGAGGGCATTTTGGATGAGACCGCATTTAGCCTTGATCGTGATTACCGCAATTTACACGACCTAGGGGGATGGGTTGTTGCAGGAAAATATATGCAATCAGTTAAAAATTTCTGATGTCAATTTCCAACTGATATCCATTCAACTTGAACCAATTTGTTCTAGCTGCTTGTTGAAGGAAGCAGCTTAGCAATTAATTGCAAATTTGCAATTATCTGACCGACGTATGATTGATTCTTTGGACCCCAAATTGACTTGCAATTGATTGCAAGTTTCTTGCAACGCCCCATAAGTGTCGTTCTTGCCATATCCAAGGGTGAACTCTTCCTACCTTAACTTTGCCATTGAGGACCATCGTGCCTAGATCATCGTTGATCATGACCGTCGTGGTACCATATCGCTTGGAACTCTTGATACCAATGAGCGATGGGTCCACCCTTGTAATACTCTCCTGTTCGAATCTCTTCAACTTCCAGCTCACGGGAACATGGGTCATGTAGCGACGGTGGATGGTCATATCACGAGGCATACCATCAGACTGCATCCGGTTCACCAACCAGGTACCTGTACGTGTGCTGAGGTATACCTGACATAGAATGTGACGTTCAGTAGAAGATTAGACCCCTGTCAATTTCTAGGTTTCAGAAAATGCAGACTCCAGTAACATAGGTTGAATCTTTTTGGTAGACATGTAATGATTAAATTCTAACTCTTTGAAGCGGTATATGTTTTTTCAGCTTCGTATATGACAAACTAAACCCCTCAAAAAGTTCTGCACCCCAAGTTTGAGTGCTAATAAATTTCTCAGTGTGCTATCGTCATATGTAAAAGTGGTATCATTGGAAAGTATGATTATTCCTCTTTACGATCATGTGTCATTTTTAATGCTAGTGTTATCATGAAATACACAGACATGATAGATATGCAGCAATGTAAGAAATGAAATGTTGCAAAATGCGTTGTTTCCAATAGCGAATTTCCAATTGTTTCGACGATGGACCGAGTGCATTCACTGTCACCTGCATGAATGGCATGATGGAAATTCTATAGAAATGGAGACTCTTCTTAGAAATCAATGCATTTTGCAACATTTCACTTCTGACTTTTCTCAATGTTTAGGGTGACTGCATATTCCATGATTACATAATCACAGCAACTGGCATGTTATTGTAAAGAGGAATAATTCAGCTTTTTAATGATACTAGTTTCATTTTTTTATACTTCATTAACCAAAAAGATATCATCCCCCAAAACTGAGTTGCAAAACCTTTTTGAGGGGTTTAATAAAACATGATCAAAACAAGATTAGACCACCTTCCGATTGTAGACTTCAGGAAGGGACACATTAACGGAACATAGGTTGAATCTTTTTGGTTGCTAGCTTTAATGATTAAAAATCTAACCCTTATAAATGGTATATTTTTCAGCTTTGTACATGACAAAAAATAAAACAGAACCACTGAAAAACATGACAGTGAGTTTTCCAGATATGACAATATTGTGAGAGTGATATTCCTAAGCTTTCTCTGAAAATAAAATATAACTTCCTTTCCTCACCTGTTTTGCGAATCGACTAGAATTGACAGCCATGTCTCCTGCTGAATGGGAACCACCTTCACAGGGAAAACGAAACAATGATTTGTGAATATTTATTCATTTGAATTTCTTATACACAGTTTATATAAGAGAGAATTGCAGGTAGGGTTTGCCCAAAATTTAATATTACTTAGGAAGAAGGGACCTGGACCCATGTATGTTGAAACGATCATGTATAGCAATAGCATTCACATACAAGACATTTATTCATATCCTGTATCCAAAGTTGAGCATCTAAAACTTTGTGTATAGCCCGGGTGTATAGACCGCACCACATCTGACATCTGACAGTAGCTATAACAATTGGAGCAATAGGAGGAGTGAAACAAATAAAAACAAAGATTGCAATCTTTCAACTCAAATAAGAATGGCAAGAAGCAATAGGAGACTTCTTAATAAAATGGAAGGAAAGGTGGCCTTACCAACAGCAAGAACTGTCTTGTCTTTGAAGTTTTCTCCTTTACGGAACTGTTGACTGTGGCAGATCTCTCCTTTGAAGACGTCCATTCCAGGGTATGACGGAACGAATGGCTTGTTGAAGATACTCGTGCACACCATGACAGCATCGAAGACAGACTCGCTCTCTGTCCCGTCCTGGTTCCGGACCAACACAGACCACTGGCCCGTCGTTTCGTGATCCTTTGTCTTCTCGACACACAGAACCTGTAAAAGTAATATCAATGATTAATGCTTGGTAGTATGATAAGTAGATACAAAAATGTGACTATGTAGTTTACGCCTTGCACAAGTTATTGTCAGTTTCTGCAGTAGCATCTACAGGCGAGTAATGGAGTGCCATCATTCTTATCTCTCATTCATTCATTCATTTCATATTACCATTCATTGTCTTTTTTGTAGATAATAATGGAAGGTGGAATTAATTTCAACAGACTAATAAATTACTATTGAAATATGCTCTATTAACAGTTTCTTCAAGTTTTAAACCCCTGGGTAGAAATATAGTAGCTTTCCAGATTGACGTCTTTCCGCAGAGTGAAAGTGCTGAGCTGGGATTTGAACCCTTTACCTTCTGATCTGTTCAAAATTCTTTGTAACCATCGACCACAGCACAACCGCTTCTTACCTCGGTATTAAGATGTATATGTCTGTTGAGATCAAATTTTTCAGCATAGGCGTGGTAATATTCGTTGAGTTGTCGACCTTGGATGTAGGGTGCCCAGTCCCGAGGGAACGGGAAATCACTGAAGCACATCATCTCTTTGCTTGAGTTGGTGACCAAACCTTCGTAGATGGCCGCATCGGTCTGCCCGTTTGGATTTGTATCGCGATAGACCCATATTCCACCTGATTGTTAGAGAGAAATAATGAAAGAAGGAGAAAGAGAAAACGATGAAAGAGTAAAGTGAAGGAGTGGGGATGTGGAATGTGAGAGATGAGAAAGAAAGTGTTCGAGAGAGATAGAGGATGAGAGGGAGAGACTATGTTGACGTTTGTTTCCGGAGTGAATATTAAGTAGTAATCTACATTTATTCTACAGTCATTTCGCCGAGAAAGTGATTCTTTTTTTTCATGAATTAAACCACAAAATGTGATCACAATTTTGCTTTATTTTCCACATCGAAATCGATTTAATCTAAATTATGTGTAAATCAAAGTAACCATCAATGTATACATTGCTCCAAGAAAGTTTGAGTTAACTTGGTCGGGAAAAATGACCGAAGAATAACCATTTAATTTCCCTATGAAGAAATGTACCATCAGGCGAATTAGTATCCGGTTGATGGAATTTCTTTTGAGCAGGTTTGTGGGTCAGTCCCATTTTACAGAAATTTGCAAAAGTATGTATATGTATTCAATCAAACAAACAAAAAAATGATTCTCCGTGGAGTAGGCAACATGACGAGAAATCTGATCGGCCCCAGTTTCGTGTCCTGTGGAACCCCAAGGTGATGTTATTATAAGTAGAGCTGACGGCAGGGAAAAAGTCACATAGTAATGGGAATGATATCCCAATCAATAATGGTGATCAGGTCTTTCAATCAACATTGTGTGGTCCTAAGCCCTGCAAAAGTAAATAGCGACAGATAGTTTGTGGTTGATCAAGACCATTGGCCAGGGTATCAAACATTCTGATTACAATTAGTGATTAAGAGGACTTCCCTTCATATTCCATGATTGTTTTGGATAGACAGCGCCTGATCATTATCAGCGAACTTCTTTCATGTCTTTGGTCGGTGCACTCTATCGAGGACCTTTAGGAATGGGGCACACAGGTGCTCTCTTCTGTAGCGCCTTAAAACAACCCTTGTGACACAAGACTTCAGTTAATCATGGCCCAGATTTCTCATTAGCAAACTCTCAAGAAGCGTGCTGGCAGTCAACAGGATACCCTGACCTAAAGGAAACCACTGATGATTCACAAAAAGAATAGCAAAAAAACTTTCTGTCTCTGTTTGATCCGACGGTCACTTCTCAGCCAATCAAAATTAAGGAGAGTTGTTAGATCAGGGAAGCGTTTCATGAAAGGACTTGTCGGGTGTTTTCTCTGACAGTGATTGTTTGTACCGACAGTTACCGGAGGTACTGCACTTCTCAACGAATCAAATAATAAGGAAAGTTGCCTAAATTCAGACATTTTTTAACGAAATGCTCCTCTGGTATAGATACCGAGTCACTTACCTATCTCATCGTTCCGTTCATAGCACACGGGTTCGAGTCCCTCTTCAAGGCATGCTTTAACCGAAACCAGACCGCTTACCCCAGCACCCACCACGGCTACCCTCTTTGCTGGTCCCATGATTTGCCAAACTGTGGAGATAGAAGCCAGAAAATCTAGTCAATTGCCATTTCAATGTCTTTGTAGAATATGTGGAGCAGAGTTTCGCAAACGAGAGTGGCGCCAGGGTATTTTGAAAGAAGGTGCATTGGCGCAGGGGGGGGGGGGCATGCATGGGACAATCCGTTAAATGCTTATATTTTTACAAGAGATAGGCGAACTGGGCTCCCGCACCTGGACCCATGATGAAAATTTGTATTGCTTGCCACAATACTTTGGAAAGATATAGGCCTATATGACATCTCTTTGTGTATCCGGAGACGATAACATCATTTTTGTTATTAATTAAAAACCTTTAAAAAGAATTTGCCGAAGATGAATAATTTTGTAGGACCCCCTATATGTGTGCCCCACTTTTATTGTATTTATTTTTTTTGTGTTGTTTGGACTTTTAGGGTATCTTCTCAGGGTTTTTTTTAATACCTTTCTTCTCTTGAGCCTTTGACAACCCCTGTAACCCTCCATGCTGAAGTACAACACCCACTCTTGGAAATGAATTACATTTTAATGAGTTGAATGTGTGTATGGGCATATACGCACATGCTTATGCAATTGTAAGCAATCCTTTTTTATTTGTTGTTTGCTGACGTTATTATCTAAAGAAAATAATCCATGCTAATATTAGTGAATGTGTATAAAGTTAAGGAACATCTATATTTTCTGTCGGTTGGGATGAAATTTTATAGCAAACCCCTAGACATATTTCTTCTTATAATATACCAGGCCTATTTTGTATGTTGTATTATTAAAAGCTCAGGAAATAAGGACTACCTTTACTGCTACGTCCCTATATGATTTTTTAGTCACCTTATCAATTCTTATTTGTCTCGAGAGTAAAATGAATAATGCAATTTTGATAAATGCGCAGCATTGTTTTCCCTACCAGCCAAAATAAAGCTGTCACTTCGTTAGACTGGAACTATTGCAGGTATGTGATCACATTCCGGATATGTTTGCCTAGGTGCCTGACTTTGTAATTTGTTTTATTTCATTTTTTGTTGTTCATTATACATACCGGTATGTTATAAAGATGTGCTTTCAGGAAAAAAAGTTGTTATAGGCCTTATAATGATAATACAGGAATAACAATATCAATAGCAGCAACAAATGATAATAATACTAAATAATGAAAACAATAATCATCATGATAATAATGAATAAAATATATCTCATTTCTATAGCGCTTGATAATTTTTTTTCAAGAGTGCTTTACAAAATATTGGCAGTTTAACACAAAAACTCAACAATATTATCAACCTACATAAACATGAGTTGGGTAAAGGGTACATATACATGCATTCATTCAATTAATTTTAACGACTGAATATTCAAATTTGAATTATGATAAGGCAAGAATACACTGTAATACTTATGCATTAAAATGATAATAATGTGAAGGCGACACAACAAAAAAAAAACGACACACACGAGCATCTTCAAAATTTGATGCTGTATTACAACAAAAACATTTTTTTTTAAATATAAAATCCATGTCATTCACATGGGTTCCCCAATTTATCGTGATAACAAGGCTCTTGACAAAGAATATTTCTTTGAAAAGCCTTCAGTTATTTATTTTGGATCAAGTCAGAGTTAAAAAAAACAAATCTACCTGATAGTCTGAGCTCGTGATGGAATTGCATTAAACAGACTATGCTCCCGCCATAATCTTTGAGGGAAAAATGAGAAAATTTTGAAAATAGAAATTACAATAGAAAAGTCTGTAAAAATTTTGGGACCCTCCAAGGCGTTGGGGGTGATTTTTTTTGGCTCATCACAGAATTTTCAAAGCAATAGTAGACTCCAATAAGCCTCCCTTCTCCTATAGTGATCAGTCATTCGGGTCCGCATCCATAAAAATTACTACAATACTTTCATGTCACATCTTTTTCTATCGTATTCCTTTCTTCATTTTTGTTGTTTTTGTTTCTACCGTGTGAGTAAAAAAAAAGAAAAACAAACTTGACACCTCATAAATCCCAGATTAAAGGATGAAATATGTCACAATTGATATATGGCTTGAAAGAGTATATGTTCTCCCAAATAATTTGATACCATATTTATTATATGTGTTAACGCTTGAATGATCGGGAGATATTCTGTGCAGCCATTTAAATTTCGATTTGCGCCAAAGTAAGGCATTACTGCAATGAATGAATCCAGATATTAATAATGTCATAATCCCACATGGGCTGCATTAAGATCCATTTTAAAACATACTTTCAACAATTTATATCATAATTGTTTAATAAAACACTTTTTAGTATGAATTATCAATTTAATTTCATTGAAAAGGGGTTTGCAAATAATTATGTTTACTAACTCATGTAGTATTATGACATCATTGACATCTGGATTTATTCATTGCCGTCATGCCTTATTTTGGTGCAAATCAAAACTTACATCACTGTAAAGAATATCTACTGATTATGCAAGCATGGAGACACACCACATCAATATGGTATCAAATCATTTGAGAGAAGATACTCTTTCCAGCCCATAATGAATATGCGTCTAGACATATTTTTTTCTTAAATTGGGGGGTTGGTGAGGTGTCAAGTTAACCACTGGCCAATCACCACAATATCACTATACATGTTAACGATAAATTTGGTTATTTTATGTAACCTTAGATTCCCGTTTTTACGTGTCGTCTTAAAGGGATGGTCCGGGCTGAAAATATATCTAAATACATAGAGTAGAATTCACTGAGCAAAATGCCGAAACTTTCATCAAATCGGATAGCACATAATAAAGTTATTGAAGTTTAAAGTTAAGCAATATTTTGTAAAAACAGTCGTCATGAATATTCATTAGGTGGGCTGATGATGTCACATCTCCACTCTCCGTTTTCTTATGTTATTACATAAAATCATTTTTTTTTCATTATTTCATACTTGTGTGAATAATATGTCTCACTTATAATGAAATAAGTTGCAGCAATAAATATCTAATGCGTTATTCAGTAATCAATCCAATTTTTCTAGTTCTTGGAGGAACAAATTTGAATAAACCTAATTTCACATAATAAAATAAAAAAGAACAAGTGGAGATGTGACATCATCAGCCCATCTAATGAATATTCATGACGACTGTTTTCACAAAACATTGCTAAGCTTTAAAATTCAATAACTTTGTTATTTGTTGTGCGATTTTGATAAAATTTTCGGCGTTTTGCTCAGTGAATTCTAATCTATTTATTAAGCTATACATACTTTCAGCCCGGACCATCCCTTTACGTAGGATACAGTGATCCATTTTATCTCAAACTGACGTGACTTGTACTATTTTCATCTACTTCAACTTAGTTCCATTACGCACAACATTTAGGTTGACATATTAATAAGCGACGATTCCTCGCGGGGAAATAGTTGCCAAAATGAAAAACAAAACAACAATAATACGTGAAAGCGTGAGAAGAAATGCGAAGTTAAGTACATTTAATTTAGCTTACCTTGTTAGTCTATTTATCGAAAGTCTTGCCGTGGTGTTGATTCCGAAAATGTATGAAGAACTCTCACAAAAGATCAGTTCTGAAATTGAAGCTTGAAGAGCGTGGTAACTATTCTCGGTGTAAGGTAGTTAATTTTTTTTACATTTTGCTACAGCATCTGGGAAAAGATAAGGGTGCCCGCATGATATGCTACTGTGAGGAATGCTAGCAAGGTTGTAATATCGG
This sequence comes from Lytechinus variegatus, assembly GCF_018143015.1. Lineage (NCBI taxonomy): Eukaryota > Metazoa > Echinodermata > Echinoidea > Temnopleuroida > Toxopneustidae > Lytechinus > Lytechinus variegatus. The sequence goes on along the minus strand of NC_054754.1, from coordinate 8,970,526 downwards.
CAAATCCAAATCGACAATTCAGTTGTTTTATAATTTATATCATTTAATTTCTTCAACGAAGTATTCAAATTTGGTAAGATAGCAAAGCTACATTATCATTTATGAATTTATTCACCACCTTAACTTCATAATCTCAGAGGTCATTAAAGTAACGACTTTTAACGGCTTTTGTGCATGCCTTTTCTCAAAATTTCCTTAACATCGGAACCACCCTCTTGTAAAATGGAATATTCATTAAGTTAGCCGACTCATGCATATTAGTCGTAAATTTATATATACGTTTTCCGACCAATAAGCCAGGGTATCAATGACTTGTATAATTATGTCTTTGTTAAACGTGTCCTGAAAGCTTATACAATACATTAAACAGCGTTATATAACTGTATAATGACTCGTTTCTTTTTAAGAACAGTTGTGAAATGATTTACTGAAGATACAATGAAAATTATCTTCAATAAAGAAGAAGATTACATTTCATTGATTTTTTTTACCGTACGATATGTAGGAATGCTGCACGCATATGACGTCACAAATCAAATATTTAAAATTATAATAACTTTTCATTATTGATCGATTTTCTCAAACCTTCGTCAATATTTTTTTTATTTTTATGCTATTTATGTCTTGCCTGCATATAGCAGAGCGAGACTATATAGGCGCCGCTTTTCCGATGGCGACGGCGTCGTCAACATTGAAATCTTAACCAAGGTTAAGTAACTGAGAAAGTGTATTGACCTAGTTGTTGAAACTTGGACATAAGTGCATTTTTGACGAGCAAAAAAAAAAAAGGTTTTCAACCCAAAAATTTTAAGGGGGGACGTAGGAAAATAAATTGACAAGCAAAAAAAAAAAAAAAAAAAAAGGTCATCAACAACAAATTTAGGGGGGGACCGTCCCCCCTCCTCAAATTTAGGGGGGACACGTCCCCCCCGCTTCCGCCGCCTATGCATAAGTGTTATCAAGTATTACTGAACATCCTGCCTGAGTCAAAGGTCATTTAGGGTCGATGAACTTAGACCATGTTGGGGGAATCAATATCGAAATCTTAACCAAGTTCAAGTTTTTGAAATGTTGTCATAACTTCGAAAGTATAGGGACCTAGTTCTTAAAACTTAGGCACGAGGGTAATAGTTTATCACTAAAGATCTTGCCTGAGTTTCAGGTCACAAGATTAAGGTCTTAGGTCACTTACGGTCAATGAACTTTGGCCATGTTGGGGTTATTTGAGGATTTGTCATAACTTTTCAAGTTTATGGATCTAGTTCATGAAATGTCGACATATGAGCAACCATGTAACCCTGAATATCATGTGCGAGTTTTGACCAAGATCAAAGGTCACCTAGGGTCAACGAACTTTGCTCATGTTGGGGGTATTTGAAGAAATGTCATCCTAACTAAGAAAGTTTATGGATCTAGCTCATGAAACGTCGACATAAGGGTAATCAAGTATGAATGATTGATTTGCACATGTCTTAGGTCACATGATCATGGTCAAAGGTCATTTTGGGTCAATGGACATAATTTTTGATTATCATATTAGTGTTTTCTTCTGTGAATAATTATTTACTAGCTGTTTTCAAAGACAGCACTGCTGCTATATCGAATTGTGTAATGAAGGCGAGACTGCCATAGAGGAGTTCCACCTGTGAAAATTAACATTTTGTCAGGATGAAGTTCCCCTTTCATTATGTTATTGCTCAATATGCATGTACGAGTGTTTCGTGCCACAGACCTACCATCATGTACACAAAACCGCCTTTTCTTCAATGTATGTTTCCTGTTTCTGTCTACGTGCAATGATATTAGAATCGTTAGAATGTGCTGGTATATAATTATCTTAAATTCTTCTTTAAACAAAAGTTTACACGAAGTCAGTTTTCTGTTTCTCAAAAACGGATTGAAGAGATGACAAGATGAAATTCAATTTTGTCTGTCAACGTGAAGTTGTATTGGTGCCAACTTTACCCATTAGGGGCAGTGTCGGGGAATTTTGATTTTCTTTCAGGTGGGGGGTGGTGGGGGTGGCAAGACCAATGATTCTGTTTGATATTCTTTTTCCTTCCATCCTCTTCCCCCCTTTCCCTTCTTTTCTTCATCGGAGAGGTCACCCTGCCCCTGTATTATCGCCTCTGGTGCCCATTGGTTACTTGCGTCTCGTACTACCCATTGAATAATCAATATATATTTTTTTAATGTAAGACACCCCTAACCTCCATTTTCTAAATGACGTTCATGTATAGGCCTATATTTTAACACTAATATAGACCTGAAGATGAAAAAGAAAGTGAATGAATAAATTAAAATAAAACCCAATATTTGAACACAAGTATGAAGTTTTATGATCAGCAAATTTAAAGGAATTATTAATTTTTGAAAATCAATCCCCCATTTTTATCTCATCCGGCCCGAAGGGCAAGATGAACTTATGCCGTGGCGTGGCGTCCGTCGTCTGTCGTCCGTCCACAATTTCAAAATGCTACTACTTCGCCATTTCAAGTCCGATTTCAATTCTGTTTGCTTTATATGATAGCACAAGGTAGGACATTCAAAATTCTACACAGAACATTGAAATTCATTAAATATGCTAATTTATGTGCCTATTTCAAAATTCACAAAAATGCTACTTCTTCTTTATTTGTTGACCGATTTTGATTTTTTTGCTTCCATCTGGTAGAGCTTCATGAGGTTCACCAAACTTTTACACAGAATTTTGAAATTTTGACCAGAACAATTTTTATGCTAATTCATGCATATTTTTAAAAATTCACATAAAGTGCTTCTTCTTTATTTGTTGACCGATTTCGAATTTTTTGCTTCCATCTGGTAGAGCTTCATGAGTTTCACCAATCTTTTACACAGAATTTTGAAATTTTGACCAGAACAATTTTTATGCTACTTTGTGCGAAATTAATTTATGCATATTTTTTTTAGATTCACATAAAATGCTTCTTCTTTATTTGTTGACCGATTTTGATTTTTTTTCTTCCATCTGGTAGAGCTTCATGAGGTTCACCAATCTTGTACACAGAATTTTGAAATTTTGACTAGAACAATTTTTATACTAATTTATGCGAAATTTATTCAGAAATCACAGAAAATGCCTCTTCTTTATTTGTTGACAGATTTTGATATTTTTTCTTCCATCCGGTAGAACTTCACGAGGCCCAACAAACTTCTACACAGAATTTTGAAAATTTTCAGTAGAAAATCACTTATGCTAATTTATGCGAAATGTATTCATAAATCACAGAAAATTCCTCTTCTTTATTTGTTGACAGATTTTGATTTTTTTTCCATCTGGTAGAGCTGCATGAGGTTCACCAAACTTGTGCACAAAATTTTGAAATTTTATCTGGAAAATTATTTATATTAATTTATGCAAATTTTATTCATAAATCACAAAAAATGTTTTTTCTTCTTCATTTGTTGATCAATTTCAGTTTTGTTTGCTGTATATGATAGCTCGAGGTGGTGATACAAAATTTAAACATAGACTTTTGAAACTCATTGAATCTGCTATTCATATATTTTCAAAACTCACAAAAATTGCTTACTTATTTGTTGATTGATTTTGGTTATTTTTGTTCCATCTGAGAGCTACATTAGGTTCACCAAGGTTCTACAGAGTTTAGAAAATTTGACTAGATAATAATTAATACTTAATTCATATGAAATTTATTCAAAGATCACAAAAAAGGCTTCTATGTCATTTCTTCATCAATTTAAATTCTATATCCTCAATTATGTCACCAATATAATTCACTACAATGTCAACTGGGCTGAAATTAAAATTGTGTTACGAAATGCGGGATGACCTCCACATCATTGATGTGCTAGTTATATCCATAATAAAACCGCCCCCTATAATCTTATAACTTCTACTTCTAGATACACCCTTATTCTTGCTTACTTATGAAACCAAGCCAAGTTTTATGACATTAAGAACAGATCAATTACCGAATAATGGGGGCAGTCCGTAAAGGGTTTAAAAATGAAGCCGGTCATCAAAAAACAATCATTGAATACTAAAAAGCAGGGACATATTAACAATAGATCATTAATAATTATTCTTATATGTTGGACATCGCTTTCTGTTCAATTCTCGGTATTTTTTCACTTACGATGCAAAATACATGTAACGTGGATGTGGGTTGGACATGTATGTATACAGTAGCTTCAATATCTTTGATAATGTTTAGGGCAAAAAGTTGCGAAACGAGGCAAACGTTTGAGGGCTGAGAGTTTGGTTAGGGTGGGATGTATTGGGGTTTTATGGCGGGGGGGGGGGGCAACGCGACCGAGAGTGGCAAGTGAACCTCGAAATCGACGCTTTTCAGTATTATGTCTTACATTCGCATGTGAAATTCCAATCGATCAGGTTTTAAGGAAATATGAAAACATATTGATGAAATAATGAATGGGTTTAATTAATTTGTAAATAAATATTTTGGGGTGATAATTTGAGGTACCCCAGCAGGGCCCTGGGAACTATTTTTAACAGGGGGTGCTGATGTAAATTTAACAAGCCCCCCCCAAAAAAATAAATAAATAAATAAATAAAAGGGGGGTTGTGTACAAAATATAGGTCATGTTTGTTACAACTTTTCATTCTGTCACACCTACCAGAATCTCATGGGGTGCTTCCTATGGAGAATAATAGTACACGCAGTACCCCCCCTCCCAGAAAAATATTGGGGGTGCTTCGCTTCACAGGGCCATGGTCCCTAGCCTCACCCTCTCCCGTACACCAATCATAGATAACCATAAATTACATATGTTTCATAAAACTGTTCGCAATATAAGAGCGACTGTAAGAACGACTGGTGATCCTTCTTGTGCATGGTAAATGGTATATACATTGGCGATGGTTTAGCGCGTAAGAAAGGACCACCAGTCCTTCTGAAAGTCGCTCTTAACTTCCGAACAGCTTTACGAAAAGGCCCCAGCACACAATGATTTTCCTGCGGCATCAATATTAGTGACGATTAGAATGTGTACAATGGCTGGTTATTATTTATTTTCGGGAAAAGAACGTACAGAACACGAAGAATTATTTATAAAATGAAAGACATCATTATTACAATACATGTACATTTTACAGACGGCTATATGATACATACAATTTTTCTTTCATTTAATAGCATGTTTTCCGACTCTTATGGTGCATTCTTGTCTGATTAATTTTGTTGTAAAAAAACACAGCATGCATTTTTTTTTTTTTGGGGGGGGGTAAACTGATTCCAAATATTGTGAAATATCAAACCAAAGATGCGTCAATATAATTCGTTTTCTTTGACTCCTTTAGTTATTTTATCCGTCATTTAGTTAAATTTTACTAAACTATCTTAATATTTGACTAATGTATGATTTTAGTCAGCTGAAATGCATTTATTCACTCTTTCTTATCCTGTTCATAATTTACCTTTGAAATCATACATTGCAAATACATCGATGTTGATATTCCCTTCATCAGATCATGCTTAATAAGCCTTCATCTATAAATTTATCAAATATTCCTGTACACACATGCAGCATATTAAACAATTTACAAAAAGGGCAAATCCATCAAAATAATGTAAAATATCATACGTTTATGCTATTAACAATCTGTTTTTAAGACAATATGAAAATCAATCAAGCTGCTATGCCGCTAAATATCATTTCCCACGCTGAACTTTGAATATTATGGGTCGTTCCGTGCCGAAGAAAAGTTTTTCCAAAGATGTAATTAAAGGGGTTGTGCCTTTTGGAAACAATATGACAACATTGTGACAGAGGTATGGACGGACAAATTATGAAAGACAAACACATGTAAACACCCAGTGGCAAACATTTAAATGCTGTATATCGGGAAGGTGCAGGCGCACCCCGTAAAATTTCACCCCCCCGAATGCCTCTTTTTTTTGTTCACCACCCTTTTTTTAGCGATGACCCCACCCCCGTCTCTAATTTTGACTCGAGATCATATGCCCTTTGATTTCTGAGTGATGCCCCTTTTCTTTTGCTTGTACAAATTTGGGACAAAATGCACCCATTCAAAAAATAAAAATAAAAAAATTGCGTGATCCGCGGCTGAATATCCATTTATTATAGTCAAAGAATGCTCAAATATTGTACTTTAACTAATTTCGTCTTTAATTCTTCAGAAAGTGAAATATTGATTCACAACAAATTTATACAAAAATATTTTCAATATATATATATATATATATATATATATATATATATATTGAAAATATTTTTGTATAAATTTGGGTTCCAACTTTCATTTACCCCACAAAGGTACTCCACAGTTAAGTACATGTTTATACTATGACAGATAAGTCTCAATAATGATGAACAATGCAAAATGTACATATTCTTCATATTTTTTTTCTTTTTTAAAGTGCTCGCATGGTTGAATTTAATGCAAAGCGATTCATCTATACACAAGTCATGAAACTCGACTTTGGAAATATATACAATTAATGAATAAAATGAAGTGGTAATGAAGCTACCAATTGTTTAACTTCTGATTTGCGAAGCTGCAACAAAGTGCTTGTGACTGCTTTTATTCAAAAAGGGGGCGCTGCATTGCATTATTATATCTACAACATCCGATAGCAATCTCATGGTATACAGTTGTCTACTATCTATTCATCAGCGAGTTATTTTACTTTCAGTCATGGCGTTTTGTAATCATGGAGGAAGGAGGGGGATGGGTGCAATCTCAAATATAGTGTGAGGTTTAGGGCATGTCCCTTTTCAACGATTTGACATATAGCGAGGGGGTTATATAGCTACCGGTTCTGAATTTGACCCGGTGTCGGGAACAATATTGACCCCTTTTTGGTATTTTCTTTCTAAAGATGATAATTAGTATATCAACACATGCATGTTGTAATATTCAAGACACAGCTGCCCCCAAGCCCCTAACCCGACAGAGAGCATTCCCCAAACCTGACTCTATCAAATGTACAACATTCGGGTGGGGTGGGGCAAGACATCAATTATTTTGCTAAAGCCGGGGTAATATTCATCAGCGCTTATAAAACTGTATTAAACGCTTTATAAATATTGACATTATCATCGTGGCCGTACGCATAATTTTTCCAGGATCAAGATGCGCGCAATTTTTTTAATCATGAAAACGAGGGAGCGAAGCAACCGAGCTGTGATGGGTGCGCTTTTGTATTTTCTAAATTGAAATTGAAGGATTTGTGAAAAATAAAGAATTTTTCTCAACACTTCTTGGGAGGGGGGGACAACTGCCCCTCCCCCGCTGCGTATGGCCATGATTATCATTTATTATTGTATCCATTAAACTACGTAAAGATCATTAGGAAAATTAGGAGCGGAATAACAACCAAGAGAAACATGAAAAATAGACTCGATTGATCAGTTCCTGGATTTCGAACCTTGCGGGTCCTGGTCGGGTTGACCGTGTTGTGTTTTGCTTTCATGATTGCATCCCGGGCTCCTGGCCATGCATGGGGGCCAACCAACCGGTAGAATGGTGGATAGTTGGGACCGAAGAAGAATTTGAAGGCAAGTACCGGATCCGACTTCAGCAGATCCGTGAACCGCGGTAGACATCCGAGCTTTGCAGCTACCATGTCACAGTACGGGATCGGTGGAAACTAGAAAATTCAATCGAATGAATAGAATAAGTTAAAAACATAGGCCTACGTAAGAATCCTTAAATATCCTATTGTAAACATGACCGTCATTATTGATCAACATTAGGGGTTATTTGTAAACCGTTGGTAGGCCTAATGAACCAGACGAATATATAGAGAGCTGGAGTTTCTTATAATATTTCATGGCGTACAATATTCAAAGAAAACAAAAGTGCTCTATATAGTAGAGTGAACGAGCCAAAATTCGGCTATGCCCTCCCCTAAGTCAGAAATCAAGAATGCGAGCAAAACAAAAAGTAATTAATAAAAGTCCAAGACATTGAGTCGGCTAGATAATTAAGCAAATCTGATACGATTTGTTTTGTTGAAAATAGGCCTACTATAGCTCTACCCCAAGCTCTCCAAACACAGTCCCGACCTCTGCAGCACTTCCTATTCGTTGTTTGCATTTTGTAAAGTGAACACAAACTTCAAGAAACGGGGTTCATATCCTTGTCTTACAAAGGAAAAATGGTTGATTTATTTGATATTAACGATTGAAAGCTATTCTCTAGTTAGACCCATCCTGGAGTTTCTCTTTTCTTCCAGACGAAGAATTGTGACATCAGGGTTTGTATAGTTGATACTGATAAGGATCAATCGAAACACTTTGGAAAACTGATAACAGGGTTCCCTCTTATCCAATCAATCGTAACTATAGAAATCCATCAGTGCCATGTTTTTTCTGGAGGAAATTCGTACAATATCCTTTGTAACACAGAGAAGCAAAGTGAATTTTCAAGAAAACAATGTGTGTATGAATATATATCACAACCAGAAAATATTTTGAACAAACATGCAAAATAGATGTTGACGTTGCTGGCCGTCCATAGTTGCGATTGATCGAATCAATCGTATTTCTTTGTAAGACGGGGCCCAGGTTATACGTACATGTATCTTCGGATTGCCGTAGATCATCTTAAAGATATTTTTCCTCCTGGCTACATCCTCTAGCATTCTCTCCTGGCATGGTAGTTCGACCAGTCCCTTGAAGACCCGCGCCGCCAGACGGGCCTGGAGTTCATAGATGGGCCCTTGGGCACCTACTGAGTTGGTGGCACCGACCATGGCTATTGTCTGGTGGGCTAGACGCGGCGGGAAAACGTGCCAATAAAGTTCCAGATCTGCATAAGACTCTAATTGAGATGAAAAAAAAAACGACCGATGATACACAATTATTGATTTGTTTATGATGTGATGGGTTCGCAGGTAAAAATTCATTTTGACAAACATGAAAATCAAAGATTCGGCTTTCTAAATGAAGGTCTTAAAACAAAATATGTATTGCAATGCCATAAGCACAGTATAGATGTACTTGCCGCGCTCCATTATGTGGAAAAAAGTAAGAAATGAAGAAAGAAAAAGAATTTGAAGGTCATTGATAGAAAACTGAATATTGGATAAGCGAACACAAAATGAAAACATACTTCGCTTCTACGAAATAAACAGAAATAAAAAGAGAAATGCAAGTAGGCGAATAAAATAAGAATCGAACCTTGCAGGATGGACTTGTCGATGAATGGAAATTTGAACTCATAACCAGTCGCGAAGATGACCGCATCGACGTTCTCGATCACGGTGCCGTCGACGAAGATGACATCGGTTTCCGTGAAGCGAGCGATGTTAGGTTTGGCTTTGAGAGCACCGCACCAGATCCGAACCTCAAGATTGAAAAGAAAAATTTAACTTACACAGTCACTTTCTCCGCTTCGAATTAAAGCGATTAAAAAGAAAGAGAAAGGGTGCATTTTTAAGGGTACTTTTATTTGAATTATTCGTTTGTATAATCTTATTACTACCTTTTTACGGACATGCTGGAATATTGGCAAAACGTGTTGCGTGTTATATTTATTTATTTTTTATCATAATAGTTACTTGCCGTCCTCTATTTCAATTACTTTCTAATACTCCTTTATCGTTAGTGACATTGAACTATATTTTGCAAGTAGGCCAACATTATTTTGCTGGGATTTGGGAATGAGTGTATCCCCTCTCCTGGCAGTTTCATTTTTTCCCATCAAATTCTACAATATTCCTAATAGACAGCGGGAAAAAAGATGCGAAAAGGTGGATTTTTTTTTGGGGGGGGGGGGCAATAGGGTGCCAGCTAACTCGGAGTTTTGGAAAACTCGGTCCCGCCGGAACGATACTGAATTATTAAAAGGGATCAAAGATCGACAACAATGTGCTTTACAGCATTGAATACAATTTGTCTGCTAAATTATAAATGGGATTTTTTAACAGTATTATTTTCATATTTTCCCCGAAAGCGGGATTTAATTTCGGCACTTCACTTCAATCATGCAGTTCTGAATTTGGAACGATGATGGACAAAAATGCCTTTGCTCCCCGGTTTGCTCTTGCCAATGTTTGTCCAGTGCCCCCTCCCCTCTACCCCTAGGATGACTTGGTGGAGCTATAAAATTGGGGGGGGGGGTCCTTACCCCTATCGTATCATTGACCATCAGACTAGTGGAAGCGAAGAGTGGCCTGTCGGATTTTAGGCCAAGACTGTCCATATCTAACCGGTAAGAGATGAATGACTTCATCCACATCTTCCACAGGGCGAGGGGCACCAAGCCCCTGACTCGACGATTGATGTACGTATCGATGGGAGCACCCCCTGGCCCCTGCCTGGGTAGCACTGTCGTACCGGTCCTCATCGAAAGATAGGTCTGGTCAAGATAAATCGAAGAAAAATTAAAAAGAATGTCTCCGATAGGATAAGGACAAAGATTGTTACATCTGTAGTTGCGATGAATCTACATCAGAGCATTTTACACAGGAAATGGAATGAGGAATGCAAACCCGGGAATGCAAACTTGTTTTCTATGACTTTGTGACAACTATATTCTTTCTGTCCCACAGATAATCCGTTTTGAAGACTTCGATTAAGTCTTGGAAATGCACATTTTCAAAGCCTCCCAACCTGCGAATTTTGCCATTGTAAGCGCAAAGATTATTCGCTTGCGCTACGCGCGTTGACAAGTTGCTCGAGACGTTGTCAATTGTAATTTTACTATTCAATCAATATCCAGTAGTTGTTTTGACTTCTTGACTTCAAGAAAACAATCTTCAGCAAACAACACCCGCGGTCATGCCGGTCCGTCTTTGCAGACAGGGAAGCCAGTAAGTTGTTGCTGTTGTTGCTACTGTTATTTTGTTGCCGTTGTTTGTGTTGTAACGGTGTAACGGTGTACTCTCACTCAAAGCAGAATACAGGGGCCGTGGTAAAGGAGATGGGGGTGGTTGGGCTTTCTTTCGCCCCGACTTTTCCAAAACCGTGTACAAAAACGGGAAAAAATTACCATCTGATTGTAATTTTTGGCATGGTCACCCCCCCCCCCCCCCCACCCACTTTCAGAACCGTTCCGCGGCGCCTGGAATTATGCGTCACTCATGTTTAAACATATAATCATCTCATGTTAATTTTCATCATCATTTTTTGAGTAGGCCTTCGAACAGTTGAAATGTGCTCATTATATAGTGTTCGAGTTGATTGAGTAGGACTACAGGAATACTGTCACCGATATCATTCAATTGGTAGAAAGAGAGATGTATGTTTTTACCATTTTCGCATGCCTGCTGGTGTCGACCGCTACATCACCCGCCGAATGCGAACCACCTATTTGAAAAGAAACGAGTATTTAAAAAAAGAAACACTACAGTATTAGGAGAGAAAATGTTTTCCATAATTCAGTAAATTGGCACCATGCGTACTCCCCCAATGGCATCTTACATAACTTAGGAAGTGACGAAATGGATATGATGGAACGAGAGGCAAATTTACATACAAGACACGTGAGCTGATATATGATACTGATCGGTATACCCCTGACAATGCCTGATGTAGCTACTTTCAAACTGTACATCCCGGGAACAAAAGTGATTTTTTTTTTTGGGGGGGGGAAGACAATGATAAATTCCTTTATTTTGTGCACTTAACGTTAATTCAAATAAAATGAATATCACTCGAATGACGTATAAAATATAAACGCGTTAGTCCGAATATTGATATATATGAATCTCAACGAAAAGTAATAGGATAATTTTTACATTCCTTATTCCTTATATGACATAGCAATAATCCTAAAGGGGAAAAGACTTTACCGACGACGACGACGGTTTTTCCAGCGTATTTCTCTCCGTTCCTGAAGTCGCAACTGTGAACGATGTCGCCCTTAAAGTCATCCATTCCTGGAAGAGAGGGAATATAGCTCTTGTTATGAAGCCCTGAGCACACCATCACCGCATCGAACACCTCCTCGTCGACCTCACCACTCGGGCCCTGGCTCTCCACGTGCCATTGACCTAGGAAGAAACAGTAGGACTCCATGACATATTATTTTTTTCAGATGAAATTGCAGTTTGATAACTATGAAATTTCCAAATACCATGTTTTTTCGAGGCCTCTAAACACAATGTACTATCATGGGTGTCGATCACGGGGGGATGGGGGGATATATACCCCCCAATATTTCAAGTGGGGGATGGTTTGTATTATCACCCCCCCCCCAATAATTTAGGGTAGAAAAATAATGATGATGATGAAAAAAATGAAAAGTTTGATCATGATGATTATAGTGATGATTATAGTATGCCATCAATCAGTTTGTTTCCCTCGCAATTTGTGTATATTGTTATTAAATAAAAACATTCTTTTCAGGACTATTAAACAGATGGGTGGAGGTTCAAGATGAAAAAGAATGAAATGTTTATGTATATGATATTTTTAAACACATGACATAAAAGGACCCCAATGAAAAACAACTTTTATTGATAGGGTGTTCCATCCCATCAGTGGTGAATAAATTGATTTTAATAAATCAATTAATTCAAAAGGGTGGAAAAATAAACGGGAGTAAAAGGGTGGCAAGAATAAGTCGTCTAAGGAATGACGGTGCCCGATGGCGCACGAGAAGCCACACAGTTTGTAATTTGTGCTAATTGGTCCGAATCTGCATTTTATCATCATGCATTAAGAAGAAAAAAGATATTGCCAGTCGGGTTAGATTTAAGAGAGAAGTTGTATACAGAGAGGCGTCGATCCTAGGTGGGCAGGGGGCGATCGCCCCACCAATGAAAATATGGGGGAGGCAAACATATCGTATTGCCCCCAATAATTCCGCATGTGCAGCTAAAAAAATAAAATAAGATTGTAATGCTACACTGAAATCAGCAAGCGAGATTGAGATAGATGTACCAACTCGATTTTGATTTAAAATCGTGCTCAAAATGTCTGCTTTTCAGATTGGAATATAAAAATTTTCAGCTCCCGCTTCGCGCTCGCATCATTTTTTTGTACCAAAAACCCATGATTAAATACGTGAATAGAATGTCCCGTTTTCAGTTCTAAACCTCAAAAGAGCTCCCGCTTCGATTTGCAACAATCTTTTGTTGGATATATATCTTGTTCTTTATTGAAAGCGTCCATTAAACTGTCTTTTTTTCCAGATCGAAATATCAAAATTTTCAGCTCGCGCTTTGCGCTCGCATCCATTGTTCTTTTAGATACCCATCTTAATCATTGGTACCAAAAATGCTTAGAATATCAAGCTTTCAGGTCAGAATATAAAGAAATTTCAGCTCGCTCTCTAGTGAGATACATGTATCTATCCTCCTCATGAGTTACTACAAACAAACCTAAACAGGTACATTTTCCTGTTTTTATGTAATACAAAAAGATTTCAGCTCGCGCTTCGCGCTCGCATTGTTGATGAGGGTGAGATATGCGTCTCTTTCTCATGAGTCATATATAAATATAAGCCTATGTGTGTGGGGGTGTGGGTGAGTTTGTTCGTTTTGTGTGATCGAGCGCCTTTGGAACGTTGATTCGTGATTTTGCCCCCCTCCCAATCTGAAAAATGGATCGACGCCCCTGTGTATCATGCTCAATCAACAGATCACTACATGTATGTACATGGTCCAGACAATTTTTGTCATTTTTTTCTTTCGTATGAGTTTAGAATAGGCTTACTTGTAACACAAATTGAATTTAAAAAAAAAATAAAATAAAAGTGCACTACACTACAACAATGAAGGAATTTCCAAGAACACCATGCATCATCAACCTCTCCTAAATGTCCTAACTTGCGATTTTAGTGGGGCGTAATGTTGAAAGATCCCCATCCACAATAACTTTTGTGTCAATCACCCCCCCCCCCAACCAAGAATACCGATCGACACCCATGTGTACTATCATGAATATATTGAGATATCTAAATAACTATTGTAATACATATTTAACTTGATATTGAATAACTTTAATTTCAATTGTTTATATCATTTTCAAAGTCAAATATCCAGAATCCCCCGAAACAACAACAACAACAACAAATGAAGATGAAAAAAATTACCAGTCTTATCGAAGTCTTCCATGGGCTCCACACGAATAACCCTCGTGTTCAATCGTATATGCGGCTCGAGATCAAAATGTCTGGCATAATCCTGATAATAGTTTAGAACCTGATTGCCCTGGATGTACGGCGAGACAGATGGATCGAAAGGGTGGTCACTGAAACACATCATCTCCTTGCTCGAGTTTGTGATGAGGCAGTCGTAGATGGCGCCCCTCGTCTCTGTTCCAGGGGCCCTTCGGTCGCTGGTTACCCAGACACCACCTGGAGACAAAATGATAGATCATGTTCAGGAAGAGAGAGAGAGAGAGGGAGAGGGGGAGAAAAAAAAAGAAAATGCCCCTCTCCTCCCAGTAAACATTAAAATTAGTTCGAATGAGAGATTGGATAAAAAATAACACATCCGTGAATAGATAAGCACATAATTTGAATTGAATTGAATTGAATAAAATATTCTTACCCTGTGGCTATTTCCAAACTCAGCAAAATTATTCTCTCATCATGTTCATGATTAATGTTACAGTCATACAAAGAACAAACCGACTCGAGACCGATCAAACCTATTGTGTTTTTTTTTCTTCAAGGGTACAAAATCGATCGGGTTGGTATATGTAACTGCGAGATATCAAAGACCGATAAATACTCAAATTGGTAGTCCCATCAATCAAGTGGAATCAAAAGAACAATCTAATACACACTTATTCATATGTTTTGTGGCACGAAGATTATTCAAATAGTCTGATCTTAATCACAGTGTCCCCCACAAAAAGGCACGCTTTAAATAAGCACATAGTTTATAAAGTAAAAATAAACCAACTGAAGTTAATTTTAATTTCTAAAAAGTTCTCCTTTCCGTTCCACATATTGGTAATTAGTCAACGATTGATTAAACTGAATTATGAATAATTATTTTAAATAACTTCAAAATTCGAATTAAAAAAAAATGTATTTGGAAAATTTGGGCATAGTAATGCACGCAAATATCTTTAGATTCGAGAGAATAGTAGCATGGTATCAACATACCTATTTGTTCTGTCTGTTCGAAGCACACAGGTTCGAATCCCTCCTCGAGACAGCTTTTGGTAGAAACCAGACCGCTTATCCCGGCCCCAATAACAGCAACCCTTTTCACAGCCATGGCGAAATATTAGTGATGATCTGAAAATTGGAGTTACAATATATATTTCACCGTTTTACATGTGACCTTGGACTATTTATAAAGCTTTTCTTAAAGTTTCTCATTTACGCACACAAAATACAAATATTGTGGATTGAAGACATTTTTAAAGAGAAATTATTTATAGGAATAATTTCAAGCAAAGAATACGAAGAATTTCAATATATAACCAAGGACACCTTATATCTTTGTGAATCAATGACTTTCTTATACACAGTTCGCTGTATGTCCTCGATTTAAAAGTGAGTTTTTCATATTAGTCAGCTTTGCGTGTATGTCACAGTGGAACTTCACGAACGATTGTCATGGTAACATGACAATTATTTTCTCTGCTGGAAATAAACACATAAAGTAAACGTTATAAACAAAATTCAATGTAGATACCTACTACACACTGTGAACAGAGAATAGTGTGCATATTTAATAGAAAAGTATATATTGTGAACAGAATTCAGTGTGAACATCTAGTACACACTGTGAACAAGTTACAATGCGAATGACTAATACACACTTTGAAGAGAATACAATGCGAACAACTAGTACATACTGAACAAAATTCAGTGGAACAACTAGTACACACTGAACAAAATTCAGTGTTAATAGCTAGTACACACTGTAAACAAAATTCAGTGTTAATATCTAGTACACACTGTTAACAGCATACAGTGTTAATACCTAGTACACACTGAATAGAATACAGTGTTAATACCTAGTACACACTGTAAACAGAATACAGTGTTAATACCTAGTACATACTGGACAGAATACCGTGTTGATACCTAGTACACACTGTGAACAGAATACAGTGTTAATACCCAGTACACACTGGACAGAATACAGTGTTAATTCCTTGTACACACTGTGGATAGAATACAGTGTTAATATCTAGTACACACTGGACAGAATACAGTGTTAATACCTATTACACACTGTAAACAGAATACAGTGTTAATACCTAGTACACACTGTGGACAGAATACAGTGTTAATACCAAATATACACTGTGAACAGAATACAGTGTTGATACCTAGTACACACTGTAAACAGAATACAGTGTTAATACCTAGTACACACTGTTAACAGCATACAGTGTTAATACCTAGTACACACTGGACAGAATACAGTGTTAATACCTAGTACACACTGTAAACAGAATACAGTGTTAATACCTAGTACACACTGGACAGAATACCGTGTTGATACCTAGTACACACTGTGAACAGAATACAGTGTAAATACCTAGTACACACTGGACAGAATACAGTGTTAATTCCTTGTACACACTGTGGACAGAATACAGTGTTAATATCTAGTACACACTGTGGTCAGAATACAGTCTTAATATCTAGTATACACTGTGAACAGAATACAGTGTTAGTACCCAGTACACAGTGTGAACAGAATACAGTGTTAATACCTAATATACACTGTGAACAGAATACAATGTTAATACCTAGTACACAGTGTGAACAGGTTACAGTGTTAATACCTAGTACACACCATGGACAAAATACACTGTTGATACCTAGTACACACTCTACACAGAATACTTTGTGAAAACATAGTACATACGGTGAAGATAATACAGTACAAACGACTATAGTTCACACTGTGAAGAGAATTCAGCAGAACTACTACACACTGTGAACAAAATTCAGAGTGAACATCTAATACAAACTGTGAGCAAGTTAGAATGCAAATAACTAGCACATACTTTGAAGAGAATACAGTGCGAAAAACTAATACACACTGAACAAAATTCAGTGGAACAACTATTACACACTGTGACCAAAATTCAGTGTGATCATATAGTACACACTGTGAACAAGTTACAATGTGAATAAATAGTACACAGTGTGAACATCTAGAACACACTGTCAACAGAATTTAGTATGAACACTAAACACTTTGTGAACAGAATTCAGTGCGAACTAGTAGGGCCTACCGACTGACAGTGTGTTTTCACGGCGAAACCGTCCACTATACTTTTACCACTTCGCGAACGACTGCCATGGAAATATGACAATTATTTCTCTGCTGAAAAATAAACACATACAGTACACACTGTGAACAAAATTTTCATTCTTGTCAAAACCAACTTTATTTTGTAACAGTGATGCACCTTCTAATAGCCAAAAATAGAAATATTTCCACTGTGACAAATTAGCAATTTTAATTCCACTCTGTCGAAAATATTCATTAAGTGTAGAAATATTTTTTTTATTCCAGTCATTATCTTGATAATAAACTTCTTGGTGAGAGAGTGGAATTTGCCATGTGTCCACCCTTATTTACAACATTAATAATTTAATAGAGCAAATGGTTTTCTCTTTCTTAAAACTTTCAATGTAATTTACATTGTGACAACAATATGCCAGGGCTTAAATTAATCCAATGCAACCAAGGCAATGATCTTTGATGTCCTATTGGTCTCAAAGATCTTCTCATTTGCCTTGGATATTGTTGTGCCCTTCTGAAATGTGCGCCATAGAAAGTGGTCTTACCCTTAAAATATTAAAATTAAATGCCAGCTGCGATGCGAATCTGTTGGTAAGCCGAATTGTAAAAAATATAGGCCTATTCCACTACTGATTATAATCTGATTATTAAACTGTTAATAATATTATTAATGATCATGATGATGATGAACATAATAATAATGATGATGATGATAATAATAATGATAATAATTTTGATAACATTGGTGAAAGTAATTAGCCTACATACTGATGATAGTAAAAAGGAATGAAATGTTTTAATCAGAAGATGGAGAAGCTCCCAGTAGTTTCCCATTAGTAAACCAAGAATAAACAAATGTTATTCTCATTGCATTCTAATCACAAGATAGGAAACATTAAATGCGTTTATTATACCACGATCCAGATGACTTTGTGTTTACAGAAATACAACTATAGTTTCACGTTCATAACCACATATCATCTTGCTCGTAAAATGATGCTCAGAATAATGATCACAATCACCACAAAAACTTCCCGATTTAGTTGACATAATATGTCATTTGCTCCAGGCTTTATATTGCAATAGGGTCTTATGTCAGGTTTAGGGTTAGGTGTAAGAAAGGGTATAGTGTTACATAATAGTTCAAGTCCACCCCAGATAAACGTTGATTTGAATAAATAGAGAAAAATGAGACTAGCATAACGCTGAAAATTTCATCAAAATCGGGTGTAAAATAAGAAAGTTATGACAATTTAAAGTTTCGCTTATTTTTCACAATACAGTGATATGCACAACTCAGTGACATGCAAATTGACAGTCGATGATGTCCCTCATTCACTTTGTCTTTTGTTTTTTTATTGTTTGAATTATACAATATTTCATCTTTTACAAATTTGACTAAAGAAGGGCCAACTTGAGTAAACCATGCATGTGTTAATTCCACATGTTCAGGGAGGAATTAATTGTCGTTTCATCTGTCAATGAGGAGAAAATTAGAAAATTTCACATTTCATATAATAAGATACAAAAGAAATAGTGAGTGGATGACGTCATCAGCTTCCTCATATACATACCGACCAGTATGTGTATAATTATAACTGTTTTGTGAAACTTTAAAATGTCATAACTTTCTGATTATACATCCGATTTTGAAGAAATTTTCAGTGCTATGCTTGTTGGATATTTCTCTTTTTATTCAAATTAACTTTTTGATGAGGTGGACTGGTGGACTGAGTTGGTCATTCCATTTGTGTGTGGAATTTGTTGCGGAGCAAATGTCATTGAACTGTTTCGTAGATCATCTGTCCGTGTCAAGTTTACACTACTACCCTTGCTGGAAAGAACACAACTGTTCTCATACCGGACAATGTGAAAACATTATGCACACTGATAAAGTGCTCAAATTCAACAGTGTGAAGATGTTGTCAGACTGTGGACACCTCGACAGTGTGACAGTTCACAGCGTTTTCACACGGGTCGACTATGTGAATATGATTCACAGTGTTTTGTGTTCCACACTGAACACACTGGTGTCTCAGTGTTCATTTCAGTATGAACGTACGTGGTACAGACCTACATGTATAACGTTGCAACATAGCATAACTTCCCCGGTTGTATGGTATAACTACTTTCATGTGAAAGGTTTCAGTTTCATTTAATGATTACCCGTTATGGATTTTGAAAGGAAATTAACCGGAGATATATTTATACCCGATCTGCGTCTATTGCTACACTGCTAAAGCCGGGGTAATTATGCTGCATATACTGTAGAGCGCTTATACAATTCTGACAAAGTAAGTATTAAGCGCTATATAAGCAAGTATAATTATTATTATTTTGTGGTCCCCTTTTACAAAAGACATTATTTTCTTATTTGTACATCAATAACATTGTCTTTGTGTAATATATTTTTGGTAATAAATTTTCGACTTCAACTTCTACTACAGGCCTAGGTAGTAGAAATAGGGAAGAGATGAGTGAATTTTAGGACAATCATTTGCTGTTGTCGAAGTGGCTACATTGGGGAAATAAGAGTAAGGCATGTTGTTAGTTCTACATTAGCTGTGGACAATACTACATCTAGGACTATGGATATGCAGTAGCAACTACTTAGTAAATCACGGAATAATATGCAATACTGTACCGATTCATGATACAAGTGCGAATCTGTATGACATATCGCCATCAAACCATATACATGATTTACAGGGCCTACCCTGGATATAGCGTATAACACATCAGAAGATAAACATAATAATGCTGTCTTTTGTCCATTTTGGAAGCACATTTACATAGCGTGACATGCGACGGACAAGATTATTTTATTATCATAAAGATCACTAATACAACCTGAAAACATATTCTGTATCGAATATTCAGTATTATAATTGCTTACCTTGGCACGGGTGGCTTGTTCTAGATAATGTGACTTCGCTGTGATGTGCGTAATAGAATGTTATGTAGCATGAGTCGATTCCGATCTTTTTTTGAGTATTTTTTGTTTACTCAGCCGGGGGAAGTCACTGCATCAGAATAATGACCCATTCAATATGTTCGTGACCAATAAGTTGATGCAGAGTTCAACGCCTTTTGCATGAAATAGCAGCTGGCAGTATCGATGAACTCACGATGAAATCGTCACATCCCCATGCAGGGCTTTCCTTCTCATCAATTAAAGGTCGTTTTGATACATTTTTTTTAATGGATACATTTGACGCTACGCGCGGTGCAAAGTACACTGGTAAAATGAAACGAAGAGGGGCAGTTGAAGTTAAATTAGAAACTATTTTTGAGCTGTTTATTATGTGCTCCATCCTGCGGTTTTCTTTCTGCTTTAAGGAATAAATAAATGAATAATGAAGTATCATGAAAATCAATTATAACATTCTTCTTATTCCAGCTTTGGTGAGTAGTGTGTGGTCTGTTTTCACTTGGTGTTCAGTTCAGTTGAAGAGATCCCATTTTTCTTCTTTCTGCATGGGTCATAGAAAACGAGACTTTAGTTAATATTAATGCATGTGTCATTTATTCATTGGTAACTATTTCGGTATTATTCATATTACATAAAAGGTGACAAGTTTTAATTTACCTCCAGATTCCTTCTTATAGGCCTATACAGAGTGACACTTCAATTGAATTGAATTGAATTGAATTGACACACACCCCATCATTCACTGAGAAAAGCATAGATAAATGTGTCCCCGGTATATATCCACTTTGTCTAGTACTACCAGATGGTCAAATCGGAGAAATGAGAAAAATATATATTTTGTTTAATTTACCACATCTTCATCATGGGGAGTGGGAGAAAGGGTGGAAGAGAGCGGGAGGGGGGGTGAGATAATGACGTGAGAGAACTGAAGCCTGTGTATGTCATAGAGATATATAGTAACGCAAACTAATAATATATCTCTATGGTGTTATAGATGGGAGAGGGAGGGGGGTGAGACGGACAGAGAGGACATGACTGCAGGTGGGGGATGGGTAAGTTTTACAGGAGATGACACATACGGCGAGGGGTGTTTCAACACTTCAGCTAATTATTTTCTCGCTGTAAACGACAGAAAGGGTTTGGAGTTCAAGTTGTTGACCTCCACGTAATTTACCCCTGTCGGGTTTTATCTGTCAAGGTTTGACAGAATACAGAATCTACCACAATTTGCTTTCTGATTAATGACACAGATTTTCAACCGCCAGAATGTGTTTCGTACTATCTTTCATAAACTTTGTCGATCATCTTGTCTATACACAGCGAAAACTGTGGTGTTAACCGGTGTTCATAGAGGACCACACCAGTTATTTTACACCGGTGTCAAATTAGTGGTGTTAGTTTTACACCTATAGGTGTTATTACAACACCTTTTGTTGTTACATTTACACTCTTTGGTGTTAATCTCTAGGGTTTAATTTTAACACCTCAGGGTGTGGTCCTCTATTAACACCTATTGGTTTCAGTCATAACACCGCAGTTTTTAGAGTGTATAGAAAAAATAATGTAGAAAGACATAAGACAGTAACAAAAGGGGGTGGCGTCTCACATTGGGGTGTGGGTAGGGGGCCATTGCATCTTATGATTTTCAAGTACAGTGACAAAAACAAAATAAAAAAGGGAGGAAGAGGAAGAAAAGGGAAGGGGAAAAACGAAGAAGGGCTTTAACAAGAGAGCTTTTGGCAGTGTAAATCTACAATACCCCTTTCTTTAACTTAGAAGAGATAAATGACGTCACGTTTACACTGTACAAATATATTACAGGTAAAATTTTAACCAGCAAGAGGGTGTCCAACCAATCCGGGGCAGTATTTTACCAAATGCGGGAAGCATATTGTCCAGTAAGGTTTAAAAAATAAGCAGCAATTACTTTAGAATGGCCAAAATGATGGTTGGACACAAATTAATTCCCCTCATGGAATATCTTTACCCATTTTTTTAAGAGTGTAGTGTGTCTTGCCCCAAGCACTATACCCTGGCGCTGCCCTCTAGTAATTTCTAAAATTGTATTATGGAGATGGGAAGTTACCGTATCTCCCACCAAACCAACTTTGTCCTGGCTATTCAGGTATTTAAAAAAATTCAAAATCTTATCCGTCATTTAGTTTGATTCCATTCATTCTCATCTTAATCTAAAGACAATATATGGACCAAGCTGCTCGCTCCCTCCATTCTGCACCTGCACTCTGACATTAAGATAATACTAGTAAATATAATTTGTAATTGTTTTCCGGGGTTGCCAAACAGTAAAGATAAATAGTGGCAACACTTGCAGCCTTCTTAAATCGATGTTATAGAAAATGCAACCTTTAGTCGATTTGACATTTTCCGAACCTAGAAATTTTCTTTCCGATGAAGTTTTTTTCTTGATTCGTGTTCCTATGGGGTCCTAGAACAAATTCAGCTTGGTTGCCCAAAGTTGCCGTTTGGGCAATTTTGCTAACTTGCATAAATCCAAAAATGGCCGCCAGATGCCATCTTGAAAATCTAACTTTTGAACCCCTGTCCACAAAATGATGGGTGATGACTCGTTTTAGGGGTTTAGAGATGTGTAGAACCGATTTCTGTAATCATTTTTGCAATATAAGGTCATCTTCAGGTCAAATCCAAGATGGCCGCCAAATGCCATCTTGAAAAATTGACTTTTGTTCCCCTTGCCCCAAAATGACGAGTAATACCTCTATTTAGGGGTTTTGGGGTGTGTAGAATCCATTTCTGCTTTCTATTTTGCAATATAATGTCATCTTCAGGTCAAATCCAAGATGGCCGCCATCTTGAAATATCAATTGTTGAACCCTTTGCCCCAAAATCATGAATAATAACTCTATTCATGAGTCATTTGGTATGTTGATTCAATTCATGCATTTATTTTGCACAAAGGATAATCTTTAGATCAAATCCGAGATGGCCACCGACAGCCATCTTGAAAAATTACAGGCTTGTACGTGTTAGAACTAATGTAAAGGGATTTCAGTAAGAATACTGAATCTTTTATCAATTCTCAAGTTCAAGGTCAAGGTGAAGTTGCATCATAGATGTCATATTTCAACATTTATTGCTCAACTTAGAATGAATCCTCTTTAGGTTTGGGCTATGATCCATTTCGAGAGTATTTTCATTTTTTTTAAGGTCCATCCACATCTTTGTACTGAAGAGGCTTTTAGGGTCTTATTTGAATTTGAAAGTGTTTTATCAATATTTTTTTCTAAATCAATGTGTCCAATGATTGGTAGGCATCAGTTCGCCTTAAAAGACGATGGTGTAGCGCGAGACTTACATTTTCGAGAGTGACTACAGAGCTCCACTCTAGAGTGGCAGTCTCTAGAGCAAATTTTTACAGATGAAGGAGGATGGCGCTGAGACACGTTTATATAGAGATGCTGTCCTAGCCTTCCTCCTAGGCCTTTGGTCTGCCAGTTTAGCATTCCGATTATTTTCTGACGTCTTGACCCCTGTACTGAGCATGCTTAGTAGCTCTCCACAGAATGGCGACTATCATCTACACCTTCATAAGTGTTAGTGTCTATGCCGGCAAGATTTATGTCACGTTTGCAGGGGTCTTTATAACGGAGGTGTGATCTACCGATTGGGTGAGACCAATCACACAGCTCACCTTACCTTGGCGAATCCAAGAAGGGATTCACCAACGTTTCATGCGGCAAACATGCCCCAACCACCTGAGGTGCCTTTGACTAAGGAGCGAGAATAAGCTTTTCAGCAGGTACGCTGAAGGGCCTCTGTATCTTTCACTTTGTCCTGCCATTTAACGTGCATGATACGTCCGAGGCAGCTGACATGGAAGGTGTTTAGCCACTTTTCTTGGTCGGCGTACGTTTTCCAGGACTTACTTCCGTGCATGAGCTTGGCCATGACTGTGACAGATTTTACAATCCTGATGCTTATATGCTGGTCCTGTGAAAGTGGGCAAGAGACATTATAGTCGGTCCAAGGTAGGTGAGGAGTCCACAACAACCAGACAAGTGTGTGCTGTTGATATACACATCTGGAGTACAGTCGGTGTCTTGAGTCTATCAGGATTTCTGACTGTCTCAAAGGCTGATGGATGATCCAAACCCCTTACATCATGTTACATGCACAGGACAGGCAGCTGTATGTATATTCCTCTTGAGAGGCAGGGGCGACATCGTTTCCGTAAAACATTTCACAAATGAGAACAATCCTGACCGTGGAACAGTCTTGGGGGAGCCTATCTTCTGCAGGAGGCCACTCCTGCTGACCAACTGAAGTCAATGGCTCTTGTCAGGAGGAAAAGTCCAATAATAATTATAAAGGAAGTTAATGTTAACTAATTTTTTTGAAAAAAATTAAGGGGAAATCACTTTTTAATTCAAATAATACTTTAAAGTCATTTCACTGGAAAAGTATGGTTGCACAGAAATAAAAAAGGATAAAAACTCCCGAAATCATAGCCCAAACCTTGAATGGTTCATTCTAAAGTAAGCGGTTAATGACGAAATCTATCAACCATCTGACTATCTTAGACATGACCTGACCTCGAACTAAAAATGGAGTGATTAAAAGAAATGATTCATTCTCACTGAGATCCCCTTACATTAGCTCCAATACATAACAACATCCTTATTAGGGAGAGCACTTCTTCAAGATTCAATAGTCTCGGAAGTTTTTTTTTTCTTAATATGGCGTTTAGTGGTCATGTTGGATTATTTTGACCTGGAGATGATCATATATTGCAAAATTATTAACAAAAAATGGAATCAACATACCAAATAACTCACGAAGAGAGGGATTATTCATGATTCTGGGACAAAAACTTGAGAATTAATAAAAGAAATGAGTATTCTGACTGATATCCCTTTACATTAGTTCTAACACGTATAAGCCTAGGAAAGTAATTTTTCAAGATGGCGGTTGGCGGCCATCTTGGATTTGATCTGAAGATTATCCATTATGCAAAATTACAGCATGAATTGAATCAACATACCAAATGACTTACGAATAGAGTTATTATTCATGATTATGGGGCAAAGGGAACAATTGATATTTCAAGATGGCGGCCATCTTGGATTTGACCTGAAGATGACATTATATTGCAAAATAGAAAGCAGAAATGGATTCTACACACCCCAAAACCCCTAAATAGAGGTATTACTCGTCATTTTGGGGCAAGGGGAACAAAAGTCAATTTTTCAAGATGGCATTTGGCGGCCATCTTGGATTTGACCTGAAGATGACCTTATATTGCAAAAATGATTACAGAAATCGGTTCTACACATCTCTAAACCCCTAAAACGAGTTATTACTCATCATTTTGTGGACAGGGGTTCAAAAGTTAGGTTTTCAAGATGGCATCTGGCGGCCATTTTGGATTTATGCAAATTAGCAAAATTGCCCAAACGGCAACTTTGGGCAACCAAGCTGAATTTGTTCTAGGACCCCATAGGAACACGAATCAGGAAAAAAACTTCATCGGAAAGAACATTTCTAGGTAGATGTATTGAGCCTATGAGACTGTCAAATCGACTATTAAAGCCCGACTGGAACTTTGGTAAATGGTCAATAGTATGAATACTGCGTAAGAATCTATAGCATTTAAATATCGCAAAGTGTAACATTTGGTCATTTGATGTTTTCCGGTCGCTAAAATTCTAATTTGGCATCTATAGTGCTCCCTCTCGATAGCATATGTTTTATTTGTATGTAAATCATTTGAGCACAGTTACTTTACAAGTTATAGTAATTATAGGCCTATTATCATGAATTTTCCAGCCCATTCTATGTTTGAGAAGGGTTTCATTATAAAGAAGACAAAAATGCGCTGATATTTTATTATGATCGGGCACCCAATCAATTTTTTTGTGTAAGATCAATTACTTTATACACTAAAATGCTTTTTTGTTTATATCCTTCACGTCATAATCATTCAAAAACACATCCATTCACAATCTAGTTATGGATACGAATAGTGACATGCACTTGTGATGGGCTTTAAGACCATCTAATATCGACCCCCCCACCCTCTCCTTGATATTCTGTGATTCAAAGTTACCATAGTAACGGTGAGGGAAATTATAACCACATTATCGTATTTCCCACGCGAGCTCCATAAAGGGGAGCCTTTTGTGACGTTTTATCATCGGTTTTCACCGCTGCTGTATACAAGCTACTGCAATTTCTTGCATCCGAATGGCTGATAGCAAATTAGTGAAAAGGTCCCGGATAGAACTTTTATGAAATGATCACCAGGGTCCCTTAACACAAAGGCTAGCGATTACTCGTAAGCTTGATTTTTGCGACTGATTGTACATTGTAGTCAATGTAATCAATTGTGGAAAATTGTGTCTACGATCGTTGCTAAGCTTTGTGTTACGAGCCCCAGGACCCAGTTCAAATGCCCTTTTTACACAGGATTTTCTTAACCCCGGACTATCGCTAACCCCGTACTATCCTTAACCCCGTACTATTTTTTTTCCTTTTCGCACATGCCAAATTGTTATTGCTAACCCCGGATAAGGAATGCTTGCTTTTTACACACGAAACTCGCTAACCCCGGACTAGTGGTTTTTGTCGATCATTCGTAGTACAAGTGCTTCACTCGCAATTTCCTTAACCCCGTACTATTTAAGCTTAGCCCACTTTCGTTTTACACATGCGATCTTAACCCCGTACTATTGCTCTTAGCACCGCAATTGGTGGGATAACCCTGCTTTTTTGCAGGGCCAAATAATCCCGTACTATAGGTGGGGTTAGCCCACTTTGCAAAAACGCTGTGTAAAACGTAAGTGGGCTAAGCTTAACCCCGTACTATAGGTGGGGCTAAATTGCCATTTAGCCCCACCAATAGTACGGGGTTAAGGAAATTTTAGGCTGTCTAAAAAGGGTAAAAGTGTGTTTGGGGAACACCCCGTCTGGCAGAAATAGGAGGAGATTCACACTACTGTACTATCATGACCATTGGAACAGGGGATTATTATATGAAGACGTGGTAAAGGGAATAATATATATGTTTTTCGATCAGGCAACAAGTGGAATTATACATGGAATGAGTAAACATTTTCCCTTTCATGTATTGTTTCTGCAACTTTCTATACACAAAATGATACAGAAAAATGCATGGAACATAGCTGGACAAGTAAAGCAAATACGATCTAGCAGCAACTTCTCAAATCTAGCGAGGCTTTGTACCCACAATGCAAAACAGTCTTGTAATACAGGCCCCTTTGAATGATAACTCACCACACATCATTTCACTTCTCAATACCGCAATGATAATTTAATCAAGTGGCAAACAAGTATTTTCCTCTTACAACCATTTACATTTTTATATACACATAAAACCCAGGCTAACTTATTATCTATATGTATGTTGTGAATAATATCCCTAAATGGAATATTTCGAGACTAGCAATTTATAAGACAAAGTTAGTGAGAGACAGTGTTCGTCACTTTGCTTATATTTCAAAGGTGTCCTCAGGTAATTGGCTAATTGGCTAATTGGGAGACTCGGAATGAATAATGCTATCACTTCGAGGTTAAATAGATCATGTATATATTTTATCTTTTTATATGGAAATAAATACAAACAAACAGGGCATATTTACAGATCGTGCATGACATCTTATGGTTATAAAAAACTAAAGTGTATAGCATTTGACGTGAAGTTTCTTTTCAGTTAACTCTAAAGATCAAACAAACTTATTGGTATGTAAGGGTCCAGGCCGTGGTGTAGCGGTTCTGACTCTCGCCTTGTAATCAGAGGGTCGTGTGTTCTAATCCCACCATGGCCTAGCGTCCTTTGGCAAGGCGTCAATCTACAATTTGCCACTCTCCACCCAGATATTAAATGGGTACCCGGAAGGATGCCGCCTATGTAGTATGCCTAGCAATTGAGTCTTTGAACTCTTGTTGGAATGCTCCCCAGGGAGTGGAGAAGGTGCATACATTGTATGCGGGCATGCAACGATCCGATGACCGGGTTAATAATATATCTGTAAAAGCGCTTAGAGACGTCGTTCCGATGTGTTAAGCGCTATATAAATGCGGAATATTATTATTATTATAAAAGAAACAAAAGTATACATGCATCATGAGAGGCTAATCAGCATAAGTATAAAAAAAAAATCTGATTAGATTTTAGTGTAAATTTTCATTTATTCCAAGACCAAACAAATAACATGAATATATACTTTACAAAAAAAGTTAGAGGTTGAAGTGGCGACAGAAGACAGACAGAACTATTGGAAATGCATGTCACATGTGAGACGGACATAATTGTGATATTGCATAAATATTGGTAAAATTTGAATTATAGATCCCATAGGCTGGAACAGGATTCCATTAGAAATGAATGAATTATATAAAAGCCTCTTTTCAGAGTTTGTGGTCCTCTAGAAGTATTTTTCACTGATTCAGGGCATTAATACACTCTTAAAATCATATAGTAGGTAAAATAATACACAATTTTAACCAATACTGCATGATCATTCACTGATTCACTCTAAAAAAATTTGGTAAAAGTGCTCCATGAGGGTAATTATGTGTCCAACCAACATTCGGCATTTCTTTGGGGGCATTTTTATTTATCCAGTGTGATGAAAATTGCTGCTTTTTTTTTTTTACTGGACAATTATGCTTCTCGCATTAGGTAAAATATTGCCCAAAACTGGTTGGACACATAATTACCCTCATGCTGGTTAAAATTTCACCCAATATTTTAACAGTGTTTGTTATATACCGTCCACACAACTATTGGTTAAAAAAAAACACGAACTGATTTCACAACGGAAACTATACAATACGCAAAATGTAGAAATGGTTCATAATGAATATACAATAGCATATTTAGCCATACTATACAAAGGAAATAACCAAGGGTAATGAGTAAATAGTAATGACGATTTAAAATATTCATATTCAAGGAGAAAACTGTATTATAAGTAAGGTCAAAGAATCTAGTCGTTTGTAAGCGACTTTGCCCCTTACAGTATACTGTAGTTTAAAATTTAAAATTTTTAAAGCGTAGACAAATCAGGTTATTATTAAATTGTGCTCAAAATCATTGATATGGTATTTATTTATTCGCCAATATAAATGTACATCAGCATGCTCACTTTAAGCGTGTTTAGAGGTTTCGGTATCTCTAAATATTAGGCATACTGATTTTCAAGATCTGAACTTACTGTCGTATAGATTTAGAAAGTACCTCACGAACTATATAGTTTGTAAATTGCGACCTAAAATCTGAATCTATTTGCCATAAAAGTGTCTCGTTATTCAAGTCGGGTCTTTAACGAATTCTTTTATCAAGCATGGTTTGCGACAGGAATTTCAGGATGCATACTTCGTTTATAGCTTTCCAATTCAAGTAATAGCTGGATATTAGTGTTGAAGGGCATATAATAAGACTATATTGATATTAACAAAAGAGGGTGCTGCATTTGGTTAATTTCAAGTTTACATTAAGAATTTCAAAAAGAAGCAATTAGTGAGTAGAAGAAATAACCAGTTGTCTCACGTCGTATCAAACGTAGTAATTAGCAATTATTGTTTTACATTTGGTTAGTTATTGACGAATATGACAAGAGGTCGAATTGCAGATTCATTTGAATTAGTGTAAAATGTTACATCAATAAAATAAAGTACTTTTCATACACATTTGATTACTGTCATGGGAACGATGTCTCTAACAGTCACCGTTAATAATATGTTATAACAATTAAACGAATAAGCATACACGTACTAACCCATCGATAATACATACTCTTTAAATGTAGAGTAAAAGGAGACTCGAAACAGAACATTATTCCATAGGAATTAAAATAAAAACAATTTTCGATAAAAAAAATACAATTCGAAAAATATTTAGATGCAGAGACTATGAACTCGAAAAATTGTATCTGTCATTTAACACCCCAACAAAAACTTGATTTGAATAAAAAGAGAAAAATTCAACAAGCATAACACTGAAAATTTCATCAAAATCGGATGTAAAACAAGAAAGTTATGGCATTTTAAAGTTTCGCTTCATTTCACAAAACAGTTATCGGTTGGTATGCAAATGAGGAACTGATGACATCACCCACTATTTCTTTTGTATTTTATTATATGAAATATGAAATATTTTTATTTTCTCGTCATTGTCATGCGAAATGAAGTTTCATTCCTCCCTGAACACGTGGAATTCCATTATTTTAACACTTTGTGCTTCAGGCAAGGAGGTCCTAATCGTCAATTCGTAAAAAATTGAAATATTGTATAATTCAAACGATAAAAAACAAAACAAATAGTGAGTGAGTGACATCATCGACTCTCTCATTTGGATGAAACTGACTCCTTTGCTTATTTTGTTAAAAATAAGCAAAAATTGTCATAACTTATTTTACATCCGATTTTGATGAAATTTTCAACATTGTGCTTGTCTGATTTTTTCCTATTGATTCAAATCAACATTTTTTTTTTGAGGTGGACTTGACCTTTAAGAACGCATGGATTTTGATAATGTGCAATTGACAGCTCTGTGCATTATTTGTTTCATTATCCCAACGATATGTAATATATTTTCATTAGAGGTATAAGCATAGGATTAATACACCAACATCAAGATATGCTATCTGGCACCTTTTCGCTCATTACCCACAGAGGTAGAATACTTCACTAAATCGATATCAAGTGGTAATTTAGGATCAATCTCCTTGCGAGCGATAAAGAATGCCATCATGATCAGTCAAATGGGATTGTGCTACCATTCAATTATGAGTGATAAATACTTGTATGAAAGTGTCCTGGAATTGTTAGTAGGATGCTGTTATGCTATTGATGAGTTATCGAAATGAAGTCGTCATCATTGATTCGATGCCACTGTCGACGTCGTCATCATTTCGTTCCTCGATTGCATCATAATTCTCCTCATAGCGATTAAAGGCTCTGTCATGGCTCTCTTCGGAATCTTCAAAATCTTCGTGGTCTCTGTCATGGCTCTCTTCGGAATCTTCAAAATCTTCGTGGTCTCTGTCATGGCTCTCTTCGGATTCTTCGGAATCTTCAAAATCTTCGAAGCCTTCTAAATCAAAAGACTCACGCCGCGAGTATTCGTACTCTTCCTCGTCATAGTCCAACTGCAATGATCATGATAATGAAATAGTCACCACACAGTAAAAACGCTGTTTAAAATTTTATACAACGCTGTTTCCTATGAACCTTACAGTATTTGTTTAACCGTTTAAACAATAATGTTTAATTTATTGAAGATTAGATATTGAAAATTAAACTTTGTTGCTTAAGATTTAAACACTTGATTAAACTGTTTGAACATGTAAGGTTCATAACAGCGTTGTATATTATTTTACTGTGCATATAGATTGAATTTTCTTGTGATTTGAGATTTTTCAAAATTTATGCACAGATAAAAGGAGTTATATGGAATTGGATCTAAAGATGCGAAAACAGAGACCTACATGTAAACGCAAATAAAGGATGTTGATCACAGTGATATTAGTGAAGAACACTTTTAAATGCGGCAAAAAACTGCATCCGAGATCAGGGATCCGTAACACAAAGGTCTGTGATGAATTGCAATTAAGATAGAATCGCACTGATTGGTTCCCGGCAGTATTTTAAACAGAGTGCGCATGCAACGATGATCTTGATTGGTCATTGGTATTTAACGATTTATTTATACGCCATGATACCCTTCGGTTGACGGCATATTCGGAATATGTTTGTTGTAAGGCTGCTGATGTTTACAAGCAACAATGCTTACATTTACAATGGAAATCTTTCTCTTACACTATGCCGTTTAATCTATCTTAAAATTTGAATTTGAATATTCAACAGTAAAGAGTGCCTTGATTCATTTGGACTCGTTTACAAATTATTGTTAGGTCTATAATCAATGATGGGGGGACCTAAAGCTACGTATTTTGTTTACAAACAATAAAAACTATGCCAGATTTAATATTTTAACAAATCATCTTTTACAAATTTGTCAAAATGCTATTCATGTTTGAATTCATTTTTTATTTCTCCAGTTTTGTACCTACAACATTTATATATAAAATGCATTTCTACCTACCATTTCATCATCGTTTATGTTCTCAATGTCAAGTTCAATGATACCTTTCTTTCTAATATCGGCGCAAAGTTCATCGATGAATTCATCGTCATCGAAACACTTGTGGAACCTATGGCAAAATTAAGGAAAATAAAAACTGAGAAACTTTAAGTCTAAGTAGACAAAAATAATCTGACTAAATTGTCCAATCAATGAGAACGGTAATGCTTTTGTATAGAGGACACTATGTATCATTTTAGTGTTGATGATGTTGTTTCCTAGGTGTGACATCACAAAAGAGAATTAACGTATTTTTTGTCAAGGATGAATAGGATAGATAGCTATTATCTTGACACTTGCATGCAATTCAACAACGTATGTGTACAGGTTTAAAAGGCCTTAACTTTTTTTTCAACGAGATACTAAAAAAATTCAGTCACATTAATTCATTTATTGTCATAATTCGGCAAATATACAGTTGAACTGATATCAGTTACCAATCAAGTCAATAGTCCCATATTCTAAGTTGGTGGCTGTTTATTTACGTGAAATTCCGCCAAACGTTGCCTTGTCTATCCATGGTATTCGTACGCTTTACATGTTTTATGTAGCCTATTGTAAATAAGCAAATACTATAAATGAGACTTATGAAATGGGCAAATTAAGAATAATCACTTGAGTTTCTTGAGAGAGCGATGTCGTTTCACAGTCTTTAGGATGTTCTCCGCCTGTGCGTCGTCGATGAGGATTTTCGATACTATGAGACTTGTGAGGGCGGGCCACCGTTCCATTAATGACCCGCAGATCGATGTCGACTCTTCCAAGATAGTATCTTCTGTGGTCGAACCCTCGAGATGGAGGTTGGTGAGGAGAGGGAACTCGAGACATTTTATCACGTCCTTTGTTAGTTCATGACTAAAGGGGACAATTAACACATTTTGAAAGGAATGATTAAATGATGCACTTGAGAACGGAACAGAGCGCCAGATAAGGAAACTATGTTATGATCGGGCATTAAAAGATCGGGTTTAAGAAGGGTTGCGGTAACTTATCTGATACGAGAATTTGCAGTTGGCATAAGAGCACTTGCTAACATATAGAACGGGTCCCTTCTAAGATGAAATGGGCTGTTAAATACGTTTGTAAGGTGTCTTTTTTCCTTGGGTAAAAGGGGGCATCTTTTTAGTGCTTTAATAAGTGGGGTCACTGTGCCCCCTGCCACCAGGATCAGTGCCCTTGCACGATCCTCTGATTGAAAGTGAAGAGTGGTCTGAATCACTAGACCAGGTTACAAATTTATGTAATGGTGTACTATATACCGTACCCTGAACAGTGTAGTATGATTTTGGTGACACGTGAGCACGACTCCTGTAAACCAAGAGCACCTGATGCAAGTAGAGTTTTGTCATCGATCTCTAGCTCGGTCACATGACTAGTCCCTTTGGCTGCCTGAAAGATATTCACATGGTTTGATTCTCGATTATACAAAAAAAGTCATCGGCGTAATCTTAACTTTCATAAAGGAAGGGGGGGAAAACCCTTAATCACCGACAACATGTATCGTTATGAGTAAAAAAAAAGATCCCATGCCCTTTGCCATGCATGTAGCAATAAAGCAATTTTTCATTGTGTCATTTACTTCCTGACTAAAATTAAGTTTTAGCTTTACCGATTGACAAAACTCAAGCAAAGTATAAGGTCTCGGACTGACTGCTCTAGTACAAGGTCAGGTATTTCAGACCTCCGAAGCCAGTGCCATGAAGGCCAAGGACTAGATATCCAAGAGTAAGGTCAATGGCAAATAAATTTCCTCGTGGCAAAGACCGGGCTCAAGTATCACAACATTTCAACTATTTCCAGAAAAACAGTCAGGTTTGTCGACTTTATGTTACCATCCTATTTCTGAAATTTAACTTACTTTTTCGGAGCCATCTGAGGACCTTACCCGATACAAAGGCCAAAACAAGCGCCAATAAGGATAAGGACTTCATACCTCAGAGTCAAAGACCAAGGGAAAGACATCCAAGGTCAAGGGCAGACCCAAGACCGCATAATTAACATAAACATAGTTCAACTTACCTTGGTAGCCGATTCTCCGGCATCTTCACGTGATAGGACCATGAGACGATCCAATTTGAGTGATGTCAAAGAGGGCGTTTTAACGAGCGCCCTGAATGTAGCTTTGTTGAAGGCCTGTCGACTTAATGACATCTTCTTGATCTGTGTGGGAAAAAACATAAAGAAATGGACTAGATCAAAGAACTACCCGTCCAAAACGTTTGAGTTTTACTTTTTTGGAAGCTTTGTTTTCACTATCTGCAAAACAAAAGGCAATTGGTGCATGATATCTATTGTGTATTAAAGTCTTTCAACATTTTAAGAAGATTGAAGTATTTCATGCAGTTTTATTTCGCCTTTCCTTCATCGTGTTCATGTTCGCACGTGCAGAATTTATTCATTGCATGGGGAGCTGTATATAAAATGTTCCAGAAATACATAAGAGGACTTTACATTTGTTAGTTGAAACCCAATGATCTGGTATCCCTTTTGCGGGCAATGTGAACATAAAAGTAAACGGGCAACTATCCTGTGTCTCACCCCCCCAAACTGCGTATTGTTAATGAATTTCCTACGAGTTGAAAGACGGAGAAAATTATTCAAACCTTAATAGCCCTACCTGGCATTTGCTCTCTGGGTCCGCAAAAGGGCCGTAGAACGAAGGATACACGTACACACTGATCAGTTCTAGTTCAGTTAAACAGGGCATCTTGCAGAGTCCAATCGCGTACCTCAACGAGTCGTCTTTGCTCAATTTACTATCCCGATGAGTAATCTTTTGAATCTATTAAGAGAAGGAGAAATAAAATGAACATTATTCCATGAACACCAATTTAAGACCAAAGGACGAACAGAAACGTGTCATATCCTAATTGCTCCGACTGACAAGTCGCATAATGTCCCCCATGTCCCCTCGATTCTCCAAACGTTCTAGCAGCGGATCTTTGAGACCATTTGCGAAGTCGGCCTTCACACATCCATGTCACTGTTTATCACTCGCCTCGGTAGACGCCTGCGGAGGCGAATGTTTAGTGATGACTCTCAACCTCAGAAGGGCCCAGTGTCGGTGATTTATTCCTTACCTGGACCTTCTGGGTTTAGTGATGTCTCTTAACCCCAGAAACTGAAAATATGTGTTATGGCTTTTTCAACCGAAATTGGTGCCTAAAACTTAATTGGCGTCGAGTGGCACGAGTAGCGCATGGGCAAAGAAAATTCTCATCTTGATTATACATATTCAAACAGCTTTTCCACACCTTTTCAGAAAAGCTTTGTTTGGTTAACCAGTAAGTTCGCATAATATGATATCCCACCATTTACAAAACGACCATTGCATTAACGTATCTCCTGACATCGTTTTCCCCAGTATGACTCTAGCTGGCACAAAATCATAATCAAAGCACCATGGTGATTAAGTCACACCGGCGAAACCACTCCAGACCGCGCAAAGGTTTCCTGTATCGGATTTGGAGTCGGATTCGTTAGTGTGACTGTAACATAGCCCAATGCATATGAAAATTATCTCTGTACCTGCGAAGATGCGGACATGTCGGCCATGACCACGTAGAAGTCTTCCTGAAAGTTTGCTTCGCTGAGATTGAGCTCGTGGATATTCGTTGCCTTGAATGTCGTTTCAGCGGCTTGGTGTGAGGCTGTCTTACTTAGTCGTGTCTTCTTGTAGGTCAACTTCCCCTATGAAGATATCAGGGAAGTGATAAGACGATTGGTCAAGCATTTCCCGTAAAACATTATTGATAACAAGACGACTGAAAGGAGACTCGAGTTTTGAAGATTTCTATAAAATATGTACAAAACACGATCAATAACTTTAGGTACCAGTCTCAGAAGTGCACATTTTAATAAGAGGGTGCAGAGGCGTGTTCCGTATTGTTCCTATGCAGTCTTGTTTCGTGACAGCTAATGACTGATCAATTATATCTGCCTGTTTTTTAATTCGAGTGGAGGCGGAAGGGATATAATTTTGTATTATTTATGAAGTAATGAAACCTACCAAATCATCGAACGTGTCCATAGCGTAGAGGTACGCGGTGACCGTGTGGGGTTTCATGTAATCCGTCAGCTGTACTGCTGGATCTCTGACAAGGAGCTTCTCGATGAACGGTTGGGTCATTTCCTTGTCTTGACACTCGAAGGCGGTGTCGACAATGAAGTCTTCATGAACTCTTCCCCTCCTAAGTAGCTTCAGAGTATCTCGTCCAATCTCTGACCCCTGTGCGGCAGTGAAGTAGAAGACATACCTGAACTCCATATAATTGTCCAGCATGTTCTTCTTCAGCATCTTCTTGAATTTATCAGGACTTTCTTTATGGCACGAGGAGAGATGAATGCTTGCCATGAACTCCTGCAGGAGTTTGTGTGGGAAGAAGACTTCTTCGACAAATCGTTTACCCGTCTTCCTCCTCATAGCTCGTGGTGCTAGCCTCTTACCCTTTGTACTGAGTATTCCCACTTCGTATGCCAAGGTTAGATCGCCGGTCTTGAAGCTCCCTTTGTCAAAGATCATCTGCTTGTCTACAAGTCCCGTGAAGGCTATTTTCCCGAGAACCTCGAAACAAGCGTCAACCTTTGTGAAGTCAAGATCTTCTCCATCACCTATGGTCTTTGATGAGTGGTGTTCTTTCAGCTGATACACCATTTCATCGAAGATCTGAAAGAAGGTCTGAAACTTCCTGATTGCATCTCGTCGCTTTTCGTCATTCCACAAATGGCAAAGCAGTGTACAGTATATTGGATAGGATGCTATGGTCTCAGAGATAACGCCGCCCTTCTCTTGTATGAAGTGTAGGAGACTCTCGCCAGCCTTAGGGTCATTCTTGTCGAAGAACTTTCTAACGTAGTTCTGGATTTGAGCCTTGCTGAACCCTTCAACGTGGATGCGTGTATAGATTTTGCTCAGTCTGTCCTTGGTGCTTATCTTCTCGACTTCGCAAGGGCGGGCTGTGACGATAACCTGGCAGGATTTGAGTTTGGTCGCCTCGAGGATCTCCGTGATGATCTTGGCCTTGCCGTTGAATTCATCCAATCCGTCCATGAGAATGAGGACTTTCTCTGGATTGGTTCGGGCGTACTCATCAATCTGCTTTTCTTTCACGTCATTGCTATCAGAAAGTCGATCCTTGACAATTTCCCCAAGGGTCTTCTGATCCGTCACTTCGCAGAGGAGAATAAACAACAAGAGCTTGATGTTCTTGAAGTGCTGCCCCCTTGCCCAGTCGTGAGCCATCTTTGCACATATGGTTGTTTTTCCAACTCCAGCTTCTCCTACAATCATTACCCTCTTGGATGGAAGCCTCATGATGTCATCGTACGCCACTGGCTCCTTTGTTGCTGTTCCTGGTTGATTTTGTTTCTTTTCCATCATAAGATTTATGAATATCTGGTCAAGCTCCACGTAGTTGTCTGGATCGAGTGGAGACGTCTTAATCTTGCAAGCGTCTTCAAGATAGTACTGAATAAGGTCCTGTTGGCATTGTTTCACCTCTTGAGCAGTCATCGCTGATGACGGTTCGGGATCTGATAGAATGAGATAAAGATTTTGTGAACGAAAGTACCACAATAAAATCGTTTTCCACTATCAAGGTCATAAATGTATGCGATAGTACTAGTAATATACTTTTCAAAGAAAGTCATAAATTAATTTGAAAGAACGATAATCTTAGCTTTGTCATTACAATAATTATGTGATGGTATGAATTAAGTATTCTTAGTTCATTTCCGTCTTATGTCTTCACTATATGTATATATTGAAAAATTCAGCCCATTTGTATACCCGAAGCAATACACTATGGATAGTATCAAACGTTTCATTATTTGCGACAATGTCATTTTTCGACAACCATTATCGCTTGCCGCCAAGCGAGTCAATGTAATTCATGATGATGATATTGTGTTTTTGATGTCCCCGAATCTGAAAATTCGAAAGACCGATGCAGAATTATTTTGTGAATGGAAGCTGCAGTCAAACAGTTTAAATACTGTATAATAACTTTGATATCCCTATATCTGTCTAATTTGTCACGTTCTGTGACTTTCTCGGGCGGCACCAGGATAGTTTAATGGGGGGTATAGTAAGACGACCTGAACTTGACGTATTTTTTTTTCTCAGTCGAATAACAGGAATATTTAGAGTTTTACACTCAGAACTTTCTTTCTTGTTACGCTTACTTAACGCCGCCCTACTCTGTTCTTTGATTTTTTTCTAAGTTTTGTTTGTGCACCTCGGTAAATCTTACCTAGGAGCAGATACTTCTCCGCCACAGCAGTCAACTCCGCCTCAACCAACGCTTTTCTCATTTTGGTTCGCTGTTCTGCTGCCCTAGTATTGTTTCTCCAGCTACTGAGCATATTCTGAGTTCCCTTGGACGTAACGTCTCCACCACTCCTATTCGTCTTCAAAGAAAAAGGGCAAAGGACAAGAATGATAAAAACACAACTTGTTCTGTGTGGGGTTTTTTGGGTCTACTTCACGGTGGAACAGAATCATTCCGGTGTTCCTCATGTCATTTCGTGCGATAGGGCTACAACAAGGGCATATTTCATAAATATTTTTGTTGAATATGCATTATTTTTTTCAACCACGCACCACTAAGAGTACAACCCCGTTCCCAAATAGACTTTCTCGAACTAGTTTCCCTTAAACCAGTTATCGAAACCAGATTAGAAGATCGCTTCGCTACTCTCCTCATCCCCATCTTCTGGTTTTCAGAACCACTTCACATAAAGTGGTCTAGTTGCTATGGGAACGCCGGGAAGGGGGGGGGGGGGGAGAAGACGTAATGGTACATGATGTCATAATTCTTTCTCAACTGAATTATACAAAAAACTACACTTTTGAAATGGCTGCCAACTAAAGAATGTAGCACTTTGGGGGAAAAGACTTATAGATATGGAAAGTCAATAAAGTCAACTTTCAAATGACACCAAAAAGTTAGAAAACTATTCATGCTTGAGCGAGCACTGCCCACTGAAACAAAGGGTATGAAAATTAGAGTGGGCCGGAATTAGCCTTCCAATTTCTTTCAGGTTTTTTTATTTGGTACTTGCAAAGTTGATGGTTATTTGGTGAATTAAAGATCAGATGTGATCAGTTTGTTGTTTGTGATAATTGAATGCGATATTAAATTGAAATTTAATGCATGAGTGATCATGAATTGCAATTTTTAGTGCAGCATTTTGTCTTCATCATGTGGATCTCAACAATGTGTTCATGACAGTCAGGAGAAGAGGGGGTAATATGACTTTGGTAGGTGAAGTACGTTGATGGGATAAAGGTCAACAGAACATTTAGCAACCCCTCCCTCCATCTCTACCCCCTCCCCCCCCCCCCCCCCACTTCTCTCCTCCTGAGACACTAAGCTTGGCTAGGCTGGGAAGGAATTAGCCTTACAGTTTTTTGGAAAGGTTAGTCCTTTGGAACTTACAAAGCTAAGTGTGTTATGCTATTTATGAGTGAGCAAAGTTATGGTTTCTTAGGCAAATTTCATGCGTTACTAAATTGAAATGTAATGCAACAGTGAACAGAAATTGTAATTTTAGTGTAGCATATTCATCTTGTGGACCTCAGAAGTGTGTTCGTGAGAGTCAGAGTAATGTGATGGTACCTGTTACAAGCAAGATATATGCTATATATGCTAAGATTTGGTTAAAAGGGCATTCCTCTTCTTTATGCCCGGTTACAAATTAAAAGTCATAATTATGTACCCTCCCCTCTCCACCTCCATTTCCCAGCCCCCCCCCCCTCTCTCTCTCTCTGTCTCACTTCCTGAATTGTAGCCTATTCAAAACTTAACTGCCAAGTGGCTGGTGGCTGATGGTCATTTTTTGTATTGAATGATTACCAAGAAATTCAATGATTATGGTGATAAATAAGGAATTTATTGAAAAAACTGAGTGTTTGAGTGATCACATTGCACATTGAATGGGTTGTTTTACTGATAAATTGTTGATAGGAAAAAGTTGATGCCCCAATTCAGAATTAATCATTAAATGAATATTCTGCTCTGGACTTAACGCGTACATGACAATAGCCATCGGTCTCTCAACAGGAAGGGAGGCCGGAAAGAGGGAGGGGGCGAGGGCTGAATGTTCTGTTAACCCTTATTCCATCAACCTACTTCTCCCACTTAAGTCCTATCTCGTCCCCTATTCTCCCGACTCCCATGAACACATTACTGAGATCCACATGATAATGTTGAAATGCTGCCCAAAAAGAGATCCAAATGATAAAGTCGAAATGCTGCCCCAAAAGTGTAATTTATGTTCACTCGTGCATTAAAGTTCAATTTAATAATTTAAAAAATTGCTAAAGTTTATCAAAACTAGTCATGAATTGTCATTAATTTATCACACGGCCATTAACTTTACAAGTTCGAAAGGATTTGCCTCTCAAAACCTAACAAATTGGTAGGCTAATTCTAGCCCAACCTAATTTTCATACCCTTTGTTTCAGTGGGCAGTGCTCGCTCAAGCATGAATAGCTTTCCAACTTTTTGGTGTCATTTGAAAGTTGACTGTATTGGCTTTCCATATATGTAAGTCTTTTTCCCCAAAGTGCTACATTTTTTATTTGGCAGCCATTTCAAAAGTGTATAGTTTTTTTGGGGGGACGCACTGTAGAGGTATAAGAGTTACACATCTCTGACATTTCTCTCTCCCCCTTTCTCCCTCCCCCTTTTCACTACTTATAGGAGGGGCAGTCGCTCCTGCCCCCTGTAACGCAGCCCCTCGTATGTTCCATTTGTGACTTTATTACTTTTCGCCTAATATTCTGTCATTCTATTGATTATTCCAAAGGTTCTTATGAGCAAACATTATCGGTCTTCGTGAATTACACATCATGTATACCTTTCATAACACGTTCTGTTATTCAAAACTTTTAGGGGACTTGGGACTAAATAACCATTCGCGTCCACCCCTTGAGTTTGTTTGTTTGTTTCTTTTATTTCCGTAATCAGATTAAAAAAAATATACAATATACAAGAGAGATACGTACAATAACGGAGGATCACCCAATTCAGCTGTATTTGCAAAATACTGCTGTTCTTCCTTAGGGTCTTCCTTGGAGTCACAATGGTGGCATGTAATAACCCCTTTAAAGGACAAGTCCACCCCAACAAAAACTTGATTTGAATAAAAAGAGAAAAATTCAACAGGCATAACACTGAAAATTTCATCAAAGTCGGATGTAAAATAAGAAAGTTATGACATTTTAAAGTTTCGCTTTATTTCACAAAACAGTGATATGCACATCTCGGTCGGTATGCAAATGGGGGAACTGATTCCATCACTCACTCACTATTTATTTTGTATTTTATTATATGAAATATGATATATTTTTATTTTCTCGTCATTGTCATGTGAAATGAAGTTTCATTCCTCCCTGAACACATGGAATTTCATTATTTTAACATTTTGTGCTTCAGGCAAGGAGGTCCTAATCATCAAATTTGTAAAAATTGAAATATTGTATAATTCAAACAAATAAAAACAAAAGAAATAGTGAGTGAGTGACGTCATCAACTCTCTCATTTGGATGTAACTGGCTCGTTCATAACACTATTTTGCGAAAAATAAGTGAAACTTTGAAATGTCATAACTTCCTTATTTTACATCTGATTTTGATGAAATTTTCAGCATTGTGCTTGTCTGATTTTTCTCTATTGATTCAAATCAACATTTTTCTGAGGTGGACTTGACCTTTAATATCCCCCCACCTGCATGAACAGCTCTTGTAGTTGATACTTTGCTCTTTGTAACTCATGAAGATGCCTTTTCTTTATTGTACTTTACTGTTTGTTAAGTTACCCTTTAACAAACCTTGAATATTTATTAATCATTGTCATTACCTTTAGGAATTGGTCTACTTTGGCCCACTTGAACCCAAGTTCAATACCGAGGC
The DNA here is from genome assembly GCF_018143015.1 of Lytechinus variegatus. Taxonomy (NCBI): domain Eukaryota; kingdom Metazoa; phylum Echinodermata; class Echinoidea; order Temnopleuroida; family Toxopneustidae; genus Lytechinus; species Lytechinus variegatus. Next base: position 8,928,383 of record NC_054754.1, on the reverse strand, counting down.
GACGAATATTCATCTCATCAGAGATAGATTCTGCGATGTTGAGGATTTCCTTATCACTGAGTCCAACAGTTGCACCATCAACTTGACTGTAATAATAATAATAATATTGAAACAAAAAGCAAACATTCTTGAGCAAAGGAGGAAAGTCCATGCACCCTTAAATCATGTTGGTTCTAATAATAGCATAGTTCGGAGAACATTATCTTTTCACAACTTGATAATCAGAAGCGTCGATACTAGAGGGGGGCAAGGGGTCGATCAGGGAACATTTGGATGTAAATATTTTCCGCCACCCTCCCCCCCCATTGGTGAAAGCTTGATCTGCCTCTGTTATAATATATTCAGGTATAATTCCAAAGTAACTGGAAAGCCGACGAGGTGTTGTCCCCCCCTCCTTTCGCTCAAGTTTGGAATGACGCCCATGCCATGTTTCAGTCGGTTACACTTCGTAATTCCGAAGGTTCATAATTCCAAAGGTTCTTTATTCCGAAGGTTCGTAATTCCGAAACACATAAATTGCCTATACCTCGATATTCGTTAATCCTAAAACGTAAAAGGGTTCGTTAATCTGAACATTTGTGGCGTTATTCCGAAGGTTTGATAATCCGAAAACGAAATAAGGTTCGATGTTCCGAAGGTTCGTCAATCTGAAAACGAAATAAGGTTCGTTGTTCCGAAGGATTGTTAGTCCGAAAACGAAATAAGGTTAGTTAATCATTTAGTTTTCGGTCTTACGAACCTTCGGAATTACGAACCTCATTTCTTTTTTCGGATTAACGAACCATCGCAATTACGAACCTCACTGCGTTTTCGGACTAATTCGAACCTTCGGAATTACGAACCTCATTTCGTTTTCGGACTAACGATCCTTCGGAATTACAAACCTTTGGAAATACGAACCTTCGGAATAACGAACCTTAGGAATATTCGAACCATCGGAATATCGAAGCTTCGGAATTACGAATGTGTGCGGTTTCGGTCACTACGTGACGAAAAATACAGCAAAGTTAGGAGGCCTTGTCAAATAGGCTAATCAAACTGTTGTCGTTCAAAATGTCAAGAAAAAAAGAAAATGTTTAAAAGAAAATGGGGAAATGATAAAATTGAGGTAAGAAAAAAGACAAAGAAAGAAAAGAAAAATAACTCAAAATTATGAGACAGCTTTTACACGTATTAAATTCTTTCTTTAAAATATGTGGCAAAATAGTGAATACTGACCGGTCACCATCAAAACCAAAGAAAGGAAAAGGAGAAGCTCATACATACCTATTTGATTCTGCTTCTAAACCCTCGACTCCATCGGGATAACGAGCCGCCATTTTGTTTTCTCAAAGAAATTACAACTGATGAGGGAAATTCGTTTAAGAGATTAGTAAAAGATTCAGTTCCAAATTTGCCATTTTGCTACCATGGACTGGAGTTGATGATGCGGATTGCCGACGTCAGAATAAGAATACAACTCCTTGAACGAATTTTAATGTAATAACACGATGATTAGAATGGGTCATGACAATCAGCATGCGAATGACGTGCGTGCGATTTTCGTATGTTGCTGCATGGATGTCATAATTATAACTTTCGATGTATTAATAATTGATTACGATGAACTTTGAATATTGAACCCAAACAGTAATGTATAAGCATGATAAGTGGGTATTTCTTGGTATCCTTGATATAAAGGTGATTAATATTTTCAATGAGTAGTAAAGGGTTCTTGATAGTTATGTGTTGGTGTCTCCACGTTGGTAGGGGAGACCGAGGTTAGTTGGAACATGGGGTAAGTTGAAACATTGTAATTTTCTTTAACGCCTGTAAAATTGATTTATGCAATACTGCCCTCGATTTATTGCAATAATAATTCCACACTGTTGTATTATTAATAGAAATAAATTGAGGGCAGTATTGCATAAATCTATTTTACAGGCATTAAAGAAATTACAGTGTTTCAACTTACCCCATGTTCCAACTAACCCCGGTCTCCCCTACTGTTTACATTAATCGGATGTCGTAAGAAGGCGCCATAAGAAAGAGCAGGGTGCGGGTTAACGCCCCTGTAAAGGTTCAATGGTTGTTACTTTACGATAAACAAAGAATTAATTTAAGAAACAAAAATATATCCCCCTTAAGATACCTTCAAAGCGCCATGTTTCTTAATAACCCTCTCTTTTCGAATCTATCCCTTTATAATTATTCATGTTTTTCATCGCTCTCGATGTACATGCATCTCTGTGTCCCTTTCTTGACGTATCGCTCATTGATTTGTTTTGTCGACTCTAGTAATCCTCTTTATTATCACTCTTATTTCATTCGCTTTATCTGTATTTTTTCTTGATTCTCTCGGCATCGCTATTTTAGAACCCCTCCTCTATCTGTCCTTATCTCATTTTATGTCGACACTTGGTCCCTTGCTTCTTCTATCGCTCATAAGCCATTTCGTAGTTCCATTCTGCGCATGATCATAAGAAGGCCATTGGCACTAAATTGAAACGGTGGTTTAATATTTAATGAGATAAGCACCAACTTTGATGTCTTGATTATTCATTTATTCTTTTGAATTGTGTTTTTGATGAGATCCACAAAAACAACAATGCATCCACTCGCGACTGGTATTTCATAGTTGGCCAAATACATTGTTATATAACAACGTGCTTTAATGCATTCAAAGTAGAAATGCAACATTTACCTTCATAGAAAGTTCATTGGTGTGCTATTCTAGTCACCTGGTCTATTCATTTTCTTCATCCTGCTATGTAAGGTGTGCTTACACAATATCTTGCTTTGAAGTCTACCTAACATAATAAAAGAAATGAAAGGTTATTTGACCAAAACTGCCCATGAAGTATTAGGAAACGGTATATTGATTTGTTTTGTCGACTCTTGTAATCTCATTTATTGTCACTGTTATTTCATTTTCTTCTGGTTTTCTTTCTTCTCTCGGTCTCGTTATTTTAGAAACCCTCTTCTACCTTTCTGAATCTCATTTTATGTCAACACATTGTCCATCTCTTCTCGTGTCGCTCTTTGATTTATTTTATCGACTCTTGTCATTCTCTTGTATCATTCTTATTTCGGTCTTGTTCATCTGTTTTTCTTAATTTTCCCGGTATCGTTGTTTTTTATGTCGACGCTTTTTCCTTTCTTCTCATATTGCTAATTTGTCTGTTTTCATCAGCCCTTTCAAAACTTTATTATCATCTCTTTCCTTGTCAACAGTCGTTCATCTGTGTTGTCGATTCTTTACTATTTCTATCAACATCCGTTCTCAATATCTCATTTTTTTTCAATCGACTCCCTGTCCTGTAATCTGAAGTCCGGTTTAACTTATTCCATGTCTATGTCCTTAAAAGGATAGTTAGCCGAAAATTTCTAAACTTCATTAAAATAGAATGATTCTTATGCGTACTGTGTCCTTTTACCATGCTACATTGGCGAATAAAACTGATTCGGTTATCATGCCTATGCAGATAGTTATGACTGATCTGAGTGAAAGATGAGCTGATAAATAACCTATACCATGTATACTGTTAAAGGTCAAGTCCACCTCAGAAAAATGTTGATTTGAATCAATAGAGAAAAATCAGACAAGCACAATGCTGAAAATTTCATCAAAATCGGATGTAAAATAGGAAAGTTATGACATTTCAAAGTTTCGCTTATTTTCAACAAAATAGTTGTATGAACGAGCCAGTTACATCCAAATGAGAGAGTCGATGACGTCACTCACTCACTATTTCTTTTGTTTTTTATTGTTTGAATTATACAATATTTCAATTTTTACGAATTTCACGATAAGGACCTCCTTGCCTGAAGCAAAAAATGTAAAAGTAATGGAATTCCACGTGTTCAGGGAGGAATGAAACTTCATTTCACATGACAATGACGAGAAAATAACAATATTTCATATTTCGTATAATAAAATACAAAAGAAATAGTGAGTGGGTGATGTCATCAACTCACTCATTTGGATGTAACTGGCTCGTTCATATAACTATTTTGTTGAAAATAAGCGAAACTTAAAAATGCCATAACTTTCTTATTTTACATCCGATTTTGATGAAATTTTCAGTGTTATGCTTGTTGAATTTTTCTCTTTTTATTCAAATCAAGTTTTTGTTGGGGTGGACTTGTCCTTTCAGGATCTTTGTCACAATAGGCTATCCATAGTAAAATCACAATTTAGACCAGAGTTTGAATTAAACCCGAGTTCAGAAGGAGGAACACTCTTTATTTTCGAATCTCTCCTCATGTTGTTGACTATTTCTCGGTCCCTTTCATACAGATTTTTTAAAGGGCCATCGACTTGTCGAGATGGCGAGATAATTGTCTCACCAAGTCGACACATGTCTATTTAGCAACGCTTTATCATTTTCTCCTTATTCCTGTGTCTTAAATTTTCTTTATCAGCTCTCATTTACATTCTTCTTCTCAATCAGAAAAAGAGAAAGCACTCACAATAAATTTGAGAGAAGATGCCAATACATGTTTATTTGCGAATATGCATCACAGATATGAAATTTTCAATCGACCCTACATATTAGAATGACTGGGCTTCTTTATTAATATAATGATAATGCCAGAACCATGATATAAGCATGATAAGTATATCACTATATTTCGCCTTGATCAGAAGTATCTTGGCAAATATTGATGTATCTATTCGTTCTTTACGGGGATACTAACCAGTAATTATGCGATAACACAATATAGAATTTTGTCTAAAATAATTATAAAGTCATCAACCCGAATTCTGGTATGAAGAATTCGGGAAAATTTTGGATAGTGGAAAACATAAAGCTTCAGATGAATATATAATCGTTTTCAATCCAATATCGGTATGAATAAAATATACATCAATAAATTCCCCCTCCCGGAAAAAAAGAAAATGTAGCCTATAGGAAAATTCTGATCAATGATATTGCTTTAAAGCATTTAGGCGAGAACAACTACAATTTTACTAACATTTCGGTATGTTTGTATGCCCGATACATGATTGATGAGTGCGTTTCATTATTCACAAAGGCCAATGATAATTTAACGGCATTTTCTTAATGTACTATCAGTAAAGCAGATTTGGAATGCGACAAAGAAGGGGTAGTGGAATCCAGGAACTGATTTTATTTTGCTTTTGCATGACCATGAATTTGAACAAAGAAAAATGTCGAAATTATTACCAAGGGCGAATTGGACCAGCAGGTGTATACTGGCATATGTATAATGGCTAAACTAGGATGTCACGGGTTCGAAACCCGGTCGAGTTATACCCAACAAGGAACCTTCTGCTTTCTCATCAAGACTCCATCCCCCTCCCTCCATTACACACTCCCCCTCCCTCCCCCCATTCCCCCTCCCATCTCTCCCTCTTTCTCTTTACAACCACACATCCATATAATTGTATTCCAAGAAAGTAGCAAAACTTTTGAACTGATTTCATTGCGGCTCATTTCGACTCTAGTGCGACTATCGCCTGGTCAAATACCGTATTTGAACCGCAGTTGGATGAATTCGACCCCCCCCCCGATTTGTTTTCTCGAATTCTTTTATTTTTATCATTTCAGCTGATTCTGTTTGGCTCCTACTTATTCCGAATAAGTGTGACGAGGCATTTGATAAAAGAATTTGACAAAAGAATTCTTCGTCTCACAGAATTTTTTCTCAGACATGAATGGTATTGAATACAGGCGATCTACTTTCGAGCTTCGCTGCACAATGTCATAGTCACTCCAAAAATGCAGTATCTCAAGCGACTGATGCAATGCCATTTGAAATGATTATATAATTAACTTTTATCGGATTGGAATCCATTTCATTGGTATGACTGCCCAGTTGCAATGATTAAAGTGATATGGGGATGTGATACTTCGTGTATGATATGGGAATGTGATACTTCGTATATGCACTCTAACATGTCTAAAAATATTGGATAAAAGTTTTCCATGAGGGTAATTATAAATAATGTCCAACCAACTATGGGCATTTTTATGTACCCAGTGTGATGAAAATTTTGCCCATTTCTGAATTAGTAATTGCTGCTTATTTTTCAGCCCTACTGGACAATATGCTTCCCGCTTTGGGTAAAGTACTGCCCCAAATTGGTTGGACACATATACCCTCGTGTTGGTAAAAAATTTACCCAATATTCTTTACAGTGTGTAATTTATTTCTATTACCCCAGTCACATTTGCTCTACGGCGGCCGTACGGCGAGTCGGAAATAACAGTTTTAAACATTTTTTGTACCAGCTACATGGAGGTTCAGTTTGAATAAAAATGAATAAAACGGCTGTTTTCGATTCGCCGTAAGGCCGCCGTAGACATGGTAGAGCAAATATGACTGAGGTCTCAGAAATTCAATCGGCGTACATTACCTAAACGCATCAGCGATTCTGCAGAAACGTGTTTCAAAACGTGCTTTGAATCATTATTATGGAGGGAAAAAAGATAGACCCATGGTCATTATTGTCATGTCACCGGCGATCCTGTGCTTCTGATTGATATTTAAATGCAGTATCAAACAGATGAAGTTGTTAGAATAGTAGCTCTGGAGTGAGAGTGGAGAGACATTGTTCAGTTGTAACTTCTTGCTTGGTCCATCTTCTAAAGGAATCGTCTCGCGATGTCTTGTACCAACTGTGGCAAGTAAGTCCGCATGAATATTGGTTTATTTGTAGATCGATTGATAGTCAAATCATTTTATTGGTTAATTGATATGAGACACATCATTTTGTTGGCAGGAGGATCCATGTTTAGGATTGAGGGAGAAGTGAAAAATGTCAAATTTTCGGCGCGCTCTGGTCACCCAATTTAAATACAGAATTTGCTTCTGAAGTTGAAATTGATAATTTAGTATGTTTGATATTGTCTGCATGCCAGGCTTGAACAGTTTTATATTGCGTTCATTTGCATTGCATATTATGAATTTTGAAATTGTCCAAATTAATCGTTATGTCCTTCCAATATTATTGTTGGGGCGATCGATCCCCTGCTTCAGGATAGATGCCTCTATTTGTTGGAACAAGTTGATTGGTTTGTTAATTTGTTTGTTTTTTGTTTTTGTTTTTGCTACGTGAATGATTAATTGATTGATATATGTAAATGTACATCTTAATTCTGATTCTCATATTAGCCGAATTAAGGAGTAATACATGTTTAATCGTTGCTTTAGGTGATTTTCAATTAAATAATATTCAATTCAATTTTCCGTTCATCAGAAAATTCTTATTGGTGCCAGATGTACAAGATATCTAACTATAAACACGAACAGCAAAATCACAATACATGAGTGCAAAGAAATACAAATTAGAAATAATAGTATACGATGATAGTGAAAAGTCGGTGACGACACGGAGGGGGGGGGGGGGGGGGGCAAATGCCTCTCCCATTGCCCCATCCAAAAATATTGAAGTCTATCTCTCTTGAAAATAACAAATTCACCAACAGGCATGGGGCTTCATCTGTTCCAAATGGTAACAGTTGTGTAAAATTGTAAGATTGTAAATAAATGTAATCAGTGAACTATGCATGTCTTAAATAGCTATCCCATTTTCCTGGCGTCATAAGACGTGCGTCACGATACCATTCTGGTACACATTGTATTCCTTGCAATGGAACCACATCTGAAAGAAATCAGAATGGCTTCACTTTATGACAATGAGGCTTTTGAATATGCAATGATGTACCGCCTTTCACAAGGTAAAGAAAATCGTAATTTGAATGATTCCAGTGAATAATAAGGCCAATGACGAATATTTAGCACGAGTGAAACCAAACTAGAACATGATTAGAATCACGAACGCTAATCACAGTCACGAGTACAATAGTATCATCATTACAATGATTATTCAAGATTTACGTGTGAAATGGCCCTTAGTATAAGCCCTTTAGTATACCTAAGAAAAGACAAGATATCCATTGACAAAGCAACGCACGTGTCCCATTGCATAACTCATATGAAAGTGCTTTTATTCTTATTTGGACCCCCCCCCCCCCCCCCCCCCCGTTATGGTCGCCATAAGTAATTGCTGTGATCTAAAGTCGGATCACTGATCTGTATACTATCAATACAAGATCAGTGAATCGAATATCCATCACATTCGAATCAAGAAAAAAAGTCACAGCCAATGGCGGATCCAGGGGGGGGGGGCGGGCACAGCCGGACCGTGCCCCCACCCCTCTCTTGAGAACCATAATCAAAATGTTTAATGTAAAAATACTTATTTTACCCAAGTGTGCTTTCCCTTTCGAAAGTGATAACTTTTTATGCCTGTCATCGGGAAAATGTGCCCCCCCCTTGAAAAACCCTGGATCCGCCCCTGGTCACGGCATATAGTGACCCCCATCGATTATATCAGGGGAAACGTGCAGGTCAGAATTATTATAAGAAAATCATAATAGTCATTATAAAATATGATATCGAACAAGATTTCATTTCTCCACGAACATGGTGAATTCATAACCTATTCCGATTTGATGAAGAATTTCAGTTTTTTGTCAACCCTACAAAAATAATATTCTATAATTCATTCATATAATTTCGCTGTTTACCGAAAATTGAACATTTTGCTGCTTATCAAAGTTGATATGATCCCACCTTAAAATTTTTTAGGTGTTTCTTAACTTTTCAAGAAGTCGGCCCGAATTCTGAATTCGGGTTTAATCTTAACTCTTTATCTAAATTTGTGATTTTACTAGATTCAATTTATCGGCTCATGTGACACTCAGTCGTTCATGTTTGTCTGGGAATAATAACTAATGTATTTTCTTTTACGATCAATGCATTAGTAAAAAGAGAACAGTAAACGTAACAAATGTTACGCAAACAAACCCATTCAATTTTCATCTTACTAAACCATAGCCCATATACGAGCCATTGAGTTTCAGTGGTTTAGTTGCGCTTTAATGATTATACATGATTATTTATACCGCTTTTTTATTGACTTTTTCTTTTTCCCCTTCAGACTCATCCACCAGCAGAGTCAGGTATGTATAACAATTGGAATTGGAAAGAACAATGTCCCATATTGTGTTAAATGTATTCACAGTACGTTCACAGTGTAAAACACAATGTGAAATCGCCTTCACACTGTGGAATTCAAGTATTTTACCCCAACTTAAATCTCATTTTCACATAGGTCGATGGATCACTATGTGAACACAGTATGAATATGAATACCCACACTGTCGAGGTGTCCACAGTGGAAAATTATATCCACGCTAATACATTTTAACAAAACGTAAATTACATTCCTTCATGTGGACTACAATGTGAACAGACTGTGAATACTCACACTGTCAAGGTGTCCACAGTTTCAAATGATCTTTACAGTATAACCTTTAGCATTTTGATAGTGTTAATCGCATCCTCACATGCATAGTGCACTTTGTGAACACACTGTAAACTCATTGTGTACACATTGCCCCACATTGTGAAAACACTGTGAACACATCACCACATACTGTGAAAACATACACTGAACACATTGTGAACTTATTTTCCCACATTGTTGAACACGCCATGCACACACTGTGATCACAGTGTGTGAGAATGTTTTTTTTTTGTTCCAGCAGGGATCGATGATTGGCATAACGGCACAGAAATCAGCTATATTTACAATGAGAGTAATTGTCAGTCAGTCGGTAATTTAAAGTGTTAACGCGAACCAGGGGGGCGTTTCATGAAAGGACTTGTCGGACATTTTATCCGACAAGTACCAGTTTATCCGACAGTTACCATAGGAACAGTGCCTCTCAGCCAATCAGAATCAAGGAAAGGTGTCAGATCTGACAACTTGTCGGATGAAAATATTGATGAAACGCTCCCCAGGGGGTAGCAGGCAATTTACTGACTGAATTGGATATTTTGAAAAAATAATAATGCGTTCCAGGCCCGGCTGCAAAACAAATTACTATAATGTCACCCAATGGTGCACAGATGGGGGAGTGGCTTATTGGGACCATGGAGCCCGAAACTGTTTTAAGACCAAGGAAAGTGGGAGACAAACATGAAAAAAGGAGAGGAAATTGGGTGAAATATAATATTTTTTGAACGTTGTGTCTAAATCACAAAATCATATATTTTTTTTATCAAAAAGGATGGGAAAGTTACCATAGAATTATGCAACAGCGTACATTGTGTGCGTAAAAAGTTTTGAATTTATTTACCATTCCTTTGTAATACTTGTAACATTATAACTCGATGAATAAAAAGGTCTTGAAAAGGATTTTCTTTTCAGTAGATTAGGATTTATGAGCTCCCCCCATATTTCCGATACTACTACTACTACTACTACCACCACCACCACTACTACCACTACTTCTACTACTACTACTACTACTACTACTACTACTACCACCACCACCACCACCACCACCACCACTACTACTACAATTACTATTACTACTACTACTACTACTACTACTACTACTACTACTACTACTACTACTACTACTACTACTACTACTACTACTACTACTACTACTACTACTACTACTACTACTACTACTACTACTACTACTACTACTACTACTACTACTACTACTGCTACTGCTACTGCTACTGCTACTGCTACTGCTACTGCTACTGCTACTGCTACTGCTACTGCTACTGCTACTGCTACTGCTACTGCTACTACTACTACTACTACTACTACTACTACTACTACTACTACTACTACTACTACTACTACTGCTACTGCTACTGCTACTGCTACTGCTACTACTACTACTACTACTACTACTACTATACTACTACTACTACTACTACTACTACTACTACCACTACTATACTACTACTATTACTACTACTACTACTTCTACTACTTCTACTACTACTACTACTACTACTACTACTACTACTACTACTACTACTACTACTACTACTACTACTACTACTACTACTACTACTACTACTACTACTACTACTACTACTACTACTACTACTACTACTACTACTACTACTACTACTACTACTACTACTACTACTACTACTACTACTACTACTACTACTACTACTACTACTACTACTACTACTACTACTACTACTACTACTACTACTACTACTACTACTACTACTACTACTACTACTACTACTACTACTACTACTACTACTACTACTACTACTACTACTACTACTACTACTACTACTACTACTACTACTACTACTACTGTGTGTTGCTAAACTTCGAGTCTCGAGTTTCGAGTCTCGAGTTTCGAGTTTCGAGTCTCGAGTTTCGAGTCTCGAGTCTCAAGTCTCGAGTTTCGAGTTTCCAAAATTTCATTAGAATTGGTCATTAAAGACCCTCGCTTTTAATTGCTTTTAATTTAAGCCGCTATTATCCACAGATTAGCGAAATCATGCACGTCAAACAGTTTTACTCTGGTGCCGCTAAAATCTTCTAAGGACATAAAAGGAAATGAAGTTGACACGTTGCAAGCTTGTAATTCCATTGAGGCAAAATATGCTTTATCTTTTTTCAGGTAATCGAAGCTACCTATGCAGTAGAAAATGATTTAAATTCTCGATTGGATGATTATAAAAAGATATGCAGTTAAAGGCAAGAGAGTACAAGTATGTAGCCTCCTGCGATTACTAAAGAAATTATAGCTAAAACACTATGAATAAAGCTAATTCTAAAAAAGGCTCTATAATGACATAAAAAAATATCGTTAAATACACTTTTCCACCATAAGTAGGAGCAATAAATTTGATTGATTTGTAAATAGAATGTCAAGGCCTATCTACTACTATTAACAAAATATTATAATTCGGATGAGAAAGGTGAGACTCGAATTTTTGAAAAATTCGAGTCTCGCCTTTCTCATCCGAATTATAATATTTTGTTAATAGTAGTAGATAGGCCTTGACATTCTATTTACAAATCAATCAAATTTATTGCTCCTACTATTAGTATTAAAAGGCAGCGCTTTTAACTCGAATTTTTCAAAAATTCGAGTCTCGCCTTTCTCATCCGAATTATAATATTTTGTTAATAGTAGTATATAGGCCTTGACATTCTATTTACAAATCAATCAAATTTATTGCTCCTACTATTAGTATTAAAGGGCAGCGCTTTTAACTCGAATTTTTCAAAAATTCGAGTCTCGCCTTTCTCATCCGAATTATAATATTTTGTTAATAGTAGTAGATAGGCCTTGACATTCTATTTACAAATCAATCAAATTTATTGCTCCTACTATTAGTATTAAAGGGCAGCGCTTTTAACTCGAATTTTTCAAAAATTCGAGTCTCGCCTTTCTCATCCGAATTATAATATTTTGTTAATAGTAGTAGATAGGCCTTGACATTCTATTTACAAATCAATCAAATTTATTGCTCCTACTATTAGTATTAAAGGGCAGCGCTTTTAACTCGAATTTTTCAAAAATTCGAGTTTCGCCTTTCTCATCCGAATTATAATATTTTGTTAATAGTAGTAGATAGGCCTTGACATTCTATTTACAAATCAATCAAATTTATTGCTCCTACTATTAGTATTAAAGGGCAGCGCTTTTAACTCGAATTTTTCAAAAATTCGAGTCTCGCCTTTCTCATCCGAATTATAATGTTTTGTTAATAGTAGTAGATAGACCTTGACATTCTATTTACAAATCAATCAAATTTATTGCTCCTACTATTAGTATTAAAGGGCAGCGCTTTTAACTCGAATTTTTCAAAAATTCAAGTCTCGCCTTTCTCATCCGAATTATAATATTTTGTTAATAGTAGTAGATAGGCCTTGACATTCTATTTACAAATCAATCAAATTTATTGCTCCTACTATTAGTATTAAAGGGCAGCGCTTTTAACTCGAATTTTTCAAAAATTCGAGTCTCGCCTTTCTCATCCGAGTTATAATATTTTGTTAATAGTAGTAGATAGGCCTTGACATTCTATTTACAAATCAATCAAATCATCCAATCGAGAATTTAAATCATTTTCTACTGCATTGGTAGCTTTGATTACCTGAAAAAAGATAAGGCATATTTTGCCTCAATGGAATTACAGGCTTGCAACGTGTCAACTTCATTTCCTTTTATGTCCTAAGAAGATTTTAGCGGCACTAGAGTAAAACTGTTTGACGTGCATGATTCACTAATCTGTGGACAATAGCGGCTTAAATTAAAAGCAATTAAAAGCGAGGGTCTTTAATGACCAATTCTAATGAAATTTTGGAAACTCGAAACTCGAGACTCGATACTCGAGACTCGAAACTCGAGACTCGAAACTCGAGACTCGAAACTCGAGACTCGAAACTCGATACTCGAGACTCGAAGTTTAGCAACACACACTACTACTACTACTACTACTATCACTGCTGCTGCTATCACTGCTGCTGCTATCACTAGTACTGCTACCACTACTTCTTTTTCTCATCCCTGCTTTTCAATTCATCCACATCTTTGTATTATTGTCCTAATTTCCTCCAAATATTCTATATTTTCTCTTGCAGGATTTAGAGAAGTCTTTTCGCTTCGTCGTGGTTAAGCGAACCACAAAAGGTTATGGGTTCAAAATACAAGGAAATGATAACAACCAGGAAAAGTCCTTTGTCGTTCAGTGTCTCAACAAAAACACCGGGAATATCAACCAAGGTCTAGAGGTAATACATTATCAATACGTCTAATAATGATTATTACTCTATTTCCCGTCCTATATAGGCCCACTGGGTGGTGGAGGAGGGGGGGGGGGTGGGAACTGTTTTCAAAAACTATTATTAATGTGTATTCATTCTCCTGAGTAAAAAAATGCCCTTTGAATGCTATTTTCAGATTTCTACGTGCTCCTTGTGTTAAATTTCAACCTTATAAACAAGTGTTAGATCTTGTTAAAAATTACCTCATTCAAGAATGTTTGATCACACGATAATTCACTTATGGACCAATATTATTCATGTCTTATCTATATATGAAAACATCATTTTCCTTATTTCTTCAAAATCAAACGTGTATCATCATTATCGATACCTTATAATCGCACCACTTACCGGAAAAAAATCATGCGAGCAAAGTGAGCGAGCCAAAAGCCGGCCATATTTGTGATTCCGTCTGTGATTTTACATGTACATGTAATTTAGTAAAATCGACCTGATATGAATTAAACTTTCGATAAACTTTATGATGATGAAATGGGAATTTTTTAAATGAAAATGTTTGTGATGAATTGACTAGAGGGTGTTTTCAGATCCTAATTCACCACAACGGTAATAAATCTTGAATAATAAGGTAATTGTCACTTGGTATACAAAACTGCTTGGTCTAATTCCTTTCGTCTAATACCCACGTGGTCTAACGCCACTTAAAGGGATGGTCCAGGCTGGAGATATTTATATCTCAATAAATAGAGTAAAATTCACAAAGCAAAATGTTGAAAATTTGATCAAAATCGGATAACTAACAACCGTAAAGTTATTGAATTTTAAGTATTTGAATACTGACTGGAATACTCTCCTGGGAGTGGAGGATGTGCATACATTGTGTGCGGGAATTACTGATTGAATCCGATGACCATGGTAATAATATATTTTCAAAGCGCTTAGACACGTCGTTCCGATGTATTAAGCGCTATATAACAGCGGATTATTTTTATTATGATTTGCATTATTCCGGTGAAACAGTTCTAGGCATGTCTTAATGAATATTCATTAGGTGGGCTGATGATGTCATATCCCCACTTGTTCTTTTGTATTTTATTATATGAAATTAGGTTTATTCAATTTTTTTCTACCAAGAACTAAAACAATTGGATTGACAAATGATTGAGTACATTGGTCATGTTAGTTATTTATTGCCGCAACTTATTTCATCATGATGGAGACACATCATTTACACATGTATGAAAAAATGAATCTATTATGTTTTCATTTATCGTTTTATAACATAAGAAAAAGGAAAGTGGGGATATGACATCATCAGCCCACTTAATAAATATTCATGATGATGTGCAAAATATTGATAAGCTTTAAAATTCAATAAGTTTGTTATTTGTTATCTGATTTCGATGAAATATTTAGCATTTCGCTAAGTGAATTTTACTCTATTTATTAAAATATAAATATTTTCAGCCCGTACCATCCCTTTAATCAATATATGATAAGGAGAACTGGTTATATTTTCATTTGACAAAGTGCAAAATAATGCTCGAGTTGTCATCTTTCATATCAAATGTCCCCCTACTATTTTTGGTCTTTATACATAAAGAAATACATCATTCAAAATCGAAATAAAACATGTATTTTGGGCGAGATCACTTTTGGGTGATAATATATATATTTTTTTTTTGCTTGTCAAAATTTTCAGCCCCTGGTCCCCTACCTTTGGGGAGAGATTTCCGCCCTTGAACAAACTTAATGGGTATTAGGGCAAATAAGACTAAACAGTGAATAGACCAAAGTCGACCAAATGGGTTAACCCGATGTGATACTAGATATGAAAAGTATCTCAACTGCTCATGTAGACCCCAGATATACACCGAGTTAATTTAAATCAGTTGTGACGCCATCCTATTAAAAATCAGTAATCATTATTCCACATTTCTTTACAGACCGGGGACGAGATTATTTCTTTTAACGGCACCAGTCTTCGGCAATTGACAAGAGCGTACATCGATGAAACACTGAAAACTAACAGAGATGATATCAAACTTATCGTCAGAGGGAATTCCCCACCAAAGTATATACCAGATAACGATTGCCATGGCTACGATAATCGAGGATATGTAGGTGATATTTGTGGTTGTTGTAATGGTGGACGGTGGTTTCTTTTCTAAGGTTTAAAAGACGGGAACTATTAATAGTTAAGTTAAACTTATTAACCATGAAATGGACTATTTATTGAGCCAAACAAAATATATTTTACAAAATCAATCAAAACTGAAATTATTTTTGCTCTCATCTAATCGTGATAATCTACATTTTGTCTCATGACAAGTAGAGGTTGAAGTCACATTCATTTAGTATAAAATTTGATATATAAAAGCGACGTAGAAAAATATAACTATCATCTTCATAAAACTGTTTATAAAAAAAAATCTGTCATTCATATATTGTTTAAAAAAAATGGTTCATCCTTAATCAAAGTAACCAAATAATTCGAAGCATCATTTTCCTCTCATTCACCCCAATAATGGATAATGGAAACCAATAAAAACCAGTTTATTCATTTAAACGTTTGCATGTTTTATTTTTTTTATTTTAACATCACTATATAGCTATGCCTATAGGGGGAATTACATATTATGCACATTTGTTCAATTTTTACCAGTGATATTTCAACACAATGATTTGTGTCAACCTTTACCCCAAATTAATAATAATAATAAAACCGGATTGTTAATGTCATTGTCTATATAACCACCACCCAAATCTTTCTCTCACATCATCCCTCCTGTTTTCACTCTTCTCACCATCCTCGTCCTCTCTCCCTCTCTTTCCTATCGACCATTCTCCATTGTCTTTCCTCCCTCTTCATTTCCCACTCTTTAACCCCTCTCCTCCCTACATCTCTCCCCCTCCCTTCTCTCATTTGCCCCTTTACCCCCCCCCCCCCCTTCCTCCATCTCATTTCCAATTCTTTAACCCCTATCCTCCCTACATCTCTCCCCATCCCTTCTCTCATTTGCCCTTTACCACCCTTTTCCTCTCTCCCATTTTAACTCCTCTCCTCCCATCATCTCTCCCCCTTCCCCTCTCTCATTTGTCCTTACCCCCCCCCCCCCCCCTTCTTTACTCCACTTTCTATCTATTTCTGTGCTAGGTGTCTGGTGAACAGAAGTCCACCTGTGGTCAACATGGAATGAATGGCAACATTCGCGCGGCTGACAGACAATGGGAGATTACTTTATGAAAAAAGAACAGAAGACAACTAGAAAAATAGTGGAAAACCAATAAGCAGTACTATTGTTATTCTCATTTTACCTGTAATATATAAGCTGCGTGTAAGTTTTTATTTTAAACTTGTCTTCCTTTTTTATACACAAGTTTTACGATTTATATGGTCAAAAAGACTTGCATGACATAGTTTGAAGATGATACTTGATGTTTTTGTAATTACTGGCCCCAATTCCACAGAGGGGACACCTTTGATGGGCCTTCCAAAGACAGAAAATTGGCAAGGTCTTACAGCAGTCTCCAAGATCACTGAAAGTTGTCACCTCTGTGGAATGGTTCAGAGTCGACCCCTCAAAGAACTCTGAAAGACTGATGGATATTTCTTGTCTTACTGGTCTTAAACTAGTCCTATAAAGATCTTTCAATGGTCTTTCAGAGATCTTCTATGCAACAAGTGATCTTTCAGAATTCTTTCAATGGACTTTGCCAGGTCTTTCAATGATCTCCCAAATTCTTGAGCAACTGCTGAAAGATCATGGAAAGACCAATAAGAACTTTGAAAGTTCACTGAAAGACTGTCAAAAGACAATTTCCTGTCAGACCACTGAAAGACTGTTTTGAACCATTTCGAAAAGTTTTGGGACTTGCGAGGACCATGAAGACCATTGTAAAATCCATCACGAATCGTGAAAGACCTCAGAGGTCTTTGGAAGTTTGTTGAAAGATCAAGTAAGTTTCATGGTCTTACAGCAGTCTTTCAGAGGTCTTGCTCTCTGTGGAATGGGGTTTAAACCCCATTCCACAGAGAGTAAGGGCCGGCCCTATACTGAATTTTTTGTCAACTCATAACCCATTCCTCCCTAAACATGTGTAATTGTCATGTCTAATTGTCTGCATTGAAAACATTTATTTAACTGATAGCATCATAGCATTTTTTCCTCATTCTTTCTTCCTTCTTTTTCCTAACACGCATTGAGACCTTTGTAAGGTGTAATGTGCTATACATTCTATCATTATTAATGTGATTCTTTCAAGAGGGGTCCTTATTACCAAATCGGCAAATACTGAAATATTCTACAATTCATGAAGTATTAATTCAATAATTTACTCTCTTGAAGTCTTCAACCGACTAAATTAAAGGACACTCGCAAATGCCGAAATTGACTGCACGGTACATATAATTTTATTTCTCCACACATTTCTCATTACAACAGTAGGTACATCTAATAGACATATCTGAACATAAATAATCATCATCGGATGCTTAGACCATTATTGCTTAGCTCATTTATAATATATAATAATAATAACTATACAAAATGCCAAAGTGTAGGATCTCTACAATGGGGTGCATCTATTTAAAACATTCAACTTATAATAAAAAGAATAACTACCTATCAACTGAGATTGTGAATAATATTCATATTCTTTCATTTGCCTCTAATAACTAATAAGGGCATATTCACGATGTCTCGATAAAACATAACAAATTCTAATGTTTATTCTTCAGTAAAATAGCAAATTGTTACATCTTCCCTCAGAATTTTATCACACAAAATAATCTGAGTGAGATGCTTTCAAAGATAACTAGGGTTTGAGTCCACTTTTATTCCATACTTCTATGGAATGCCATGATTCATCCTCCTTATTCAATTATTTCAGGGCATAGAGAATGTACCAAAATCTTTCTTAATCGATGAAATTTATGAATAACACTTGTATTGTCTTGTTTTTCCCCTCATTTCATTGCAAAATCTTTTTTTAAAGCTTTTCATTTGATGACTGAAATAATTTATAATCTGCGAAGTTGTTAACAAATGGCACTTCACAACGGTGCACACAAACTTTAACCTTAGTTAATGCTTGGGAACACCAACAAGTGTTTTTAAAAATTGTACTATGAAAGAACTAACAACAGAACAAACTGATAATTGTTTCCCTCCAAGATTGGACAACTATTGCAGTAATATCAAATATCTGTGAAATCTCTGTAATCAATTCATGTAATAAACTTAGTCATATTTGTTCACCGTTTTTCAATTCCATGTAAAACATGATTAAAATGCCATTTCTTATATTTGTAAATTTGTTGGCTGTAAAAAAACTTGTAATTCTAATCAATCAAATGTACATGTCTTTCTGAAATCCATATTGGAAGAGGAAGAGAAGAAAGGCATAGAGACAGAGGAGATGAGAGGGGAGTGAAGAGAAGAGAGAAAGACATAAAGAGAAGACGGAGTAAAGATTTAAGAAAGCAGTCCTACTTTGCACTCCTGGGTCCCGTAACACAAAGGTTAGCGATTCATTGTGCGCTTGATTTCCACGATGGACTGTGCATTGTGGTCCATGCAATCAATCCTGAAGATATTCTTCTACAATGATTGCTAGGCTTTGTGTATGAGACTCTGGAAGTTGTTCAAGTACTATTATTGATTTCATGCACTGTAATTAACTAATGATACCACATCATGACCATGCCATTTATCAAAGTTTCTGATAAAATGCATTGCAGCAAAAGAAAATAAAGTAAACATGTGTTTCTGTCATGAATATTGCAAATATATCACAACTTATGATGAATATGTAGAAAGATAAGACAAAAATATCTTCATGGTAAAAAAAATATTAAAGTGGTGTGACAATGCTTACAATTTCCCTCACTATTTTTGTCTTTCCTCATTGGATTACAAATATCCCCTTCACTATAAAATCCCCAAAGTTACAATTTCCAATACTAATTCCCTCTTCGGTCTCAAATTCTTTTTAAACAATACCTGTACAAATGTGAATGTACGAAACAAAAGAAAAAAAATGTGAGAAGCATTTTGTTTGGAATGACAAGAAGTTTGAAATACTATATGCAATAATGGTTGGATTTCAAATAATTGGTGAACAGAAAATGTCTATATTGCTCTACCGCATAAGGACTTGAAAATGAAAGCAATGGCCCTAAGACTGAAATAATGCAATTGCATCAGTACTAATTGAAATAATGATAAATAATAACTAATGTAATCACATATGGGGACAGACATGGACATCATTCAGATAGAATTCATATTCATATATAAGTTCATGTTCACTAGAAATTTGCACAAGTTGACAATATCGCACAAATATGAAAAAGGATCTTGATGGGGTAAGACAATAAGGGGTGTCACAGGGAGAGTGGGGGCAGGGAAGAGAGGAAAAAGAGGGATCGGAGAGAAGGTGGGAGAAGGATGGGAAGAAATGGATGAGGGAAGGGAAGAGATGGATGATGAAAATTGATAGGAAGAGCCAGATGAGGGAGAAATAAGAATGAAGGGTATGTTATGGATAGATGGCTAGGATTGGAGGGATGGGAGATGGATAAGGAGAGCCTGATGAGGGAGAGACAGAAGAATGAGGGAAGAGGGGGGGGGGAGAATGAGAGAGTAGATGGATGGGGGGGGAGGGAATGAGCGAAGGAGATTTGTGGAGAGAGGATGTATATAGGGCCGCAATCATATCACACGACAACTCAAAGGAAGAGCTAATGCTTTTATAAATATCCATTCCAACACTTAAAACACAATTCCTCCAATACCACTTAGCAATGAAACACATGATAAATATTTCATACATTTAAGGTAATCATCCCTCACTTAAACATCACAACGCAACATGCCTAAGAAACTTTGACATTTCAATCAAAGCAGATCATATCCTATTCATAGGCCTATATATATTTATATCACTACAGATATAAACTGCTAAATAGAGACAACAAACTTTTGGTTAAAAAAGTTACAAAATATAAACAAACACTAAAAGCATCATCCCCACATGAACTAAATAAGAGTGTGGACTTTGATCTGTTCATCACTGTAAAATTTTCCACATATGAACATTAAAGACACCATATAAAATCCCTGCAAACTGAATACTGATGATAGAGGATGATTCCAAGTTTGGTGTTAGTGTTGGGTGTTGGTGGCAATGACCATGCTGCCTGACCCAACACTGAATGTGAATTTACATACACAACAGTAACTCAACACCAAATTCTGTGCTTTATCTGGTGTATACATTGGACCAACACCAGCAAACACCAACACTTATCAACACCAAGCTTGAAATCACCCAATGTAAAATAGCGACGGACTATTGGATTCTGGGCACATTTCGTTTCGATTATAGACAATTCACAGACGCAATCATCTAAACACAAAGAGCTAGTCAAGAATGATTATAAAAGTGACATAAACCAATGATCTCAAAACTGTTGAAAATGAAAAAAATAAGAACAGGGCCCAGTCTTACAAAGAGTTACGATTGATCAATGTCACAATATTTTCTACAGGAAATTTGCAAAATATCCTTTGTAAACCAAGAGAAGCATACTGAATTTTTCAAAAAAATTATGAATGTATAGGTTTGAAATCACATCGTATCTGGAAAATATATTGAACAATTCATGCATGTCTACGTTGATGGCTTTCCATAGTTGTGGTTGATCGGATCAATCGCAGCTCTTTGGAAGATAGGGCACGGGGGTCTGTTTCACAGAGTTAAGCGATTGATTGTAAAGTTGATATTTATATGCTTGAATGCACACATTAATTAATGTCATCAAACATGAAAACCAGCCCTCTGATCAACCTTATGCAAGTCTTATGTCACACTTTGAAGAACAAAAAAAATAAATCAAATAAATGTCTAATTTCAATGCAGGCCTCTAAGTAATGATTTTCTATATTTACTGTGTTGGTTAACTACGACCAAATAGAGAAAAGGAAAACTATTTCATTACATTAAAAACCAGGCGAGTCCTGTAAACGTTGAATTCATAAAGAAGCCACACAAATATACCACAATGCCATTATTGAAATGGACTAACAAATTAGAAGTTCATACCTCAAAGTGTTTCCATTACAGTAACTAAAGCAATGAAATATCAATGTATACAATAACAAAAATCAATAATAGATATCGTAAATAAAATAGGAAAACATTCAATTGAAAGACAATGATTTTGTTTGTTACACAAATGCCTTTCATCCACAAATTCCCATGCCGTTGGAAACGAAGGTTACAAATTAATAATTGACAATCAATAATAGTTTATGTTCTCGGGCTATGCAAATCTAAAACAATCACTTCGTATTATGACAAGTTTTAAAAGGGGTCTTACAAATATTTGCACAATTACATGTATTTGTCATGTTTTTTTTACAGTCTCATGTGGGCGTTAAGTCATTGTTTAATCAATTGCTCAACTTTTCTCTTTTTCCAACCTGGTTAGAACGACATCTCAGATTTGCTTTCTACTTCAGAGCACAAATGAAATATAATCTGCAAATGAATTTTGCTGATTATTCATTCAAAACTATACAAATTTAATGACAAACTTCAAATGGACAATGGATCATCTCATATAGTCGATGGACTGTCTTTTGCCAATTCTCTTGGATAACCTTCAAGTCTTCTTTTTATCTAGGTCCCTCTTTTATAAAACGTTATAATTACAAATATGCAATAACAGTTAAAAGCTACTGAAATTCTTCAATCTGATTGGCCGATAGTAAATTTGTTATAGAAATTGTGCATTTGTTACTATAATAGTTCTTTATGAAATGTGACCCTGAACATACAACTTTAATCTATCAGGACCCTGTTTCAAAGAGACTTGCAATTATCGCTACTTAGATGATTTTGATTGGCTTCTGAGCCATGTTACCATGGTAATGACAAGTAAACATTGTAAGACTTCCGTGTAACAGCCCCTGAACGTTTTTACAGATTTAATACCCATATGAGGGTCATGATTTAATACAATCAGGCTTGCCTACATGAAATATGCGTACATTCTCCATTCCCTGGGGAATAACATTGGGGGGTGTGTCACAAAGAGCTAAGCGTGACTAAGAGTCATGCGTAGTTGCAGATGTGCACATTCAACATTAATCCCCAAAGGCATGCATCCTTTAAGCATGATTTGACCAACTCAGTGAAGCCTTTTATTACGTATAAAATGGAAATTTAAGTGTGACTTCAAGTTAAATCTGTGCGAAACACCCCCCTCTTCCTTCCTGGATGGAGAGAGGCACATGTAGTTTAATGCCTCGCAAAAAGGATCAATCTATATCCAACCACAATCCTTTCAATTTCCATTCACTGCCGCCCCTTTACCAACAACATTAACGCTGCCTTGAAAGTTTAAATGTTCTACAAAGATTGGGAAGGGCAATACACTATCACAACACAGACCAGTCACAGAGCTCCGATTGCCTCTATTACCAAAAAATTGTTCCCCTACTTCTAACACTTCTGTGTTGCCCTTACATGGCAACACCAAATTATTTCTTTTATATGTGATGTAACAACCAATAATAATCAGAGGGATAAAATATATCAAACTTTGGCAACAGCGATGTTAGACAGTCCATAACATATGACTTTTAGGAGCATACTGCACTAACAATCTTCAGGAATTTACACCGTATATGCACTAAAAAGATTTATAAAAAAAGAATTCACAGTATGCATTATAGGCTTCATATCATAATCAATCAAAATTTGCATCAAATAAAAGGGAATATATATATATACAGCTATAATATCATGGTGGATCATTTGGTAAACATATACTTCTTTCACAGATAATATACACTAGTCTATTAAAGTGAACAATGTATATTACATACATGTGCATATGAGTCTGTTGGGAGATGATACACACTTGGATTACCCCGAGATATCATTTATCACATTGGTATTCACATCCATTTTATTCTTTCTCATTTCATATCTCACACTTTAGGTATTCTTATCAGTGGTAAAATCAAGTATATTTCTATGAAATATGAAATGGTTACACAATATATGACTCCTCTGGTGTACTACAGGGAGCAGTGTTTTCACCAAGTATATTTTCTGAGAAGGGCGAAGAGGCATGGTCAAAATGGTCAAACAAAAAATAAAAGATGTCCTTCGGATCAATGTGAGCTTTCATTCATCCTTCACATAGTTCTCTGAAGCATGAGAAAAGCAGTATCAGAAACAAATTCTGGACGAGACCATTTTTGGACCTGACCACACAATGAATGATGGTACAATGATGGTAGACATGGTGCTATTACATCCAGCAAACTGGAAGGTTGTCAGCACCAGGAAGAAGTCATTCTCTGGCAGTTGCCATGGTAACAGTCAGAGACCAGTGCCTCTCGGCCATTTGTCAATCTCAAATTTTGACCACACCGACAGTTAGTGGCAGACAAATGGTCATGAAACATCTGCCAAGACAATGCGCATGATCTTGTGACGCTGTGATGAACTTGTGCTTGATTTTGCCTCTCGCAATATTTTCAGAATTTTTAGAGGAAGAAATGGTCCATGGTGGTCTTTAATGGCTCCATACAATGCTCTTCTTTGCCAGATGACTATGTCTAATGACACCAGACATGTTACTCTTATCTTAACAGGTCAGACATTGACCATAATACAGTAACTATCATCTTCTCCTTCATGACTAGTCTTGGACCTACCTGAACTTCTTGGCAGAGTTCACAGATGTTCTGTGCCGTTTCTGGAAGAGCTACTTCGCTGCGAATATATGGAATAAATGTATGACATACATGTAACCTTTGATGTTTTTTTCACAAAATGATCCTCAACTCTTCTCAATATGACCTTTGACATACTATTATATAATGCTATATTGTCCTAAAAAATATGACACACATCCTTGATAAGAGGACCACAGATCTGAGGAGTGACAGTAGAACCTAGTATGGTCTAGAAGGTACTGCGGGCCTATCTGGTATGGGAGGGCTGGGCCTTGTGGGAGCCTCAGGACGCCTGTAAGAAGAGAAGAAAGGGCAGATGTAAACATAAAAATATAAAATGAGAAGGAAAAAAAATCTTACAAATTATACTTTTACATGTATATTTGTGCTGATAATTCCACTATGAAATGTAAACATTTGTGATGGTTTTGTATTTGTTCCATGTAATTTGCTCCTGCGACAGTTGCTTCTACTAAAAATCCACACATTGTGCTAAACATGAACCTGAAATTCATACTTAACCCTAACCATAATCCTCACATTCATAACAACAACACCAGCAACAAGTGCTAATCTCATATCTTGAGAGAAATTAGGGAAGGAACAATGGTTGCAGGAGAAAATGTCATGTTACTTGCTCCTGTTGAAATGGATAAACTTTGAATTTGAATATGGAAGAAGATAAGAAAGAAGCTGGCCAGGATTCCTGCTGAAATCATCAGGTCTTAACACTTGTTGAGATGCCTAAGGATAAATGTTTCTTCACAAAGCCAAGGCTAAATACGGGTACAAGGACTAGACGTCAGAGGCCAAGGACAACATTCAGGTCAAGACCACATAAGCCTAGACCTCTGGCTACATGTTTCATAAAGGTGTTTGTAAGTTACACTTATACAAACAACTACTAACTCTTTCTTAGGAATTAAATCAACATATTAAACAAAAAGCTGGGCCCCATCTTACAAAGAGTTGCAGTTGATCCAATCAATCTCAACTATGGAAAGCCAGGAATATCAATATCTGACAATACATGTTTGTTCAATACATTTTCTAACTATTATGTATTCATACATCCATGTTTTGTTTTGTTTTATTCAGTGTGCTTCTTTTTGTTTACAAAGGACATCTTTTACATTTCTTGACAGTACTGGATTTCCACAGAATTACGATTGATAAGATCAATCGTAACTCTACGTAAGACAGGGCCCTGGTGTAAATAATTCACCATAAGAAAGGATCACCATTCATTCGTAAAGTCACTTGTAATTTTCCTTTAGGAAATACCTACCAGGAGCATGCACAGCTAAATCTTAGAACTCACCTTGGAATAGAAGGAGCTGGTCTATTTGGCATGTCTGGTCTACCTGGTATATTGGGCTGTCCTGGTCTGGATCCGCCTGCAGGTGGACCCGGTGCTGCATTGTTCCCGACAGGCCTACCCGGGTTAGGCCGTCGTGGCATGCCGCCCGACGATGGGGCTGGGGTCGCTCTATAAAGAACACAATGTACAAAGATATCATCAACCTTATCTCGTATGTCTGAATGTAGGCTATGCATCGGATAGAATAGCCACTTGGTTTGTAACCACTTTGCCTTATTCCGCTTGGTCTCATCCAACACAGTATAAGCCATCTACAACACATTGTCTTGTGTCTATTAACAAATTAGTCTAATTGCCATTTACATTGTCAATCCTACCATTCTGTCTCGCTTCCATTTAGGCTACACTCACTTGGTCTAATACCATTTTGTTTATACGGTAAGATGAACCATTTATGAATCCAAATGTTCATTTGACAAAGTACAACATTGTAGCCAAAGTGGAAATTCATCCACCTGTGCATTTTACTAAATGAGAATTAGACTAATGTGGTGTTGCAAGAAACCTTTGATCAATTGCAAATCTATTTTTGGTCCCTAAATCAATCATATGTCTTGTAGTTAATTACAAGTTAGTGATTGATTGCTAATCTTCTCCTTGAAACAAGAAATTTAATCTGATTTGCTACAGCTAACATTGGTCTATCAATTGCAAGATTTGAACAGAATATTTGCAATTGATCGCAAATGTTTTCTTGCAACACCCCGTAAGTGAGTATTGGACCAAGTGGAGTGCAGACCAAACTGGTTGTAGACCGAATTGGTAGTAGACTGAATGGGTTTAGCCTATGTGGTATTACATGTAGTCTTTATGTGAAATCAATCAAAGCTTGCAGACAAAGTGGATATAAAACTGCTTAGAAACACATTCTATACAGACTCTGTAGTAGACAAGTCATCTGCAGTATTCAATTTATTCATTCCTTTAGTACTTTGTGTCAAAATTGCTTTGGCAATCTATCTTTATCATGACTGCTAGAAATTACAATCAAAGTATGATTAGAAAGAGACAATATACAATGGAAAAAATAATGCATTATTCAGAGCAGTACAATGTGCCTTTCATGAACTATTTTAGGAGAGGTTAAAAAGGCAAATGAAAAATTTTCAGATCAAAAGCAACACTGAAAGCATGAAGAGCATTTCTACAACATTGTCTGATAATTTGCCAGATCTGGAAACTACCTTGGTTTTGATTGGCTTAGAAGCACAAGGGGTTCAAATGTTACCATGGTAACTGATGGATAATAAACAATGTCTTTACATGACACACTCCTGAAATGGGATGTTCATAAATGTACACAAGTAAACTGAAAATACATTTAAAAAGTATAAACATGTCTTGTAAGTGTACAAGATAATTACATTCATATGTGCAGAGGAGAAGAGAGAGAATGAGAAGTGAAGAAATAAATATCCCATTTCTAGAGTTTTGCGATACTTGTAGATTATCATGACCATATAATATTTTGTGGAGAGAATGGTGCAAACAGGTTTATGAAAACTAAGTAAACACTTGATGATCTGTTAAATCACTAATGGGCATTGCAAGAAACTTGTGATCAATTGCATGTCTATTTTCAGTGCCTAAATCAATCACATCTCTTTTAATTGATTGTAAATTTTGATTGAACTGCTTCTTGTATGAAGAAGTGTAATCTGATCTGGTACAGCTAAAATGGACCTATTAATTGTAAAATTGCAACAGAATATTTGTGATTGATTGCAAATATTTTCTTGCAACACCCCCTTAGACATCAAATCTAAAAAGTAATTCAAGTTTTACAAACAGAGAAATTCACACTTTCAAATCAAGAAGAAACAATGACTTGATGTACATGCACAATTCTTTTCTTTTGAACAAATGTTTACATCACAGAATAATGCAACAAAAGGCTCAGATGAATGACGTCACTTTATTATTCAATGCTACATAAAAGGTGTTTGAAAAGAGAAATCTGACATGATGATCAGTGATAATATGTATTTTAAGTTCATTAAAAAAATATGCATATATTTTTCTTATTATTCTACAAGGAATGAACTTTTCCCTGGCTTTCACCCCCAAAAGTATTTTTTATTTAGTGGACAAAGTGGTTTGAGTGCATTTGAAAGAAGTTACCCTTACATTTAAAGTTAAAGCAGAAAAAAAAACACTGATTTTCTTGAGATAATATCCTGGAATAACTTCATTGAAAAGAATTGCATTAAGGTTTTCCTTAATCAATACGATTGCCAGTATGTATAATTTCCAGTCAAATTAATTATGATAATATGATAAACAGGGTGTATATAATGTAGGTCATTCTTATTTCTAGCATCTACAAACTTGTAACTTTCTGAAAGAATGACGAAAATATTACTTTCTAATGTTAACAAGCTATTCAAACCAATACAAATTATGAGATAACAGCAGAACACAGCAAACTGGAGTGAGCACTTTATGAAACAATGAATCAGTGGTTTTAACAGACTATTTGTTATAAGCTAATAAATCCTTGCGTATGATTGGCTAACAGCAAATTTGTCAGTGAAAATCACAACTATTGGCTCATAAAACACTCACCAGGTTGAGAATTATGAAGATTATATGAAAACAACATTACAGATACTGTGATAAATATGAAGCTACATGTATGTAGGTTGTAAGATAAGATTGTGTTAATTGGTGACTTCAAGATTGTATTAGTATTTTCAGAGTGAAATTTATAGTAGGAAATTCAAGATTATGTGAAAGATAAGCATACATATAGGATACCAGAAAAATTCAAGCATAAAACGTCACATTCACCCCAAATTCCAGTCGATTTGAGGAAAAAGGGACATAATATCAAAAAAGTGTAATACTAATGCTAAAATCTTTATGAAATCTAAATTAGACGTAACATAAAAACTTTCCTGTATTTGAAGTCAATCATTTATTTTTCATAATGGGGTATAAATTCCTCCCCTCTACCCCACCTCAATATCTGTATGTCTGCACCCCCCCCCCCCCCTCTGTCCCTCTCTGTCTGCAAGTCTGTCTTTCTGCCCCCCCCCCCCCCCTCCTCAATCTATCTGGAGATGGATAGTTACAGATTATTAAAGATCGAGTCAAAAAACAAAAACACTTAAACCATACTTGAATTCACAACCAGTGCTACAATCTTCAAAGCATGTGATGAAAAATACATGTGCATATATGTGAAAGGGTGATAGATAAGAAACACACAAATACAAATCTATCTAGTTTACCTTTTTGATGGGATAGGTACACTGGGACTGGGGTAAAAAACAGGCATAAAAAAGGACAACAGAAAATAAGAACAAAATCATAATCAAAGGGAAAAGGTTTAAAAACAACACATTAACATTCATACTCGTTATTAAAAGCATGCAATTGATTGATTTGAGTTGATAGTTTGTTCCAGTTGCAACTATATGCTCAAGTTGAAAAAGGAACAGTGAGAATATATTCCAGCAAAAATTGTCTCTAGTATATTTTAGTGCAAAATATAACAAGTGCTATGTGTTTGTGTAATCAATCAAAAAGAATTAAACCTAATACTTGTAATCATAATGATATGCATGCCATTGCAAAAGAAGTGCAGATATAATGTCACATAGACAACAGTGATAAAATACGCAAATTGCTTTTTTTAATGCATTATAACACAAATAGGCCCTCAGCATGGTACCAAAGCGTGATGCCATCAATTTCTTTGTTCTGTTTTGTTTTGTTTTTGCTTTGGCATTTTTCTCACCATATTTTGGTAAGGCAGGATGACAAACTTCCACACACCAAATATGACATGACCCCGTTTTGGAGTGACTTAAGGTATGGGGCCAAGTGATAGCCTAGTAGGCCCCAATCCCCATGAAGCAAGCCATTTTGCACTGATTTCAATGGGCTAATGTACATATTCATAAGGAAATATCTATGGTCCCCATGAAGCGATTCCCAACCAAATGTGGATTGTAGGTGAGGTGCCGTGGCCGAGTGGTCTAAGGCGCCTGGCTATACATGGAAAGTCCGGGGTTCGATCCCCGGCTGCGGCACTTATGCCCGTGAGCAAAGCATTTAATCAACAATGCCCTTTTATATTGCTTTCAAATAAATGAAAATGCTATATGCATTATTGGTAACTAGGTGTGCACTTGTTTTAAAAAAAAAAAAAAAAAAAATGTGGATTGTAGATGGTTTTCATCATGCTCCAATGAGATATGACAACAAAAACACTGAAAGGTACAAAACCATCGTGTGACGTCATTATTTCGGCACTGTATAAGGCGTGAACCTGCCTAAAAAGGCATGAAAAATTAGTACAATTCCACCTTATCGAGATTTGCAAAGTTAGTGTGCTAAGGATTTTCTCTTGTGCAGCTGTTTTAACTAAAATGAAACCATCTACATGCCTGATATTATAGAGTCCTATTATCTATTGATAAGTACAATCAGCTTAAAATACATGAAGGGGCGTTAAACTAGCATTAATTGGCTCACTTCAAAAATGCTCTCAAATTATTATGGTTTGAGCAGTTTGTGAAAGCAAAGTAGAGAGAAAGGGGTGTTGGACTTATAAAATGGTTGGTTATATTATGGAATTACTCATCTTTTAGGTTGTATTTCAGACACCTAAATCAAACAGATTTGACTTTATTCACTTGAGCACCCCTTAAATATATAAGTGATTTGATCTCTTAATGAATAATACGACTCACTGTTTATTTGCCCAATGATTTTTACAAAGCAAACCATTAATACACCTGACCATCATGACTTATAGGTATGCTTCCAAAATGATGGACCTGATCTTTCACAAATACTCTGTTTTCGCAAAAGTTTGTGTCACCAAATAACATTATGACCAAGACAAAGACACCCAACTGTTTGAAGTAAGCCACACCAATAAACTTGCGATGCAGTGCATATCGTATATTACTATCATCCTGGTGCAATGTAAGTACATGCTTATTATGCTCATGTGGAGAGGAAAGTATAAGTTGAAGATAAATGCTACCTATGTGCCGAATACTTTTAAAATATGTACAATGGGTCAGTTAAAATACACATACAGGTGGGTGTTTCATAAAGCTGTTCGTAAGTTACGAGCGACTTTAAGAACGACTGGTGATCATTTCTTGTGGTAAGTGATACAGTGTATGCACCAAAATGTTCATTGACAATGGTTTAGCGTGTAAGAAAGGTTGAACAGTTGTTCTTAAATCCCTCTCAACTTACGAACAGCTTTATGAAACGGCCCCAAGGTATATAAAAAGGTGCGAATGGCAATATAACAAGGCCCATGCATCATCATGCAATCGAGACATTGTCAAATGAAACGTTGAAGACATTTGTTTAAAAATTATATTTTTTTTGTATTTGATGATTGCAATATCATGTATTTTTTCAATCCACTCTATTTTCAGAATTTTAAACATAATTCGGTGACTGTTATTATGCAGCACCTGTTCAATTAGTTCTTACTCTGAAACAGGGGGAGGCGGGGGGGGCTTGGGGGGGTAAGTGAAAAATCAGTGTAATGGAATTAAAAGGGGAGAATGTCAGGAAAAGGTAAAAAGATGGATGTGTGAGGTGGAAGAAGGGGGAGTGTAAATTACACTAAGCATAGGAATGGTATGAAGGAAAGAGAAAAGGAAACGAAAAGTGGAGAAAAGAAAGAGGGAAAGGGTAGATGAAGTGGAAGGGGGAAGAGGGGGGACATAAATTATACCGTACTAAACATGGGAAATGAATGAAGGTAAGAGAAGAGGAAAAAGAAATTGGGAAGAGGGGAAAGGGTTGATGAAGGTGAAGGGAAAAGAGGGGAGGGGCGTATATTATAATAAATGTGGAATGGGATGAAGGAAAGGAAATAGGAAAAGAAAAAGGAGAGAAGAAAGGGGGAAGAGGGGAAAGGGTTGAAGTGGACAAGGAAATAGATGGAGGGGAAAATAAACCAAACAAGTGTACTGGGATTTCCAGCCATATAAGGTGTACTGGTCTCCCTGCACATTCCTGATAAGTTATATCAAGAGGAGAGATCTGCGGGCCACAGTGATTCAGTTTGCTGTTCGCCTCCCAGGCACAGGTAACAGCAAAATAATAAACAACAACAATTTCTACTTTGCCATCTTTAAAATCATCACTAATATCGACATTGTTTTGGACAGGTACATACCCATTGAATGGTTTGATGAGGTCATCATTTTGGACCGGAGGAGGTAATGGCGTTGATTTGGTGGACATGTTGATATCTCCTATGATACGTAGAGCCTCTTTGGTAGCTTGGTACATCCGAAGCATCTCATCCCGACGCTGCGCTTCATCTGCACTCTCCTCCATCAATGATGCCTTATAAGGAGACAAGATCATTTTATTGGTCAATGGTTGCATGCATATCATAACAATTCTGTTTTCTATATCTTTCAAATATGATTTAGAAAATACATAACAAAAACTGTACATAAACATTTAGAATAACTATCAGCACTATACACCTCTTCAAATTCAGATTTTATAAGTATGATAATTGTCTGCTGGTGAATGTTTGTACCCGTTTAATTAAATTCACCCCCCTCCCAAATACTTAATTTTGTGATTTCAAAATGTACCATTTCCTTAACCAGTATGCAGTATACTGTTAATTTTCATTTCAATTTCAGTTTTCAAGAACATGTATGTTGTCATTGTCAAAAACCAAAGCTTAGAGCTATTTGCCTGTTGTCGTAGCAAAAATTGATTTCATAAGCAAGTCTTCCAGATCAAGGTTTATTGTCACCATATCTAGATTGTAGATCTAAATCTGGGCCCCATCTTACAAAGAGTTACGATCGATCCAATCGATCGTAACTCTATGGAAATCCAACAGAGTCATAATTTTTTTCTACAGGAAATGTGCACAATGTCCTTTGTAAACAAAGAGAAGCACAGTGAAATTTCAAGAAAGCAGTGAATGCATGAATATACATCAAAGCTAGATAACATATTCAACAAACATGCATAACAGATGTTGACGTTGCTGGCCGTCCATAGTTGCGATTGGTTGGATCAATCGCAACTCTTTGTAAGATGGGGCCCAGATCTGAGCTCCGTCTTACAAGGAGATATGAATCATCCAATCAACCACACCTATGGAAAGCCAGCAACCCCAACATACAAAATGCATATGTATGTTCAAAGCTTTCTATAAATACAATGTACATTCATGCATGCGTCATAAATGTCTTGACAATTCAGTGTGCTCCTCTTTATCCACAAAGAAATATTGTGCCAATTTTCTGTAAAAAGAATTATGACGTTGATGGATTTTCATAGTTGAGGTTGATCAGATCAATCAGGGGCCTGTTGCATAAAACTTTTTATCTCAGAAAACTCAGGTTGTTTTTACCAGAGTTTTTGCCCTGTATTAAAGCCAATAGCAGATATCAGACTAACCTTAGTTTTCAGTTTTTACCAGAGTTTTCTCAGGTAAAAAGTTTTATGCAACAGGCCCCAGAACTCTTTATGAGATGGGACCCTGGTATATTGTACAGAAACCTAACTCTGTGAATTCATGAATGCTCTGAGAAGTGACCATACTGAAGATCACCAACATGGACAAACACATGTGGGGCAGTGTAGTGTTGCTTTGAAAAAGACCCAGCATCTGGCTGGAATACCGTTATTGCTTTGTCGATTTCTCAGCAATTGTGCATTTTCTCCCAGAATCATTGGAACATATCTTCTTCTCACACATGTAAAAACTTTGGTGGTCATTTTGTTAGATTCAGTTCAATTTCATTTTTAGATAGATACAACAACTGGCATTCATCTCTAAATTCAACCTCTGTCTTTAAAGCTAAATCTTTACCTGATCTCCTGTTGAATATAAATGAGCCAACATCTCAGACAGAATGAAATCCTTGGTCTGATGAAGATAAAAAAGATATAACAAAATGATTATAATTTACAATATACATGTTCTTGTTTATAAGAAGGAAATCAATAAAAATGGCAGAAAATGAGAGAAAATTGGAAGAAAACGTAAAGTATTTGATTATATTTTGTAGGACTATGGAATGGAATTGCCCATTTTCAAATAAGAAACATAAGAACAGTATAAAAAAATGAAAGATGTATCTAGATGTACATATTTTACAATTTCCCCTGAAAGAATGTCATCTTTGCATGCAACCATATCGCTTTCTACATTACAAGGTCTAAGGTTCTGTTTGCCATTAATTCTCATGTGCAAGTCTCTACAAGCGGATCTTATCTCCAAACCCTAATTATGAACAACCTGAAATCTTGGATCTGTTCAAAAACAATTAAAAAACAACTCGAGACCAAAGCTCAAAACTCGAATTATACCAAGACTGAACTCTACTTGTAATTCGGCTCTTAAATCATGAGAATGGAACCAGAACTTTGCTGATATAGGAGTCAGTGGACAATTATCAAAACACTTTACAAGTGGATCTAAGCCAGTCCTTCATATTTATAATTTCATGGAGCTCAATAAATTGCTCTCCTCATGTTTTCAAGGAGCTCAGTTGAGCTCCTAAGAATCGCTTCCCTTGAGGAGCTCAAAATTTCATATCAATTTAGATTTGATACAATACATGTATGCTAAATTGTAGATTTTTCTTAAAATTGTAAATGCAATTTACTAAACTGTATTTATACCCCAACTGAAATCTACTTGCCACTTACAAGGTTAATCATGAGAGCCATAATAAATAAATTGATTTGAATGGAATAAATGTTTTTGGTACCAGGTCTTGGATCTGTTTGTTGATTTAGGAGTACATGGACAGTCCCAAACACACAAGTTATCCATAGCTCAGAACCCTACTTATACCACAACTGAAATCTACTTGTCACATCGTTAATCATGAGAGCCATACATGTCTTTGGTACCAGGTCTCGGATCTATTTGCTGACGATGCTCATATAGGAGTTGACTGGATTCCTGATTGTTTTTACAACTCTACAAGTTGAGCTCTAAACCCTAATCATACCCCAACAGAACTCTTCTCTTCTTATCACTTACATCATTAATCATGAGAGCCAAACATGTCTTTGGCACCAGGTCTTGGATCTGGTTGCTAATGACACTCTTATAGGAGTCGACTGATTGTACTTCTGCAAGTGGATCTAAGCCCTCAACCGTAATCATACCCCAACAGCAGAGATGCCAACTTTTGGAAATCAGAATTAGGGAGGATTTGCAACCGCCACCAAATTATGTGCGCGTAGCGCAGATCTCGAGCGCGGAGCGCTCGACCCTTGCGGCCGGGGTCCAGGGCCCGCCTTAGGGCCCTGGAAGCTCTGGGTTTCTAGATGCTCTCTGGTGCAATCTGACCCTTATTTTGGGGCATTTCACATGTTTTGAAATAAACATTGTTCCCACTTTTTTAACATAAAAAATATCAAATATGCATTTTTACATGTAAAAAAAATGAGGGGACAAAAGTCAAAAGAAGTACCTGTTCAACAATAATAATAAGGAGGAATTATCACTATCGGCTATAGGCAGGTTATGTTCCACTATAAATCCAGTAAAGAAAAGCTCAGCGCTGCTCCCTTGCTTGGTGAAATAAAGACAACAGGGTACTAGTGTAGCTCGAAGATCTTGTCTTTGCAATGTCTGTAGGCCTATGCCGTTTGCTCCCTAACGTTTCGTGCTTCCGAATTATCATCACGACCTCCCTGCTCAACTGAAATGTCCACACTGCAAATTGCGCAAAATGCATGGTAAATTCCTCTTTCCGACTTCCGAACATACAGGTACTGGAGACTGCATTCAGTCTTATACTTCTGAGACCATTTCTTGGTCTTCTTTTGTTGATTTTCCACCATTTCGTGTCAATATCAACCCATCAATACGCCGAAATCACACACCGATATTCCACCGCACGACTCGACAAATCCAGTGGCCGCGAGCGCACACGCCTCGCAAAGCTAGCCGGGCCTACCGGCCTGGTGCACAGTGGATTCCCGTTGGGCATATCACATGCACCAGCTTTTCGCTGCTCCTTATTTGTCTACCCTTCACACATAATTTAGTAGCAGCGAACGTAATGGAGTTAATACATGCTAAAGTTAGCAGACGATACATGTACTTCCAATCCAATTTGATCAATGCAAAAAAATTGTAATTTCGGGAGGATAAGGATGGTAATCGTAAGGGCGGGAGTTGGGATGAATTTTCGGGAGCCTCCCGATGAAATCGGGAGGGTTGGCATCTCTGCAACAGATATCTACTTGTAAAGTAAATTGTTATTCATAAGAACCATCTCTTCGGTACTAGGTCTTGGTTCTGTTTGCTGATTTATGAGTCAATGGAAAATTTATCAAAAACTCTACAAGTTGACCAAAGCCCAACCTTATCATGCCCAAATAACAATTTTGAGTAACTTACATCGTTAATCATGAGAGCCATACATGTCTTTGGTACCAGGTCTCGGATCTGTTTGCTGATGATGCTCATATAGGAGTCGACTAGATTTCTGATTGTTTCCACTTGTCTCTCTAGTTGAGGATCCATCGATACAGCGCTATCACCGGCCTTCTGGTAAAAATTGAATGACAATGAGACTGTTAGGGTATCTTGTTTATTCTTTTACAGTCAGGGTAACCCAGTTGTTTAATTTAACTGTAGGGCAATTCCAGAAAATATCTACGTCCGACCCCCCTATGTGGGACCTTCATGAAATTATCTGTCTCTGATTTCTTGTTCTTTTGAGTCTGCAATGTTCTTACATGACCATGACAGTCAGTTCATGATGTGAGAAAAATGGGGGTCGGACGTACAATAAAGGGTGATCATTTTTTGGTGTGTGTACTGTAAACAGATTAAATTACATGTATAATCATCTTAGATTGTGAGGCATAAAGGCACAAACCATTTTGCTGCCAGGAATTTTTTCTGAGAGGACACTTTTGGACAGAAATTGGTCGGTCAACTTTGGAAAGTGACTTATCTGAAAAAATAAGTGGATGTGGGTAAAGTGAGCTTTTCAAGTTTGTTGCATTTAGACAATTGTTCTTATGAACAAAAACATTATCACTCCAGTGATGTCAAAGCACACGTAATTTTAATTACAAGAAATTTATAGACCTCTTAAAAATGATTGTCATCATGTCAAATGCTTGTTAAGATTTTTCAATGTTTAAAAATAAATCCATACATAGGAGAAATTTACCAACCATTGAAATATATTTGGAACTTTTAGTTACGATTTTACAAAGTGTAAAATTAAATCAAAAAATAGGAGAAGTTTGCCTACCATTGAAAAGATTCACATCTTGGTTATGTTTCATCAATGTTGAAAATAATTCCATATTTTTACCACTCTCAAGTATGGAAATGAGATATCTAAAATCTTAAAATGTTTGGCAATAACTTAAACAGACCTGATCCTCCTCTTCATCACTGTCTTTGGTTCTTTCAGGATAGACTCCAGCTCTAAGGAACGATGCTTTCCAACTATCTACCTCTTCTGACGTCTGACAGGACAGCTCCAGGGTCTTGTGGTCCTTGTAGATATTACGACTGCAAGGATAGGAATTACAATTATTGTATTGTCTTCAATGTCTTGACTTGTTGTGTCTTTATGTTGATACCCACGATAACAGTATTGATTATGACAGTTGGAGATTGAAGTGACCAGTGACAGGTGCAATACACCAAGTGAACGCCCTTGTATTTTACCAATAGTGCAGTGGTTTT
Source organism: Lytechinus variegatus (assembly GCF_018143015.1). NCBI lineage: Eukaryota > Metazoa > Echinodermata > Echinoidea > Temnopleuroida > Toxopneustidae > Lytechinus > Lytechinus variegatus. The sequence goes on along the minus strand of NC_054754.1, from coordinate 8,890,959 downwards.
AATATGCATGGGCTGTGACTCTCCGCACCGGCCGCACAGAAAAGTTGCTAGCGCTGATAAAGCACTTACAGACTGGGGCTCCTGTTACAACCAGTAATGTCACAAAGATGCTTGATGCCACAACAATGCATTATTTACACCTTGGATCAACATTTGACATCACAATCTGAAAGATGTTACTGGGTCTTCTTTAAGTGCAAAGTTTAGGCTAACAACTTTTCCGTATGACCAAGAGACCAGCATCCTTTCTGATGGATGTAGTGTATCTGAACTGCATTCACAGTTCTGAACTTTACTGCTACTGCTGCTGCTGCTGCTACTTCTACTACTGTTACTACTACTACTACTACTACTACTACTACTACTACTACTACTACTACTACTCAATAGCTACTGCTACTACTGCTGCTGCTGCTGCTACTGCTGCTGCTGCTGCTGCTACTGCTACTACTACTACTACTACTACTGCTGCTGCTGCTGCTGCTGCTGCTACTACTGCTACTGCAGCTACAGCTACTACTACTACTAGTATTCATAATATAATAATATTAGTATTGCTACATAATGACGTACTACACTACATTACCACTACAATTTCTATGACTATAAATTTTCCTGTTTATTTCTTTCAGTGCATTCTGCACAATTTAATATAAAATTTATTATTTAAACTCCTGTTAATACACAACTGACTGAAATACAAATTCCACTCTTTTAATTCTAACTACCAATATACATACCACTCAAAATTCAAGATTAGAATATCCTTGAACATTATTTCAGGCTTTGAAAATATCAAGATTCTCCCTATATTTAGCATACGGTAATTGTAAGGAAACTGAAGGTAGCAGATCAATCATATAACCTTTGAAATTAGGAAATGATCAAGGTTACATTGCATATCCTGTCGAGTTACTCAAGACTAGAACTGACATACATTTCCTATGAATGCTATGCTGTTTACTACATTGGAGTGGGGTATGTTTGTTTCTCTAAGCGGTGAGAAACGATACCTGCTTAAAAGTGTTCTCTTTGAGGGAAACATTATAATAACTATAAATAAAAAATACTTCCTATTTCCAATAAAAATGATACAGAGTAACCCCTGCCAGAAGGCAATAGAATGGGGGAGGGGACACAGAAACAGATCAGGATTACATGTATCCCCCCCATCCCCCACTTGACTGATAGAGGGAGGATGGCAACAGTACCCCCCCTCCCCTCCCCATATTTCCTTTGCTGTTGATAGAAATCTCTGACAGGTCACTGATGATGTAATCTACAAAATTGAACAGTAAATTCGAAATAAATTTAAACAATTTTTATGAGTACATATGAAGTTTCTTACTTTTGATTCTCAGGATTGAAGAGAGAAAATGCATGTTTCCTTGACATAAATCCAGCTTCTCCATCCCTCAGCTTCAAGCCATCAAGATTCATCATGTACTTGTTTTCCTTTTCCTATGGATATAAAGAAAACAAGTCATATTATCAATCACAATTATTTTGATCCAAAGAAAAAAGACGGAGCTATTATTTTATTAGTAGATAAAGGTACATGTATAAGGTGTTCATCAAATCATGATCAATGTTAGGAGTGAGTGAACTATGCAGTGTCAAAGCGTCAGCACTCAGTATTTCCTTATGTATTTAAACTAAGCATGCCTGTATCGTAAATAAATGCATATTTCTACCAAAAAAGGCTATTTATGTGACAAATAGTAGATATCATATTCCTCTAAATTATGATAATAATTCTGATTTAGCAGTGAAACAACCCGAAATTTACATCTACATGATGGGCCCCGCGAAAATTTTTGTTCGGACTTGCCTCTTCATCTTTGTACCATCCTAGAGATTCGGCAGTGAGAACGAACCAGTAATCTTTAGCTCCTCCCTTCATGAAACTGATGTTATGCAGATTCATCCAGCCTTTCCTAATCACCTGATCAAAATAAAACACAGTATTCATTAATTATTCATAAATCATTCATTATTCAATTATTCTTAATCATTCATCAATTATCAATTATTTATTAATCATTCATTACCGGTATTCATTTATCATTCATTATTCACCATTCATTATTTATCATTCGTTATTCATGAATTATTCATTAATCATTCATTATTTATTAATCATTCATTATTCACCATTCATTATTCATTAGCCATTTATTATTCATTCATTAATCATTCATTGAATAATTCATGAGTATGCTCATACCAGAATTTGATACCACACTAGACATAAATTCTTTTTAAACCTATATGAATTGCATGTGCCTTTTGTGAAGTACAGTGTACGCGATTGATCATAAAATAATTTCCGCCAACAAAACACAGCTCTACTTATATTTTATTGATTTGAGATAGGTATTGAGAAATGCTTTTATGATTGGATTTCTACTTTTGAATGAATATTGCATGTCCCTTTTTACATTTATTTAAATAAAATCTTGAAATGGTATTTTGCTACAATGGGGTTCACAATATGAAATGATCTATCAGACAGTAACATTTATTCAGCTAATTTAAAGACAGAATTTAAAATACTTGTTCAATTACAGAAGTATGTAGAGAAATTTGCAAAACTAACTATGGAACTATGAAATTCATGGAGTTAAATTTTTACTTCTCATAAATGTTTGCTCAGGGTCCTATAAAAATGAGTAGCATGGAATTTCAATTTAGATACATGTATAACATGAAAACTAACATGAGTCCATTAAAACAATTGATTTTTTTTTTATTTTGAAAAACTCTTATTCTTATAAATATTGTAATGAATTTGGGGTAGATTTAAATTTATTTGTCCCAATCATAGAAAAAAATCACACATAGATAAAATTACAGAATGTCATAAGTATATCTTTGTCATTTTTGTCCGCCTATTTTTGTTACCATTTATAAATACAAAAAATAGATTTAAAAAAAGGTCAAAATGTGACCCCTACATGACATGCATATTAGTGTACATGCACATGCAATTACATGTAACTACTCAAGGCTCTTCCTTTCAAATCAAATATATTTTCTAAAATGATTGATTTGTCAAGAGAAATTTACTACATTTCTAAATTTCATCAATTTTTATTTTAACAACTACATTATGGGATCACATGAGCTACTTTTAACAGATACACGTACCTCCAAATTTATGTGTATTCCAATTTTATAACTTTCTAAATTAATTATAGTAGAATGCGGCTGTTCTCTGCATTACAGTTTAAATACCGGTACATGTTTTCTCGAATGGGAAATGAGTAATAGTCACATCCAACCAAATCTGGCACCAGTTTTTCTGGAATTGAATATTTTTCTAAGCCCACAACCCTATCAATAATATCAATATCACTTCTATTCTGCAGGTTTGGACAATGGTGTTATCTTATAAACCTAAAGCTATACTTTTTGGGAAATACTGTCAAACCAGTCTATTTAAGGTCATGGCCGACATAGGGAAACACAAAAATGGCCACTGACTAGAGACAGGTGGGCTTTACAGACGGGTTCTACAACACATTCCTTTCGAATGGGATATACATGTAATTTTGGTGGCCGCTAAAGCCATATAAGGTGGCCATTAATAGTCAGGTTTAACTGTGTGTATATTGATTAATGAACACTAATCTAGTAAGGACTTTTGTCAAAGTCTGTGCCACTTATTTTTTTTAAAGCAGGAATCCTCCTACAAAGTGTAGGATTCCTGCCGCTTGCAGCTTTCCAGCAGTCCTCATTATTTTGACAATGGTGACTCTCATGATTTGTAATAAAAGCACCTTGCATGCTTCCAGTAAAAAAAGACATGCCACAGACTTTTGACAAGTTGCCTAAATAGCCATTTATTTTTCTGATATGCACTGTCTTAACTTAACCCGAATATCCTGTGGCTATTCATGCTATACATGTATACACTGCAAAAATACTGTTCAAGATATAAGCATGTTGTTTAAAGGTCAAGTCCACCTCAGAAAAATGTTGATTTGAATCAATAGAGAAAAATCAGACAAGCACAATGCTGAAAATTTCATCAAAATCGGATGTGAAATAAGAAAGTTATGACATTTCAAAGTTTCGCTTATTTTTAACAAAATAGTTATATGAACGAGCCAGTTACATCCAAATGAGATAGTCGATGATGTCACTCACTCACTATTTCTTTTGTTTTTTTATTGTTTTAATTATACAATATTTCAATATTTACAAATTTGATGATTAGGACCTCCTTGCCTGAAGCACAAAATGTTAAAATAATGGAATTCCACATGTTCAGGGAGGAATGAAACTTCATTTCACATGACAATGACAAGAAAATACAATATTTCATATAATAAAATACAAAAGAAATAGTAGGTGAGTGATGTCATCGACTCTCTCATTTGGATGTAACTGGCTCGTTCATATAACTATTTTGTTATAAATAAGCGAAACTTTGAAATGTGTTAACTTTCTTATTTCACATCTGATTTTGATGAAATTTTCAGTGTTATGCATGTTGAATTTTTCTCTTTTTATCCAAATCAAGTTTTTGTTGGAGTGGACAAATACTGTTTACTTTTAAACAAGCTACTTAACCATTTAAACAGGTTTAATATTTTAAACAACTTGCTTAAACAATAGCTGTTCGAGTGATGAGTTTTATAAAGGAACGTGCTTAAAATCTTAAACAGCATTTTGAGAGCATAGAGGCCATGTGCACTATGTAACATCAACAGGCACATTCAAGTTATGTGCAGGGATAACATGCAGGGATGTGACTGCCTGGGTCAAAGGTTAACAAAATCAGAAAAGAATTAATGGCAGATTTTTACGATCGATCATACTTAATGATAAATGCAATCAATCACAGAAATCCACCCCCCCAAAAAAAAAATTAATTGCTATCAAAGGCTTTACGATACATAGGAATACACTGTATCTCCTTTTTAATTAACCTCAGATATATAACATGTGCATTACATTTTAGTTACTAACATTATTTTTGTATAGAATAGTTGTTTAGATGTACATTATTAATTTTCTTATCAAACCAAATTGAAATTGTTTTTATTACACAAAACTGTGAGAAAGTGAAATGAGCAATTCAACTCTAAATTCACTGCATAACAGAAAAGCTGGCTCAATTTTACTGCTTTCATTATTTGTTAGGTAGATATACCTGTATGTACATTAAAAGAATTTCATTTTCATCTTCCTTATTTTCCTAACTCCCTACTCCTTACAATGTATGTATAGAATTCTTGCATTCCTCATTCCTTTCAAATTCTTGATTTCATTTGGAAACCTTCAATTAATCTGATTTTCTTATTCTTTTTAAATACCCTTTCATTCACTTATTCTATTCAATTTTATGTATCTTCAAACATGTTCATTAATATAGTTATATTGTGACTTCATTTTTAAGTCATATGCCCCAAAAGTATATCACCTTGGTGTACATGTAGCTGTTTGTGAATTCCTAGAAATGTATTTTACTGGTACTTCTACTGACTGGGCTTCATTTGACAAACACTGATTAAAATCTTGCACCAAGGATATACATGTATTTCCCCACAGCGTTGCCTTGAACGCTAAAATATCTTAATTTGTTTACTACAGACACACCCTATAAACATGCACTACAAAATATACATGAATGTATAAAATGTAAAACCTAACCACTCATTTTTAAAAGCTCCTTATTTGTACACATGCATACATGTATATAATCTGTAGACCAACAGGTCATTAGAATTCTTCCATGGGTAGATATTCCAAAAGACATAACATTAGGTTGGTAGCATTACATGACATATAAAACAGAGACATTATAATTTAGATCTGTTAGTCAGAAAATATTGCTGTATATAGATATATCGAGGCGAGCTTTTGCATTTTTTCCAACCAGCGCAAATATTCCCCTTGATAACAAATATCACAATATTGGCAACTTCCAATTGTAATTGTTAAATTTTTGTCATGCATCTACATGTATAATCTACATCAAATCAAATTGTATTTACTATAAACAAATAATTTCAAAACCAGCTCCCATGCTGCACAATTCAAAATTGAGCATTTTATGCACTACAGCTTCTGAGTTTTCTTTCATTCAGCATTATATTCGATAAGAGTCCTACGATGTCTTAAAGTATATTTTATATCCTGATTCAATATCCAACATGTAAATTTGTCTAATATTAAACATGTATTTCCTCAAAATAATTTTGTCAAATCTTTGCTGTCAAGAAGTACAATAGGTAATCGCCGATTTCTAGTGTAAACCTAAAGTACATGTATCCCATTGATAGAAAATAAATGTGTGTCTTTCAAATAGAAAGCTTTCAGATAGTATAAGCTAAAATCGTCAAATTCATGCCAATTTCAATATTTTCTTTTTTTATTTAGGCATTTAATGAACTACATATAACATACCAGAGAAAATTCCATCAATATAATTTTTGAACCTCTTGACAAAATTTAACATAAGGCAAAATCATGCTTTTTTAATATTTCAATAACAGCAGTGCTGTGAGTTTGTGAGCTTGGATTCAAGTGTTAGAAAGCATCAGTATTAAAACCATATTATTAAGCTTGCATATTGTAGTCATCACTCAGGCCATGGGTGTTAGTTGGTAAAAATAACAAATACTTCAAAATCGATAGAACAAAACTATCATTAACACAATCATTTAAAAAAAAAACATTGTTCATTTTCAATTCAAATAATTTCCTAAAGGAAACTGTTAACCAAAAATACATGAAAGGGAAAGGAAAAGGAAAAGTAAAATCCTGTAAAATTGTTATCTTTACATGAAAAGAAAACCAATGCTGACTGTATTTCCCAAAAAGGAACTGTATAATGAATAAATCAAATGCCAATGGAAGGAAGGTCTATCATGATTTTCAATACTATTCATGTTTTAATGTTAAAGTCTAATCAAAATGGCCAGGATAAACTTTTACATATTTTTATTTCTAAATTCCCAAAAATATATTTTAAAGGAACAAAAAATAAATTTCAATCCTATTTTTACTGTCATGTTTTTTATTAGTATTCATTCATTTATATTGTAGTATTATTTCATTATCCATATTAAAATAATAATTACCATTATTATCATTATAATTAACATTTTTTCATATATTTATTCATTTCTAAAGGGGGGAGCTTATTGCTGAAAATCCCCACCTGGGTCACGAACACAAAGGTTAGCGATTGATCGTAGAACATTTTTTTTAAAGATTGATTCCATTGACTACAATGTACAATCAATCGTGAAAATCAAGCATACGATCAATCGCTAACCTTTGGTTACGGGACCCCGATCATGACATTAGGCAGCTTAACTTTGAGATCCTTGGTTAAAGCTCAGTTAAGGTATAGATGCAATGTTATTTAATATTTTGATGCAAGTCTTGTTAGTGTTCCTCCTTTACAACATAGTTATCTTTCTCCTTATCAACAAGTAGAAGCTAGCAGACGCTATACCTGATTGGGAATCTTTTTTTGCTGATCTCGGCCAGTCCTCTTGGCTTTAGCAGCACTGGAAAAACATGCAGGGGGGACACATCACATCAAATTAGTAACATCACATCAACTTCTATACTTGGGACTACATAAAATTTTCACAACTACCCCTGTATGAATAAGCTCCGTAGTTATGTTTGATATTAATGGAAAACAAGACAAAACATGGCTGAAACAAAAGCAAGATTGGTATCATGGCATTATGGAAATGAATTAGTGAGATGGCAGAAAAGAAGCATTTTTGTCAGCTGGGGCATTAATGCAATGATTGTGGACATTAAAAAAAAAGCTTTGTAATTGTTGTGCAAGAAAAATACTTTACAAATCAAACATCTTTGATAGAAAGTTGCCAGATTTATTGAAAAGCTTTGGGGTGGGCCTCTTTTCATAGAAAGGTTTAAAAACAAGAAAAGAAGATGCCGTGAAGTAGAATCTACATATCTAATACAGAAAACTTTGGTAGTTGAATTTGAGAAAATTTCAGCATGGCAATGATTTTGTCAAGAAAAAAGAAAAACATGTACCATGTTTAAACATAATTAACTGATTTCTTTGTGTCTACAAGGCATTCATTGACACCCTATCTGACATATAGGCCCGTATTCTGAAGTCGGGTTTTAATTTAAACTCTGGTTTAAAGTTGTGGTTTAACAATGGATAGCCAATAGTGGCATAAACTTCTAACAGTAGAATTTCAATGTATCAGCTCATTTTTCTCTAAAATCATTCTGAACTGTTTCGGAAGGATAAATAAGATAGCTTTCTTCACCATTCACAAATCAATAAAGAGCAGAGTAAAAAAACATTAAAAAATATATAAGTAAAATTCTGACATTTTGGCATTCCATAGTTTTAGCACGGAGTTAGACCGTGGTCTAAATTAAACCTGACTTCGGAATATGGGCCACTGAGTTTAGGATGTGAGACAATTTGCAACAAGAAGTACAGGCTGAGGATGGATGAGTTCGTAAAGAAGAGAGTGGGTGCGCAATTTCACATACCACCGTAGCTGGTGGATGGATGTGAGCAAGCTCCTTTGAAACACCATTAGTGACAGATGCACGAGGACTTTTAAACAGAATCCAACAAAACAAAGATGGGAACGAGAAAATGAAATCATACAAAAATAACATAAAGTCAACGGTAGGGTTAGCCAGGGTTATATAAAGCAAACAAAAATATAAATAAGATAGAACAGCAAATGCACAATTACAAAATAAAGTAAGGTTATTTTTCAACACAGCAATAGTGATATAAAGTACGGAAATGAATGTTTGACACAAGGTTTGTTAGGAAGCAAAAAAAGCAAACTGTTGACGACATATCAACAGTTTTTTTCTTCAAATTTTTACCTGGTTTCCCAGTTTCTTTTTCTGAGATCCATCAGTTTTATTCTGCGCACTGATGTCACGATAACGAGAAACAGGATGTAAAATGGTAATATACATGCATCATGAATAATTACACAAAATTAAACACATGTTATCACTGAAGTCCAACAATGGCTAAAAATGCAGGAAAATTGGATTTCGAAATTTGGCTCCAATTGTTACTTAAAAATACAGTAATGTAAACATCATATTCAAATTGATTGATTTGTTTACACACTTACCATAGTATCATTATTGATTACATGTAAACATAATGCTCTAGTCCTACATGTATAATTTCAATTCTGTATTGTTGTTGGACCACTCAATCTCACCGATTGCTTTTTATCACTGTCCATAAACAATGTAATTGTTATCATTATGATCATCACCATATTTTCAAGAGCAATGTATATTTTAGTCACTGAACCATAAATGCTAAAATCCCATTCATGATGTCAAAATCTAACACATGGACTCATTCATCCATAATTGAATTTGTGAATAAGATAAAAGAAATGTTGTTTTTTTCTTCCTCATTTTTTTAAGTACTTTTATAACCACTTAATTGGAAACTGAAACTGTAAAGTGATTTTTTATCACTTTCTGACAATGCTCATAATCACTCTGCACTGACTAATTGTTAATTCAATCTGCTAAAACAACAGATGCAAACAGAAATACATGCAGAAAAAAATACAGAAAAAATGATATCCATTTTTTTTTGGGGGGGTAAGATACCACTTAATACAGACAATAATAGCAAATTATTTGCCAAAAATGTTGGATTTCAAAGAAAATACGGACTATAAGAGATGTACTACCTATGAGCTAATTCATAGATACTGTATATACAATGTTGAAACAAATAAGATGTTGGAACAAATGTAAAATTACAATGTCTAATTTCATTTCAATTTCTCAAAGATGATGGAGATTAGATGGCCAATGGCATCCCCACATTGAATTATTTTGATTTTGATGATGGGACATGAAAAAAGTTATAAAATGTAAGTTGGTATGGGTGTTGTGAAGAGGTAATCATTATCAAACTGACAGAAAAAAAATCATACAAATTAATAGATGAAAAGAATATCAAAATCATGAAAAGTTGCAAGGAAAGAAGAGTGTTTAGCATAAAATATGAAAAAGCATTAAGACACTGCTGGTAACATATATGTAGATGCATCATGTAATATGTGGAGACTGAATCCATATACTGAAAGAATAAATGTCTCAAGAAAACAACCAAAACATTTCATATATATAAAAATTAAGGAGCTTCTTTATTATATAACAGATCTATCCAATTAACATTGGAAGTCTTGTACTTTTAAGAAAGACATGAAATTATTATCAAAGAAATACTCATGTTTTGTAAATTATATTTTTGTTTCCAATAATAATATAGACTTCTGAAATTCAGACAAAACAATCGTTTAATGAGGCTGTTTGAGAAATGGTTGAGTAAAAATAAGTTTAAAGATCGATGAATCTCAGAAGAAAAATCATGTGTAACATAAATAATTAAAGAGATGAAACTAAATCAAAGATTTAAGACAAAGAGGTGAAAATTATCATGTACTTAGATAATAAGATTTGTTATCCCCCCCTTTAAGATATTGACATATCTTTTGGAAAATCAGGGGTCCGTTGCAGAAAGAGTTGCGTTTAAATGCAAGTCAAAAAATCAATCTCAAGTCCCAAATGCGCGCTGTTGATTGGTTGAAAATCAAGTTGAGCATGATTTTTTAGAGTTGCGATTGATTGCAACTCTTTCTGCAATGGGCCCCAGGGCCCCCGTCTTACAAAGAGTTGTGATTGATCCGATCAATCGCAACTATGGACGGCCAGCAAGATCAACATCTATTATGCATGTTTGTTCAATATATTTTCTAACTATGATGTATATTCATGCATTCATCGTTTTCTTCAAAATTCACTGCGCTTCTCTTTGTTTACAAAGCACATTGTGCACATTTTCCTGTAGAAAAAATTATGACACTGATGGATTTCCATAGTTACGCGAGATTGGATCAATCGTAACTCTTTGTAAGACAGAGCCCTGGCATACCTCAAAAAGGGTCAGGGATGGAGGGGTGGAAGGGCCCTGCCTTTCAGGGTTAGATCTTCCAACCCATTACAACATTTCCTTTTTTGTACCATCAAAAGAAGTCTTATTTTCATTTTGGTGAGCAGGCATGCAGAGCAAAATATATAGTCTTCTCCTAACATGCATGTGTATCAGATATAGCATATTCCTGCATTACAAGTACTTTATTTTCATCAAGTGAACATCTATTATTCCATTATGGTGTAAGAAAACAAAACCAAGTTCTTTAAACTCGAAAGCAGCGCCATCAAGATCTATGATCAGGTGAGTGAATAGATTTCTTTTTGTGAAAGGGGGGGGGGACTTATGTCCATTCTCTGAAACATGCATTAGGCTAAGTGTACGTGTAGATTTGCCTTCTTTTAACAAATTTATTTCAAATTGAACTATAATAAGCATTTTTCCATTTGCTTCGCTGGTGAGGCACATTTGAAGATGTGTACTTTTAATTCAAAAAGAATTTTCAGCCTACCAATTTATCTGGTAAATGTGCCTTTTTTGGCACTAAAACTGTTTGTATACCATCCCTTCAAAGAAAAACAAAGTTGAACATTTGTTAGCCACTGAGTGCTTACTACATCAGGCCAGTCACAAACAAATTCATAATTTGCATTGCATATTCTAATACCTGATAATGTAAGTGGACTCCCCCCCCCCCCCAAAAAAAAGAAACTGTGCTATCAACTTTTTGAGATTCACAAATATATACCCACAAATCATTATTGCTCAAAGTAGCTCAGAATAATGAAAGCATCATTATCACCTAACCTGTACATAATATTGGTATAACTCAGGCATATTCAAAAACACTTAATATTTTGTTCTCTAAAATTTTGTTGCTGTCACATATGTCACCTCTCAGGGACCTGACCCCCTTACCTCCCCCGCCCTCTTTGGGTATGCTAAATAGTGCATCAATTTAATTAAGTGAAAGAAGCATAATTTTCTGTAGTTTTTAAAGAGATTAATGATAAGAATATAGAGAAGTGAACTGACTTGGCAAATCCGATGAAGTCGTCATGGTTTGTGTTCATGTAGGCTAGCTGGATGTTGATGAGCATGAGAACCTGGTCTTTGGTCTTGGACTCACGCTCACGAATATGTGTGCAGACTATGCGCTCAGTCTCCTCACGTAATCGTGGATACCTTGCCATCTGGTGGAATGAAACAGGGCATCATAAAAAAGGATGAAAACGTATGGTAAATAACGAGTCGGTAGATGATGATCTATTTCTGGGGAACTCCAACATAAAGGTCAGTGGTGGCAACAAAACAGAATCCAATAAAATGACCACCAAGTATTTATATGTACATGCAAGGCTCCACACTAACCTTTTTTTCTTGGTGGCCCGATCGGTCCACCAAAATCATCAATTTCATATTCTTGGTGGCCTGAAAAGCAAATTTGGTGGCCCCAAAACAATAGGAAACATTTAAAATTTATCAAAACTTTGGTAGCCCGACTGGGCCCACAATTGTGGGCTTTTACATAATTTTGGTGGTCCGGCTCTCAATTTCGGTTGCCCCGGGCCACCAGGCCACTGCTAATGTCGAGCCCTGGTACAAGAATTAACATGTGCCCAATGATTCTAGTAGAAAATCTGTCAATTGCTGAGAAATTGACAAAACTAGCATGGTATTCCACCCAAATGTTGAATCCTTAATTTCCAAGCAATTATAATACAGTGCCCCACATGTGCTTATCTGTGTTGGTGATCTCCGTATGGTCACTTTTCAACTTGGAATGCATGACTTCACAGGGATATGTAAAAGGAAAGAGATTTAGATCTACCATGATGAGATGACAATTGAGCTTAATATCATAGAATTAGATTAACATAAACACAGCAGGTAACCATGCTACTCACCCCTTCCCCCGAGTGCCTGACTACATTGTTGAGTTCGTTGACAACCATATCAACGCATTTGACCGAGGGTTCTTTCAGACGGTTGATTTGTTTTTTGGTGATTGCTTCAAATGCCATGTCTGGTGTGAACAGACCCACTCTGCAATAGAAAGCAGCATCAAATTTTGTAAACATGGTGTGACGGTGTGAATGCGAGGAAACTTAGATCTCAAAAACGTATGAAGTATAGTAAGAATTTTGTGCTATACGTACACTGGACATGTATTGACATCTATCGTATATGTAATAATTATAAAAATAACTCTATTTATCCTGGGTAACCTCTTCAGCTATTAGCTGATGAACCAGTGGGCCGTGCATAAAATGATTTTAGATTAGAATTACCCCTCTTCATTCTAATATGTCGAGTGCCTGAAAGCAAGCCCTTGGTACGACTCAGCTAGGGCTCAAACCCACGACTTCCCACTCATGAAGCGGGCACTCTACCACTGAGCCACCATGCACAGTTCAATGAACATGTACTGTAAATTGCATTCCATTTAAAGTCCAATAGGTAGTACTTCCGTTGATAGATTCACTTTCAAAAGCAAAACTATTGCATGATACTCTTTTCAAGAAAAATAAAATCAATACATCTTCGTGAGATACCCACAATACCCAGGAAGTCAACGGAAACAGAGAAGGGAGGGGGGAATCAATAACCCCCACCTCATAGACAATAACCAGGTTCAGGTTTGCTGTTTGGAGCTTCAGTGAGTTATATTGCAGCTTTTATCAAAAAGACAATTGGGTCTGGTCAAAAGTTGATTTCTTCTTTTCAATATTATGGGGGGGGGGGGGGGTGGTCAGAAGGCTTGCCTAATCATCTCAGCAAGTGAATTCATAAAACTTTTTCAACTGACATGATAAAATGGAATAGAGAGTGCTAAGATTTGGCTGGAAATGTCTGAATAAATGGTTAAGATAAAAACACCTTTTTGTATTCCAATCTACATACATGATTATCCGTGTTTGATACATATCATTTTGTTTCAGAAAATTCAGGCGAAAAGTCACAGCAGTCAAACATTACAGAGGTTAATATCCTGGAGAAGAATTCCCAGCTAAAATAATGCAAAGCACAGAGAGTTGACACAGCTAAGTTTGTGGGTACAACACATCCTGACTTTTATCATGGTTGTGCAGTCAGCAACTTAGATCTAGGTAAGGCTTATTTTGCCATGCCGTTAAGCTATCCTGGGGGGTGTTTCACAAAGATTTTATAAGTATGACTTAGAGTCGCACTTAAATGCCGAGTTGCGTACGGTATGAAAGGCTTGACTGCATTGGTCAGATCGTGCCATGAGGACGCGCACTACTGCGTATCTATCAATAAGATCGCGCATTGCATATCATGTACACGTCGGCATTTAAGTGCGACTTAAGTCATACTTAAATCTTTGTGAAACACCCCCTGGGTCAAGAATCCAGAGCAATTCTTATATCTGATATGCTGAAAGTAAAATTCGACTCCAAGCAAATGCTCTAATCTGTAGTGCTCTAATGCTCCAATCTTTTTCTTCAAGAAACATCACCAAGGTTTAGAAGTTTTTCTCATTTCCATACAAGATTTGCCTTTACCTGACACCATGGATGTTCTTGATAGCATAACTGATCTCTCTCCTAAGCTCCTTCTCATCATACTCCATCTTGACGACCTCGAAGGGAAACCTCTCGTGAAAGATTCTGTTGATTCGAGCTCCCCCTGAAAGCTCATTCGTGTTGATCTCATCCCCGGACCCCTCGATTCTCTTTTCAAAGTTCACACCGAAATGCTGGACCATTCTGTCGTTGGATGCAAACAGTGTGAAAGATAATCATATTCTCTGGACCTACAAGTACATATGATTATTGTAAGTACATGTTTTTAACACTTTGCACGCTGAATAAATTTTTGGGGAAAATAATGGCAATTGTTCCTTGTTATTTTCTGTAATTCAAGATTTCCATATTGTATCATTGATACTTATTAGTATTATATAGATGTAATCCAAGAACTATTGCCATTTATTAGCTTATTGATTTGAAGGTAGGGGAAGAAATGATTATTATGATTGTTGAATTGTAGGAATGTGCAAGAATGCAACATCAGCGTGCAAAGGGTTAATATAAAAAAAAATGCATGGGCCCTTATAAATCTTTAACCTTGCAATCCAATAGGAACTACCATGGTAACGATACTTCATAATTAATAGAAAAATAATGAATTCATGGAAATTAGCAGTAAAACTATTGTAGAGAATTAAGTAATTTTGATGGCTGCATAGCTAGCTTTCACTAAATTTATATATTTTGTTTTAATATGAATCAATTATGCTAATTTATTCACGAAATGAATATTCCCCTAGGAGTCTTGGGGTTGAATGAACTTTGTTATCACTTTCAAAAGAGGAGCCCTGATCAATGTACGATGTGGAGTAACCTGTTATTGACCAAATGCTCGGGATTTACATGGAAGATTGGGACCACAATAAAGGAGTATCTTGTCAACACGTATTATAAAGTGCATAAATTGACAGTTACAAAATATTTCAGCAATAATCCTGATTACAATGACAGCCGAGGGAGTTTCACAACGATTAAAGTGTGACTTTCAGTCATGCTTAAGGGAGATGCGCACGCGATGTAATTGTGCAATCTTATGTATTATTACACAATAGCCCACATCCTCCGAGTATCAAGGGTGTGAGTGGTCACAAATAAAAATATCAGAAAAAAGCTGAAGAGTATTAACAAAGTCTGAAATAGAAAGAGCTCCCATACTTTCTGTACAGAGGAAAGCCAAAAATAAGCTGAAATTCAGCTGAAAATCAAAAAAATCTGAAATCAGATAAAAATCTGAACTCTCACACCCCTGGAGTTGACCAATGTGGTGACCCCTTGTTTACAGCACACAACTTGGAATTCAAGCACGACTCTAAATCACTGTTAAATCTTTGTGAAACACCCCTCTGAATGTTCATATTGTTGGATTATTTTTCAATCAAACAATCCAACACAACCTGAATTGATATTAAAATTCTGTATGGCTTACTGCAGCATAGCTTTTGTTTTCCTGGTTGGATCATCTGCGCTGAAATTCTTGTATTCTGCAACCTCCTTTTCCAAGGACAACTCCTGAGCCTGCAGTTTGTTCCGAAGCTGGGGCAGTGAATCTCGAATGTGATTGGTCAGTTGCTGTCACATGAACAAGGAAAACAAACTTGTTAAAAATGAAATGCATTAAAGATCCTTCAGTTTGATTTTCATAATTTAATGAATTTAATTTGATTACTAACATTCCTTCAGGCATAGCTATTAGATTAATATATCCAATGAATTAAATTCCTCAATTTTGGCTTGAAAATTAAACTTAAGGTTGTTTGATTCTTTTTTCTACATCAAGAACTGTTATACCTGACATATAGTTCATATTTCATCTAGAAATTGAGAAAGGAATAATGAAATAAATAATGGATAATAAATAATATACCATTTGTATAGCGCACATATCCACCTTGCTAGGTGCTCGCTCCCATATTACCCTGGCTAAGCTAGTCTACCGATTCCGGTGCGCACAGCTTTTTTAGGAATTACTTCCTGCCGATACCCATTTAATTCACCTGGGTTGAGTGCAGTACAATGTGGGTAAATTTCTTGCTGAAGGAAAACCTGCCATGGCTTGAAATCGAACCCACATCCTTCCGATTCAAAGATGAGTGTCTTAACCTCTAGACCACGATGCTGAGATATCAAAATCAACTTTGTGTTGTATTGGGAAAACGTATCATTGCTGGGGTCTTTCGACCTTGTATCTCACAATCTAAATATTTTGAGAACTGCCACTTAGTAATGGCTTGGCTTTAGAGTTAAGAAATATATGCATCTGTATATAACAACCCTCTTATACCTTCGAATAGTTTCAGATAATGAGGTCACCATCATTGCCATATGTCTAATAATGGTTCCATGACATTTCCTCCAGCGACAACTGCTCCGCTGTAAATTCTGCACCCTAGTGGAATGACCAATTTCAAACCTTCATTTACCACTATATACTATCCTAACACTAACCCTAAAATAAAACCATATTGATGCCCTAACCAATAACTCTATATATTAGATGAAATAAAGCTATTTATTCTAGGGTCACTGTCTAGAAAACATGTACACCTTTTTCTTAGCTGCCCTCATAATTCCTTAACTTTGATGTATTATTTCCAACACCCCAGTAAAAATACATGCATCTTGTATAGATACCTGATTTAGGACTTTTTGAAGGAATGGAGTACCCATCTTGTCAGCTATATGCCTGTAGGATTGATGGCTGAGAAAGAACTTGCGTTCAGCAGCAAGGGCGGCCTTGATGTCTTTCTTACCTTCGATATCCCTCTGACTCCTGTTCACAACACCAATGTAACCTGACCGAAAAAAATAATCAAGTTGTTATGCACTCACTTACGTATCAAATAGACTTTATTTTTATGTTTCTTTCTTTTCTTCATTTCTTTCATTTTCCCACATGGGAAATATAATGCTTTTCAGCTTTTTTGTAGAACATGAAAAATCTTCACACACCAAATTTGACATTACTTGGTTCATGGTGCCCCATGAGTCATTGCCAAATGAATATGTAACAGGCCCCATTGAAATCATTTCATATGGTTCATAACTTTGGTCATTAGTCCTTGGTCTTGTCCTTGGCATCGGACATCGACCTTGACCTTCTCTTCATTGCCTTGTGCTTAACACATGTCTTTACAGTCATTAAGATTCATCAGGGTTTTTTGTTTTTAAATGGCTCCAGGAATATTAATTAATGTGATAATCAGTGACTGACCTCTCCTCAACGGAAGGAGTTTATTTTCCAGGATGTCCCTTGCATCTGTTCCATCGTCCATCAGATCCAGCTTTGTGATGACACCTATGGTACGTACACCTGGTCAATAGAGACAAGAGAATCATAGGTAATAATGATACCACTTTCCAATACATAATAGGTACCACAAGGGCCCTGTCTTACAAAGAGTTGTGACTGATTCGATCAACCACATCTAAAGCCAGCAATGCCAAAATCATGTTTGTTCAAATATTGTCTTGATATGATGTGTTTTCATACATTCATTGTTTTCTTGAAAATTCAGTGTTCATCTAAAGGACATTGTGCATATTTCCTACAGGAAAAAATTATGACAATTTCGATGGATTTCCATGTAGTTGAGGTTTAATGGAATAATCGACACATTCTTTGTGAGACGGGGCCAAGGTCTGTACCAAGATGATACTTCATAGCTCAATTTTACATGTACACCAACAGCATTGTGTACCTTGAAAGTAAACCATGTCATAAATAAATGATGCCATTGTGTAATACTGTAATTGCTTTCAGCAATTAAAAATACTAACATTTCTCTAATTAATGTGTTAAATAAACCAGGGCCTTAATCAAATAATGATCGTTGTTAAAAGCTACTGAAATCACGGAAGTCAACAGACTAGCAGCAAATATCTCAACCAACGTTTGATATTACGATTGATAAAAAGTGGTAAGAAATGGGAACCTAGGTCGTGCAACACAATGCTCAGTTAATGACTGTACAAATGATTTTTATGATTGATTATAGTCCATACAATTGATCATAACAAATTGTTCTATGATCAATTACTAGGCTTTGTGACGCAAGGGGCTCAGCTCTTACCTTTGGGATCTACTTCTTTGGCGACCTTGAGGGCATCCGAGTTGGCCAGATCAGAGTTGGCGGGAGAGACGGCTAGGATGAGAGTGCTCTCATTTGTTACAAACTCCATCACCATGCTGCGTATCTGCATCTCGATGTCCGGGGGCTGATCTCCCACGGCTATTTTCGTCATACCCGGCAAGTCTATCAGTGTCAGGTTAAGTACTGTGTTTAGAGAACAAAAACATGGGGGAAAAAATTAGATTCAAGATTTTTAATGATTGCAGCTCATGATAATAATTTATAATAAAAATAATAATGAAATAATAAAATGATGATAATAAAAATAATATAAACAATCCAAGGAATAAATTCTTCAAAGATGTCAAAGATGGTCTTTGTTACCAAGGTGCTTTTTACATGTAATCCCTCATTTTCAGTTTCAAACAGTACATGTACAGGTACATGGCAATTGTACATTGCTTAATATTTAAAACAACACTTTATATCATTTTGAATTTATACATGTACCTACAGTACATGTATCATGATCATCTTCCTCTGACATTGTACAAGTGTTTGATTCAAGTATTAATATGATGTTAAATTCTGTCTTGGTAACCTTGAAAATAACTGAAACTAAAACTGACTTTAATATGAAGGTGATATTCAATCTGTCTCATAAATGTATATCAGACAAAATTCTTTAAAATCATAACTACAATGTACATGTATACACTAAGCAAACTGCATTTTATTTGTCAAATGTTTAACATTTACTTTATTGTCACATATGTACATGTACAGTACATGTACATACATGAACAACTGGTGCACTGGGAAACCTTTCTCATTCAATAATATTGGGGAACAATAATGTACGCACATGTACATGTCTGCTTCACAAATGTATGCATAGTGTACATGAAGGAAGGCAAAAATCTGCAGAGAAAGATCTACACTGTACATGTGTACATGTAGGTCTATTTATTTCCTGTTCGTACCAAGGAGATTTTACTTTTAAGTCCTTGTTAACTACTAACTCAAATTATTGAACCACCAAAAGAACTATACAAATGTTATAAAATTACTGGTGTATTAACACTTCACACTCACACAATGTACATGTGAATGTACAGTTGTAAATGTAGGCTACATGTACATGTATATTGTACTGTACAAGGTTGGAACCTTGATACAACACTTCATACAGGCACAGTGGCATCCTCAACAAAATGAATTGATTATTTCTATTATTTGCAACGTGATAGCAGAACTTTTAACGGCCTACCGGGTATCAAATTCATGAGCATATTCAGCTCCGCACACTGTACATGTAGGCCCACAAAACATGCTGTACATAATGTCACATCGCATATTTTGTGTGTATTATTAAATTGCATCATTGATTATACCTTTAAATGTTGATGTAATTTTGACCGTCTTTAAAATGGTTGAATCAATAAATGAAATGAAAATGAAATTAATACAACACGTACAGAAGGTTTTACTTTCATGAGAGTGCCAAGTGAATCTTTTTCATTTGACAAGTCACATGTACATGTATGTGAATCTGAAAATCTGTAAATGTCATCAAAACACTATCTGAATTAAAGATGAAATTTATGACAGTCCCTGTATCAATTCATGCAACACGATGTACATGTACTAATTTGGCAATTTCTCAGGACACAAGATAATATTCAACTTCCTTTCATATTACAGCTGAAGCAGAGTCCTTAGCAGTCAATGATCTAATGAAAAAGTCTTTGAATTCGAGGTTACCACCACATCATCATACATATGTAGATCTAGATCTATGATGTACAAAACATGTTACATTGTACATGTAGTTTGTTTGTTGTAATGTAATACAAATAAACATGTTTCTCGATGTACACGTACAGTTTACATGTAAACTCTGAAATTTTGAAATGTACATGTACGATGAAAATTACAACACCAGGGATCACTAACACAAATAAGTATGGGCAGGGGGAAAAAATATATGGGGCGATATTCATTTTTGCTATCTGTGCCTGATTTCATTTCTAAAATCAGGGCCATTTGCAATCATAAGACTTGTGTCAACTGGTATCAAGATACAAAAAGCTGATCACATGTGCGTATACTTTTGGAATGCTGCAATTTGATTGGCCAGAAGTTGTAAGTTCACACTTTTTTTAATGAAACACAGCCAATTTTCTCCACAAATTTTAATTTTGGTCTACACATGTATACAAGTACATGTACAGTCAAACCGCTAGAGAGTAAAAACCTGTATTTTTTTCAAATAGTGGCCATCAAAACCATCTCCCATCTGAAAGAATTACAACCTGTCCATAAAGACCACCATCTCTAGTGTCTAGTGGCCACTATTTCTGTTTCTCTTGGGTGCCATATTTACAGGTTTACTGTATACAAATAAGTGTATGCTTACACGTGCAGTATACATTTAGGTACATGTACATGTACATGTGCACTTCTTAAAATAGATTTAACAGTTGATGCTCTCGATTAGGGCTACACGTGTCAGATCCAACAAGAAGGCCTCTCTTGATTAAAAGGTCATCTCACACCTCCATATTTAAGCTGCAGACATTTTAATCTATTCTTTCCATGTACATGTACATACTGCCCTACTTTTACACAAACTATCAAGAATTTGATAACTAGTAGGCATATAGTGAAACCTGTGTACAATACCACTCAAGGGAGACTAGAAAAGTATATATACTTTTTTTTATTTTAACTGGTTTCAAGTCTTTGTAGACAGGTATTTCTTATATCAAATAGTGTACATTTTTTCATTGGGAAATAATATTTGGTTTGACTACCGGTAATGGTAATTATTTCTACATGTATGCTATAGGGCAAAGCCACTTTTTTTTTACTTGTACGCTAAAAATTGGGAAACAGTAAATAGGAAAAGGGAACCAAAAATCTCCAACATCAGTGAAAAAAAAAAAAACTCTGGCACTGCAATTCCTCAAAATGATCAGTTTTCCAAGCAAAAGGGGTGTAACCCAAAACCTGAAATGTACAAGGATATGAGTTTATAACTACATGTATGGACATAAATGGGAAAAAAATGTCTGAGTGTGGTGACTGCTGACCCCAAAAAAGGTTGTCTTAAAAAAAATCTCGTCAAATTGCCAGTCACAAAGAGTGTAAATCACATGATCACATACATATGCACATATTACAATATAGGTACTGTAGTCCTAGACATTGCTTACAGTGTGTGCAAATCAGGATCAGAATACACATTGATCAACAAATGATGGGAAACATTGATGGGTCTTACCGTTGGGTGAGTAAACACGAAGGTTGATTGGGACGTTGGAGATTCCCTTGTTGCTACCGGTAACACGATCGGTCTCTGCTTCAATTTCCTTGCGAATCTCGTCAAAGTCAGTGAATTTCTTCCCTTTGCAGTGTAAAAATTCTCCATATTCTATTAAAAGAAAGATATCAATGACTCATATATAAATTATTTTTCTGGTGAAAGTTAAATACTCACGAAAAAAATCTGCTTATAATTTTTTGCACTGAACATGTATTTCATAATCATCACATTTTCAAACAATTCATTAATCATAAATCATACATGTATGTTGGGAATGTCTTTGGATTAAAATCGTGTAGGGGAGGGTGGGGTAATTGAGGCCCTGTCACCTGTGGTAAATAAGGCCCCCAGAAAGTTTTTTAGCTCACTGCTCAAGTTTACCAACTGTGTCAAGGGGATTGCTGTTTAGTGTGGTATTTGAGACAGATCTTGAGCATGGAAAATATTTCATAAAATGTAGCCCAATGCATATGGCCAGGAGGAGCACAAACCTAGAGCTCTAGCAGCACCTCAAACTAAAAATTATTTAAGTAGCTTCACAACTTAAGAGAGGCAAGTACTGAACCCACCCAGTAATAGTTGTGTAAGGTACATGTACAGTATTATTGTACCAGTACCGATTTCTCTTTTTTTCTGACTGGAATCCTATGAACTTAATACATCTGTTGAAACAGTAAAATAATAATAATAATAATAATGTACATTTAGTGCTTATTACAATAGTTTCTAAGCGCTTAATATTTATATCTTAACGTAATACATGCAGTTTTAACATCTCCACACTTGTTTTGTGTACACTAAAAGTGTCCATTTCTAGTAGAAAATGTAAACTTACAGTACATGTAATAAACTGTATTACATGTAGTTTAAAACACAAACTGACAATCTTTTTTTTCCGTAATATTGAATAGGACTAATAAATAAATCCTTAAACGTGAGCCTTTGGGATAATAATGAAATATTAATCCTCTGATTACTACATACATGTATAAAGTAAATGTCCAGTGATTGTATCAAACCAACTGAATTAGTTTCTACAATATACACGTAGCAACACAAACTATTTTATAATCAAAGGGGCCTCATTTGCCCCATTTTGATGGATCCCCTGACAACAATGTTTATTGCTCATTAATATACAAATGAGATCGATTACTTTTCATATTTTTATTGTATTTTAAATGTATTCTACTGTAGATATATAGTATCAGACATCTAAACATACGTCCACTATGCATTAATACAGGGGGGCTATATTTACATGTACCCCACTCTCCCCTACATGTATACATAAAAATGGAGACAGAATTCTATTCATAAAAATTTTCATTGTTTATTGGTAGAACTACATGTACCATTTACTCTCAAGAATAGGAAATTCAAACTTTATATACATGTGGTCATTTTCAAACAAAAGTGGACATGGGGGTGAAAATTAAAACTTGCTAGAAATCATTAGGCTTCAATGTTTTTTGAAACTAGACATCTTAAAGTATATTTTTCCATTTCATTTACATAAAATTATTAATTATGTCTTGAGATACAGTGAATTTTATGCAAGGGAAATTAAATGTTACAAAATGTTGATTTTTGCATTAAAATTCACATATTGCCTATCACAATATAAAATTTGTATTAGAAGCACATTTGTTGGCAAGATACAAGCTGTGTATTGTATCTAACTCCTAAAAAGCAAAAAAAATTCTGTGAAGTGTTTTTCTGAAAAAAATTGGGTTTCGAAGTTTTCAAAACTGGTTGTCGTGTCACTCACGTTTTAAATGCAAAAAGTTTTCTAGAGCTGTGTATTCTGAAAATTAATTTATCCCAGTACTGGAGCAAATACAGTTTATCTGTACCTTATTGTATATAAAGTAACTTGGTCCAATGTGTTAAGGTAAAGCTAAAATTAACTGTCAAAGTTGTGTCGTGTCACTCACAATGTCGTGTCACTCACAAAATGTCGTGTCACTCACGGTATTATATTGTGTATAAAAAAGGACATCCAGTAATTTTTGAAGCGTTTTACCAGGGATACAGTCAAAATGTTGTTCCTGACATCATTTAGGCCTATTTTAGGCTAATAATTTCCTCCATCTTCCTAATTTTACTCCTTTTTATGGAAATATTGAATTTGACATTGAGTTCATCTATTTTCTCTCTCCGTGGTTGCCTTGGTTTAAAAAATCCTGACAATTTTCCATTGGTGTGAAGACTCGGATCCTAATTCATATTTTGGTGAATGTACTGTGATTAAGAATATAACAACATAATCAACACAAAATTATGAATGTATCAAGAGAAAAACCACTATACATGTACTTTAAGCAATGGACATATTTACAATGCATAAAGGGTTGGTGATGGTGAAAGTCATACCTACATGTAGGTATTACTCGAACATTCTCTGTCTCCATTTACAGAAATAAGCAGAAAGTTCACCTTTCTTTTGAGTAATGTTATTTCTTTGTTATACTCAGCTAGAAAAGTCACAGATCCTTTTTTGAAATTTGCAGAAATTTTAGTGGTAAAGTAGTGTACATGAGATATAAGAGATCACCATGAACACCAAACATTTTGTTCAAATTCGGAAAAGAAAATATTTTTCTTTTCCTTCTGATTGATTAAATCAACCTTTTCATTTGCCATAAAGCTTGTATTCCAGGACATGAAATAAACAAATTTGCAAGAAAACAAACATTTCAGGTGAGAATGTACTGAGATTTGATAGAACATTTTGGATATTGCTTGAAGCAGCTACATGCCAAGAAGTGATTAACTACATGTAGGGTCTGAACAGCAAACTACCGTAAGTGGGCCGATGTGTGTTCAGAGCAGATTTGCATTTACACATATTCATTACAACAAAATGATGCATGTTCATGTAGGTCCCAACAAGTCCCAACCGAGACCGCATTTTGATTTGAGCAACTTTGGATGGGTTGCCATGTACCAGTAGATCAATTTTTTTTTTTTTTTTTTTTTGGGGGGGTACCCTGATAAGAACAGAGCTGGACCTCGAGGGGAAAAAGCTATTGAGGTGTAAAGGGAGCCTGGTTGGGATGTTGAATTGGATTTTAGTGTGACATCCAAGGGCTTAGAAAAGGAAAGGCTAATGACTTGTAGTTGTTATGTAATAGTAGCAGACTGCAAGAATCAGGTACTGACTGCGTCTTTCACCTTGTGGCTTTCCCTGGATTCCCGTGGTATGGTATATGATCAAATAATTAGCAATGAAAAGGCGCTTACAAATTTGGTACAGTGCCTACATGTACTGCCTTGGGAGGGTCCACATACAAGCAGTGTTCAGGAGAAAACCTATGCTTGTTGAGTTGAATTTCCAATTTTCTCAAGGCGATTTGCTGATAGTCCATCTGAAGTGTGCAGCAACGTGATTGTGGTTTGGTACCAAAAAAGACATTTAAACTGCCATGTCCTATTTGGACAATGCCTATAAAAATATTATTGTAATCCAATATTTCAAGAAAAGGGAATCATACATGACATCATAGGATACCAGACCATGCCAGATGATGTGAGTGACTATTGAGAATACCATTCTTACAAGGAAAAATTATTCCATCCGTTGTGGATGCTGAATTGTATAAACCTGTAAACTTTCATATACAGATAGGGAGAAAGAGTTAAAGTTTTGAATGATATCAGGCCACAAAAAGAATGTTTGAGTTGATGTCAAATTGTCAATGCCAAGACCTCATAACACCTCCTTCAAGTGCCCCCTCCTCCTCTAAAGAGGAGAGTGGTAGAAGCCCTAGTGTGACAATGTGGTATGGTATAGGGAATGTGAGTTGATGGGCAAATATGACCATAAACCAAGAATAAAACATCAGGATGACATATTATGAACTTAAAAGAAAGCAGTTATTATGTAATTAAGCTTGTTTTTTGGTTAATGGTATTTAACTCTTCTACATCATGCAAAAAATACTTTCAATGTTGAGATAAATGTTGTATTTTTGCACTTGTCGTGTCACTCACGTTTTGGATGTCGTGTCACTCACGGTATATAGGAGGGTACCATTTTCCTTAGAAAAGGTTTGATTGATTTTGACTATATGTGTTAGATAGGTACACTATTTATGTCCATTTACTGGTACTCACAGTACTCCATGACAACTACTTGGGCACGAATCCAACCATATGTGTTAGTGGTCAGAAACCCATGTCCAAAATTTGTCGTGTCACTCACGCACCGTTTTTTAATCATATCTACTAAACGAATTGTTGAATTCAAATCAAACTCGTAGTGGCCCATACCAGTCCTACATTGTATATAATATAGTAGTCATGATTGATTCATAACCTTTAAGTTTGAAGATATGAGCCCTTAAACCTCTCCGATTGTCGTGTCACTCACGTTTGAAAATGACCATGTACATTCAAAGCATTCGTCTACACACTTGTCCAAAACAAAAAAAGGAATCATTGATTGCTATTAACTAAAAATAGTGTTGAAATGAAATAGCACAATTGATTTATATCAATGCAATTAAAGTCACTCTAAACTACATGTACTCATGACCCTTAAAATAAACATGAGTAACACATGTGCAGATTATGGCACACAAAATATCACGTTGCTAATGCTAACATGCTGAGTGCTGCCCTACTTAATACCATTATATTTCCGGTGAACTTAATGATGTGATTTGATCAGTACTTACAATGTATGATACATTATATTGTACATTCCAAAGAATACATGTAGCTTACAAAAGTAACTTGCAGGAGCTTGTGGGATGCATATATACATACATACATGTACATACAGCAGAATTGTACAAAACAATACAATGAGCATCCCCCATGATAAAAATTTATACAAATTGAATAAAAACAAGTAGAACATCTTTGGCTCTCTCGCCTGCATTCAATATAGCAGCAGTGCTGACTTTGAAAACAGCCAAATTTTTATGAAAGAAAACACTCATATGATAATAAAATATGTTTATTGACCCAACATGACCTTGACTATGATCATGTGACCTAAGACGTGTGCAAAACAATCATTCATACTTTATTAACCTTATAACATGTATGTTTCATGAACTACAGATACTATAGATCCATAAACTTTTTAAGTTCTGATGACAATTCACCAAATACCCCAACACGGCCAAAGTTCATTGACCTTAAATGACCTTTGATCTTGGTCATGTGACCTGAAACATGCACAGGATATTCAGGGATACATGTAGATGGTTACTCTTATGTCCAAGTTTCATGAAGTAGATCTATAAACTTTTAAAGTTCTGATGACAATTCCACAAATGCCCCCAACATTATCAAAGTTTGTTTACCCTAAATGACCTTTGACCTTAATCATGTGACCTGAAACTCACACAGGATGTTCAGGGATACTTAATTGCTTTTATGTCAAGCTTCATGAACGAGATCCATAAAATTTAAAAGTTAAGATGACAATTCCACAAATACCCCCAACATGATCAAAGTTTGTTGACCCTAAGTGACCTTTGATCTTGGTCATGTGGCCTGAAACTCAGGCAAAATGTTCAGAAATACTTGATTACCCTTATACTTTCTAAGATATGAGGACATTTCAAAAACTTAGCCTTGGTTAAGATTTCAATGTTGTCAATGCCGCCGTCGTCGGAAAAGTGGCGCCTACATAGTCTCACTCTGCTACATGTATGCAGGCGAGACAAAATGAAATTAATAGATGTACAAATACATGTAAATGAAGACTAAAAATATTTACAATAAACAAATACTACATGTACCACTGTATGAAATATATGAAATGTATAGATAAATGTGGGCTGCATGTATGCAAGAAAGGTATAAAATGAAATGAAAATACCTGTTTTTGAATTGTTCAGTTGCAGTACAAGAGGACGTCTGGTTACAATACCTGATCCACGAGGAAGGAAATCTCTGTAAAATAAAAAGATGAAGGCAAAAGTCATGTACATGTAGTACCGGTATAATGAAGAATAAAAATGAAACAAAGAGGGAAGGAAAAATGGAAATTTTTGTATTGATCAGATGTACACTTTCTTAGACTAGAGTATTAATGACATGCCAACTTTGCCAAGAAATTGTTTACTATTACAATCATATGCAGTACATAGTCTATCATGACTGATTTATAAAAAATAAGAATAAAAATGGAACTTGTTAAAGTGAATAAATTCAAACTGATACAGATGACTGAGCCCAACAACCCAGCATTGTATCAGGGTAGGAAATCATTTTTTTTTCCACATTGGGACGATTGTAGAATATTTGGGGCCATTTCTTTCATTTAAAGGGCTACTTTTTAAAGGTAAAATTTTCTGCCACTGTTATAATATTGATTTTCTAAATAATCTTGAATATTGTTTGGAATAGATCTTGAGGCGACTCTAGGAAGCATGGTCGCCCTTAAGCATGCATTTTGGGGAAATTTTAAGGGCAATTTGGGCTGTCATGATCTGGTTAAATTGCCCTTCGCCCTCATGTATTTCCTTATGCTGGTAAATACATGTATCATCAGGGAATTCTACATAAGGGTCAGGCCATGTGATAGTGAAACATTAAATGATTATAAAATGCACCACACTGATTTGACTCTGAGCTGTAAGTTCTGAATTGTCTTGTCTGAGGTATGATGTAAAAGTTTCAAGTGAACAGGGGAACCCCGCCAGGATATGAATAGAACTTACAAGTGGAATGCCTCTGGCAGTCTCGCCTGCATTATGCAATTCGATATATACCTAGCATCAGTGCTGACTTTGAAAACAGCTAATGAATTTATATTCACAGAAGAAAACACTATTAAAATATGATAATAAAACATGTCCATTGACCCAAAATGACCTTTGACCATGATCATGTGACCTAAGACATGTGCAAAACAATCATTCATACATGTATGTGATTACCCTAACATGTACATCGATGTTTCAAGAGCAACATTCATAAACTTTCTAAGCTATGATGCCAATTCAACACATACTCCCAACACAGCCAGAGTTGACCTTTAAATGACATTTGATCTTGACCATGTCCCTGAAACACACACAGGGTATTCAAGGATACATCGCTGCTCTTACATACCCCTAACATTACCAAAAGTTTGTTGACCCTTAATTGCTTTTGACCTTGGCCATGTGACCTGAAACTTGTACAGGATGTTCTAGGCTACTTGATTGCTTTTGTGTCAAACTTTCATGAACTAGATCCACAAACTTTCAAAGTTATGATGACATTTCCTCAAATACCCCCATCATAGCCAAAGTTCATTGACCCTAAGTGACCTATGACCTTGGTCATGTGACCTGAAACTTACACAAGATATTCGGGGATACATGGTTGCTCTTACATCAAAGTTTCATGAACTAGATCCATAAACTTTAAAAAAAAAAACATGGCCAGTTTGTTGACCCTATTGACCTGACAACATTTCAAAAAACTTAACCTTGGTTAAGATTTTGATATTCATTTCCCCAACATTATTGACCCTAAATGACCTGTGACCTTGGTTATGTGACCTGAAAGTACCTAAAACTCACATAGGATGTCCGGTAATACTTGATTACTCTAATATCCAAGTTTCAAGAACTAGGTCCATATAATTTGTAAGTTACGATGACATTTCAAAAATTTAACCTTGGTTAAGATTTCAACGTTGACGCGGCCGCCGTTGGAGAAGCGACAGGCGCGGCAAAAATAAATGAATTATCGTCCTGAATATAGGACTTATATTACCACAACCATCATGAACCACATCCACATGTATAACATTGTAAATATACATTGAAAGGTATCACTTGGTCTACTACCACTAGGGCTAAACCCATTTGGTACAACCAATTTGGTCTAATTGTTGTTTGGTCCATATGCACTAAACTAGATACAATCCCCACTTTGTCTAATTCTTATCTATAGTCTAATGCCTAGTGACAATGTAGTCTTCATTGAAAATATATAAGCTGTCAAATGGAAATTTGGTTCATTATGGTGACAGACCAAGTGGACAGACAAAATGGGTATAGACTATTACTGGAAAGTTTAAAACTGGTACATACATGTACTGTACATGTACATGTAGGCTAAATAGCAATTTATAGACTAAATGGTGAAGGAATATACATGCACTATGAGATTTGTGGAAAGAGACAAAACAGAAAGGAGACAAAGCAGGTAAAGACCTATTGGCAATATTTTACCATTGAACTCACTGTCCTCAAGTAAGGAGCTACACTGTATTTTATCAAGAGCTCTAGGCTCATAAATAATCAAGTGTAATACATGTAGCATGGATCATATCAAAGAGATCAGCTGTTCAATTCCCTAGAGGGAATAAAAGGACAAGTCCACCCCCACAAAGAACAACCTGAAGAAGATCAGTATGCTTTTTTTTTAGTCAAGCATACTATGTAGTACAATGTAGCAGCGGCATGACATAATTGCACTGAGCTGGCTGGCTCAGCTTCAGTAACTATGGATATTCAATCAATGGCTGCAGTTACAGAGAGCAGAACCTTTACAAAAATGTTTTGGATTTTCATACTTTACAACAAATATTTTCAAGTTATGGGCAGCTGGGCCTGAGATTTCATACACAGTGCATATATGACTACATACATGTACATGTACTTGTAGAAGGTAATGTTTATTCACACAAACTTTTGTGATTTTTTTTCAAAATTATGAATTCAGGCTGCATATTTATTCTTTGCCAAGTTATCCTCATATGGAAAAGTGGTAACATTTATAGATTTTGTGAAGTTTGTTAACACTGCATGGGATTATAAAAAATGTAATTTTTGCTACATAGGCCTACATATACATGTCTAAGTTTGATTTCTTGTTGATATAAATCTATGACCTTCCGCAATTGTATATTATGGACAATTTGTGAACTTATTAGTAGCAATCTTATCTCTATGGTGTCTCCTCTTTCCTCCACGTCTCTCTCTCTCTCCTGTGTGTTCTTCCTTCACTAAGGTCAGAGATCAACGGCACCGTTGGAAGGGCCGCAATTCATTGAAGGCTTAAGTTGCAATCATACATGTAAAGTAGTATTGAGTAAGTTGTATGGAGGTTGAGGAAGAAGTATAAAATAAGCATACAGTACATGTATGTAATTGGGCTTTTATGTTGGGAAAGGGAAAGGATACAGACATGCAAGAGTGTAGAAAGGAAAAAAAAACTTAAGCAATCCAGAGTAAATTTATAAAATAGTAAATTGTAATCCAATGAATGGTAGGGGGTCCTAACGCTATGCAACACTCGTCACATGTAATTTCAATGGCAATATGGGGTACCATTTTTTTTACAATCTGAAAATGACTGCCCGAAAGTTTTTACAAGAAAATCTTATATTTTCTTTCATTTTTTAATGAAAAATTTGGTACACTTACTCTTAATGATATAAGGAACACTATTAACCAAAAAAAAATTGTGAAATAAGAAGAAATTCATGTTAAATCTTTACTCAAATTGTTAGGTGCGCAGACTTGGGGCCCACCATCATAAAACATCTTTTGTTTTATTTCTATATATAGGCCTAGTTTATACTATAGCACACAGAGATAGGCCAGTAATTCTAAAGCAATTTTCAGAATACAGATTTTAGTTTTAAAACATCAGCGAGCATCTTTTCAAGAGCAAGATTAAAGTCTAAGATAAACAATACAAGAAAAGATAAGACAATTTTAACCAGGTTTGTTCGATCGACCCATCCCTCAAATCTCAATCACAGTCGACCGAAGCTAGAACAGTCACAGACAAGAGTCTACAGAGCGGATCAACAGCGTGGCTCGGGCCGGGTCGATCGGGCTACACGTCTAATCACCACCAGGGACTAAGCCGCCGGAGATCGGCTTCCGCTCTGGCCCTAAAAGCAATACCTTTACATTTTTGCTAATACAACCCTCATCAATTGTAAATAACTGAAATATAGTTAAACATCATGTTCATAGGAGTCAGAGCATTGAATTAAAAGTGAGTATATTGAAAGAGATGAGCTGTAAAAACCCACAATTAGTTATTGATTGAATGAAATTGAGAGCCGGTTTTTCTCGACACAGAGCTGGGTGCCCATTTTCACTCGACTCACCTCCCGACAAAATTTTCGAGGACACTGCTTTTTCCTGCACTCTGACCGCCAACGACGGCAATTTGTGGCAAATCCAACAGACCTCCTACTCCAATGGCAGAAAATGCATCTTGCAGACGATTAACAACTGGAATAAGATCTTCCATTCCCTTATTCCCAGCCATGATTACAGGTTCTATTTTTCTATTCGCATAAATGTTATCGCAAAATTAAAATCCTATGATGGCCGACTCCCCCTTGACGCGCATGCGCACGAACGTAAACCGTATCAAATTGACTCGTGCACTTTTTATTCAACGCTCTTCACGAAAGCTACGATACACAGCGGTCATATAATCAACGACTTCAACAACTTCTGGCTCCACTATTCAGATTTCTATACAAGCTATTAGGCAAGTTTACAATGACGTCATTCATTATGTGTCATCCTCCTTCGCCCCAAAACAAAAATCCTTACCAGGAAATCACATTCCACTCAAGGAACGTAAACCCTTAAATAGAGAGCGAAATAATCATTTGTTTCATATCCTTGTTGTTGCATGATTGTGAAATCTGTGCTTCCTGATATCTATAAGAAATCACTAAATTAAAGTAGTGTGATTCACCGGCCCTAACTTGGGAATTCTTATTTATTAATTTTTTTTTTGGGGGGTGGGGGTTATTTGCCTAAAAGGTCTTATTTGAACATAGTTCACAGCTAGGTTAGCATATTTTCGACCTGTACATTTTGATCAGGGGCTGCGCCTGATGGGTGTCATATTCAAAGTCTTCTGATTGTATATCATTGTATATATGGCTCTACCCCACTTTACAATGTTACTATAATTACAGTAACAACCCCATCTAAATAGCTCACAAAACACAGGCAGGATTTCTTTTGGTTCCATAATGGAATACGAGACCCCTTGCCAATATAGTCTGGCCTCTTGTTAGAGGGATTCTACTTTCCTCACTTCAGTGCAGGCTGCTATACCGTAAAAAAAGGGGGGATGTATTTTTTATCTAGTCTCTCTCGATCTATACACTGAAAGTTTCTTTCAGTGAACTGGAAAAATTAATGGACCAGTTTAATTGATTTATAGATATATTTATATTTTCATGACTTATTTTGCTGGTAACTTGATGTATTATTTAGGAAGTTATTTGTCAGTTTACGGTTTGTATTACTGCTGTTTGTAAAGGTTACTTTAAATTGCTGCATTAATAAATAATGTTTGTATGATATTATCTTGACTATTTTTTTACTTAGAAATCTACTTTATTGTTTATAATCTGTATATCTAGATGTATATGAAAAAAAACACAAGTTGTAAACGTAACAAATGGAAAATAAACGAAATGAAATGAAATGGACTGCTAGGAGAACCCGAGTGATGGCGCTATATTAGCCCTTATAAAAGGTCGTTCAAGTTTCACTTATCTATGATGGCATTATGGAGATTCAGATTTCTTAGTGTGTGTGTGTACTTAAGTTTTGTCAGACGTGTAGGAATCAGATTAATTTAAATCAGATATGATTATTTACGTCTGAGACCGACCTTTAACGTCACCATCCGAAAGACGTGACCAGGGTTCGAACCTCGAACCTCTGCATCAATTTGTAACTTCCCCAAGTAGCTTGGATTACAGGCGCACGCCACAACGCCCAGCTGTGGCGTATTTATGATACTAACTTATAAAGGATTGTGATCAATAAAAACTTAATGAAAAAAAAGAAAGAAAAAAAAAACTTATAAAGGATTGTGATGACAATAATATGGTGGTGGTGGTGGTGATCATGACAATGATGACAACGATGACGATGATGACTATGACGACGACGACGATGGTGATGATGATCCCGATGATGATTATAATGATAATGACGATAATGAGAATGATGCTAATGGTGATTGTGATGATTATGATGCTGACGATGATTGTGATGATTATGATGATGGTGACGGTGAGGATAATGATGATGATTATTGTGGTGATAACTGATAAAGGTCTGCAAGCGTAGACTATACTTTGTTATTACACGTGACCACTTGCATGGAGAAAGTTATGGCTGCTACCAAGATGACGCAGTAGTGATCATTGTTGTTGCATCTCAACTAATAAATGTCTGTTGTATATACGTTTAAAGAACTGCCTACTGGACTTTTGATTTATATAACTTAAGTTCCAACCATGGTGTCAGATCCTGCATTATTATGCTGAGTAACCCACCGAGCTTTGAGATGGAGGAATCATTGAAATCAGGCCAGTTCATTCCATTTTCTCCCTAACCCTCGTGAGGAGAGAGAGATGGTGAAAGACAAAGAGCTTATTGTATTGTGTATCAGTGAATGACCATTGCTGTATGTGTGATGTTATGTCCATAGTAGTTGGCTATGTCGTTGTATGGATTTGGAGTGCATGAATGTGCCTGGCCAAATTACAGTATGACGGACAGTTAGCGTGACGTTTATGGGACATGAACATTCTATCTCAATGAGAGTAGTAATAATTGAGCAAACATAATTGTTGGAAAGATACAAATACTTGCTAATTATTATACTGTTCATGAGTATATGCACAAGTGATATTGGTATGTTAAAGTTACTAAACTAAAAAGTAAGACAAAGTTACTAACATTAACGATACACAGAAACAAAGACAACAACAGACAAAATGACAAATCTAAGTCAACCTCCTCCACTTGACTTAAAGGGAAATATTTCCGAGAAT
This sequence comes from Lytechinus variegatus, assembly GCF_018143015.1. Lineage (NCBI taxonomy): Eukaryota > Metazoa > Echinodermata > Echinoidea > Temnopleuroida > Toxopneustidae > Lytechinus > Lytechinus variegatus. The sequence continues at coordinate 8,856,254 of NC_054754.1, read as the reverse complement.
TGGAAAAGATTCAAACAAAAATTCACTCTATACAATGTTGCCTCAGGAATGTCAGAAAAAGATGACAAGTCACAAACATCAATGCTTCTACACATAATTGGTGATGCTGCCTTGGAATTGTATAATACATTTGTATTTGCCGAGGATGAGAGCATGAAGCTTGAGAAAGTGTTGGACAAATTTGAGGAATATTGCATGCCAAAACGTAATCTAACGTATGAGAGACATAGATTTTTCACAAGATCACAATTAGAGCATGAGAGTGTTGATCAGTATGCAACTGAATTGCGAAGTCGTGCACAGTCGTGTGAGTTTTCTTCGTTGAAAGAGAGTCTTATACGGGACAGAATTATCTGTGGTATCTTAGATGATGGTCTAAGAGAGCATTTGTTGAGGCTAGATGATCTCACATTGGATAAAACGTTGCAAGTTTGTCGGGTTGCTGAACAAACTCGAACGCAGGCCCAAGCGTTGAGTTCCACCGGGAAAAATGCCTCAATTCCGGTTGATTCTCTCAGCAAGAATAAGAAATCTTCTGGTAAAAAGTCAAACCAAACAAGACAAACAAAACCTCAAGATCGTACTAACAATAAAACATGTACAAGATGTGGTAATAGACATACCAAAGAAAAATGTCCTGCACAAGGTAAAACATGTAAAAAGTGCGGTAAGCAAAATCATTTTGCTAAGTGTTGTCGTACCCCAGTAGCAAAAGTCAATGAATTGCAACACTTGAAGGTAGATTCAGATGGTTTCATGATTTGTTCAGTTGATTCACAGGAACATGAATCAAAGGAAGAGTGGAAAGTCAATTTGAGAGTCAATAATGAGCTAGTTGAGTTCAAGATAGATACTGGAGCTCAAGCTAACACTCTCCCTGAAACAATCTATCACAAATTGAAACCGAAACCAAAACTACAAAAAGCCAAAGTGAAGTTAACAGGTTACTATGAGACTAACATTCCAGTAAAAGGTCGTTGTTATGTCCAAATGGAGTACAAAGGAATTAAACACAGTGTTCAATGTTTCATCATTCCTGGAAATCGTCAACCATTGCTAGGTCTCAGAACGAGTGAAGAGTTGTATCTAGTAAAACGCGTCTATCATGTTGATAAACAAACAGAGATAAAAACAGGCAAAACTGTAGTGCAAGATTATGACAATGTATTTGTAGGATTAGGATGTCTTCCAGGCAAACATCACATTACATTGAAAGACAACGCACAACCAGTTCAACATGCATGTCGCAAAGTTCCATTTCCACTTCAAAAGAAACTAAAAGAGGAACTAGATAAGATGGAAAACATGGATGTAATCAAACAGGTTGATGAACCGACAGATTGGGTGTCTTCTCTTGTTGTAGTCAAGAAAAAGAATGGTCAACTCAGAGTCTGTCTAGATCCACGTGATCTTAATCGAGCAATCAAACGAGAACACTATAAATTGCCTTCTAGAGCTGAAATAACCTCTCAGTTTGCTGGAGCCAAGTATTTCAGTAAATTAGATGCATCAAGTGGTTTTTGGCAAATCCAACTAGATGAAGATAGTTCCAAGCTTTGTACATTTATCACTCCGTACGGAAGGTATAGATTCTTGAGACTACCTTTTGGTATCTGCAGTGCTCCTGAAGTATTTCACAAGATAATACATAACTTGTTCGTAGATATACCTGGTGTCAATACCATGATGGATGACATAGTGGTATGGGGAAGCACTCAAGAAGAGCATGATGATCGTCTGAGAAAAGTTCTAGACATCGCACAAAAATCAAACCTGAAACTCAATCGAGACAAGTGTGAGTTCAATGTGAACCAGATGACTTTCATTGGTGACTTGATCAGCCAAGATGGAGTCAGACCAGATCCTAAAAATGTGGCTGCCATCAGAAACATGGCAAGACCAACCTGTAAACAGGACATACAAAGGTTCTTGGGGATGATAAACTACCAAGCAAAATTCATTCCAAACCTATCAACAAGGTCAGCACCTCTACGTATTTTGCTTGATAAGAAAGTAGAGTGGATGTGGGAAAATGAACAAGAAAAAGCATGGTGCGAGTTGAAAGAAGCTCTAATGAGTCAACCAGTGCTTCATTTCTATGACTGCACAAAACCCACAAAGATATCAGCTGATGCTTCAAAAAATGGACTAGGAGCAGTTCTCCTACAGCAACATGAACAAAATTGGCATCCAATAGCTTACGCATCAAGAGCTATGACTGATGCAGAAACACGTTACGCTCAGATAGAAAAAGAACTCTTAGCTATCACTTACGGATGTGAAAAATTTCATCAATATATCTATGGTCAAAAGATAGAAGTTGAAACAGATCACAAGCCACTTATCCCATTGTTTGTTAAGTCATTGGCAGATTGTCCTCTACGCATTCAAAGATTACTAATCAGAGTACAGAGATATGATCTCAAAGTGTCATATACACCTGGAAAGTACATGTTCACTGCCGATACACTGTCACGAGCAGTAGATCCAAAAGCAGAATTGAATGTTGAAACTGAAGAAGATATCAGAGTCTATGTAGATATGATAGTACAAGCAATGCCAGTAACATCAAACAAAAGACAAGAAATTGTTGAAGAGACAAAAAAAGATGTAGAGCTTCAAGAGTTGCTAGCCACCATCAGAAATGGTTGGCCAGAAAGTAAGCAACAATGTCCAGCTAGAATAAAACAGTACTGGAACATTCGAAGTGAACTCTCTGAAGCAGATGGAATCATATTCAAAGGTTCTAAAATAGTAATTCCAACTTCCATGAGACGATACATACTAAACCAAGTACACGAAGGTCACTTAGGCATTGAGAAATGTAAGAAACGTGCTAGGGAAGTAATCTATTGGCCAAGAATCAATGCAGACATCACTGAAATGGTCCAAAATTGTACTTCATGCCTAATGTACAAACCAAAACAACAGGCTGAAAGCCTAAATCCTCATGCAGTGCCTAATCGTCCTTGGGAAAAAATTGCAGTAGATCTATTCACTTTGAACAAAAGAGAATATATGGTCGTCGTTGACTACTACTCACAATTCATTGAAGTATGTACTTTGACTTCAACTACAAGCAAGGCCGTGATTAATCACATGAAAGCAATATTTGCTCGTCATGGTACACCATGTGAACTGATGTCGGATAATGGTCCTCAATTTGCAAGCCAAGAATTCAAAAGCTTTGCAAAAGAATGGGATTTTCACCATACCACATCGAGTCCACATTATCCACAATCAAATGGCCTCGCAGAAAATGCTGTGAAGATTGTCAAAAATCTCATACTGAAGTCACAACACAGTGGACAAGATATCCACAGAGCTTTACAAGTCTATCGAAGTTCACCAATAGCATGCGGAAAATCTCCAGCAGAACTTCTGTACAATCGTCAGATTAGGTCAAACCTTCCCATGCTTGACACCTTGCTCAATAACCAACAGATTGATACTAAATCTGTGAGGGGAAGAAAGGATGAGCAGAAGGTGAAACAAAAAGAGCGATTCGATAAACATGCTCAAGACTTGCCAAAGCTAAAACCTGGAGATCATGTTATACTCCAAGACATGAAAACTAATACCTGGTCACAACATGGTATCATAAAATCTGTCAATAATCATAACAGATCATACCAAATCGAAACAGCCACAGGCGAGATACGTCGCAGAAACAGACGTCACCTCAGGCCAGATCCCAGACACCAAGCCAAGTCTATTCCATTACCAACACAGGATGACTTCGAGCTAGATGACAGCACAGAAGCGGAACCAGCATCTGATGTTCGCGCATCTTCGTCACCATCCCGAACAACCAGAAGCGGACGAGTCGTTAAACCGCCAGATCGTTTAAACTTGTAAATAGAGGAAAGCGAACTAAACAGAAAAACTTTCGCGTTTCGTTTTGTAAATAGCCACATGAGTTCAAAAATAACTTTGAAACTGTAAATGGTTTGAACTCTAATACAACCCCATGATAACTGCATGATTGCATGTGCATGATATAAATTTGCATGTTATAGTTAATCAGCAATACGGGATTGAATTTATCGCTATCACAAAACTCAACTCAACAGATGTCTCTACCGGTTCAACGAATTGTCGCATCATACAAACAGCAAAAATGAAATATATATGAACTGTAATGTTGCATGTTAAAATATTTGACAGCGACAGTACTCCAGCTTTAAGGGGCAGAATAATCCCCTAGTACTGTCGTAAGTGTACAGGTAGTCCACCCTGTCACTCTGTAGTTTAAGAAGTATTATATATGTGTATATAAACCTTTTTAAAGAAAGGGAGGTGTGGTGATAACTGATAAAGGTCTGCAAGCGTAGACTATACTTTGTTATTACCCGTGACTACTTGCATGGAGAAAGTTATGGCTGCTACCAAGATGACGCAGTAGTGATCATTGTTGTTGCATCTCAACTAATAAATGTCTGTTGTATATACGTTTAAAGAACTGCCTACTGGACTTTTGATTTATATAACCTAAGTTCCAACCAATTATGAGACGACGTGGAAAGACCGTGCAAGATACTAGGTACGAATCAAAATGAGTATACATGCTGACAAGTCACATTTAATAAGGGTCGGCGCGATACAGGAAGAGGGACAGGGGCAATCGATCAAGTGACTTTTCAAGTAATAGAAAATAAAATGAAGAAAACGATAAAGAGAAGGAAGATATAGGGAAACATGGACTTGTTTTGTCGTATGTCTTAACAACATCTCTATAACACAAAGGCTTATCTTGAAAATGAATTCTCATTTGGATAATTAATCTGTGAAAAAATATGGGGCCTATAATATCATGGTGCCATCCAGGCGTCAATGCAGGTGTTTTTGAAGTTACGAACTTGCTCTAACATTGTATCGTGAAACCGAGTATACATGCTTTAGTGCTTACAGAAAGATAATACATAGGGGACTGATGAGATATCGGGAGACTTGGAGTCGTATTTGGGCACAGTTTCATAGGTCTGTTTTTTCATGAACGTGAGATTCCATGGAATGTTCCGACTTCAACCAAAACTATAGGCCTGCTTAAAGAAAAATTCCGAACGGTCACATATATTCTCTTCTAAAATGGCATTGTAAATATGTAGATTTATTATGATACTATATAAAGGATGATGATGATGTGAGGGTGGTAATGATGGTGGTGGTGGTGGTGATGATGAAGATGATAATGACTATAAAACTTAAAGATTTTACCATTATATCAAAATTTCTAATAATTTGCATCTGATTTGATGAAATTATATGTACAATGCCTGTTTATTCTTTATTCATTAAAATCAACTTGATGCTCTCCCCCCCCCTCTCTCTCTCTCTCTCCCTCTCCTTCTAATTATTTTAGACACTTTTAGACACTCAGTCCCATATCCCGTGTGAGTAAAATAAAAATAAAAACTTGAAACCTCACAAATCCCAAATAAAAGGTGGAAAAATGCCATGAACTTTATTATACATGGCCTGAAGGAGTATTTTTCCCCCAAATAATTTGATACCATATCTATGTGATGTTTGTTAACGCTTGGGTAATCAGGAGGTTTTTTTTTTACTGTGATGTAAAGTTCGATTTGCGCCAAAGTAAAGGCATGGCTGCATGAATGAATCTAGATGCCATTGATGATGTCATAATCAGTATATAATTATATGCAGTACACATATCTGCAATCCCCCTTTTCAATGAAATTAACATGAAAATTGATACTACAAAGTGTGTATTAAAAATATTTTTTATTGAAAATATGTTTTGTATGCAACCCTTTAGGATTATGACATCATTAACATCTTTGATGGATTATTCATTGCAGTCATGCCTTACTTTGGCGAAAATCAATATTTACATTATTGCAAAGAGTAGCTACTGATTATCCAAGTGTGAGACATACCACATCTTTGTATCAAATTTTTTGAGAGAAGATACTCCCCCCAAACAAAAAAAGATATCAATGATTGTAATTATGTCTTCTTGACAAATTTTTCCTTTAAAATATTAATTTGAGATTTGTGAAGTGTCAATTTTATTTTTACTCACATGGTAGATATAAATATATGCGACATGGTACAAATTACACAGAATTATTTTCTATTGCAATTACGTCCCACCAAGTCAATGGTCTGAAACTTGTCCATTGACTCTCACTTCGTACTTTTCATGAGACAACTTTCCATGATTTATCTAACAATTTAGTGGTGACCTTTGACCCGAATGGGATAATCAACATACCCCAAGCTGGAACCTGTAAAGTGCCGACACCTTTTCAAGATTTCCTCACGCTCCACCTCTCAAAATTACTCCGGATTTTGGGTCAATACGGCCATTTCTTGTGCCTTTTACTTATTATGATCAATCAATCTTATTCACGCCCGTTATTTATGACAGAAATCGGACTTTTACGGCTGTAATTCTCTGACGAAGAATATGGCTTTATCACCGATGAATCAGGGGTTTAAACTTTAAGCGATTTCAGATATTTCATGAAAATGTGGAACAATCATATACAAAAACAAAAAAAAAACATACCAAAATAATTTCAAAACAGTTATAAGAATAGACTGTTTCGTAAATATATTAAAAATGGCTTCATTTTATTTTATTTTATTTAGCTTTAGGTTTCCTATATATACACCAGGGATGATAGAATAACCCCAAAAGAAAGGACAAATGATTTAAAAAGAGAGAGAAAAATTGTTTATGCACCCTGCCCAACGACCCCCGTGGACATTACGAACGTTGTCATCATTTTTATTTGTTTCAGTAAAGAATTTTGCTGTAAAGGAAAACCTCAAGAAATATTGTCATCGATTTTAGTTTCAGCAACAAGAGACATTTTGTTAGTGAATAAATATTATTTTAATCTACATGATCTATTACATTTTCTAGCTATATACACTCTTAAAATGTTGGGCAACATACTGTCCACACAACAATTGGTTAAAAATCTATCCAACTATGTCTAGTTTTCAACCAATGCTTTAATTGTAGTTTTCACCCAAAGCAGACATTATTGGTCTAAAACTACCCAAAATTGGATAAAGTTTTAACCAATTGTTGTGTGGACAGTATGTGGCCCAACATTTTTAAGAGTGTAGCTGAATAAATCTATAATCATATATTGAATACCATGCATGAATATAATAGGGATCAATACAAAATAGATTAAAAACTAAATATATAGCTATGCCTAGTCTATGCCCAAATGTACTATAATTTATATAACTTCTGATCTAATTCATATTTATCACCAGGTAATCTAAATGCCTTTATCAAAATTTATATAGGACGGGGTTGGTTGGCGCGCTGACTAAAATATTTTTAAGACACAACAGACAGATTTTGGAAAGGCCATTAACCATTAGACAAAATTTCGAATTTTCCATGTACTTAAATGCCGCTTTCTATGCCTGAAACACATGTGAGGTGTCCATCAACAAATTAGTACCTCCTCAAGTCTAGAGAAGCATTAAATATCGTAAAAACTCGATTCGAACACGATCCACACGAACGCTGTCACTTAAATCTAAAACACAAGTTTTTTTTTTTTTTTTAATAGGAACACTCCACAGTTATTAAAAATGGTGTAACTTTACAAACCAAAAAGCTTTATAATAATGGCAGTAGTACTCCTGAATATTAATGGTAAAAAAATGACACTTTTTTTAATCAAGAAATCTAATTTTGCTATAGATTTTGACATATATACCACCATCTGTATACCCCAGTGGACATAGGCCTGTCTTAATTACACTTGCATCATCATGGTTATGGTTTATACAGGACATATTTTTTTGTTTTGTAATAGTATTTAATAAAGTTATTCAGTTCAAAATCATACAAGTAATAGTACATTGCAAAATGTTTACAAAAAAAAACACTATTCACAAAAGTCAAATAATTATTCATTATACAGAAAATTGCACAAAACTCATATAGTATTTCGACATATTTATAACGTTTATCCGACAAGTACTGTTTTATCCTATAGGGACTGCGCTGCAGCCAATCAAAATCAAGGAAAGTTGTCAGATCTGACAACTTGTTAGATGAATATGTTGATGAAACGCTCCCCTGGACTCTCGAAAAACTATATATTTGCAATCTTCCGTCAACTCAGAATATTACGACGATCAGCTGCCCCGGTTCAAAAAGTTTCGACAAGGACCTCTCAGCCGTTAATTGTGATTTGACGTGCATTTCAATATACTTTGTATGTTGTAGAATCCGTCCCCATCGCGACTGCGAAAACTCGCTACTAATAGTGGTTATTTGCATCGCGATCGACGCAGAACGCTCTGAAGAACATTGACAGTTTAATGCCAAAATGCCCTTCATGACAATGAGCAACCAAGAAAAAAGTTTTTGTCGAAAATTCGTGAATAAAACGGCAGTTTCGTTCTGGACTCTGAAAGAACGACATCTTTGCAATTTTTCGTCAGCTCCGAAACTTAGGGGGAAACTGCTACCCAGGTTCATCATTTTCGACAAGACCTTGTTCTTTTTTTTTACGGGCATTTTCACTGTTTTCTTTTATCCTTACTGCGACGCAGTGAGAAAAACCCAAATTTTATTGAATTATTCTCCAAATAACAACTATAAGTGTTTTTAAATAGTCCTTTGGTACACTGTAAAAAAATGAAGTGCTAATTTAGCACTTACAGTGCTTGTATAGTGATTGCACTACGAGTGCTGATTTTCTAGTTTAAATTTAAACTAAAAATCATCACACGTAGTGCAGTCACTATACAAGCACTGTAAGTGCTAAATTAGCACTTCGTTTTTTACAGTGTATTAGCAGCTTTCGATCGCTTGAACGTTACATGAAAAAAAGATAAAAATTGAAATTTATGAGTTTAACATAATTTTCTTCTTGTTTTTCTTTCAAAATTCTGGACACTTTCTATCTCACTCATCTTTGGACGACGCCCGTCTCGACAAGAAGTGGTGTCGTGAGCCAAAGTTTTGAGAGAGTTAGACATGACGTATGGGGGGGGGGTCCAAAAGCTGCGAGCGAGCGAAGGGAGTGAGCAATAATTTTGACATCTTTAATACAATAATCTAGTTATGTAATAGATTTTGGCTACTATTCAGAAAATGATATCATATTTCATCTTTTCCCTTTCTTTCCCCCTTTTTCGTGGTCATGATTATTCTTGTTTTATGGGGGAGCATGGCCCAAATCTCTTATCTGTATCTACACGCCTGTGACGACAAGTCGCTCCTGGGGACCGTCCCATGAGGCTCAAGGGCTTCGATCACGGGATCGTAAAATTCATCACTCTCTGCATCAAGACGGATTGAATGAGACGTCACACGGTCGCCACCGTCGATGAGTTATTGGAGATAGAAAGGCCTTTAAACGTTTCATTTGATTGGTGGAAGAGGACCTTGGTTGCACCTCATTAGTGATCGGGTGCCAATCCATCGAAGTTATGGGGCGTAGACACCACTCTTCTTCTATAATATTGCGCTCCTTCTCCTCCCTAATAGTAAATTGGGTATTTTTTTTTTGTCTATTCAGTAATTGAAAGCTGGTTGGTGGTGGGTTTATCGATTGATTAATTGATTCGCCCTATTGATAAATTAACCTATTAATTAATTAATCAATTAATTAATTTATTTATTTATTTATTCATTAATTATTTATGTAATTTATCATTAATTCATTTTACAATTCAGCATCGAAATGAGAGAAAATCATTAGGGATCACAAAAAAAATGAAAATGATTTACACGATGACAGAACAACTCTTGGTTAATAAAAAAATGGTTAGATATATATTCCATTTATCAGTTTCCTTTTCTTGTCAGTATATTAAAAATTTCAGCTCACGCTTCGCACTCTCGTCAATTCTTTAGTTAGATACACATCTTTTTTCATGATAACAAAAACTGCTCGGGGTATTTAATTTTATTACATGAAATATCCAAAAGTTTGAGCTCGCGAATCGCACTCGCAATCAGAAATCACAATCAGATAATAATCTCATGGAGAAAATATGCGTTTGCACCAAAATACCAACTTTGACATATAAGTGCCCTTTTTGGCTTTGCCCCCCCCCCACGAACATACGTTTCACCGCCCCTGTTTCTCGCCTCTTTTCTTCAATGGTTTTTAAAGAGGTTTTTTAACATAAGAAGTAAACTTTATACAAATTTTACTAAATACATTGTCATGCTCATATACAAGCACTTGAGTCTTTATGAGAAATGAACAAGAATCATGAAAAAACAAAATTACCATTGAATGGAAATGATTCATTTTTGGCAAATATGATATGTAATAAGATACGAAAAAGAGCATGATAAAAGCAGATATCTTCGCGGAGAAAAACGGGCGAACCGATGTAATATTTCACCGCTGTAGCCTCGGCCATTGTCAGCCGGGGCTTGTCTGCTAAGTGCCGGCGTGACCCTGGCGATAAACTTCTTGACACCGAGCCCCGTAAAGGGTGACAAATCGGCAATAAGAAAACCAACGGAGACAGTGGGATGAAGAAAATGAAGAAGATTTGGAAGAGTTACTGCGTCTTATGAAGTTCTCATAATCGACGTGAGAGTTGAACATGAAAAAAGATGATAGAACGGTCGTGCCTGCGTTTATGAAGTGTGTGCGCTCTTTTGAGTACACGAAAAGGGTGCACTTGATTTGATGTGGTAGAAAAAGAACCAAAGTGGTATGCATGAGAAACGGGATCATAAAAAAAGGAACAATGATGAGTCAAACTGTCTAATGCAAGCGAAGCGAGAGAGCGAAAACTGTGGTCTTTTTAAAATGAATTTCTGATTTTGAGATAGACTTTTTACGTATCATTCAGAAAATCATATCACATCATCACTTTTCCTTGACTTTACTTTCATTTTTCTCAATCTTTTCCTTTTTGTTGGCTTGGTCTTAAAAACTTTTTTGAGTCCAGATAATAAGGCGAAATAAAAAAAGAATCATGAACGAAGTCGATTACAATCTGTCGTAAACTTTCTATTAGCCTTGAAACATTCATATTTCTTGTCTAAACCCTTCAAAATGTAAGGATTGAAATAAGTGCCTGAACTGAGTTGTGTATACGCAGCTCTTACAACTACGATCTTTTGATCAATTTATGATTTTAAAATGGTAGTGGAGAAGAAGAAGAAGTAGAAGTAGAGAAGAAGAAAAAGAAGGAGGAGGAGAAGAAGAAGTATAGGGAAAAGAGGAGGAAGAAGAAGAAGAATAGATAAATAGCTGGAAAAGGAAAATTAATCTTTTAAGTAGTCCGTTTTGTACTTGCAAGAGAAGGTCTATTAATCTATCAATATGGCAATAATAGGCTGTGAAAATCATACGATATGTTATAATTTGTCCATAAATGGCAGGATTGAAAGTTATAGTTGGGTGGCGACGTGACAAGATCCAGTTAACTGCAAGGTCAGGTTTCTAATTTTTATCAGCAAATTGTGATAATCGACCAGCGTAAAAGGTGAGGAAGAAGGGTAAAGAATAAAGGGAAAGTTGAAAAGGGAGAAGTCTGGTGACGGATAAGAAGCAGTGTATACATCGGCTTCACTTACATTCGCCAAGGTCACGTGTCGAGATGTATGAGACCTCCTGACTAAATGATGCAGTCACAAGAAAGAAAATCGAACTGAGGCCGATCAGAGCTATTACGTTTAATTTCGAATGACACGCGATCGGTCGATTTGTATTCGGGTACATTGACGTGACTGCAGCATACTTGGACACAGAGGGTCTCCCTGTTTTGTGGGGGGGAAAATGACAAGAAATTGATGAAGTGGTGTGTCTTTCGCGCGCCGAGGTGTTCGCGATCACTGGGCGTCACAGTCGGTCGTTCATTGACTTGACTTCGAGGACTGTCGGATGTCGTCTGCTAGTTACTGTTTTGCGGGCTCGTGCAAAACTGGGATCCACACTTTATCACGCCTCGGTATTAAAAATTATGATATAACGACTGTGAATTTTATGAAAACGATTTAAAAGATATAAGAGTCGAGAGTTTTCAGAATTTGTATCTCCTAACTTATGATGTTTAGTCATCGCCGGTTGCCAGTGCAAACTTTTGACTTTGTTTCTTAGTTATACGGGCGTCACCTTGCCATCTAGCTGCTAGCAGCTCGTATGGCTGTCGAGGTCGTATTCGAGGTGACCGAACGTTCAGATCGACGCCCACATCATCACTAGACTTTGGGCTAGGACGTTACCCTGGTCAGCATTCTTGTAGATACCTGAGGAGCGAGGTTGGAAAAGTTTTATCACTGGAGCGTCAACGAATCTTCATCAATGACAGGACGGTCAGTGCTTCAGCACTGTTGATCGACTTTCATAGATGCTATAATTTCCCTTGCATTAAGCGATGGACAAGGGGAGTGACACTTTTCTATTAGACAGTGCATTGCTTTGTAAATCTCGCTATTTCTGTTAGTTCAGTTGTTTTTTTTAGTAAACGTCAGCATTGAATACAACTTGACAGCGATTGTGACTTTGCGGATGTCTCTTTCAGCTCATGGCTCGTGTGTTTAACAGGTCCGATATCACGGGGACTTTGTTTCGCGGTAGCCAATGTATATTCCAATTGCTGACGACGGTAAGCATATTGAGACAGAGTGAATATTCGAACAATCATTCATGAACACGATGATACCAGAATATACTACAATAGATTGTGCCATTCATTTCATCACTAGCGTTAAATAAACTCTTCTTGAAACTTGTATCACACCTTTTCAAAAAGTTGACATTGACATTGATGACGTATCCAGTCGTTGAGAAGATCGTCTTGATTTGGCCATCTTGAAAAACTTAATTCATCACCTCTTTCGTTTGTAATTAGACATCAAGCATGGAGGCGAAGAGAAAATCGTTTTTAATCTGTGATATCTTGAGTGAGAATTTTTCGGCATTTCGTCACCCCGCTGCCGGGGCCGTAGGTTGTCCGACAAACATGAGCCGTTATACCGCTATGATGAAAGCCTTCACGGGCTACCACCCAACCTCAGGTAAAATCAAACAAATTGTTGTTTCCTTCATCACAATGAGATGTTTTTAAACAATGCTGTCCATAAAGTTAGAATAGTTATTATTTATTAATTTCGGGTAAATTAAGACAGAATTTGTTCAATGTACAACTGGAAAGTCAAAGAGAGAGAGAGATGCCTTTACTTTAGAAAGACAGTTCACCCATTTGCCTGTCCATGTACCTTAAAATCCCAGGTGGTCCCCTAAACAACATTTAGAAAATAAAGGGCTGAGTCGATATTTACAGGCGTCGCCTCCTCTCCCTTGCCCTCCCCCCACCTCTTCCCCTCTCTCCCTTTCTTTCCCTTTACTCTTTCAACAGAAATCTGTTTCCATGAGTGGTCTATTTGCGTATACCGATGTAAGGAAAACGATTGCTTAGCCACAAAATTCCAACTTTATGTTTTTTATCATTCATAAAGAGAAAGGAAATGTAAGTTGATAAGAAGGAGAGAGAGAGAGAGAGGCGGGCATGACGGGGGTGGAGAATGTTCATTATGGTGTCAGTTGAAAGACAGGTAATTCCTTGATCAATTCATTACAGCATTAATGTCTCAACAATTTTGCCCCGTTACGTCTCTGCTATATAACACTTATTTGGTGCGAGTACAATCAGTTTTGTTGAGGTAAAACTTAATGTTGATGTAAATTTGACTGCTGAATTTTCATGTTATGAATTTGATTGAAGAAAAATACATGTATAGGGGGATGGCAAATTTGCACATTTCATATCATGTCATTTATACATAAAAATCAAACTCGTCTTTTTAATTATCCTTTATTGATTGCAAAATTACCTTTCAATTCAAAATGATTGAATACTATGAATTTTTTGACATCTTACAAGAAATGGTGCTATATATTCATATTCATAATTTTTCGATGATATTTTGAGCTACAAGGACTTTAATTTTGACACACTTGTTTTCAGTTTAAAATGTCAATAAATGGTAGAGTTTTGAATAAGGAGAAGCATCCAGTGTTTTCGACGATTTTACTGGTTTCCAATGTCTGTCACTTGGGAAAACTCATAACATTATAAGTATTTTATTGACATTTCTGTGTTTTACTTTGGTGAATTTACCTAGTGTTATTGTGGTTTGATAATCAAACATAGGCGTATAATATGAATTTACAAAGTTAGGTGTCCTCAAATCATGTTAAATCAATTAAGTGCTATATATATAATAGGCCTTACTCACGAAAACAAAGACAACGAAAAAAAACACAATAACAAAGTCATGTTTGAGCAGCAGTTTACCATTCTAAACTTCGAAACAATACCAAACCTTACAGTCGTTATCGGATAAAGAGCATCATTATTTAAGCGACCATACTAGGCCTATTTTCAAAAGTAGAAAATAGCCGAATTTTAAAATTAAGTTCTTTTGGCAATACCAGGTGGGTGTTTCATAAAGCTGTTTGTAAAGTTACGCACAACTTTACGCAATACTGGAACATGTTCTTGGGTCATATATCAATTATGCAAGGATATCATTTAGCACAAGAAACGATCACCAGTCGTGCGTAAAATCATTCGTATCTTACGAACAGCTTTATGAAACACCCCCAGAACAACAAACACAGATCAATAGCTCAGGTAGACCATTCTCAGATATTACCATATTTCCAATGACCGTGTTGGAGTCGGTTTCGTTTGTGTAACTACAATACTGAGGAAGACATATTGAGCCTCTTCTTGGTGCCTTATAATTTTCAGTCACGTGACCGAACACAAGATTAAATATTTCTGTTTAATCATGCCATTCGATTCCGAGTGTTTACTCTTCAGGATTAATAGTGCGAAGCTCAATCATTATTAATCGTATTACTGTCAGCTCGAGTTTGAAATAATCGAGAAAATTTTATCCTGGAAGGGGTAGTTTGTGAGGATTTGAGATTCTCATTTTGCACTGGAATTTTATTAAATTATCTGGTAGATCTCCACGTATTCGATTTAAGACGACTTATCAATCTTACATAGTTTAAAACAAAATTGTACATTGAAATGCATTTGAAGTATTAGTTTATTATCATTCTGAATAACTTTGATACATGTGTTGCTGTCTATGTATGTCCCTCCCTCCCGCCCATCTATCCATCCATCCATCTGTCTGTCTATATCTATCTATCTATCTATCTATCTTTAAATCAATGAATCAATCAATCAACCAATCAATCAACCAATCAATGAATCAATCAATCTTATGTTTCAATCTATTTATCTAATTTCTTTTTTATTTTTCTTGCGATTTTTTTTAATTGTCTTTTCTCCATCCCCTTTTCTGCAATCCCCCCCCCCCTCTCTCTCTGTTTTATCCTTCTTCTCCCCATCTCTCTCCTTCAGTCCATTTAGAATCCTATCCTATCCTTACCCCAAGTGTAACTTTTGTCCATTCTGTATTCTTTTTATTTCATTTCTCCTCAGATCTCTCCTTGCTTGGTTAATCGGGTTTAGTTGTCAACCCTGATTTAAAATCTTGAAGTTAAACTCTATTCTCTTTCTTTCAAATTCTCTTCCAACTTAATCCATAAAAGATTTGAGATCGATACGACAAAAGTTCAGACCAAATCAGGAACATTGCAATTGCTATAAAAAAAATTAGGTCAGAGAAATAAAGAGACAGTGTCTTTCTTTCAAACGAATTCGTGTTATATATCTCTATATCAGTCAGTTGTTCTGGGGCGAAGCTGGAAGAGGTAGATCATAACGAAATTGAATTTGGCCTATTTCATAAATGTCATCCATTTGAAAACACTTACATCTAAAAAGTGAAGTATATTTTCTTTGTAATACTAAAGCTCTGTTTATATGGCTTAGTTTAAATATTTTTCCTTGCTCGCGTGTGGTAGGAGTTATTAATAACGACTCTGTCACACTGTCTTTGGGTTTTATCGAATTAGGAGCCGCTAAGTGATGTAGCGGGGATGTCAGGCACGCAGGTAGGAGACGTTTCGGCCAATCTCAACGCCATCGATACGCTCAATTAACGGCCGTCTTATAATCACATACATGCTCTGTTTTTAACAAGTAAACATTCCCCAGACAGCATTTGCGACCAAGCGAGAGCAAAACGCAAACATTGAATGTATTTAAACTTGCCTTTCAAAGGCGATTAATCAGTCACCTTATCCTTAAAAATCATGACTTTTTGCATTTGATCAAAATAATTGATGGTGGTGATGACGAGAAGGTTCCCGGATGAAAGTTTTTTTTTCTCTCAAGGTTCTTTTTCTCGATTTCTGCATTAAACTTTTCAAAGTCTAAATGCACACTGATAAAATACATTAGGCTTACACATTAACTTAGAAACGTCAGTCTTTGTGTGACCATATAGTCTTATGGTATATAGAAATATGTCAGAAATATGAAGAGTGACATAAAATTTAGTAAAGATCACATTTTTAAAAATGTGATGAAAGCCTTCTTTCAATGTAAGTTGTTTGAGCCCTCTATTTGACAAAATAATGGAAAGGAAAATCAGTTCTTTTATATCATCTTACTGGATAAATCTGATTGTTCCATACATAATCTCAAATAAAATGTCAATTCATAGTAAGTTTGAATATTTGATTTAGTTCCATCAGGCTTGTTTCCCCCTTGCCAAACATTTTTGTTTCGTGAATTCGAATGAAAGTTAGAATTGTTCGCATTATCAATGTAGGAAGATACCCAATCCCCATCATATTCATGATTTACAAAACATAAATAGAGTGTTCCGTTTTTAGGTCTAAAATCCCAATTATTTACTTACATACCTATTGCTTGCTTTCATGATTACAAAAAGTGCTAAGAATTATCATATCTAGGTCGAAATGTCAAAATTATTCAGCTGGCGCTTCGCGCTCGCATTATTCAATTGTTGAAATATGAATCACCTTCATGGGTTACTGCAAACATTCCTTAATATGCCCCTTTTCGATCAGGCCAGAACGTTTATTAAAGCTATAGGTTAGGGGGGTGTCTAGACACTTAACAATTTTGAAGCCTTCTCTTTTTTGTCTTTGGATTACACGAAAAATATGAATTCAATAGGTGCTAACTTCTTATGTTTGTTTTCAATGTTATTGTCAACACTTTGTTATTGTCAATGTTATTTTCAATGTTATTGTCTAACACTTTGTACTAGAAAATAACGAAACTTCGCTCGTTATCACACAAGGTGATACACACAATCTGTCCGGACACACACTGTAAAAAAATTGGGCAACATTTTTACCACCACGAGGGTAATTATGTGTCCAACAAATTTTGGGCAGTATTTTACCTAATGCGGGAAGCATAATTGTTCCGTAAGGTAAAAAAAGGCAGCAATTACTGTAGAATGGGCAAAATTTTCATCACACTAAATAATGAAAAAATGCCCCAAAGAAATGCCCGATGTTTGTTGGACACATAATTACGCAATATTTTTTAGAGTGCACATACAATTTATTTCTTTTGTCTTTTATAAGTGATGTTTGCGGGGAAGATTGTCGGCTATTTTGAAGCCGTAGCTGCCATATAAGCAATTATTGTTGTGTCTACCATTTATCATTCAACTTCTGTACCCTCTAGCATTTCACGATGAGATTTGCCAGTGGTTCTTTACCGATAACTGTTATAAGCTACTGGACATTCTCCTTTCTGATTGGCTGAGAACAAATTAATCTGTGAAAAGTACTGACAAAACTTCTCCTGAAACCTAACCTTATAACGAATTCAGAACAAGAAGGGCTACCGGATTATATTATCATGTTTTATGCTAAATGTTCTTACAACAGTACACTCTCAATAGTTGGGCAACACACTGTCAACACAAACAATTTGTTTAATTTTTTTATCCAACTCTAGCTCTGGGAAGTTTTCAACCAATACTGTGTAGTTTCACCCAATTGGTTTAAAACTACCAAGATTTGGATGAAGTTTTAACCAAATTATTGTTGTGTGGACAGTATGTTGCCCAAAATTTTGAAGAGTGTATCATAATATGGGGAGCACATTCATTTTGAAAAAAAGAAAGAAAAAAAATGAAAAGAACATAATATTCCTAAACATGCTTAACTTCAAGACTTTGGTAGATGCATGGAGCTTGAAAATTTGCATTTATACAAGCAGCTTTACCATTTTCAGGGTGTTTTTTATGATTAAATTGCAAGTTTATTCAGGATAAATACCAAACGTAATATTTGTGATAAACGAAAATTCTGAATCTGTGGTACAAAATAAAGATCAATCGTGTTTTCGACAAATATCTGTTTTAAAAAGGAGAGCAAAATTTTACGAAGTTATTGTAGACAGGGGCGTCGATCGTTCAGCCGGAATGGGGGGGGGGGGGGGGGCATGAGAAAATAGTCAAAAATTATTATTCAAAATTTTGCGGGCAGAACAATTGCCTAGGTTATTGTATTATTATGTTGATGGTATCTTCAGGCCAAGTTTTATAGTGCTTTCTACTGCTTTGTTAAAATATATTTGCGTTGATATTATGAATTTCACAATATGTAAAAATTATTGGGGGCAAATCGATATGATAAATGAATATGAAAATTAATTTACATGATATGAAATATATAAGTAACCCTCTTGCTAAACGACAATATTGTAAAGCTAAAATCAGCTTTCATAATATGGGGCCTAGACCTTCCCAAGACGGATGACCACCAGTCAAGTTTGGAATTAACGCCTTAATTTGTTATTATTCAAATCATGTAGTTAACTCTTCTTTTTCAGGAATCGGTGCAAATCTTGCAGTCAACATCTTGTATCCAACTCTGATCCAATCCCCTACTATACCACTCCACCACCACGCCCCTGCCACGCCCACTCCTCATCTTCATCTACTCAAACACAACTCCGCAACCAGCGTACCACCAGCGAAACTTCACCCCAATAACAGACCGCTAGATAGCCAGAATCTCTCCGATGGATGCCGCCCCTCGTCCGCTGCTGAGGCTCATTTACCCGCGACTCTTCCGATCAAGCCGCGAAGACCGAGGCGACGACGAACGACGTTCACGCCAGGGCAGCTGGCGGCCATGGAGAGGAAATTTCGGTGCCAGAAATATTTGAGCGTAGCGGAGAGGGGCATGTTGGCCGATCGATTGGGCTTGAATGAAACTCAGATTAAGACGTGGTATCAAAATAGAAGGTAAGATGATTAAGAAGAAGGATGAATAATTATGGATGATGGTTCAAAAGAAACTTAGATAAGGAAATGAAATGAAGCCAAGAATGAATAAGATGAGGAGGGCCCGACTGGGGCGGGCTGGAGGGGGAGGAGGAGGATGGGGCCGGGGGGGCATCATGATTAAAAAACCCAACAAAATCATACCCAATTCCTTGTTCGCGGAAAAATATCAAGAATTTAGCATCCTTACCAGGTGAGCCGTTCTTGGTGGAATGTGATGTTGGTCGTACATGTCATGTATTTTGGGCAGTTGGCAATGATGGTGATTTGGATAATCTGATCATGATGGATACGAAAGCGATATATGATGCTGATGAAGACAATGGTGAAAACCGTGGTAATATCAGTGATGGTGGAATGATGATGATGATGGTGACGGTTTGACTTTCTGCTGCGGATAATGATGATCCACAGTGGTGATAATGATTATGATGATGATGGTGATGATGATGATGATAATGATGATGATGGTGATGATGATGATGGTGATGATGATGATGGTGATGATGATGATGGTGATGATAATGATGATGATGATGGTGATAGTGCCCGCATGTATAGGCTAGGTGGTTGACGAAACTTACGAGAGATGCCGGAGTCAAAATAACCTGCTTGGTTTAAAAAAAAATCTTAGTCTTTAAAAGTCACATATGGTCGTAATAATTATGGCAAGTCGTGTATATATCAAGACACTTTTATAATCAGTAAATATGATTTATTTTAAGTTAATGATTTTTAAATGTTTATGATAATGACGGTGAGCCAGTGAATACAGTATGACGACGGCGATAACAATCATGATGATTCCAATGACTGTGATTATGATATCAATAAAGATAGTGGTGGTGATGTTAAGGGCTTTGGTGATACACAGCAAAACTGTGGTGTTAAGCGGTGTACATAGAGGACCACACCAGTTATTTTACATCGGTGTTAAATTGGTGGTGTTAGTTTTACATCTATAGGTGTTATTACAACAACTTTTGCTGTAACATTTACACTCTTAAGTGTTATGTTTAATCTCTAGGGTGTAATTGTAACACCTCAGGGTGTGGTCCTTTATTAACACCAATTGGTGTCAATTTTAACACCGCAGTTTTTACAGTGTAGTGATTCAGATAATGATGTTGATAATGATGATGGTGGTCATTATGATGGTAACAATTATACATGTAGTAATTATGGTACTGATATCGATGATGATGATGACGATGATGATGAATACATACTGAAGAAAATGATGATATTGTAATCAGACAAAAACAAAACTGATAGACGATAAAATTATATGATTTAGAAAAGAGGAAGGCTTGAAAAAAATACCATGCAGTATAGGCATATTAATGTGATTGATTAGATATAGAATTGTTGAAGACGGAGCAAAACAGATGGAATATGGTTATAATCAGTCCTCTCGGCCTATATGAGTAATATTATTTTCTTTTTTTTTATGAAATGATGTTCCCCATTTATGTCACACAGTCACTATTTATGTATATTTCATTATGCGCAATGTTTAATGCTTTATTTTATAGATTATTTTGATAGGAAATGAGCTCCCATTGAATTAATTTTTTTAAAGAGGATTAGAACCCTGTTTTATTATATATAAAATATAAGGAATGACTGACTGAATGAATAAATTAAAGGATGAAAAAAAGAGAAAAAGGGCGTTCACATCATTTTCGGAGCCTTGATTCTGGTCCATATTTTGCACGTTCATAAACAGTATATAAATCAGCAGTATCTCGGAGCATGATAATACGAACCGTCACTCGGGGAATTAAACTGTCGATATTCGGTCAATTCAGACAATTCAATGCCGCAATAAATCCTAAACCCCCTCATTTTTATCCTACCACACACCCTTTCCAATGCTAATTGCCTCTCAAATAAACAAATTAAATGGTTGCCATTTAAATGGTCTCCCCCCCAGACAAGTGGAGAGTAATGTTCAGTTGAGTGAGCTAAGCCAGTGAATATTAAGTTCAAGTAGAAAATGAACGTATGGGTTTTTGTGCATTGTAAATGTGTATAGATTAAGTATTTTGCTTCACACATAATTTTACGGGGGGGGGGGTGAATGGATGGATATTTCATCAAAATAAATCACTGGAAAAATATCTAAATTAATTATATCTTCATCTGCAACGCCTTGTGCTACCTTGTCAGTGATTTATTTATATCCTGTTGACGAAATGCAGATATCTCATGACAATCTATACTTCTTTTTCTTTTTCTTCATTCGGAAAATGAAACACAAAACAACACGAATAATACATAACAATTCAGATAACAATAATACATCATAGATGTAGGACTATATGTATATATTTAGATTCTTGAGATAATATGATTTTCTTTCTGCAGTGCACACGTCAACTCAATAATTTCAAAAATAGACTCGATGACATTTTTGTTTCAATTTGGACCCCTCTCGCATAATTCCTTCAAAAGTTAGTTAGAGTAGGTTTCGTATCAAAATGTCTTCACTTTCTGTTCCCGCCCCTCAATGTTATGCCCCCCTTTTCTTCTTTTTCTCGACACCTTTATTTTCCGACCTCCCCCAGCACGGCTTTTGACACGTACTCTCTGGGGTGAGGGGGACACGCGCGCTGAGTGAATTGTGACCGTGAAACTAGCCCGGCACCAGAGAAGCTATTAGTATTTATGAACATCTCTCATCTTCTCTCCTTCGATCTAATGTGCTAACATTAAGAAGTTGATGGATTAAAGTTGGACGTTTATAGCGCTCAATTTGACGGATAGATGTTCTGACCAATGTTACACAAAGCAGCTGCTTTCATCGTTTGTCGTTTCGCAATAAAGGAAGATAGATTTCTCAAATTCTGAAGAAAAGGTCAAGTTGGGAGGAAATGATAGGCGATACAAAATTGAGTAAAAGAAAACAAATGGAAAGTATTATTTTGTGACTAATCAATGAAAAACAAGTGGAATGCCATTGGCAGACTTCTGCATTACAGCTGTGCATAACTTTGAAAAAAAATTAAGATGAATAATTATTCACCCCCAAAACATTCATGACAATAAAATCACGAACAGCTCCATGATAAAATGCTAGGTTCTTTGACCCTAACCAAAGACTCATGCAACTTCAAGACAGTGAGTGATACTTGATTGTCTAATTATGTTTACCATTCACGAGCTCGATCAAAGTTATTATGGCATTTCAACAAATAACCCCAACACGGTTAATGACCCTAAATTACCTTTGACATTGGTCATGTGACCTGAAACTCACGCAGGCAGGATGATTAGTGATACTTGATTACCTTAATGTCCAAGTTTAATGACCTAGATCCATATAGTGACATTTCAAAAACTACCCCCGACTTAACCGTAGGATTTCAATGTTGACGACGCCGCCGTTTGTCGAAAAAAAGCGGCGCATATAGTCTCGATCTGCTTTGCAGGGGAGAAAATAATTATGAATGCCTGCGCTGTGACACAAGTCGAATGACTGCTACTTGTAAGCCCGCCGTGCAATTCACAAAATCATTTTTGGTGGGAGACAGGGTGCTAATTCAGTCCGGTTATTATAGGCGATGGTAGAAATAACCGAGATAGGCTCTAGAAATCCGGGATACAATCCGGAAGATTTATTGTTCTCTCTGACTCTCTCACCTTCTCTCTCTCTTATCATCTCTTTCAGAACAAAATGGAAGCGACAGACGGGACCAGCGGAGAGGATGGAGGAATTACGTCATCACTTTTGCAACGAGGACGGCTGCCCTGGCCGCATGCGCAAACACGTTCGCGATGTGGTAGGCACTGATCTGATTGGTCCAACGAACTTGACGTCATCGTCGTCGTCGCCGGGCAGCAGCCAATTAGGAGAGGAGAATATCTCAGCAGAGGATGGACTGTTGTCAACATTTCAAGAAAGCTCAACTGAAAGCTTTCCTTTGGCAGATGAAGAGGAAGTTTGCTCTTGACTTCATGATAAAGTTAGACTGATTTCGAAGAGGATAGTTTTATCCAATATTGCTTGATGTTTTTTTTCCAGTTATAAGAACTGACGTGTCCGCTGTTGAATTTCTGGGAGTAATTGTCACTATCATGAGTGAAAGTAGAATGAAAATCATCATTTAATCCAAATCAGGAGTGAACTCAAGGCCTTTGAGCAATGTACTTTTTCATACTACTGTACTATTTATTCTGTGTTTTACTCTGTACTTGGTCTAATACACATTTAGTCTAATTGCCAATTAGTCCAATGGCCAGACAGTCTAAATTCCACTCTCTCAAATGGTAATTTAGGTCATAAGCACGTCATCTACCCAGAAAGACTAAGTGGTGTCAGATCAAGTGGAAATCGTACAAAATGGGTAAAGTAAAATAGGAAATTAGACAAACTGGCAATTAGACCAAACAAGTTAGTGGAGGAACCGTTTGTACTGTAGATGAATTAGGATTAGACTATGTGGGGGTGAGAAATTAGACCAATCGGGTATAGACCAAGTGGCAGTTTGTCAGGACAATATATTAAAATGCACAAAACAACAGGACATATAATTATTTTTATCATAATAATTTTTTAATCAATGAACAGAATATATTTCACTCTTTGATTTTGTACATTTCAAACGCAATGGTCACAATACTTTTTTTTTTTACACACCTCATTTGTAGCAGCCTTGTAACTTTTGCGTATTAATACCTTGGATTCATAACTCAACTGTAAAATGGTTCCATGACATTTGCTCCGGCGATAATAGCTCCGATGAAAAATCGGCACACTGAGCCAAACATCAAACCTAACCTCCCAAAAATGAATAAACACAATCCCTAATCTTTACACCATTCTGAACAAAAAACTCTATTACATTCCTTTCTTTAACCCTATGCCTTTTGAAATATTAAGACAGGAGCTAATGTCGCAGGAGCAAATGTCGCAGGAGCAAATGTCGTTTCACCAAAAAATACCAGGGCAGTACAGTATATACTGAGCACAAGCAGCTCTTTATACATGCTTGCAAATTGCATCAAATATATAACCAAAATTACACAACTTGAGTTAAAATCTAACATTAAGTGTGCTCTTTGCAACTTTTTTTCTCTTAATATGACCATATATTTTACCATAATTACACCTTATGTTATATATCTTTGTAATATATTCATTCTTTTTTTAAAAAAATGGTAAATACACATCCTACAATATTACCATTGTGTATGGACTAATTAGGATAACATGACGAACACTGTAACCTGTACTATAAATCAAGCAGCATTTATTGACCACATTACAAGAGCTCAATTCTCGCCATTAACCCTTTTGTTACTGGGCGCACATATAATACGGGGTGGTGTCTATGGCTAATAGATGTTTAAACCATAATCAACCAGTCACTGATTTCTTTAGATATGCCACCCAACATATATGCACGCTCAGTCTGAACGTCAATCAAAAATACGAGGTGGCATAAACCTGGAATACTGATGCTTTCATAAAATGGGACTCATATCTAATATTTCCCTTACACATAGGTACGTATTCTAAAGGCAAGTTTAACTTAGACCATGGCCTAACTTTGTGCTAAACTTATGGGAAGCCAAACGTGTCAAAACTTTGTTTACATTGCATGCTCAGTTCCTCTGTTAACTGTGCTTTTTTTTTCTTTTGATGGTGAAGGCAACTATCTTATGTACCCTTACAGGACAGTAAAAAAAAAGATTGAGTCAAACGAGCTGGTTTGTTGAACCTCTACTCTTCAAAAATTAATGTTGCAATTGGCTATCCATAGATAAACCACAACTTAAGACCAGAATCTAAATTGAACCAGACATCAGAATACTGGCCATAGTGTTCAGTGAAACAGACACCATTTTACATGTACAGGAACAAGTTAGCAAGAACCGCCATGCTCCTCTATGTAAAGAACGCTTTACTTGGTTGGAATTTATATACAGGTTTCCCTGCATCACTTATTTTTAAGACCAAAATCATAGAAATTGAAGGTTCATGGTTGTAAATTAGTGATAAATGGTATTTCTCTACTTTTTTTGGTAGTCCAAAGGTTGCATACACATCAGCATTGAAAATAACTGCTAAAAAGTCGCAGTAAAATAATAAACCATTTTTGTCATTGTTTAGTAGTTAACAAATATCACATTCTCATTTTAAAAACCCAGCAAACAAATATGGCTGAAGATTGGTAAAAATTCAATAAATCTTAAGAATGCTTAATTAATAGAAAAATATAAAAAGTACTCAAGAGTTTATGTGAATTTGGTAGATTTTGTACTTGAATATTATATCACCTTGTATAATGTTACTAAAATGGGAATATAGAAATGTAAATAATGCCACATCGTACGTGGAGACCAAACATAAAATATTCTTTTAAAAATGTAAAACTTTCCAATGAGATAACTTTATAGATAAAAAAGATTAATGTTTAAGGCATAGTATGAAATAACTTTCAAAAATGATATATGTTGCTAATACATGAAAATGAATAGAAACTGTGTTATTAGGACCCACGCATTCCAGGGTACAATATCACAAAAGTTTGAGATTGATTGCTAATTGGCAAATTGACATTTCTGATTAATATTTATGAATGCTTTCAAGAAAATAAATTTTAAAAATTTACCTTCATTGGCCACTGTAATCTTTGTGATCGATAAAAAAAAAATCTTTGTGTAACAGGGACCAAATGTTGCAAATGACCCACTTGACCATATACATAAGAAATTTCCCTGGTGTTGCCATGCAATTTTTTTAATGTTTACACTCATACTTTCTGGCCCTTGTTCGCAAAAGATGTTTCAATTGTACCACAGTACAAAACCATGATTAATGCAGGGTAGTGTACATAGTTTACAAATAATGCACATAAGCATGTGCATGCAGGGCCAAATAATGAACAATGTGCGAGAAGAGCCAATGGATGTCCATTTGGCGAGTCGAGCACGGAGTTCATTATTTAGGTCCTCTATGCCTAGGAATGCGTGTATTGTTTGTTTCATACACCCCCTCACCCATGTTACTGAGTTGCCCTGAATGCTATATTTGATCTAAATTCTAGATAATTCCAGAACTCGCACTATCCTGCACTCTGATGTCAGAGTACAGGAAAGTACATTTGGTATGACGTCAGAGTGCAGGATAGTGCATTTTGGATGCAATGGTGCAATTCGCTGAACATCACGTGATCCAATTTGGACGAATTAGATTACAGCACATTCTTGGGAGTTGTATAATTTTGCTTATTTCATCGCGAACACTAGGGAGACCGTTGTTACAATTCAGCAAAGTGCACAATTAAAGCGCCATAATGCATGAAATCTGCATAAACCATAGATTTTGTAACATTGCAAATGTACAATTCAAATATGGGCCACAGTGTAACTGCTTTTGCAAGGAACTATTTATTAAACTCACTTGGAAGTTGAAAGAATAAAGTGTATTTCTTGAACTATTTTCATTAGCTTGCATTTGAAAGGACTAGCAATGAAAAGACAAGTGAGATTTCAAAAATTATTTTAGTCTGAAAGGGTACACCATCCACAGAATTATGAGAAGCTGGTAAAGTAAATTTGCATTTTACAAACGGCAGTTTTGCAGTAATCAATGTTTCTTGTCGCAATATTTTCAAATTTCTTCATCAAATGCCGTTTCTTGGTGTGCCACGGTTACTTGAATGGAATACCCCTTTACTTCGTTTTGACCGTATTCTGTTTAGACAATATTGGAATTATTTAGACCAACTGGAGGTAGAACAAGTGGCAATGAGCTAATTAATCTATTCCAAGTGATCAGAAGAAGCACTGTACATTGTACCAGAATAAAAATGTAATAAAAAAAAATCAATAAACACCATGCTGGTGTTCCTTAAGTAGTACGAAGTCTTGCACCACTTTAATCTCTAAATTTTATCTTTTAAAATTTTTTTGACATCACATTGTTTTCATTAAAACACAATTACACTTTGTCCAATAACAGCAAAAAAAAAAAAAGAATTCACATTCAGAATGTGAAGCAGCAATGTCTTACAGATTACATAAAAGATACGTCCACAAAAGAATAAAGACCACAATAGTTTACCTACATGTATAACATAGCACTCAAACATTGATAATGCTGGAAAATGTGAAACACGCGCATAGAGATTTCCATTTACAATTTGTACATGTTTTCACCATACATACAGTTTAAGCCCGATAATTTCAATTTTGTGCATTAGTTTCCATAACGAAATGATGACAGAAGTAAAGAAATAAGCACAGTAATGCAGATACACATTGTGCTATAAGTACAATATATTTAAAGCCATTTAAACCCCTATTTCAACATCTTCATTTTTAGGCAATGAGCAACTGAATAAAAAAATATGTAACTAAAAATGGACATGTAACTAATAAAGAACTTGTTTAAAAGAATGTTTTTCACATTCTCGACTATGTAAAAATATAATCTGAAACTTCAAAACTATGTAAGTTTTTCAGTATGTAAACTATTAAGCAAAGCCCTGACCAGCATGTCAAGAAATCTATTATAACTAGACTTAAGACTCACTTAAGTCATACTTAAGAACCAACAGGACAGGCTATGGAAAGCATTTGAAAAGGAATTAAGAATGATTTTAAGTCGTGCTTACTAAGTGCCAATGCATACACAAGCTATTTCACAAGCAGTTGTATGAATGACTAAAACTCCCACTCAAGCGCCAATGCATACAACAGAGTTTTTCATACAGAGTCAAGTGTGATTTAAAGTCACACTCAAATTCTAAGTTGTGTGTGATGATATAATGCATAAAGTTGCACTTAACTCTTTGTGAAAACACCCCCTGAAGATCTAACTGGCCCGTCCACATCATACAAGTAATACATGTCACCATTGTGGAGCGTTGTGGCCCAGCGGATTAGTCTTCGGACTTTGAAACAGAGGGTCGTCGGTTCGAATCCCAGCCATGGCGTAATTTTCTTCAGCAGGAAACTGATCCACAATGTGCTGCACTCAACCCAGGTGAGGTAAATGGGTACCGGTAGGAAGTAATTCCTTAAAAAGCTGTGTGCGCTATGAACGCCTAGCTTTAATAGCCGGGTAATATAGGAGCGCCTTGAGCACCTATATGTGCGCAATATAAATACCCTATATTATTATAATGTCACCGATGTGGGCAGCCATCTTCATGTTGAAACCTACTCTTTATGATTAGTCAAATATTGTTCAACAGCCCTTTAAACTGGTGATACATACATAGAGAGTATTGAGCTGAATTTGAATCAAATTTGAACCGGGGGTTAAGGAGTGGAATCTAAAACACATAGGCCTGTATTCTGAAGTCAGGTTTAACTTAGACCACGGTCTAACTCTGTGATAATTATGGGGAGCCACAAATTTAAAAATTCTGTTTTATATTGTATATTTCTTATGTTTACTATTTTATTTCATTTTGCTTTCATAACGAAGAAAAATACTTCAGTTACCATTCCCTGACAATTACATGTATGAACAATTTGGATGTCAAATGAGTTAATAAATTGAATGTGTATGGTCAGGGATTTGTGCTCCAATTGGCTCTCCATAGTTAAACTACAACTTTAAACCAGGGTTTAATCTAAAACCGAGTTCAGAATAAGGGCCATACAGACTAAGTATGTGAAGTGGTTCTTGTGAGTAGCAACATGGTGGATCTGCCACATCACAAAAAAAAAAATACCCATGAGATTTCCAGTTTTCTTAATATAGAGATCAGTGAGTTAAAGTTCTGAAACTATTACAGCGCCGACTGTGAATGAAATTAATACCCAGTAGTCAACTATTCCGCAATGCATGTTTTAGATATGCAATGAAAATAGTAACAAGTGGAATGCCTCTGGCCGTCTCTCCTGCATCACGCGGTTCAATATAGCAGCAGTGCTGACTTTGAAAACTACTCTAACTCGCACAAGATGTTCAGTGATACATGGTTACTCTTATGTTCACTTTTTATGAACTAGACCAATAAACTTACAGAGATATGATGGTAATTCAACAAAAAAACCCAACATGGCCAAATTTCATTGGCCTTACATGACCTTTGACCTTGATCATGTGACTTGAAACTCGCACAGGATGTTCAGTGATACTTGATTACTCTTATGTCCAAGATTCATGAATCAGATCCGTAAACTTTCAAAGTTATGATGGTAATTCAACAGATACACCCAATTCGGCCAAAGTTCATTGACCTTTGACCTTGGTCATGTGACATAAAACTCAAGCAGGATGTTCAGAGATGATTGATTAACCTTATGTCCAAGTTTCATGAACTAGGTCCATATATTTTCTAAGTTATGATGACATTTCAAAAACTTAACCTCAGGTTAAGATTTCGATGTTGATTCCTCCAACATGGTCTAAGTTCATTGACCCTAAATGACCTTTGACCTTGGTCATGTGACATGAAACTCTACTTGGATGTTCAGTAATACTTGATTAACCTTATGTCCAAGTTTCATGAACTAGGTCCATATACTTTTTAAGTTATGATGTAATTTCAAAAACTTAACCTGAGGTTAAGATTTGATGCTGACGCCGCCGCCGTTGGAAAAGCGGCGCCTATAGTCTCACTCTGCTATGCAGGCGAGACAAAAACCAAGCAATAATACTTTAGAGTTAAAAAAAAAATAAAATGCTATATAAAGTCATTTAAATACTTCATAAGAATTGTCACTACATCATCAAGGGTGTCATGGCTTCAGTGGATAAGTCTCCGGATTTTGAAAGATAAAATCAATTCCAAAAATTAACAAACTTCTGTATCGAGAAAATTGGAATGAAATCGGTTTCATTCTTAATATGAAATAAAATTTTTTACATGTATATTATGCAGGCCATCATTGCTTTTGAATTACAGACTAATTTAAGTTAACATATAATTATCAACGAGTTCAATGACCTACTTATTTCAGGTTATTAGATTTCAGTCAATTAGCAATCATAAAATTATCATATCAATTCATGCCTGGGAGCAGGTTTCACAAAACACCTTGTGTTTCACAAAACACCTTGTGATTTCAACTGATAAATTTGATCTTGGTAAATAAAATGTAATGATTTCCAGTAGCTTATACCTACTATCTGTGAAAAATCACTAGGAGAAATTTCACAAAACATACTGTTAATGATTTTCACTGATAAATCTGATCTCAGCAAATCAGATGCAATGATTTCAGTAGCTTATAACTACTGTCCCTCAAAGTCAAGTTGCTTAATGAAATTTCCCCCTAAGGGGTTGTAAGAAAGCAATAATTCTGTAGTCTTACAAGGTCAATGATTAAAAAAAATAAGTACTAGGGCAGCTACATACAAAGGCCCTTCTTATGAAACATTGGTTGTATTCTGACCCTGGGATAAAATAATGTGGTTTAACTACGGATAACCAATTGTGACAGAAATCCCAAACAGTACATATATGACACAAATCCTGGCAACCTTCATTGAAAAGCTTCCAACACAATTGCTTATAAAGGTAGAAGGTGACTTAAGATAATAATACAGCTGTTATAGTACATCATTACAAAAGGGTTCCTCTCTTTGATTGCTTTGAGAGGATGCATACCTCCAAAAACTGCCAATGCCAGACATATCTACTGAAATTGACTGGATTGTTTTCTAGGCAGAAGCAGAGCAGTAAGGGATATTCTTAAATCACCAAGAAGAAATTCTTTCTTGAGATACAAGCACTATTTCCTATCATCAAGTTTTCAGCTACTCTATAGCCACATTGAACTGCATCCACCAGTAGCATTCTTCTCTGTTGCTTTTGCTGTCAGTATCAAGAAGTCAATCTTTGTTCAGTCTTTCTCCAGATACAAGCACTAAAGCACTACCTCCTATCATCACAAGTCTCTAGATACTCTACATCCGCATAGAACTGCATCCAGTAGCGCTCTTCTCCGCTGCCTGATGATCCGTCACTATCAATGTCTGGATTATAAGCCATTTTTTTTACTAGGTACAATTATTATTTTCTATCATCAATAGTCTTTAGATACTCTACAGCTGCATTGAACTGCATCCACCAGTAGCGCTCTTCTCCGCTGCCTGATGACCCATCGCTATCGCTGTAGGGGTCGCTTTCTAGGTAGAAGCTGGTGACATACTGGATGGTAGAGAGTAAACTAGGGGGGTTGGCTTTGATCAGAACAAACATGAGGACTGGGACAAAGTCATCGGCACCTGGGGGTGCTGCACCGTCTGCCATGCTGAGCAAATTCATGATGATCGTACAGCATCTCAGAACACATTGCACCTTGTCCTTAGGGGTCTGGTGGAAGAAAAAAAAAGGAGTAAAACTTCTAGTTATGGGGAAAAAAGCTTGAGAGTTCTGTCAGAAAAGAAAAAAAGGGAGTAAAACTTCTAGTTATGGGGGGAAAAAAGCTTGAGGGTTCTGTCAGAAAAGTTTGATGAGTTTCAAGAGTTTCAAGCATAACTTTAGTCAGCATTATTTGTAGATTGTATGGTATCAAATAACACTTCTGGTAATCCAATAATACAAAGTTTTGATTCTTTTGGGTAACAGCTGGTCCAGCTAGATATTGGGATTCAAAGTTTACTTATAAAGCATATCAATTACAACTTTACAAATTACTTGTTTTGACCACACTCCCAACAACATGACAAGACTTCTTCACTGCACCTTAAAATGTAAGGCCCATTTTCTGATTGTGGTTCAACTTTCTAAGCCATTGTCTTTGTCAATTCCAATAGCCAAGCACGTAAAAAAAATGGAAAAACTGCAAAATGATAACAAGATGGAAACTAGGCCATCTGGTCATGAGATGAAATGGACAGTTAGACCATGCAAGTACTGGACCAAGTCACATTTGGATCAAACACATATTAGATAAGACTGAGAGTAGACCAACAGGGATTAGCTAATGTGGTATTAGACCACCTGAGAAGAATTTCAACTTCTGGCAGACCATGTTAATATAAACCAAAGCACTTACCTTATAGGCATTGATGTTCAATATCTCTGCCTGCGCAGCCGGCCAGGGCGACTCTCTCCTGTACTTCTCCGGTATCTGCAGGGCCTTGTGGGATCCCGACACCACTCTTCCGAGCCTCTGGATGTGCTGATTGAAGAGCTGATCTCGGAGGATATCGCCGTCTCCGTTTGGGTAGAGGGCGAGCTTGTAGATTCGGCTCATGATGGCTCTCTCAGTGGCTACCTCGGCATCTTGTTTCTGGGTCTCACTGGCAGCTGGATGGATGAATGAATAGGTAAGTAGCAATTTGATCATTTTCTCGGCAGGTTACATTTTTCAAAGTAGCAACATCAACAGGATAACAAGGAAATTTGAAATTTTGTTCTCAACACATAAAGATAAATCTGAGGAATTATCTTTAAAATTTCGGCTGCTAACTGCAGCCTTCCTCAGCGATAATGACACTTCGATTATTATTTCACCAGGTTTATTCTTAAAATTGGAAATATCAATGGGATAAAAATTTGATCATTATTTCACCAAGTTATTCTCCAAATTGGCAACATCAATTGGTTAATAACACTGGTCCTTTGTTTCAGCAGGTTTTACTTTTCAAATTGGCAACATCAATGTGTTAATAACAATTTGATCTATATTTCAGCAGATCTCTTCAATCAGCAACACAAATATTCTCTCATTGTTCTGTTATTACATTCAAGTTTTTGCTCTCTCTAAGGCTACCTCTGAATCCTCTTTCAGTGTCTCACTGGCAGGTGGGTGGATAATGAAATGGATTCACATGAATCATAGCAATCCATTCCTTATTTACAGCTGGTTTTATTGTACAAATTGGCAACATCAATGGGTTAATAACAATTTGACCCATATTTCATCAGGTTTATTGTTCAATTTGACATCAGTGGGTTACTAACAAATTGATCATTAGTTCATCAGGTTTATGCTTCAATTTGGCAACATCAATAGGTTAATAACACATCTGATCCCTAATTCAGCAGATGTTATTTCTTAATTTCTCAACATTAGCAGGTTAATAATTTTATCATTATTTCACCTGGTTTATTCTTCAAATTGGCAACATCAATGGGTTAATAACAATTTGACCCATATTGCAGCAGGTTTATTCTTTGAATTAGCAACATCAGTAGAGTCCCGGAGGGAAGATGTGACAAAAAATCCTTTTGAATTTCAGCATTTTCTTTCAGCATTCAATAGGGCATGGTGAAATACCTTCATAATTAAAATTGGGTGGGAATCGGTCCATGGCAGCCCGAATGCATAAATAGCCCCATTGAAGTCAATTAATCATAACATTTAGAACCAGGTCAGTATGACATTTGCTTCTAACCACAGATGCAAAAGCACCTTAGTGAATTCAGGCCGTTGTTTCCTTATCATTTTGTCCCCAAGAGAGGGGGTAAATTGCCAATTCGTCTACTGCCAACTCGTCCACACACATGGTCTACTTTCATTTAGTCTAATGCCATACTGTCCAACAACCATTTGGTCTAATCATCACTTTGTCTAATCAACATTTCGTCTCATAACCAGTTGGTCTAATATCCATTTCATTTCCATTCATTTTGCACAATTAACAATTAGTCCAATTAGACCAAATGGTATATAGACTAAATGGATATTGGACCAACTGGTTTTTAGTCGAAAAGTTGAGTGGATGGATTGGCAATTAGACCATGTTGACAGTGGATGAACTGATGGTAGACCAAATGATAGTAGACGAGTTGGCAGTCGGATGAATTGGCATTAGACGAATTGGAAATAAAATTGACAGGGTATCCATACCTTGCCATATTGGATCTTGTTGAATCCAGCTATTCAATGTAGAAAGATAATACTTAACCAGGTGAGTCTGTAGAGATACAACATAAAAACAAATACAAGTTCTAGTAAAATATTTCAAACAACCCAAGTATGCAAATCATCTTTCTCTAAATATTCTCTATAATATCCATGTAATCATAATCAGTTATGAATCATCAGTTATAATGACATTATCATGTTAAGCAGGAAACACTGAAGTGACTACCCTGGGTAAATATGTTATTATTATCATTATTATTATAAGCAACGAATGATGTACATTATTCTTAATTTCTTTACCTCCTTGTCTTTTCTTTTTAAAGTATTTTCTTACTCTCTTTCTCTTTATACGATCATGTTCCCATTCAACCACACACTTCCAAATTCTTTCTTAGTTATTTTACAAAGAAATGATCTACATTTCTCTGAAAAGAAATGGTGCAAAATTAGGCAACCATTAAATAATAATACATATATTTTCTGATCCCCCACAATTTTCTTAACTTAATTGGCTGCCGGAATTTTTTTGTTTGTAAAGAAAATACCAGATATCAGAGGTGCGGTCTATTCATAGCCCTGGTTTATTTCCCAGCATATACTGTATTTGCTGCTGATTTTTAATTTATTCTTTTTTCATTAAAACAACCTTTCATTTGGGCTGGATTCCCTGTAACAAACCTTTTCATCTGCGGCTGTAAGAGCCTTGAAGTCTGAAATGAACTTGATGATCGTCTGTTCTTGTCTCTCAAGGAAGAACCTTACACAAACCATCGTAAAGAACTTATTCACCACCTCCTTGTCCCTGTAACAGATCAGAACGTAATTAAATTTTGTTGGTTAATATTTCCAGATAAAAAAAGGGATCCATTTTATAATGCTTGAAAATAGGCCCGAGTAATGTATTACACAAATAATGCATGCAGCCGAGTGCGTTAGTGGAAGTGCAGAGCACGCGAGGTTTCTTTAGATAGGTGCTGCACTGTGCACGAGCCGCTGGCGGCGAGTGCCCAGTGTGCACCATCTGAAGAAACCGAGCTTTCTCTGCATTTACTTTTACACACGACAGAGCAAGTGCATTATTTATTTTCTACAATAGCAACACAGAAACAAATTCTTAAAATGTTAAGTATGCTTTTGTTGGACTTCTACTGCACTGGTTTGCTTGAGCGTGCAGTGTCAATTTTCGTTGCGCACCTTTTGCACTGCCGTGCAGTGCACAAAAAAGTTTGATGTCATGTGACGCCTATTGGCCAATGGCGATGCTTGAAAATATACACCTATTTTAGAACAAGTAATGTCTAACTATGCCTAAAAACACAGAATTCAGAGAAGACATTATTGGACAGAATTAGCACCCCACTTTTGGCTAAATGTCACAAAGAATCAAATAGTATGTAGATTTTTGTATTCTCAGCTTTTAAATAATTGCATTCCAATGTTAAATTCTTATTAGTAAAACAATGCCCTACGATTGCCAATAAAACAGATGCAGGGGCTCAAAATTTGAAAAAATGAAATGGGACCGTAATTCTGGCCCTAAAATGCCAATTTTGAAAAGTAAACATGTTGTACTTTTATTTTTAAAAATATCTTGCAAGTTGCTCAGCAGTATACAATAGCATCATATCATAGATTTGATATTACAGTAGGGGAAGGCGGGGTAAGTTGTGACAGTTTTTGCTTTTTGCATGTTAGAATTGATATGATTAATAATCTTGTCGAAATAAGTACCTTGCCTTGAAATTTAATTCTTCTGAAATATTTTCCACCTATATATAACTTTCTATCCCCACACTGAGTCATCGTGACCTTTGAAAAAAACGATGTCAAATGGCTCAACTTGCCCCATATATGGGGTAAGTTTGAGCCATCTTCTGAGGTCACGTATGTTCATCACCCATAGGTTATGTATCAACCCAGCGGAGTTCGCCATTAAAGGCCTTTGCACAGTTTCAACGTTGGTGTCGTGATACTTTTCAATAAAGAAAATGTGTGTCGTACCCATGACAACATGTATTGTTGCTGGAATTTCCAGGAATTTAAAATGGATATGGTGTGATCAAACTATGAAAATTTATAACCCATATGTCAATGGTCATATCAAGACTTTAGTTCAGAATATCGTGCACAAATAAAGGCAGATCAGCCTAATTTCATATCATTGTCTAATACGTAATAGATCGAGTGTGGGGGTGGGGGTAAAAAATTTCAACATTTTATTCTCTTTATTCTACCAAGTTCTCAATTTTTTTGATACTTTCTTTCTATAGTATGTCATTTTGTTGTTATTTCTTTGTATATTTCTGTTGAGTTTGACAACTCTCCGGTTTTTTTTAATGTGTAAGCTAGATGAATAGTCAGTGGATCTTGGGGCATATGGCAATTGAAATCACGTATGTCAAGTGGCGTTATCATCTGATCGGGGGGAGGGGGGGGGGGGTGAGAGCAATATACAAGTATCGAGCTGCAATTAAAAAAAAATGGTGCCCCCCCCTCCATAAAGAGCTGTTAGTAGACGGGGATATATAAATCGTGTGTGAAGAGGGTGGCACCATTTTTTTTTTAATGATTTTTTTCAGCCAAATTTTCCCGATCGGCCGCTTGAAGTTGATTCTTTTTTTGTATGTTGAAGGGGTAGTCTTGTGTCATTTCTAAGCTTTATATGTATAATAATCTTTATTTAAGTAGTGCTAGTGCAAAGAGCGAGCTTTTTTCCAAGTATTTGTCCTAAAATTTAAATATTTTGGGCAATGTTTGTGATCCTCAATGTGTATCCACCAACTAAATAATTACTGCCAGCGCGAAGCGCGAACAGACAATTATCTTATCAAAAAGGGATTAAAATATTTGATATTCTGATCTGTAAAAGGGACAATTTAGGCTCTGTATTTCAAGCACTTTGTGGGAAAATTGTTATAGGTGGATATGGATCACAGTTTGAAATAAGCTGATATGTTTCAATATATACCTTTGAGCTTTGACATATAGCACCCGGACATCCTTAGAACATTATGTCATCAAATGAAAATGATGACTATGTTCATATTTCTCTTCCAAAGCGCGAAATTAAACTTGTCAATATTCCATTTTAAAAAATGACATAGTGATTATTAAATTGACATCTTATCTATTAATGTAATAAGCCTAATGAGCCCGTGAAAATCTTTTAGTATTATGGCTTGAAAACCGGACATTAAAAACACTTTTGTAATTATGATGCACGACTTAATATATTAAGAGGAAAGGATTAAGACAAAGTCATTTTACAGCTTCAACTGTAGTAAATATATTCATTTGCGAAAGAAGGTAATTCTTTTTTATCTTAAAACCGTTCCGGGGACATTCATAATGTAGTTTATATTCAAAGAAGTAAATTGTGTCAGGAACTCGTTGGCTGCAGTAAATAAATAGTTTGTATCATATCCAATTTTAGTCGAAGTGCCGGAATCGAGCTCTTTGGTATTAACACCGCTTGCAAAGCAATTATGTACATTGAAGACTAAACGCTGACTAAACAAAAGAAAAATATAAACTGATTGAAATTGCCATTGCATACAATGACATACATGCAGTATTTTGTTTCTTTTGCACAAAGAAAACTCAGACTATGCAGAAGCGGATCTAGAGGGGGGGGTGGGGGGTGCAACCCCCCCCCCCAAAAAAAAAAACCCGCGGACCATTTTTTTAAATCTTTTTTTTTTACTTGTAATTTTATTTTATTCTATGTATTCATTTAACCTCTATACCAAAAATAGTGGAGTTTTAGATGCAATAAAACGCCATTTTCACACACAGATTTTCAAAAAAATTCTGTGGGAGGGGGGACACCCCCTCCCACACTCTCCCCCTCGCTCGGTCCGCTCGCTTGGACTCGGTCGCTTCGCTCCCTCGCATACCACCCCAACCCCCCCCCTTTATAAAAAGCTGGATCTACCCCTACTATGACACCCATCATGATTTTTGCTTACAATATGACTATATTTACATCACAATACACCCTTATGCACACATATGCGCTATGTATGCAGTCAATGTGAGTATGTAACATAATGCAATCTTGACTTAAATTTGCCTTTTGGTAATTCAGGAAAGAAATAATAATTCTCGAAAATGAAATCATTCATGTGACAGGTTTATTCCGAGCATTTTCCAAAATCGTTTAGCCATCAATTTTCACAGAATTAAGCATTAAAGTGCAAAGTGATTATTACAAGGGAAAAGGTACGTAGAAAATATCACCTTACACCAGTATGGGACTAGATATCCATCCCCGCAGACACGGCGATCAGCCAGTGTGCGCACGCTAAAATTTATCATTCTGCGGCTCGCTTGCTAGGAAAGAACTGGATTTTTCTCTCAATAACGAAACTCATCGTGGAAAAGGTTATCCAACATGCATTGATATACTCGTAAAATTTAGCGTCATGTATCATTTACACACAAAAAATAGAATATAACCCTAAATTTTGGAGAACTATTAGTAAGTTGTTCGAATCTAATTATTTTCTTTTGAAAATATAAAAAAAATTACCTGATTTCAAATGCCTGTCTTTTCCTTAAAAAAACTGGAGCACGAAATCCACCGCCGTTATCATTTATGAAAAATTCTAAAAAATGTACTAAGATGCTTTTAAAGAAAATGAAAATTTAAGGGGATTCGAAAATAAGGATTTTGCAATGTTATATCAAATTTCTGTTATATTTTCATCAATTTTGGGATTGCATCGAAATGACTGATAATTCGAAGTCTACCCACACAGTGCTTGTAAATTTGGTATATGTTGGTACACTGATAATTAACGTAAATGATAAACATTCATAGCCTCACTAAAATTTAACGATTCCATTGTTTTTATGATTTTAATGTCGCAGACATTTTAGAGAGTGAAAAAAGTGATGCTCACGAACGTCTCTAACAATACGGCTATGCGAGAAGACCTTTCAATGGCGCGCTCCACTGATCTGAGGCCGTGAACATACGTGGGGTAAGTTGAGCCACAAAAACTATGTACAAAATGTATGAGGGGAGAACCAGCATGTCAATTTTTTGTTTAAAGTTTTTTCACTTGCTAATTCTCTATAAATACTAACATCCTTTAAAAGGAAAAGAGCAGTCATGTAAATTTGCTCCTTTCAGCCAGCATTTCAATCAATTTTTATGGTTTGTTTGTTTTTTAAGATACATTACCATAGGAATTACCATGGCTCAACTTGCCCCATGCTGTTTGGCTCAACTTACCCCAGTCCGAACTTAGTGCGATAATTTTGTATCCACACATTTATTATGCATCCATCATATAAAAGACTATGACAAGTATGAAGATCCATACCTGGACTAATAATGTTGTTATCATGTCTTTATTATATTTAAAGACGTGTGTGTTTATAAAGCACTTATCTATTTCACACTCTTTTTTACTTTTTTGGCTGAAATTCATATTTTTCCCTCTAAAAAACTACTTTTTGTTTCAAAGTTGAAAACAATGTGGTGGGGTTAGGGGTTATGCTATGGGTCATCAATACATGACACCACCACAATGTCTGACTCATTCATTATTGGCCTGGGGCTGGTGGCTCAACTTGCCCCTATGCTCAACTTACCCCGCCTTCCCCTACTCATATTTACTTTTATGATGCACAAGAACATGATTGTATAACAGCCTGTAGACCAGGGCCCGTATTCCATAAACAAGACAAGGTTTTTGCTTAAGTCTTAGCAATTTGTCTTAGTATTTTGCTTGTCTAAGAAATCTTCCCTAACGATATTCTATAAACTTTAAGACATTTGTCTCAGGTTAGGCGATATGGCTAAGCCAAAGTCTCAAATTCTATGACCTTTAGTGACCTTCTTAATGATAAATTGCTGCAGAGGTCACTGCAACAAACTTGCAAAAATGTGACTAAAGTTGTTTTTTTTATTTTATTTAAACTAATTACAACTATTGTAGTAAGAGAAGAGCATTCATCACACATATATGGTAAGAATTTTTAATTCAACTTATCTATATTTTTGTTAATTACCAAAACATTTCAATCCCAAATCGAGTGACTTGCACAATTTTTGTGTATCAGTCCCATATATTACTTTTCATGTATTGTTTGTCAAAATATAAATTGAATATATTCATCTCGACATCTTTACTCTAACTTCAGTTTAAGTATAGACCTAGGCCCCCTAAAACTTTTATAGCTTTTGAGACTAGTCTTGGGTCTAACATTAGGCCTAGATCTAGCCTAGGCCCAATTAGATCTATAATATCCGTCTGTTTGGAGGAGAATTAAACATTGTTTTGACTGTTTTTTTACTAGTTCCATGATGAAGGCTGCAAAACGTAACTTTGTAATGTTGGTCTAGTAGTGGCATGCCATAGTGGAGCAACAGAGACTGAAGCTACATATAATACATAGATATGGGCCTAGACCAGAACAACATTCAGGACTTAGCCTGGCTTAGCCTTAGGACAGGGATAGATTTACATGTAGGACTAGAATAGATCTGACTTAGTTAGAGTTAGCTAGGC
Organism: Lytechinus variegatus; assembly: GCF_018143015.1. Classification (NCBI taxonomy): domain Eukaryota; kingdom Metazoa; phylum Echinodermata; class Echinoidea; order Temnopleuroida; family Toxopneustidae; genus Lytechinus; species Lytechinus variegatus. The sequence goes on along the minus strand of NC_054754.1, from coordinate 8,815,754 downwards.
CTAGCCCTAGCCTAGACCAAAAGCTTCAGTCTCCAACTGTATTTTGGTTTTTCTGCTAATTTAACTACGAGTACGACACTCGACAGTCTAACAACATTACGTTGGCCTAGACCCTAATCTCACCAATGTGATATGACAGTAGATAAATGTCAGAAACTTTTAAATAAATCCCCAGAAACGACGGTTATTCCTGTCTACAGACAGTGCTAGGCCTATCTATGACTATGCATTGCTTTCCATCTACGCCTAAACTTAGATCTAGTCCTGACCTAGACATCTATGTAGGTCTAAGTTAGATCTAGGCCTAGGCCTACTTCTGTTTTAGGTCCAACTGTTGTTTGGAGGAGTTTTTATTTTATACATTTTGGGGAGTTTGTTTAGATCTAGGTTTCTAAAAAAAACAGGCCTAAATTAAAACCTAGACCAACAGCTCAGTCTAGACTGGCGCCTAGAATAGATTTTTTTTATAAAAATTCACTTCAGATCTAGGCGGCCTAGCCTATGGCTATGCTTTCTTCTATTCATTCTAGATTCTATTTCTAGCCTAGCCGGTAGCCCTAACGTTTAGGACTGGCTGATCTAGTCAGACTAGTCTACTGTTTGATCTAGAATCTCTAACGGAGGCCTAGATCTAAACTAAATTACTAAGACTAAAAGTTAGACCTTATCAAGATCTAGTAGATGTAGAACTATATCAATCTAGGTGTACATAGTAATAGGTCGAGATCTAGAGTAGAGACTTGTATACTCTATCAAAATGTAGATTCTAGTTCTAAAAAAATAGTAAATGTAGGCTAGTCTAGATCTATTCATCTAACATTAGGCCTGGAAAAGGAAGTAAGCTAGGGATCTAGCATTAAGTTGAATCCAGCCAAATATGAATTTCTTCTTTTTGGCTCCAAAGTACAGCTTAGTAAAATCCACATCGACTCCATCTCATTTTCTGGCCTCACTGTAAATTTGTCGAGTTCTTGTCGCAATCTCGTTATAGTTTTCGATTCTCACTTGACAATGTCGAATCACATTTCTTTTATTTGTAGATCAATTCGCTACCAATTGCGAAATATTGATTTTATTAGGAAATACTTGTTTCGAACGGCCACAGAAAAAATGGTTCACGCAACACATTTTCCAATATAGACTACGTCTTACAGATCTATACCTCAAAATCAATGTGTGAGCCAACTTTTATAAGAATTGGTTGAAAACTAAAAATGGTGTCAAACCAAAAGATTTTCAACTAATTTCATTATATAATATTTTGTTACCTTGGCAACACGATTTCTGATACAGACAAAAAATATTCTTGCACATTGTCAACTCAAGACTGATGTGTGTGCCAAATTTCATGAGCATTGGTTGAAAAAGATGGAGTTCGAACTACAAGATTTTCACCTTATTTTCGTTAAATAATATGTTACCATGGAAACACAATTTTTTTATACAGGCAAAAATATGTCTTAGACATCTTCAACTCAAGACTAATGTGTATGTCAAGTATTTAGGAGAATAGACCAGTTGAAAACTGATAAAGTAATTCAATCACAAGATTTTCATTTATTTTAGGTATTTTTTGTTACCATGGCAACACATTTTTTTATATAGGCATAATATATGTTTTGCACATCTTTACTTCAAGACTAATGTTTGTGCCACATTTCACGAAAATTGGTTAAAAACTGAGGAAGTAGTTGGAACAGCAAGATTTAAACGGCAAAATAGTTTGGCCATAATATATTGTTACCATGGCAACACAATTTCTGAAAAAGAAAAACATCTTCCACCTCCTTACCTTAAGACCGATGTGTGTTCAAAATTTCATGAAAATCGGTTTAAAGAATGAGGTAAGAGCTCGAAATGCAATATAGGTACAAATTGTAAAATTTTGTTGGCTGAATTTTACATTGAAACTAATACAATTAAGACAACTCACAGCTGTCTTAAAATTAGGGCTAAATTCTTAGCCATGTTGTATTTATGAAATACAGAATCTGCAGTTTTAAGAAAAGTTACTTAGCCATTCATCCTATATCTGTCTTAGTTGCGCAAAACCTCTTAGCCAAATTCTAAGACAAAATTCTTAGCCAATTCTTTATAGAATACGCGTTTTGGCTAAGAGTTTTATCTTAAACAGAAAAATAAGACAAAATGCTTAAATTTTTGACTTAAGTATGCTTATCTCGTTTATGGAATACGGGCCCCATCTCACAATGAGTTGCGATTGATCCGATCAACCTGAACTTCGGAAAGCCAGCAACACCCATATCTAAAATGCATGTTTATTAGAAAAATATCTTGATACAACGTGTGTTCATAAATTCATAATTTCTTGACAATTTGGTGTGCTTGCCTTTGTTTGCAAAGGACATTTACAAATTTCCTATAGAAAAAATTATGACACCGGTGGATTTCCATAGAGCTACTATTGATCTAATCAATATAATTTTTTTCTACAGGAAATTTTCACAAATCTCCTCGGTAAACAAAGAGAATCACACTGAATCTTCAAGGGAATGATGAGTGTATGAATAAACATCATATCTAGAAAATATTTTGAACAAAAATTGCAATTTATTGTTGACGTTGCTGGCCGTACATAGTTGTGACTGATCCGATCAATCGCAACTCTTTGTAAGACGGGGCCCAGGTGACAAAGTACGGGATCCAGCAAGGTGGACTAACCTCTGAATTCTTTCAAGTTGTCTCTCAAGATGAGCCTTGGAGAGAGCTAAGCCTTTCCGAGACCTCACCAGGTATGCTATATATGGTGACCTGGCCTCGTATTCCTCACGCAGTACTGCTAGTAACTTACGACATCTATAAAAGAAGAGGAAAACATAATTTCACATTAAAATGATGTGGTACTCCAGGCTGGTAGTGATGTGACTTTAACATCCAGGCACGTATTATGAAGTCAAGTTTAACTTAAAGAGAAATGCCAGTAGTTGCAGTAAACACTGATTTCATCAGAAAGTCTGTAAAACCAGGCTTAATTGTCAGAATATCATCGAGGATCTAGATCTGGTGCAGTTACATAAACTGAACTTTGTGAAATCTTGAAATCTACGCTGAAAAATGTTCACACTGAAGATCACCAACACAGATAGGCACACGTGGGACAGTGTATTATTATTGCTGGAATAAAGACCCGACGGAAGTGACCGAATCCGCGCTTATTTTGCTTATTTCTTCCGGAATCCTTTGGCACATAATTTTTATTCATACAAACAGACACTTGGGTGGTCATTATATTAGATTCTGTAAAAAGTCATTTTGAGATTGTTACCAAAACTGGAATTTATCTTTAAACTCAGGTTTAAAGTTGTGGTTTAAGTATGGGAAGCCAAAAGTATCAAAATTTTTATTAAGTTGTACGTTTCCTATGTTTACTGTGCTCTTTCCTGATTCATCGATGGTAAAGACAATCACCTATTCATACCTCCTAGACAATTATGAATGATTTAAGAGCAATATGAGCTGAAATATGGTATGTCCACTGTTAGTGATTTATGTAACAATTGGCCATCTTTACTTAAACCTCAACTTTAAACCTGAGCTTAAGTTAAACCCAACTTCAGAATATGGGTCATAGAGTCAAATCTGATAAGCTGAACACTGGGAATTTCTATCGATGGCATCACATCCATCGCTTTCTACATTGCGAGCATCATTCACATGGAGAGTATCTCTATTCTATTGTAGTACCTCTATCCAATTTTTTGAGGATTCTTGGGACGAAACGTTCTTCTATTTCTATATCTATTCATATAACTTTTTTAATACATGACAATGACCCTCGTTTCAGTAAAATAACTTGATGTAAATATATTATGCATACAAAAATAACTAATTTTTAATGTTTTAAAATGTGTTGAAAGAAATGAATAAGGGCTAAAAGATCAATCAGTAAGTCAGTCAGTCAATTTGTTGGGCTTACCAAATAAGTTTTGGTTGACCAAGGCACCTACACTATGTATCACTCTATATACCAAAAGAAGTATGATTACTCACCCTTCATTATCAAAGTTGCCCACACATCGGAGTGTCTCTCTGAGCTGAGCAATCAGTGCTTTATCCTGGAGATTCATTGCTTCGGCCAGCTGGACCTTCAGAAAAGCCACCAATTCGTTCTCGGGGTAACGGGACATCTCCTTCCCATCTCCCATGTCCCCCATGACCCCGCCTCTCGTCCTGCAATGCACGCTGGGATTGGACAGGGAGGAGAAGGTGTGGAGGTCGGCCGAGCGGAGCACGATCCGCAGCTTCCGCTTGGCATCGTTGAATGCGTAGGTGGATTCCAAGTTCTCAGAGTCGGCAGAGCTACTGGGTTCGGTGCTGTTGGAGTCGGGTTTGTCGCCATGGCTACCGGAGTCGTCTTCAGTGGAAGAGTCTGCATTTGTCCCATCTAGAAATCAAAGAAATGAATAAAGATCAGAGGAGGGTATATTCATTTATTTTTTTTATTTTTTCAAATTTCTTAATTTTAATTTCATTTCATTTAAAAAAATTTAATTTAAATAAATTTCATCAATTAATTGATTACATAAATAATAATTGGATTTATACCATGATTTTTCTAGAGGATACAAAACACTGATTTATTATTTTTTATGGTGGAGGTTGGGGGGAGAAATGACCTCAACAGTAGTCGTATGGTATATCATAAATATATCTGGGTTCAAATTTGTGTATACACCTACAAACAATCAATGCAACCTTTTAAGAAATTCTTTTATCAACAGGCAACCGATGTAGCTGTTTCAACAAAGTAGTAGCCAAACCTTTCTGCACTTTCCAATACAATCATGGCAGTGCAATTTTGAATATGCTGCATCCTTTCAATATCTGTACTATCAACATTGAACAGTAGCAGGTTTGCATGGTTATTTTCCCATAGTATTTGTTTCAATTTTCAAATTGCAGCAGTTATGGCTGACATATCAGCTTACCAGTAATGCTATCCTCGGTGGCCTCTAAATGGTCAGTCGAACGACCTTTACCAAGGTCACGGTACTTATTAAGTATATCCTCACTGCTTGTCTCCGGTACCGATCCATCCTTCAAGCTTTGTTCTGTTCAATGATGGAAAGAGACAATAACAGATCTTTGATGAATAAAAATAACCATCTCCAGTTGTAGCAAACAATGATTCAACAAGAAAGTCTTTAAAATCATGGCAACTCACAATATCTTGGTAGATCTAGATCTGGATTAATTCTGCAAACCAAACTCTGTGAAAATCATGAAATCTAAGTTGAAAAGTATTGTTCACCAGCACAGATAAGCACATGCGGGACAGTCTATTATTATTACTTGGAACACAAAATCTGAAATCTGGGTGGAATACCATCCTTGTTGTGTCTATTACTCAGAAATTACACATTTTTCTACTAGCATCATTTGGCAATTTTTTTTACACTTCATACATATAAATACTTTTGTGCTCATTTCATTGGACTCTTTTCAACTCATTTTGAGATCATTTCAACAACTGGCATTTAATTTAATGCAAAACCCTGACATCCTTGTGTGCATGTATAATGGAACGCAGGAATTGCCAGTAGAAACCAAACATCTTTGTAAACAAAATCTAATAATAATAAAAGTCAGTTCTTGTATAGCGCATAATATGAATAATGTCTCTATGCGCTTACAAAGGACTTGGATATTATTACCGCGGCTGTAGCTCAAGCAGCCTTTCCAGTGTTCAGCATTTCAAGAAATAAATTCCGGCCAGGTACCCATTCACCTCACCTGGGTTAAGTGCAGCACAATGTGGATAAATTTCTTGCTGAAGGCTGGAATTTGAACCCACGACCCTCTGTTGCAAAGTCTGGAGACTCATCCACTGGGCCACAACATTCCACAATTGACCACAATCAACCAGTTGACTATACTGTAAAGTCCTATAGTATCTGTAAAGGACCATCTGGTTCCAGTGTTCGATGGGTTTTAAAGACCAAATGATCAATATTTTATCTTTCGCTTACCAGCATCAAAGAGGTCTGGCACAAGAGCAGGATTTGGAATGATTTGTAGATTATCTGATGAGCCTCTAGCTTCTTTGGCGGTCAGTTGTGTGTTGGTCTGCGATGACCAGGCCGAGTCTTCTCTGCTACTGCCTGACTTGTCCTTTTGTGATTTAGCACGGGCTGGAAAAAAAGTAAAAAAAATGTATTGTAAACTAAAATATCATTCATAATGGTGTCAGATGATTTTGAAATTTATCTCTTTTTTCCAACCAATTTAAAATCAATATTTTTCTTTGCTGGTAACATTCTTTTTTTTTATACAAAATCATCTATTTTTCTTACGATTAATAAAAATTGGGACAAATTGATCTAATTTCAAGCAATTTAAAATCAATATTTTTAATGCTGCCAACATTTTTAATACTAGATTTTTATGTCTAATAGCCAGAAAAACAACTATTTTTCTTACAATTAATACAAATTAGAACATATCTATTTCTTTTCAAGCAATTTAAAGTCAATATTTATCTTTGCTGCAAACACCTTCAAAAAGGTCTTATTACTAAAGTCTAGAAAAGCAACTATTTTCCTTACATTTAAAATGAAAATGTACAAACTGTATCTCTAACCAAGCAATTTAAAACTAGTATTTACTTTGCTGCTAATATTTTCAAAAGGCATTTATTCCTAAAGGCTAGAAAACACACCATTTTTCTTTTAATAATTAATTAATACAAATTAATTATAAATAAGGACAATATACAGACCTGACCCTATGGACCTGTTGATTTGCTTGATTTTCTTCTTGAACCACGATCTGCCTTTATCTGGACTGTCAGGACCTCCCTCCTGAAATCAAATTGTAAACATAGGCGGAAGGGTAAGCAGCAAACATGTAGCAATATTTACATTACAGAGTAATAATACATTGAAAAAGAGAAATTTTGAGAATTTTTTTTGCTTGAATACATACATACACAAATGTTAGCATTTATGTTAGCATATATATAGTGGTTTCCATATCAACATGACCACAGTGCTTTACAATACGTGACCTGTCACTTCAAAACAACAATAAGTCAACCAAAATGTATATTGAGATTTTTACTGAGCCTGAAAATTCATTTCCTAAGCTTTAAAATGATATATAATATGTTGAAATTGACCAACAATAACCATTACAAGTACTTGATTGAATGCAGAGGAAATTCAGCAAGAGCCTAAAAAACAAGGAGAAAACAAAGTTTGAAGTTTGGGGTTCACTCAAGCATGAGAATGCATACTGTGTAATCTCAATGAAACTTCCAAGCAGTCCACAAAAGTAGTGTCCAAGAAACTATTGTATCTTCTTTTTTTATTCAATTTCACGAATTCAAATTGTTACATGATGAAGAAGAATTGTTCTTCCAGATTAGCTATTTTTTTTAATTTTTGGTTTTTGGAGACTAAATTACTATTTTGGCTTTTTACAGAGAACCTTACCTGGTGACTTATTGGTGGTTTTGGGGTGGTAGGTCATATAACAAATAACAGATCTGCTCTCAAAGTGCTTACTCTATTTTATTACATGAACTGTATCTGGTAATGTCATTGATCTAAGGTTTTTTTTTCATCCCATAGAAAACACTAATATGTGCTAACATACATTTAGGGAGAATATAGGAAAATCAGAATGGCACATTTGGGACTTACATTCAATATTCTGAGTTGAGTCTGTACAAAACTCTTTCAGCAACAAGTGTTTGTCTCCTTGAGTGCAATTTCCAATCATGACTAGAATTTCCATTAACATCAACTATATTCTCATTCTTGGTGTGCTTACCATCTCATAGCTGTCACTACTGATAGACCTGTCAAACGAGGGCGTGCTTCCAAGCTTTGAGTCGCTGTCTTCCGAGCTTCCTACGATAGCGCCGGTACTTGAGCTGGGCGACGAAAGGAAGTTGGTGCTCCCCTGATTTTCCATGATGGGCCATTCACCGCTGGACATCTGATTGGCTTCCACAGGTTTGAAGCTATCGGACGACACCATCAGGAGTGACATGCTTCCACTGCTGGCCGTACTGATGGAACTGTCCGCTCGGTTGGAGAAGTGATCGCTGTTGGAGGCAGATTCCCCAGAGGTAACCCCACTGTCTGACCCTCCTACCGAGTTCCTTACGGGGAAGGAGGTGGACTGCACTTGGGAAGGCGGTCCAAAGGGAGAAGGGTGCGACCCTGAGGATGGCAGAGTGTCAAAGGTGGCTAAGGGGTTGGCATAGCCTGATAGGTAGTGGGAGTCCCTCTGAGTATTTTGAGGCATACCCTGTTCAGAGAAGCCATGATTTATGATGGTGAACTGACTGTTAGGGTTGACATTGAATAGATTGTCCTGATTGGCAGTAGCAGGTTGGAATGCTTTATTGTGCATCTCGTAGATTGGATTAAATGAACCTAGATTGTCACTATACCTTGCTCCACCGCCACCACCACCAACAGGCATCCCTTGAGCAGGTTGAGGCGATGGTCTAACCTTGGGCTTGGCCCCTTGTGGCAGGTTGGTTCTCTTCACTGTTGGGACGTTCCCATTCATGGACATGGTAAAGGGGCTGGTAGATGGTGATGGGGTGCTGAGAGGGTCAAAGTCCTGCAGGACACTGTCCACATCCAGAGCAGACAAGGACTTTGTGCTTTTGGTCAGGTCTGGGCCATGTCCATTCCTCTGGACAGGGTCTCCGGCAGTGTGGATGGCATCATAAGACCCTCCTATATTGGCCGTTGGGAGTGTTCTAGGTGGTCGGGCAGGGATGGTCGGTGGCTTGTCTGACCGGTCATACATGGCAGGATCTCTAGGACGCGGTAGATGACCTGAGGTGATGTCATCGGATGGAAACAGATTAGCCAGCTTAGAACTAGTTGACTCCAGTGATAGGTTTGCCTGTATGACATGATAAGAACCACTTAACTCAAGTCAATAATATAAAACATCCTGCAAGTAAAATAAACAATAAATAAGGACAGATTTTACAACTGGATAATGGTATAGTTTAGATACATGTAAGAGTCATTGCTTCTAATAGTAGCAGTGGTAGTTCCTGGGGCAACGACCCTTGATTATAGATAAGCTGTATTGCATTACAAAACTGCTATACTATTCCATCTATATCTAGATTGCTATATCAATTTACTACTAAATTCTTTCTTAGACAAAAGGTAATATGTTAAATGTCAAGAATGTTGACTACAAAATTCATCCTTGAAATTAGGATTAACATTGGAATACAGTAATGATAATAACTAACAGTATTTGTACAGCACTTATTACAAGCATATCTCTATAAAGTGCTTAAGAAAAATACAAATAGAAGAGGAATTTCAGCAAAAAATTAAGTAATACATGTATAGTTCACAGTAGACTGTAGACAATTGAGGGGCTACAATGCTAAGGAAAAGGCTGTTTAGCAAAAAAAGAAAAAATTTACATGGATTTGTCTGTTAAATCTGCTTGTTTGAATGACAATCATTCAAATTCATAATCAAATACAAAAAAAAAATAGCCAGAAGATAAAGAATAAGCCATAGAGCCAAATGTGGAAAGGAAGCATCTTTTAGTTTATGACTTTACCCCTTTCTTGGCACACTCCTCCACGCTAGGGCTGTCATTACTGGAGCTCCTGCCGACGCTATGGCTTTCTCCTGATGAGCTCCTCCTGGAGCCAGCCTCAGTGCCAACCTTAGCCAGGAGCTGCTCCGATTCGTGCTCCGTCATCACACCCGCTAGGTCCAACTGGCCATCTTCCACCTGGAATATAACGAGGGGTACAGAACACTGCAACATAAAGCTTAGCGAGTGATCGTGGAGCTGGTTTCTATGATTGATGCACTGATTCTCATGTAGGATCAATTGTAGAAGCCAGCCCCGTGATCAATCACTAAGTTTGGTTTTATGGGACCAAGGTGGTGCAGTCATACCGAGTGTGAACAAACACATCCGGTGGACTGTTTCATGAAAGTCTTTCAGTGACTTTTCCTGACAGAAGTTACAATCCACTGCAGACCCTTGCATCTGATCGCCTGGGAGCAAATAGGTCAGTGAAAGTAACTGACAAAAACTTTTCATGAAAATCTCTGCATGTCTTCATTTGCTTCTAGCCATCGCACCTCATCATAATCCTTTCTGGGTATCACCCAAACACAGGAGAGATCATACTACCCCCCCCTCTCTCTCTCTTACACAAATTCTTTTCCCAGAACTAGTTTAAAGGAAAGGATACTCTACGCTACCACATTCTATACCAGAAAAATCCACTCGGCTTCTACTGTTTCCATTTTTCATTTCATTCTACCAACCCACCAATCCCATACAGGACAAACCAATCCATGGATCATATAATTCCTCTATGTTACTTCTACCACCATGCAAAGCTAAAAGAACATCGTCAAAGGAGTGGTCCAGAGTTCATTCTGAATGTACATGTGGATGTTGGCCTTATGTAGAGCTACATCATGATTATTTTCTTATCTGGTTTCTCCAGATGCAATTGGAAATATCATCTCCCGAAAATTCTAGTTTGCCTTGGTCTTACTCTATATTTCTCACCTGGGTCCCGTAACACAAAGGTTAGCGATTGATCATACGCTTGAATTTTACGTTTGATTGTACATTGTAGTCAATGGAATCAATCATAGAACAATGTTCTATGATCATTGCTAAGTTTTGTGTTACTGGCCCCTGATGATGTTATCTCTGATGAGCTCCATTCTTTTTTAAAGCATATTAATGCTCCAGGTGTTTAATTACAAAAGAAGCAAAGGAATGTTCCAAGTTACCCTCAAACACAATCTACATTTTCGCAAGCAGAAGCCGAGCTTCAGTCTCTACCCTATGACAGGAATTTCCCAAAATATTCTTGAAAGCATCGCTTGTCTCACCTCTTGAAGCCGATCTTCAACTTGCTCCGAGTCGCTCTGCAGGACATCGACACTCCAGGTCTCACTGCCCGTCTCCTGGGGATCACTGAGAGGTGGATGGACGTCCAGGAAGGAAGCTGTGGCTCCCTGAAGGTTGGCCTCCTCCTCGGCTATCTCCTGGAGATGATCATTGGGGAGAGGTTCCGAGGTGTCGCTGCCGATCACGTCTGTGCTCCACGTCTCGCTGAAGGTTTCTATGGAATGGGCGAGTTTGAATCAGTAGGATTTGAGTAAACCTGCGTTCACGTTCATACAACTTTGCTAATTAAAAGGAGTGTAACGTTAAGTTGGTTCAAGTGTGATACCATCTGAAAGGGACTGCTATGTTAGGCAAGTTAAACCATAGAAGAATATATACATCTAGCTTTGAAGATGAGTACAAGAGTGTTACGATATGGAATGAATGGGAGACATGACGCAATTATTTCGAGACCGCGATCCTGTTTCATAATGGACCTACAGGAATGGAAATCTTGTTATGGTACGTTCCATGGTAACAGTCTTGATCCCCATAGCGATAGATGTAACTAAAACCACCAAGTTTCCCTCCCCTTTTCCTTTCCTCCTCACCTTAACCCCCTCCCCCTTTCTCCCTGACCCCCCTCCCCGTCCTCCTCCACCATGACATTCATATTTCACCTGGCACCATGTTCTTGACATCCTGGAGGTTGGTGCCGATGTCAAACTTCCCAAACTGGTCTGTGATGTTTGTATTGTTTGGAAGCTGTGTCGAGTCAATGATTTCAGGTCTATTGTGTTCCGTGGTACTGCTGGCCATGCTGATGGCTGATCTTGGGGTATTCCGTCCACTCAGATTGCTGACATTCTCCGCCTCTAGATCCATGGAGTAGACTGAATTGGATGCACCTGATCAACAAAATTAAAAGTGAAGGTAAATGCCAGTTGCGGTGAACAATTTCAAGTGAGTTGATTTCCATTTCTTTAATTCAATTTCTCATACTGAACACGACTGGATGAATGAGAAGAATTCACATCAATATCAAATGAGTTCGTACACACTTTAGAAGGGTGTTTGGACTGTTTCAAAGGTTTTATTGTAGGGGAATCAATAAAAAGGAGGACAAAATGATACGTATCATTATTTTGTTGATTATAGCAATGATGTGGAAACTTGTTCCTTACACGAAAACCCCCTCATTGCTGACCAAAAGTAGAATTGTGTGTAATCAAAAATAAATATACTCTCAACTAATCATTTAGGGACCGTAGTTTTATTATTGAGGTCCGTTCGCGTGCAGGAGAACGCTGGACGATTTTAAGAACGGCGTCCGACGACTTGTGGGCGTGGCAATGAACTTGTGGGCGTGGAAATGAATTCATCGGCGGAACGAAGCGGAATGGTGATCGGCGGACAGCAGGAGAACGGTACCCAGTCACATCCGGGCGTCAGCGATGTGTGAATCGGCGGAACGAAGCGGAATAGGACTAGTCACAGCGCACGCGCAAAACTGGTGCACCGAGAATGCTCGCGGCGCGGCACGAGTACAAGTGCGCTTTCTTAATTTAATCTAGAATTAAATTATCAGTTGAGGCTTACCACCGTTATCAATACCCTTTCTTCCCTTATTCCTTTTCTCGTGCATGATATGTGTGACACTTGACTGAGGCTCGTATTTTGTTTTGGATTCGAGTACTATGGAGGCGAGGTGTGTGTTCATAGTTCAAACATCCAACCTCCATGGTTCAAACAAGCTGTGTCGCGTCGGACGTGAATGAATATGTATTGTTTTGGTTGGTTGATTGGTAGTATTTTTTGGAGGGGGTGGGGTCATTAGATTTTTTCTCCCATTGTCAGGATTGTGATATGAAATGATTTTGGTAAAATTGTTTTCTGCATTTCATGAATTATTGTATGCCTTTCCTCAATTATTAATTTTGACATGAATTCATATTAATGGTCTAGATTTGCTGTACTGCAATTAATCGTCTTTAAATTAATTCCATGGTATGAATTGAACCTAAGATGAAAATACGAATTGACCGGCGACGATAAGAGGCTTATTTTGTCTTACATGTAGAAATCATAACCTTTTATTTACATCGCCAGAATGTTATCCAGCGATCGAGACTAGGGGAACGGAGCTACAAGCAAAGTTTCCCTCGTGATATTAAAAAAATATTCCTTGATAGCAAACATTTCTAGTACTTCCAGCGAGAATTTCCACCCCCCCCTCTCTTTAATACATCTTCAGCTAGTTGGAGTACGGCTGGGGTGTGTATATCCATCTATATATAATTCCACACTCCGTCATGAAAAAGAGAATCAATCATAGTAGGTTTGTGTCGAATGAAACAAAACAAAAATCAACATTTCGGACTAATCGGCCAGACCATAAGCATAGCAAACATTTCAATAAAATATTAAATCATATCCAAGAAATGCATGAAAATGAAACAAAAAGACAAAGCGTCACTCAATTATGACAGAGCAGCCGGGGGATACCCATTCCGCTGTGTCCGAAATACGTCTTAAAGTCTGTCATAGAATTCAAATGAATCTAAAACTTTGAAATAATATTCAAAAGGCGACAAAAGTAAACCCGAGTGATCACAATAAGGGGGGGGGGTACGTGAGATCGAGTATCAACGAGAAATTGATCATGACCCCTGCGAGTGTGCTCCACATGCAATACTAGTATATATTACACGTATAGTGTTTTTTCTATCGCGTGTTTCGTGTGTGTATGCCTCTGGTATGGCATCAAGCATGCAAAGCTGTGTATACGCGCTCTATCTATAAATAGAAAATATGAATATTAATTAGGTGAAATCGTATGCGCGTACGTACATATATACAGAATTAAGTGCACAGACGTACGTAGATGGAGTTTGATTTTAGTGCCCATGCATGATTTGGGCATGGCCTGCGCAGAATTCGCCCTAAATTCAATCATGTATTCTATTATTTTGTTACCCTCGTACACTACATCCCTAGTTTTGCAATGACCAAGACGTGCCATTTCATTAAATAAGACCTTTGTTATATTCGCCATTTATTCGCTTCTTAACATTCATTGAACTCGCTAAATGCAAGTTTTATTACCCCTACAAACTGACACTTATTTGTGCATTCTGCTCGTGCTTGGCGCTCGCATTATTTATTTATTTATTTGAACCTATTATTATTTTTGGAAGGGGAGTTACTCAATGACATGTTCCTTAACATCTCAAATTTTCATGACATAAAAAATCGCCTTGGAGGCTTCCTACTTGATCAATAATTTTCTTAGACTTCCTTTACTCTATACACATTTTGCCTCTTTTGTGTCAAATGTTTGCACAGTATTCATGTTTGCCTTTTTGCATGTGAATAAAAATGATTTTGAATTGATATTCCATTAATCAGGAATGTTGCACAAACAGTCCATCTACATCGTCACTCCTATTTTGCATATACTTGGAAAATATGCCAAATGGTTCAGTTGTAATTTTAACAGATGTAAAATTAAAATTAAGGGCAATCCCGCTATATAGTATAATGCTAATATTATCGCTGATATATTTAATGCTTAAAATGAAACATAATTTTCTGCGATACTGCCTTATTTAGGCCCTATCTTTATTTGTATGCTTGTTATTGATTTTAATTTATTTTCGATTTTTGTGAGATCTCATTTCATACCATTATCATTGTTGCCATTATTACACCATCCATAATTGGTCTTCACTAAGACCCTACGATGGATCATAAGGCCCGTCGACGAAGGATCGTTGGTCTGAAGGCCCGATCGACGAAGGATCAGATTGGCATTGATAAAGTAAGTATCATGTATCCGATTGGGGGCTGGGATGACATTTGTAGAATTCACGTACGTTTTAGGGGGCAAGATGGCATATAAAGGGCAAAATCTAGGAGCTTGGAGCGCGCGATCATGAACATCATCATGATCTATTAGTTTATGATAAATGATTCACGATCGACGGTAAATTATAATGGGGGGGGTATGATAACGCAGGCCTTCCTCCGTCCCCATGAGATCGAAGGGTCGCTAGTCGCAAAAGTATGGGGTCGTATTGCTATAAAAGTGATGGTCCGGGCTGAAAGTATGGATATCTTTATAAATAGATTAAAATTCACTGAGCAAAATGCCGAAAATTTAATCAAAATCGGATAACAATTAACAAAGTTATTGAATTTTAAAGTTAGCACATTTTGTAAAAACAGTCGTCATGAATGTTCATTAGGTGGGCTGATGATGTCCCATCTCCACTTGTTCTTTTGTATTTTATTATATGAAATTAGGTTTATTCATTTTTTCCCTCAGAACTAGAAAATTGGATAGACAACTGATTCAGTGCATTAGATATTTATTGCTGCAATTTATAAGGGAGACATATTCACACAAGTATGACATAATGACAAAATATATGATTTTTATGTAATAAGAAAACGGAAAGTGAAGATGTGACATCATCAGCCCACCTAATGAGTATTCACGAGGACTGTTTTCACAAACTATTGCTGAAATATAAATCTCTATAACTTATTTGTTTTCCGAGTTTGATGAAATTTTCAGCATTTTGCTCAGTGAATTCTATGTATTGCGATAAAAATATGTTCAACTAGGACCATCCTTTTAAACTATATTTATATTTCCCCAATAAGACATCTCAAAAGGTCTAAATTTTTTATCATCTTAATCGAGGTATTTATTCACAATAACATGTAAATAATATACACAAACAATTTTTTCTAAATCACTTCAATTCAATAATCATGATAATGCAATAATTTTTTGAATATCACTTTTTTTTCAAAATTCCGAACTTGCTTTTTTTTACATAAACTTTCTAAATAAATAATGATAGTAATAGCTTGAATTAAATCCATAAAGATTTCGCATCGTATCTTTTTCCTTTGAACATGCTTTTTATATAATTTCGAAAAAAGGTTTTAATTATAAATGCAAGGTCGAAGCGTGAGCTCTTTTTGGATACTTTATTTATTCAGACCTGAAACTTTGAAACAACGCAATTGGCCGTAAATTCTCATTCACATACTTTAATAAAGACATCATGAAGAGGATAACTTGGCCATTGATGTGAGCAAGAAGAATAATTAGGGACGCACCAGTAGATATCCAGGTGGGTGTTTCATAAAGCTGTTCGTAAGTTAAGAGCGACTTTAAGAACGACTGGTGATCCTTTCTTACGCGCTAAACCATCGCAAATTCAATATACATCTCACTGCAAGAAGGGATCACCAGTCGTTCTTAAAGTCGCTCTTAACTTACGAACAGCTTTATGAAACACCCACCAGGGGGGGTAGAAGTTTTTTTTTTTCAAAAAAAAAAACTTGTTATATGAGCAAAAAAAATCTTGACTTACCATCAGAGTAAAAGAAAAAAAATGGTCCACTGACAAATCATCTGAAAGTGGCAAAAACAAATTGTCGCAACGGAAAGAAATTTACTCAAAGGAAAAAATGCTTAAACCCAAAGTTCCACCCCCGGTATCTAAGGCGCGTCCCTTAGAAGAATCTGCTCTTAAAAAACACTTGTCAAGTCAACAGATTCAATGATTTCTGCTCGTGCTTCGCTCGCATTATTTATTTATAGAGCATGTATGGGGAGGGGGGTTACTCAGTGTGTTCCTTATTTAAAGGCGCTTACAATCTCAAATTTTCATATCACATTAAAAAAAATCAGCTTATACGCTTCCCACTTGCATCAAGATATCAATCCTTTTCATATTTTACAATAAGTATAATGTTCCTGTTTGGGGGTCTAAACCTTTGAAAATAGCACACGATTTTTACTCATATTAGATGTGAATAAGAATTTACGACCAAAACTATAGGTTTGTCAGGTCATGAAATCGAGTTTTCAAAGGAGCTAAATAAAAAAGGTAAATTGCCGATTTGTCCACTGTCTACACGTCCATCAACATTACTTCTAACAACCATTATAGGTCAAATAACCATTATGTTTTATCAACACTTCGTCCAATCACCATTGCGTCTCATGATCAGTTTGTATACTCGTTTGATTTCCCATTCGTTTTGCCCAAATAAACACTTTAGACCAATATTGGTGTAAAGACTGAATGGCTTTTGGACCAGCTGGTTATTAGACGAAATGGCAATTATACCAAGCGGATATTGGACGAACTGATGGTAGAAAAAAATTCTATTAGACGAGTTGGTAATTTGACGAATTAGTTGGACTAAATAAAAATTCCTTAGCGCCCCTCTTTTAGTATTATGAGCAGTGACCCTCTTTATTGATTATTCTTAAGAGTGGTGGCCCTCATGGTCGATTATGAATGATTCATTTTGCATTATGAATATCAGACCTTATAATTATGCTCCTTATAAACTATGACCCACTTTCCCTTTTATGACTAGCAAACATTGGGTTATAAAATAACTTGTACGTTATGAATAGCTGACCCTTTGGCCATGCAGCGGGGCATTATGACTAGCGGTCCTCAATTACCGGCGGGCTATACCCCATTAAATTAACCTAACACGCGGGCAACGTAGGTACGGTTAGAGGATTTTGAAGAGGGTACTGCAATAGATGTTAAAGGTCAAGACCACCCAAGAAAAATGTTGATTTGAATAAATAGAGAAAAATCAGACTAGCAAAACGTTGAAAAGGTCATCAAAATATATGTTGAATAAGTTATGTCATTTTAAAGTTTCGATTGTTTGTCACAAAAAACATGAAAAAGTGATCATGCACAACTCAGTAACATACAAATGAGACATGCAGTCGATGATATTCATCATTGTTTTTTATTGTTTGAATTATACAATATTTATTTTAAAACCGGTTTGACAATAAGGACCAACCATATATTATCAACAATGCTAACTCCACATCTTCAGAGAGGAATTGTTTCAGTTGACAATGAGAAAAAAAAAATTCATATTTCATACAAAAATAGTGAGTGGATGACGTCATCAGTCTTCTCATTTGCATATCGACCAAGATAACTGTTTCGTAAAATTAAGTGAAACTATGACATGCCACAACTTTCTTTTCACATCCGATTTCGATGAAATTTTCCGTGCTATGCTTGTTTAAATTTTCTCTTTTTATTCGTATCAACTTTTGTTGTGATGGACTTGTCCTTTAAAGATCGCTTTTCTCCCGAAAAAATCCCTTAAAAATGACAAGCTCAACATACATGTAGGGAGAAGGGAGCTAGGTGCAACGTCCTCCGTCCCAAGTGAACGCAGTTTTGCACTCGAATGGGAGTGTAATTTTTCCTTCAAAATTACGGGGTGTGCCCCCTCCCGGGGGGGGGGGGCACTTCCATTCACGAGTGGATACCATGCGCGACCATGGGGTTTCGAAAAGCACCCTAAACACGTAATTTCCATATTCTAAAAATGCACCCCTTAACAAGTATTGTCGTGTGAAACCCTACCCTTAACAAGTATTGGTAACAAAACGATATTCTTTGCAAATATTCCCTGAAATGAACCCCTAAACAAGTACAGGAATGTTTTATTGTTACGGGTCCTGATCGGGTCGTCGGCTTTATCTTATTTGGTTTACGACCTCACCTACACCTCGCGCAAATCGGACTAAACACGAAGTGTTGGGGCAAAAAGGACACCCTTTATAAAACATTTTAATTATGTTTTATCATCCCCTCAAATTCAACCCTAAACACGTAATTTTCCTAGCGAAATAGATACCCTTTTTTCATTATATTTGCTTTTGACACCCTTATCACGTTACGTATGTAACGTGCCCTATCGTGAAAAGGACATCCTTTTTACGTGCTTTTTTGGTCGCGCATGGTATCTACTCATCAATAATTTAAATGGCCCCCGGGCCCCCTCTCCCCTTCCTTTGATCCGTTCCTGCATGCAATGGAATTTGTCATCTTGGGCAAAAAGATGTAGAAATAATAAAAAGTGCCCTTGTGAAGGCCTATCTGATGATTTTCATGATAGGCCATCATGTTGTTTCTTACCTTAGAATGTCCAGTTTTTGTGGAATCTGTGCCTGGTCAGTCCCCATCGTCGAACCAGGGACATCCCTGGTCTCATGTCCCCGGTTATAAAGACAAAACGTTAATGATCCATCGTAGGGCCTGAGTTCAAGCCAAGTAGAGTTCTGGTATATTACTTTAAAAGTATGCTTTGCGGAGGTCACTACCATTGGATAGTGGACAACATCCGCTAGAAAAAAAATCATGGACAAGGCTTAGCTGTTTATCGCTGGTAGGCTGAAAATATTTAGATTTAGAAGAATAGAATAAAATTCAGAGCAAAATGCTGAAAATTTCATTAGAATCGGATAACAAATAACTAAGTTATGAACTTCAAAGATTTGCATCCCCCCAGTATTCTGGTGAACAGTTCAAAGCATGTCTTCATGAATATACATTGCCGTGGGCTGGTGCCACGTAATTTCCTTTTTCTTATATACGTCATTACACGAAATCATAATTGTTCATTTTTCATAAATATGTAAATGATGTGTCTCAATTATGAAATACGTTGCAGCATTGAGCTAGCTCTATGGTTGCAGCATGGAAAACCTAATGTGCACAATCAGTTTTCAGTCCAATTGTTTAAGTCCTTGGTAGAAAACTTTTGAATTTATAAACCTAATTTTCATATAATTAAATACAAAAGAACAAGACAGAGGAGATAAGGCATCATCAGTCCACCTAATGAATATTCATGAAGACGAGCCTAGATCTGTTTCATCAGAATAATGCAATTCTTTACTGATAACTTATTTTTTTATCTGATTTTGATCAAATTTTCAGCATTTTGCTATTTGAATTTTATTCTTTTTAGTGATACATCAACGTCTCCAGCCCGAAGTATCCCTTTAATCACGACGGCCT
This sequence comes from Lytechinus variegatus, assembly GCF_018143015.1. NCBI lineage: Eukaryota > Metazoa > Echinodermata > Echinoidea > Temnopleuroida > Toxopneustidae > Lytechinus > Lytechinus variegatus. The sequence continues at coordinate 8,795,994 of NC_054754.1, read as the reverse complement.
ATAAACTGCAAATAGCGGACGTCATTTGCAAAATTGAGGGATCGTGGCATTTGGTTTATTCTCCCTTACACCTCGGTCACATTTGCTCCACGGCGGCCGTTTACGCCATTTTTATTCATACCACATTTGTAGCTATTCCAAAATAATGTGACCGAGGTATTAATCGTAATAATGGCAAAATAATGTGAGGTACTAGTAAATAATGCAGTCGGATGATTACAAATGAAATTATTCTGGTTGTGAAAAAAATATGTATATGATTATAAATTAAGTAATGTAATAAACGGATTGCTAATGAGATTGGCCCGCTTTACTCCACCTTCACCCTTTCAATCCATCTCCCATACACCGCTCCCCTTCATCTCTTTCGCTCTTTTTACCTCTTAAACGACACCCCCCCCCTCTTCGTCTTCTATGCGTGTTGCACTTTTTCCTCTCGCCATTTAATCTTCATAAACGTTCTACGGCCTTATCTATGCGCCCTTGTTCAAAGTTCAAAATGATGTCAATCGGAGTTCATCTTCAACTCTAGTTATCTGGATTGCATAGATCTATTAAAAATAGGACCATGCCCAAACTTATTGAACAAGATTTGAGTGCACTAACTTATTGAGCGAGATATTAGATTTACTAAATGATAGCAATGCAAGCTATCATCGAATTCGGTACTTATTTTCTGACAGGAAAATCAAGTGAATAAAAGTGTTATTGCAATTATCGGTTCGTGAATTATCGGTGGAAATTTGAATCCTGATTTGAATGCTGCGGTATTTTTATTCTTCTTCATTTTAAGAACATAAGTTAAATGGTCAATATTTTGACCGGGTATATTAAATTATAACAAGAACAATATTATCTATTCATATCGTGTGACCAGATACAAATTCAACAAAGACAAAATGAAGGGGGTGGGGCAAACCTATAAAGCTCAACACCGAGAGAAAGGGAGGGAGGAAAAGGACACAACATGATAGTAGAGCTCAAAATAGATCTGTTAAAGTGAGAAATATGGGCCTGTTAAAATCAATCAAGAGTTATGTATGTATTAAATTTGTAACATACCCAATATTTATTGAGTCTACCCGGGTCTTTATCACATTCTCCCACATTCTGAGGCTATAAATACCGAGCATGGCACATTCATTCTAAATTTAACTAAAAATACGAGTGCCGAGTCACTGCCGACCAGATGAGATTCACTCAACGTACACACACATGCACATTACACAAGAGTGGGTCGACATGCGTTTTAATAGGAGAGCATCGAAGTTCATACATCGTGACCCGCCTCATGATTTGCCATTCACATAATCATGATCTTCACTACACGGAATTAAATAGTGAGTTTATTGTTACTAATTGTAACGCTCAATCGTAGCGCGGCAATCTTCCCATTTTAAAGAAGCTCCAAAGAGCGTGTGTCATTGCAGAATCTAGGGACGAATCGTGTCCCGCTGATCTGCCATAGCATAGCACATGCAGTACAGTGCATTGCAGCGGCCGGCGCAGCGGGAAGAAGCGGAACGGATTCGTTCTCCTGCACTCCGACGAATTAGGCTCCTCCCCCTTTTCAACTCTGCCAAGGGGGTTGGGCTAAAATCGTCCACCGTTCCGACGCACGATCCTGCACGCGGATTTAAGAGAACGCCATCGATAATAAAACTACGGTCCCTAATCATTTAGGGATAATTTTGATGGGTGTTGTTAGCACTGGCAAGTATATGCCATAATCCGACAGTTTGAAAAGATAACAGCCGGACACCTGTGTTTCTTAGCCAATCAAAAATGAAGGAAAGCTGTCAGATTGTCAGACTACAAGGCCCATATTCTTTAGTACGGTGTAACTTTAACAGACCATGATCTACAGTTGAGGCCAAAAGTTTTCATACACACATGGAATTCAGTGAAATTTGTTTGCTTGCCAAACATCATAAAATGTACTATATAAGTACTACCATGACGACTTTGGTATAAAATGAAGAGTGTATTTATAAGCTCTTTCATGTGATTTCAGGTGGAATTTTCTTTGAAGAAAACAAGTGATATTCGTGCCAAATGTATTCTATTTCTTGCTAATATTCTTTCAATCATTTCATAGAAATATATCTATCATATGATGTCATCACTGAACAAATAAATGTAATCTGAAATGTTTGTGTTGAGAAGAAACTAGCACAAATATGAAATGTTTTTGCCAAGATTTTATTTTCAATTTGTCTAAAATATGAAGATTTTTTTGGGAAAAAATGACACCTAAATATTTTCAGCAACTAATGACAAAGCAATGTGATGAAGAGGCATGACAAACTTATTTGTTTGATATCAAATTTGTCATGACAGCACAAACATTTGATAAGATACAGTATAGGGTTTTATGATGTTTGGCAAGTGTGAAATTTTCTTTGAATTTCCTGGGTGTACATACAGGTATGTTAACTGCTGGCCTCAACTGTAACTATGTGCTAAAATTAGTAGGGGAAGCAAAAATGTCAAAATTTCAAAATTTCTTCACTGGTGAAGACCACTTCATTATTCATCCTTCTCAGACATTCAAGTAAAAACTGAGAGTCAAATGGGCTGATATACTGAAGCTCTACTTTTTATAGGGATCAATAAATCACAATTGGTTATCCATAGTTAAAACCACAACTTTAGACCAGACTTCAAAATAAAAAACAGACCTCAGAATATAGGCCTGTATGATTATGAAATACTCCTCAGGACACAATTTGCCATCTCATAATACCTATAGACATGGCCTCCATCATGTTATCGCTGTTCCCCGACGCATCGGCTGAGAATCTCAGATGCTTCTCGGGCATCTCGCTGATAGACGCCAGGTTACCACCGCTCCGGATCTGAGAGGCGTCGATGGTATTCGTCTTCTTTGCCTTCTGGGGTAGCGAACTGAGAACCTGCACAGGGAAGCCACATGAGGATTACTTTTACAGACTATGAGGCTGTATCACAACGCTGATCTTGTTGGCTTATGTCGGCTTTTGCTCCAAAAAGCATTCAAATTAAAAGGCAGCAGGGAACAAATCATTTGTTATCACTATTTTTTTTACTGCCTAAATCTGTTATGTTGGACAAGCTTGAAGGTTGCAGTGAATAGGGATTTTCTGGGGATCCTTTCCTTCATTTCTGGGGCTCTGATGAGCACTTTGGGGGCATAATCGCCCCTAGCCGCGATATAATTTTTCCCTGAAAGGCAGTAAGGATTCATCACAACAGCTACGATATAATCAAACATAGCAGTGTTGAACTGTGCAGATAAAACTACTGCTCTTTTTGGCATTCACAGGTTTAAAATATCTCTTCATTTGACAGGGAACTTTGGTCTCTTTTTTTCCATTCTATTTCCGTGTTTACATGCTGCATTGGCTAGCGGTTCAGAACCCCGAGCCGATGCAGAATCGGCTTTTTTGTTGCATGTAAACGTGATTAACTTGCATCGGCTCTCAGTTCAGAATCGGCAAGTTTGCACCATCAAAGTAGTAGGTTCAGAAACGCGAGCCGATGCAGAATGGGCTTTTTTACTACGTGTAAACAGAAAGCTGATTCTGCATCGGCAAATGGCGCGCATTTTATTTACTTTACCATTACGACGTACTTCAAAGCGCAAGGATCCAGCGTAGTCTTTATTATGACCTAAATTGTTGGTGTGCGGATCATTTCAGGTTTTTGACTCGCGAGCCGATGCAGCATGTAAACGCAGTGCAAGATAAACCAAAAAGCTGATTCTGCATCGGCTCGCGGTTCTGAACCAAAAGCTGATCACATGTAAACACGGTATATAAGGAAAAGTCTTTCCTCCATCATAACGCTCATTATATAGATCATTACCTTCGGAGGGAACATAAAATCATAGTCTTATTTACTTACCTGTACACTGAATTGAAAGTGAAAGTGCGCATAAAAATGTACAAGTAGTTATTCATTAAGTAGTTCTAGCAACAGGAGCCCATAAATAATAAACTGCTATCCTCTTTAATTATTCAAAAGGGGAAATCCACCCTGACAATATAAAGTTGGTGTTAATAAAAGCATAAAAATATTGGTGGTGAAGGTTTGATAAAAATCCATTAAATAACAGAGTTATGACTTTCAGATTTCACGTGTTTTTGAACGAGCAGTTCCTCCATATATGGTGTGATGTAAATTCAACAGTATGGCATTTTCTCACAATTTTGAAAGTGATTTCGTTAGTGCAAAGGATATACAGTATCATCAGACACACCATCTTATACACCCTTCTATAAGCAAAATATCATTGTTAATCATTTTTTTTCCATTGAAAAAAAATAGAATTCATATATGGTGGAGCTAGCATAATGATGCCACAAATTAAAAACTTACAAAAAAAATCTTAATTCTCTTAATATTCTTTGATAGATTTTAAAAATTCAATCCTTCACCAATAGTTTGATCTGATATTTTTATTTATTGAAACCAAATCATTCTAAAGTAAGCTTCCCCTTTAAAGCTATTCACCTGTAAGTAGTTGCAGCAAACAATTATTTATCAGGGTTAATTGTCACCTTATCATCATAAATCAAGATCTGGTTACTATGCATTAAACTACAAAATATGAAATCTAATCTTGAAAATTATCACACTAAAGATCACCAACACAGAAAAACAAACATGGGACTCCTTATTTATTGCTTGGAAAAAGAATGACATCTGGATAGAATGCTATAGTTATATTGTCCATCTATATCTCAGCAATTGCACTTTTCTACCAGACTCCTATTTTACATATTTTCATTTATAAATACAGATGCTTAAATTGCTTATATTTAATTGGATTACATTTTTAAAAGCTTGTTTTCACGTAGGTCCCATCATATTTCTTTCACTTAAATTAAGCTTTTACCTTAATTTTGACGGATTGCATCATTATACTATGTCATTGTATACTTCTCAGTTGTTTATAATTTAATAATAGTTTTGCATTTATAGTGTTGCTACTTTTTCTGTGCATCAGATGTCAATGAGAAATATTTGAACTTACATGCATTCTCAGATGTACTTGTATGTAATACCACACTTGGTATAAAAATTTTGATTAGGAGGAAGCCTAGCATTGATATAAAAAATAATAATTATATAAAAATTATCAGAACAAACCTTTGTCTCAGACATCATCCCTGGACACTCATTGACCTGATTACTCAGACCAATGACCAATACATCCTCTGGCTGAGTGACCACTACACATTCAGCTTGACCCATGATCTCTAGACTCTCATCATCTTGACCACCACCACCAGACGGACTGACCGTGCTTGTCTTGCCCATCCTCTTGGCGACACTACTCGAAACTGGACAGAAAATAATTTCAACAAATTCAAGATTCTAGTCAATATGAAATAAAATATTCCTTAAATTTTGTTGTCAAATGGCATGTGCATATGTAACTGTTTAATTGTGTAAATGATGCAACATTCCCGAGCACTAGAAAGCCAGTGTATTAGGGCATAGTAAAAAAACTGTACATCAAATTGAATGATTTTAGTATTAAATTTGAACTCTTACTGTATATTTGTTATAAGCATTATGAAATAGGTCCCAGATTCTGGTAATAGTTCTAGATCAAGTCCTGCTGCAAACAACATACATGTAAACCAATAATGATGTGATGATGATGATGACTACGACGACCGATGATGATGATAGTGATAAAGATGACAATTACGATAATTATGATGATGACAATGTTTATATAAACAAATAATAAAATACAGTTAAAGTCAAGTGGTGCTAAATCTTATACATCAACGCATACATGTACATTACTATTCACACTGACGGATGCATTATAAATCTCTTGGCTGCGTGACACTGCTTGTTTTACCACAGCTTATCTCATAAATCCCTTTGTGAATTTGGCTCATTGTCTGCCTGAAGTATCAAACTGAACTGTATGCTAATCATTATGAAACTGATCTAAAGCCAACATGTAAAGAATATATTCTGACACTTGAAAATATGATACCTCCTTACATGTAGCCATGAACATGATGAGGCTTATTCAGACAAGGTGCACTAAAGCTATCATTATATCTTCAATAGCAACATTGGATGTATTGTATGTACAAAACTAATTATGCGAACCAATTATGTTCCTTTACGATTATAAACCCAAATCGTGCAAAACATGCTGTAAAGAGTTGGATCAATAAACTTTAATGGCATCATTCAAAGTGGCACAATAATAATGAAATCATTATGACATCATGTGAAATAAGCCATGACTTCATAATAGAATCATTATGACGATGCAAATATTTTCAGTTGGTTTTACCCGTGAAGGTATAGAAAGAAAACTATGGATCATTTAATAGACCTAGTTATGCATCATTAATGACAATGAGAGCTTTTCAACATCCCCAAAACCTTCAAAACCTATTTATGAACAACATCCTATAAATATCCTCCAAATACTAAGTCACCTTATCATACATTATGTTTGTTTTTATATTGGCATTATGTCAAGATTAAAGGACCTGGATGAACATTTTCACTCAATTTTTCTTTTGACTTGCAAAAACTTGCAAAGGTGAATTTCAGTTCCGATATCATGAATTCGGAAAAGCCATCCTAAATTTAGCCAGACATGGCCTGAAGCCAAGCAATGCATGTAGATGTTTTGTAATCAATTCTATACAGAAATACATTTATTACCAAGAGCCTTAAAGTTCTATATTTCAAGTAGAGGGAGGTTATACATGTAACTGTCATTTTTGAAACCCTGTATGTTTTTTGCATGGATTTTAAAAAAATAATGAAAATCTGAACTAGTTTAGATCTCATGCATTTCAGTTTTCATATCAGATTCAGAATATTCACTACTTGCATATTTACATACAATAACATTAAATTTAATTTGAACTACATGTAACAATTTCAGTGCAGGATTTCTCAATTTTTTACTTGAATTTATTAGCTACTAATGTTACAATATCGCCCCCATTGATGATGGCAGCCATATTTGTTCAAAATTTCAAAATGGCAGCAATATAAATGGGACAATACCAAATGATAAATTCTGGCATAACTAGCATTTGATAAAACTCTGTGCTTCGGGTATATTATTCTACAACCCCTTTCATACTCACCTATCGAAGCAAGATTCCCCTTGAAGCTTCCGCTCAGGTTAGGGGACGTAGATCCAGGGGGAATACCCGGCTTTATGGGAGAGGTGATCTGGCTACCTTGAGGAGCAGTGGTGGTAGGGGTGGACCTCTGCCCCCCTGAAGGAGCATGAGGGGTGGTGGCTGGCAGGCTGGCAAGGTGACCTTCAAGCTCTTTGAAGAGTGTTTGGTCTGGGTTGGCTGACAGCACGTTTCTTACATAGGAAATCTATAAGTAGAGGTAGGAAAGAGGTTATAGTTGGTACAGTAAGGAAAAACTATCAGTATTTTTAGAATCTTGTTTCATTTTCATTTCAATGCATTCTCATTTCATTTCATCTCAAATTTTAATTCAGTTCCATTTCATTTACTCTCATTTGATTCTATTTTACACTCTCATTCCATTTTTCCCCATTTCATCCTCATTTTGCTATTAAACATACATGTACTCCTTTTAAAAGGAAAACAAAATCAGAAAATAAAGGGTAGGCCTAAACAAGGATTCAGTTCAAGAATTATTGGTCCCACACATGTATATTCTGATAATGCATTGCCATTATTTCATTTCATTTCAATTTCTATTTCTATTTTATACTCTCAATTCTCACTATATTTCATTAAATTTAAATTCATTTCAATTAGTTTCATTTCACTTAATTTTTCTGGAACCGCATCAATTGAGATTTACTCCACATTTTTTAAAAAGACTGAGCAAGTCTTTTATGAAGCAAATTTCTAATACAAAACTTTATAGTTGAGTGCTTTCCTCTCATGACCAAAGAGCACTTTTCTATTATGACCAAAAATGCTATTCAAATTCGGTATTAAAAAGCAAAATTATTCCCTGCTTAATACAAAACATTACCTTGTCTTCATCAAACAAGAGGTTTTACAGCAAGCATGACAAATCTTTACTGTGGATTTAATGCTTTCATTATTGATGTCATGTTATGTTTACAAATCAAATTTATTTCCAAACACCATACCATTTCTCTTACAGGATTAATGTTTACATCTTGCTAAAGCCAAAAATCAATTTCCCATTTGATGAAATAAGTTGAAATATGTCAATTCATTAACTTTTGCACCAAATACATATTAATACGGACATATTCCTGATTGTTGGCTGCCACACCCTAGCTAATATCAATGAGATGTAAAAATAAGACAGGTTTTATTAGAGCCACATTATAAATATTACAATTTGAAAAGGGCAAGGACTGAGAGCTGTTTTCTATTACACCGCTCAATAGGTACCCAACCCCCTTTCCCTCTCCCTAAACTCTGAATAGAGGAGCAGCTGAGAGCCATTTTGAGGTTTCCTTCCTGGCTGTGTCAAGAAAAGTTGTTTCGTTTTCAAGGTGAATGTCGAAAAATCCCCTATCTGAGGTTTATGTCATCAGACTTACAGCGTCATGTAGAGCAAGAATGGCTGGCCTAGATGAGAAGAAAAGGTCAGGAGAGGGAGAGGAAGAGAGAGGGAGTGAGAAGGGGATAGAGAGGAGAATGAGTGAGTGCAAGTAGCCTTTTGTCTTGAGAAGGCCTCACAGACTAGGCTATGTTTATTGCCTGGTAGTTGCTGAGACGAGACTAGTGGCAGTCGAAGAGAGTTGGCGAGACACGAGCGAACGTACCATCAAGCGACTTCAGTCAGGAGGGTTTTTGAATGCTAGCTTTCACTGCTTGATATGCGTTATTTAAGAGCATGCCAATGCGCCAATCTGCACTGTCGATGCTGATAACGTCATGGTACCGGTACGCTCGCATCTGTGGTACGGGGATCATTGACGCGAACGATACATTCGCTGATTGGCCATCACCTCTCATAGCGATTTCAATTGCGAGTCGGAAACAAAAAAAGTCAGGTTCATAAAAGCTCTGTGGCTGAGCTTGCATTCACCAAGCCTTTTGCAAAGTTTTTTTTTTCGGTTCCATGATATTTGCTCTTTCTCCAATGGGAAAATCTGCACATTAAGCCATAAGCCAAACATACAAGACCGAAGCAAATGTCGCTGGAGTAAATTTGTCACCCTTTTTTTTTCAGCACTAGGCATATGATGTAAATATAAACATCATCATGAAAGCCTTGTCTAAAGGCTACAGAGGGGAGAGTGGGAGGAAGAACGGGAGGGAGAGGGGAGGGGGCAGGGGAGGGAGAGACTTACATGGAGAGGGAAAGAGGGGGAGGAGCAGATGGGGGGGATAAGGACAAAGGAAGAACAGAAGAGAAAAGAATGGGAAGAGTGATGAATGAGCCAAATAAATCTCACAAATCTACACCTTTATCATCAGAACTTTCAAATACACTGAACTCAAGAAGTGCACACCAGAAAGTGCACAGACACCCTTGGCCCTTTAAAGAGAGAAGTCGATGACATCTTGGCGTTCAAAGCAGCTTCAAGAGCTGCAGTTTTATACTTGGACCAGGAAGTGACTTTCATTGTTTTGCCAAGACATGGGGTACAAAGGTAGAAGATCTAGGAAAGGAAACAAGGCATCTGAAAGGATTACATTTCATCATCAGAGATTTACACCGATACACATGCCCTCAGCCAATCAAATACAAGGATTTCAGTAACTTATAACAGTTATCTGTGGAATCATGGACCCATGGTGAAAGTCACCATCATGAAGCATCTAATCAGTGATTTTTCATGTTAGCAAATATGCTCTCAGCCAATCAGATACAAGGATTTCTGTATTTTTTTTAGATAAGTTGTCTGTGAAAGTCACCATCATGAAGCATCTAATCGGTGATTTTTCATGTTAGCAAATATGCACTCAGCCAATCAGATACAAGGATTTCTGTATTTTTTTTTACTAACAGTTGTCCGTGAAAGTCACCATCATGAAGCATCTAATCAGTGATTTTTCATTTACAGCAAATATGCACTCAGCCAATCAGATACAAGGATTTCAGTAATACACTTATGGTAGTTGTTAGTGAAAATCATCTAGAAAATGTTCACATATGCCATCTGCCTTCCTCTCCCCCCCCCCCAAGCTCAGTCCAGACAATTTAAGAGGCAAGTGGATCAAAAATTGTTATTTTTTTGTTGGACTGGATAAATATATCAGCAGTATTTATTTACAGGTCCCTTGGAAAGGACCTTAAGCCATTGGTCCATGCTTTTAATACGCAATCAGGAAAAAAAAGAATCCCATCATTTGCCAGGTCACAGGGCAAGTTCACCTCACAAAAGATTACTTAAATAAAACGAGACAAATCAAACAAGTATAAAAGCTGAAAATTTAACTGAAATCCAAAGTAAAAATAAGTTTTCACATGTATGCACTATATGTAGAGACGATGATGCCATGTGTCTATCACTTTTTATTTTCTTGTTTGAATTGTAGATTTGATTGGAGACTTGTCATCAAGCATGTTAAAAAAGAAATCAAACCTTTTTTTACCTTATCATGAGGAAAATTGAAATATGTTATACATTTCATATAAAATGAAAATTGAAATACAAAAGAAATAGAGAGTGGTGATGTCATCTGTTCCCTCATGATTCGCAAATTAAGCAAAAATTTATTTTTTGAAGAAATTTTCAGCTGTACATGTACGCTTCTTTGATTTTTTTAAAGATTCAAATAACCTTTTTTTTATTGGGGTGGACTTCCCCTTTAAATCTAATGAAGAAATACAAGTGGGTACTTCAATGAAAACTCATATCTGATTTCAAGGGAAGTGACTATGTCCATTGTCTTCACTAGTGCATGATGTAAAGGTGGAAGAACGAAGAGGAAACCCTACATCCGAAAGATCTCACTCATTCTGAACTCAAACCAGGCCATAAAAGTTATACATTCATACATACATGTATGCATGGGGTATTCAGACCAGGGAATAATTATAGTGAGATTCCCCTGTTCAGACAGCCCCAAAACTCCAAAACGCATTTAACAAACTTTGAAAATGTGAAGTATAAGAACGGCCCACAATTCCCTGATCAATTATACACTGTAATTTATTCAAGTATTAAAAATCAAGAAAAACAGTATAATTTTGGTGCATTTCAAATGAGGATTTTGGTCAGTTTAATTCATTTTGGGTACTTTTGTATTGAATTCAGGGATATACATTACACACAAGATAGGGTCATGTACAGGTTTATATGCATATTTACATGTAGATAGCCCATGTTCTATTTGGCCAACCGATAGGCTGGGTTGTTTGTTACTGATATTACTCAATTATTGTTTAACATGTTTTAGACATGATCTGAATATCTGATTGTTAATTTTGGAAGCCAGGCCAGTTTACTTTATACATATGTGCCGTCATAAAGTCTGGAAAAGAGAACATTAAAAAGATTTAATGTTCACCCACTTCTCAGTGCTCATGTATGATGTCAAAATATTGTACATGTACTATAAAATCTGGGATTTTTGTCCAAAATGTGTAATATTCTACAACAAAAAAATATTTATACACAGCCTAGTGGATGTAGTGTCTCAGTACAGGATTGGCTCTAGGTAACCTGGGGCCCGTTGCAGAAAGAGTTGCGTTTAAACGCAAGCCAAAAAATCTATTGCAAGTCCCAAATGTGCGCTGTTGATTGGTTGAAAATCAAGTTGCGATTGATTGCAACTCTTTCTGCAACGGGCCCCAGGGACCCCATCTTCCACAACTACGGAAGGCCAGCGAGGTCACCAAATTGCATATTTATTGTTATTAAAAAAAAAAATCTCGATATGATGTACATTCATCATTTTTTTGAAGATCCAGCTTGATTCTCCTTGTTTACCGTGTAAAAAAAAGAAAAAAATTGTGGTATGGATGGATTTCCATACAGTTGTGATTGATTGGATCAATTGTAATCTTTGTGAAATGGGGCCCAGGATGTCAACAGGGTGATACATGTATGTGTACATGTAGGCTTTACATGTAATAGTAGTTTGCAAAACTTATGAAGGGTTTGGTCAAATATGACAGGAAGAGGAAGGAAACTGTCACCGTTATACAGCAGGTGACCAATTACAATGTATTATGGACAATCCTCGTTTGAATGCAAGAATGACGTTAAATGCACTACCAGGGCATTACTGCAGTGCAGATCTATACAGCCTGTCTCTGGAACCACTCTTTGCTAGTCCTAAGACATTAAAGGAAACCAAAACCCAAGAAGAGAAGCAATCTTATTGGAAAGAGTAAAATGAGAGGAAAAATAAAAAAAAATTCATCAAAATCAGTTATGAAATAAGCAAGTTATGGACGATTAAAAGTCTTGTTATACTTACGATGTGGATCCTCAAATTGGCAAACGTGCTTCAAAATGGCTGATTTTGTGGACAACTCTCCATTTGTTTTGTACACATATTTTCAGATTTTCCCCTTTATTTTACATATTTCACATTATCTCCTCCTGACCTTGTTATATATGGTGTGGATTATATTTTCCCATGACATATGTTGTGCTCAGAAGGAGGCAACATGCAATTTGAAAGATAATGAGGAAAATCTGAAAATTTGTGTACAAAACAAATGGAAGAGTTGTCCACAAAATCAGCCATTTTAAAGCACGTTTGCCAATTTGAGGATGCCCATAGAAAGTACAACAAGAGTTTTCAAACTCCCATAACTTGCTTATTTCATAACCGATTTTGATGAAACTTTTTTAAAATTGTTCCTCTCATTTTACTCTTTCCAATAAGTTTACTTCCTTTCTTGGGTTTCGGTTTCCTTTAAACATACCATGACATGCATGAGCCAGCCTACATGTAAACTCGACTTTGCAATTTTACATCTAGCCGTGTGGAAGAGCTGTGGTGTAGTGGTTCTGACTCTCGCCTTGTAAACAGAGGGTCGTTTGTTCGAATCCCACCGCTGTCTAGCGTCCTTTGGCAAGCCGTTAATCCACACTTTGCCACTTTCGACCCAGGTGCTAAATGGGTACCCGGTAGGATGGAAAGACATTGTATGTTTGATTTTGCCAGTGCCATAATGAGGCTGCGATGAATGCAAGGAATGCTCCCTAGGGAGTGGAAATTGTGCACTTTTCTTGCGGGATTGAAATGAATCCAATGACCGGGGTAATAATATGCTGTAACGCACTTTGAGCCATTTTGGGAAAAGCGCCTTATAAAAATTGGCTATTATTACATGTATACTATGTACATAAAACCATTTGAGTGTCACATTATTTTTGTGACACGCAGGGGAAACATTTTGCAATCGGAGAGACAATTCAGCAATAATGATCTCATTGATACCTCAGTTACATTTGCTCTCATTTTGTTTTAACATAAAAAACAGCCGTTTTAACATCGAACACAGCTGTTTTAACATCAAATGCAGCTGTTTTAACATTAAAAACAGCCGTTTTAACATTGAAAACAGCCGTTTTAACAAAAACGGCTGTCTTCAGCTCACCATCCAGCTGCTGTAGACTGTAGAACAATAATGAAAGAGTTTTAAAAAAAACTATGCAATATACCAATAATGATCTTAGAAATTGTATAAAATGGGTACTGTGCCAATAATCAATTGGACTTTACGTGTATGAATAAAAAAGAACGAAACTGATTATTAAAATCCCCGCTTTGGGGCAAAACAATATCTTTCGGGAGAAAGATGATCTTGAAGTGCAATCAAGCCAATTGTAATAGCAAACGGGAAAGTACCGGTACATCTAAATGTATCATTCAACCTCTAAAGAAAGACCCAAAGCATCTCAAAACTCATTGAATGACAGTATTTATAGCAAAATTACAAAAGAGATGAAAGTAAAGAAGAAAAAAAATAGAACACAGTGAGTGGTTGTAAGTGATTGAAACTCTCCAATGCTAAATAGGAGCCAGAGGTTTCATAACCATCCACGTCTTGTACTCATGTCCATCTCTATGGCTATGTAAATGTACTCAATCATTAACAAGAAGAGTATCCCTGTGATATCTCAGAACAAATGAAGGTCTGAACTAGAGCGACTGAAATTTGACTACTTGATTTGGGGTTTAATATTGAAATTAAACATGTCCATTCAGAGGCTTTTTGACATGCACTCATTGGAGTAAAGATCTACAGAATGCTCGAACAAAATACACATATACACATATTTGTTTTAAAAAAATCGCAACAACAACATTCAGATATGATATCGCAAACTTACATACATTGTAAGGCTTATTCAGAAATTGCCCTATGTAACTAAAGTAATATAGCAATATATTTCTCAAACATAGTCAATAGTCTGCAGACACAGACCCTTGGCTTCTCAATTTGCATAGTGCACAATGCAGAGTCTGAAGGAGTGAGACTAGATACACTAAGTACTGTGGCTGGCTTTGACAGAGACAGAGAGTTTGGAGTCTAGTCTTCATTCTAGACATGATGTTGGTTAAAGTGTCAAATTTGAGTCTGAACATGCAGACTACAAAGTCTACGGGATGTATATGTACAAGGCAAAAAACAAATAGGCAAGTGACTTGCAGCATACAGTAGTCCATTTTATTAATATAAACCACCTCTGTGAATTTGGTGACACAACATTTGCTCCTGCAACAGTTGATCCAGGCTTTATATTGTTTAGGGGTAAGGTTGCAATAGGATTTTGATTTATGTAGGTTTAGGCTTACAGTAGGGTATATTGCTAAACCCAGGGCTGAAGGTGGTCACTCCGGTATAAGTGTGGAATTTATAGCGGAGCAATTGTCGGCAGAGCAAATGTCATGGAACCTTCTACATGTATATGCGGGGGGGGGGGGGGTGAACAGTGGGTGTACTCACCAGGCTATGTAACTCTGTCTCTGTAATGAAGGTAGAACTTCTTGTCATTCCTCTGAGCTGACTGGTGGTTGGCGGTATGTCAGAAGAGCTCAGGTTATCAATCAATGCATCCAAGTAGCTTGACATGCAGCCCTTCAAATAAAACAGATTACGGAATATGTATGCTAATACAAGCTGATACAAATCCATGGCATTAAAGTAACTGTGTCTTACCCCAAATCTTTAGACAAGGCAAAAGTGATTTTGTGATTTGCGAGGGCACGCAACAGAATTATATCAAAACTTCATTGTGAAATGACTGGGATGGAATAACACTTGTCATAAGAGCTTTGCACGTAAAATTTTATGCTGAACTGAAAATGACCTTTGACCTTACAATGTGACCTCCCACTGCAGCAAAACATGCAAGTCGCCTAAGTACATCTACCATCCAAGTTTTGCTGAAAAGTGACTTACGGTTGCGGAATTAGGTGTCATAAGAGTCTTGCATGTAAACTTTAACGTTGACCTGAAAATGACCTTTGACCTTACCATGTGACCTCCGACTGAAGCCTAACATGCA
The DNA here is from genome assembly GCF_018143015.1 of Lytechinus variegatus. Taxonomy (NCBI): domain Eukaryota; kingdom Metazoa; phylum Echinodermata; class Echinoidea; order Temnopleuroida; family Toxopneustidae; genus Lytechinus; species Lytechinus variegatus. The sequence goes on along the minus strand of NC_054754.1, from coordinate 8,780,561 downwards.
GGTCCCCCAAGTCCATCTACCATCCAAGTTGGTTGAAAAGCGACTTACGGTTGTGGAGTTATGTGTCATTAGATTTGAGTCTTGCCTTCACCTCTGGTGGGCAAGACAAAATGATTTACGATTTTATATGTACAATTGCAGGATGTTTTTATGGGCATACATGTAATTCTTTAAAAGTTTTCAATATTCAGTTCAAAAGCAATTTTTTCACTTGTGAGACTCTCTTTCTCGCAACTGTTTAGACCCCCCCCCTCCATACGCCATGTTCTGGTTCCTAAAATATTTGATTCATAAATCTACTTTAAATAAACGTACTACAGATAAGCATAAGCCCCCCCCCCTAAAAAAAAGAGAGAAGAGTTGAGTTGTAAAATTAATGAAATTTGTAAAAAAAAATAGGGTCAGTTGGTAATTTTACATACACGCATTAACAAAAAACAACCAGAGGTATTGGAAGTGATCTCGAGCATATTTGAAGTTGTCAGCAGCCATATTTCATATATTTGCTTTTTGGAGACTTCGGGGTTTTAAAGTGAAATATTTAATTTCAACATGTTTTTGTTGTGGTCTTGTGGAATACAAAAATAGGATCAGTCAACCCCATTTCATAGGGTCAGAAAGTTGAGTATTACACTAAATATTTGGCGGTTTTTGCCTACATGTACATGTTATCGAATAGCAAGATTAGACAAATGAAAAATATACATTTATTAAGGCAAAATATCCATAAAAACAAGTACATGTACATATCAAATTCAAGATCTGTTTGCCTGTTATTATCCCCTTTAAACATGAATTTGAAGAAAACACTCTTCCCAGACCGATGGCGTAGGATGATGATCTCATTGCCTAGCAACAGAGCATCTGGCAAAATTGCTGTGTTTACTAAAGTGGTTCTAGGGTAATTTAAGAGCTGACTGGAAAATGAAGTTTTTTTTCATAAACATGGAGTGTATGTTCTGAAGCAACATGAACATGTACCTAATTCTTTGCATTGCACAAATACAAGTTGTACAAAGTCAATATTTGATTGGTGTCATAAAGTTGTCTTCTGTGTTCATGTAGAAGTGAAGTTGAAGTTGAAACTTTATTACCCCAAAATAAAACAGACAATGTTTTTTATGTATATTCAACCCTTCATAAACTTTACATTATATGTATGATAACTATTAAAAACCTGTTCTGAAGTTAAATAACATAAAGTTCATCTCAGTTTACAATAACATTCTTTGAATATCCATGTAAAATGTGCTTTAAAATATTACATGTTTGCAAAGCAAGAAAAAAAATTGAGAGAAATGTGAAATGCCACACAATCAAGAAGTACATCTACAGGGAGCATACGCATCAATGAAAGTTTCTCATTCTATTCCATTTTAAACCCTGAGGCATCAGGCTATCATTGCCACATGTACATGGTGATTAATTTTGAACTTGCCATTTTTTTTATAAAACCTGTAGTAGATGTGCACATGATTCCCTAAACATTTTAAGTGGAACTGAATTAAGCAATATAATTCTTTGAAAAATTTAAAATAAATAAAAATTCTTTGAAGGTTTGACTAAAATCTAAATTTCGAATGAATACATAGCTTAATTTCCAATCAACGGCCATCGATAATGGTGTGTAAAATGTGTATAAAAGGGTGTAAAAATTACCATGGGAAAAATTTCATGGCTTTATCAAAATAACACAGAAGCAAATATTATCTATAGCAAGGGGGATGCCTATTCTATATATTAGACTCTAAATTGATATCAACTTGGTAAAATTATCTTTCATCACAATTACAATTTTAAAATTGAATTTGAACAGCAGGACGCTGTTGCATAAGGTACTCAAATGGTAGCTTTGCCTCCAAAGGTACATCCCATTGTAACAATGCTCAAAAGCCAAAATCAAAATCAAGGATTCCATTTTGGGGGGCAAAGTTACCATAATAGTTACTTTCATAAAATGGGGCCCAGGACTCACCTTTGGAAACCTTGAGTAGATATCTGGTACCCTAGAGGAGGATTCCTTGCTGGTCGTTGATGTCTGGAGAGCCAGACCCTGCAGGATCTGAGCAACCTGCATCAAGTTGAACCGAGCAGTCTCGCTCACCAGGATGTCCGATGTGATGCCGTAGGGTTCAGGATCAATGATCGCGGGTCCAACGAAACACGTCAACAGCAGATCAGCACACATGATGCGGATATCGGCTGACTCCACTTGACCTGCATCCACTAGAATCTTATGGAGCTGGCTGATAATCCAGTCAAGACTAGGAGGGAAACAGTAGATGTTACTGTGAAGTCCAACAATGAATTTGTTACACAGACCCACAAGTTGGTCCATTATGCCGTTCATGTGTTTCTGGACACTTTGTTCATACGCGGGGGTTCCTGGGATTCCAAATCGCTGTTTCCTCTCCTCTGGGGAGAAGTGGTCCATCGCCTTTTGGACGTCCGTTTCTAAGCAAACTTCGTCATTCATTAGTACAGCCATGACAGGTTCATGTAACGCAGCTGTTAAGTACAATTTCCCACTAAACAGAGCCTCTGTGAACACTTTAAAAGCTATCGAGAAAGCGCAGCGCCCTCTCCTCAGTAATCGACGGGGATCATCACTCTCTGCAAGCTGGTGCTTCATGAGCGATTGAATGAAAATTAAGAAGTGCTGCTCATCGTCATCCACAACACAATTGCCATAGATGCCAGAGATAACAGAGTGTACCAACCCTGGTGCCCTATCAGTGTTTGTCTTCTCTCCTTGAGCCAGGATCTGGGCCATGACTGATGGGTTTTCTCTCAGATAGTTAAGGACATCCCCATACAATGCATCCTGGAACCCGAGCTGCTTGTAGCCATCGACAAAACCAACCCGCTCCAGGGCGTTGGCGCGATAGCAGCATGCAGCTGGAGGGGAGTTGGAGCTGGCCCTGACGAGGCTGTTGAGGGTCTGACGCTGTTGTTGGGTGATCCATGCTACACGGTGGAGCTTGTCCGAGGTCTGGGTTACCTCCTCGTGGAGTCCCTGGAGCAGGTTCTTCTCAGACTGGATGTACAATCTCTCCTCCTTGAGCCGCTGGGCCAGTGACAGCAGCTCAAGAGTGCTGTTCATTGTTACTGCCATCTTTACTCAAGTCATCGGATACGGTTTTTGTTGACAACTATCAAGGTCAATCAAGATTTTAAAGTACAAAGTTTGTACAAATACCTTTCATTCATTGCCATTTGCTTACATCATATATCAATTTTCCTTGGCTTTGCACACGAAGTTTGTACTGTAATTAAGTAAACCCTCAAACCTAGCATGCAGTCTCGTACAGTACATGTAGTAGCACAGTTCCTCCTCGATGTTCATGCAGGGGTAACATAAAGACAGTTTCTATTAGATTTGCTACCATATGGAAGTCATGTGACTAGCATGCGTGTATTATCAGGTGACGTCATCTCTTGCTGAAGCCAGAACAGCCGACACTTAAAAGACGCTCTGTAACAGGAGACAAAAAGGAATAAATCTTCATTAGTTCTGTAAAAAGGACAGGAAGGGATAGGGTTTTTAATTTTTACCCACAACCACCTGAAATAGCACCAAACAAAGTCCTAAACTCCAGGCAACTCAAGGTCGAGTCCATCCTACAGAAGTTTAGTTGAATATCTTGAATAACTAAAACAGTTTAACACCGAAAGTTTCATCTAAATTGGATATTATCGAGGCGTCATAGTAGTTGTTCCGACTCCCATCGATTCTCTTTATGAAAGGGTCATGGGTTCAAATACATGTACTACTCCAGGCATTAATTTCCACCAATCAGCAAGAAATTCATCCATATTGTGCTAATCTCGACCTAAGTGAGGTACATGTACATTGGGATCTGGCAGGAATTTATTCCTTGAAAACATTGAGCGCATAAAAGCAGTTCTCCTAAAGCCAGGGTAATCATGCTCCATTCATTGTAGAATGCTTTTTAGAGACTTCTGGGGCCCGTAACACAAAGCTTAGCAATGATCGTAGAACATTTTACTAAGATTGATTCCATTGACTACAATGTACAATCAATTGTAAAAATCAAGCATTCAATCAATCGCTAACCTTTGTGTTACGGGACCCTGATAAACTATTAAGTACACTGTGCTAAATGATGTATAAGCAAGTATAATTATCAATATTATCATTATGCTGCATGTGTTCTGACGTACAAAATTTGGAATGATTCTGCACCAACATACTTGAAACCTTTATCTATCAAAGATGACCCATTGTTTATAATACTAAACATTCTGCCCAAAATCGTCTACAAATACCATACCTTTATAAATCTGAATACAAAAAAAGTAATTCTCATTCACTGCAAATGCTATATTCAATAAATTACTATTGTCTGCACAATGCTATAAGTCCCTATAAAATAACTTAAAAAAACTTTGCATAAACTTTACAACCTGGCCCAGTTGGGGGGGGGTTATACCGCGTGCAGCCGCACTTAATTATGGTTTACATGTATGTTTATGCTTTTTAATATGTTTTAAGATTTTGATCTATGTTATGTTATTTCATCATACATGTATTCATTTACCGTTCTGCTATTTATTTTACCATGTTTATGTTCTTTTATTCATGGAGGGCTTCATTGTAAAGCAGTTATTTAAATGAACCGAACTACCTTCCACTGTTTTTATCGATCATTATAAAACATGAATAGATCAATAAATAAATGCTTGAGACACTTCTGATATCAATACAGAGGTGTTAAGCACTACATAAGTATAATTAATAAAAACTAGAAATTTAATTCGTTATGAGGACAAATTTAGGTGATCTGTCTCTGATTCTCATGATCACGAATATAATCACCATGTTTATTGAGATCAATATGATCATCATTTACTGAAATCACCTAACAAGAAAGTTTAAGTTTTCCAAGTGATATTCCCTTCACAGAGGGAATGCAAAAGTGGAAGCGATGATGAGGTGTGCTGGTGTGGGACAGTCACACTCACCATATCTTGTTTTTAAACATCACATGAAAAATTTCAATTTTCTCTTAAAAGGTATAAAACAAAATATCATTCCTCATATTTGCAAAAAAATGAATCAATAATGATGTAGTGAAGAGCAAATTTTATCATAAAATCCCTTATAATTGATATATTAAATTAATATAATACTGGTTACAAAAGAAATACCACATGTATGAGACCATAGGGTCCCTCACATGCACTTGTGAAAAATAAGTGAAATTTAACAATGCCATACCGGTACTTCAATTAAGTACATCTGATTTTGATGAATTTTTAGTGTTGTGTATGATTTTTTTTCCTCTGGTCAATTAACTGCAGGTTTTTTTTATCTTATTTTAATTATTTTTTTTCATTCTTATTTTTTCATTTTATATTATCATTATTATTATTATTATTATTTTTTTTTTTTTTTGGGGGGGGGGGGTGACTTACCCTACTACCGTAAGCAAATCCTTCCAAAATAATAGTTAATGAAATATACTTTAATCAAGTTCTGATAAGAATAAAAAATCATAATAGCTGTGTAATCAACACACTATTTGAGGTCAACAAAATCAATTACAGGACTCTCAATCTATGTACATCGCATGTATTATACACAAAGTTGAAGTGCATGCACATATTTCATATACAGAGCACAAAGTAGGTAAAATGCTATTCGCCCAGTAGCAATATAGGATTTATTTTCCCTTGTCTTCATGACAAATTACCAAGTCAGGGGCATCTAAGAATTCAGACGACTATTGAGTCTGTTTACAAGCTGGGGTTTTACACAACTAAGTATCAGTATTAATACAGTCACAATTCGCCTGCTGCTAGGCCGTTTTGAACATACAGGAACCAAGATAGTATTCCAACCTTTTACATTTCACCACACATCTGAAAATCAATTCAATTACGCAAGCCCCATGGACAAATAACACAGCTGTCACATGATAGAACAATAGGAAGCATTTCTGAATAAATCCCTTAACCCACAGAATATTATATTTATAAACCTGAGATAATATCTAGGAAATCACACGTGAGGTAATCATATGCAATGTTCACATGTGAGTTTGTGAAATTTGATTTTATTTCAGTTTTTGGTTTTGATAATTAAGACTCAATGGCCCGTATTCTGAACTCAGATTTAATTTAAACTCTGGTTTGAAGTTGTGGTTTAACTATGGATAGCCAATAGTGGCATAAACCTCTTACAGTAGAAATTCAACATATCAGCTCATTTTCCTCTCATAGCATTCTTAAGCATTTCAGAGACAAATAAGACAGCTTTTTTCACCATTCACGAGTTGGGAAAGATCACAGTAAACATAAGAAACATGCAATGTAAACAAAATTTTGACATTTTTGGCTTTCCATAATTTTAGCAGAGAGTTAGACCATGGTCTAACTTCAACCTGACTTTAGAATATGGTCCATAGGCTCATATTCTGAACTTGGATTTAATTCAAACTCTGGTCTAAAGTTGAGGATAGCCAAACATGACACAAGTCTCTAAGGCCGTGTTTATGCTTCCACTTTTCAGGCCAGAATCAGCGTTTCCAAATGTGGTTAGTCCAAAACACGGTTGCGTCCATGCTTACTTTCATTTAAATGCTGTTTCAAAACGCCGATCGTAAACTCACAAAAAGGTGCGTTTGTAAACGTCGTTTGACCAGAATCAGGCTTTCTGGGGAAGTATAAACAGAACCACGATCGTAAACGTGTTTAAATGACGTCATTTGGTACATGCTTCCGGTGAGATGAAAATCTGCGGGCTGCTCCATGCTTATCTCCACGTAATAACAACAATTGGAAACAACTTTCGAAAAAAGGCGCGCCCAATTTGACCTCGCTTTACGATGCAAAGCCAGCTGGAGATCATGATTTGCTCTGAAAAGTTAAGCATGAACAGCACTCCCAGAACCACGTTTACGATCGGCATTTTGAATCGACGTTTGAAAATCGCTTATTCTGTCCTCGCAATGGAAGCATAAACACACCCTAAGACTGCTGTTTGAAATCATCTGCTTTATATTTTGCACTGAAATCAGGCACAACTGTTTAAGGCATGGAGAAATAATGCAATTAACAAAAGAAGTATGCAAAGTAAACAAAATCTTGACATTTTTTTGTTCTTATAATGTTAGCACTGAGTTATACCACATAAACTTAAACTCGACTTCAGAATACGGGTCAATGGGTTAAAACCTATCAGTTGCAGGTGTCCCGTATATGTGACCCGAAGTTAGAAAGTATGATTCATTTACATGATTTTGTATTAAAAAAAAAGTAATACCCAACCTTTGCCATGTGTACATGTATTTTAACTTTGAAGGTTTGCATAATCTCGGCATATGGACTCGCCGATTCTTTACGAGGATGGCAAATAGCCACAAATAGAAGATTTGAGATCTGACAACTGACCTTGTTAAACTTGCATGAATTCCCATGTGAACATTGCTACATGTACAAAATATACTACAATTACACTCTATCCCACAGCCACCATCAAGGACAGGATGTCAATCCGGATTCTCATTCAAAGGATTATAGCTTTGAATTCTCAATAGGAACACAGACGTGGTATTCCCTCCGACAGCAAAGATCACGAGTCCGTTTCATGAAAGGATTTGTCAGAAGCCTTATCAGACAAATCCAGTTTTATCCGACAGTTACCATAGTAACAGTGCCTCTCAGCCAATCATAATCAAGGGAAGTTGTCAGATCTGGCAACTTGTCGGATGAAAATGTTGATGAAACGCTCCCCAGGGGTCCGTTTCATAAAACGTGTTATAACATATTTGCAATAAACGTTAAAAGCTACTGAAATCCTTCTATCTGATAGGCTGATGGTACGTTTGCTATAGAAATGTACATTTTTTTTACTATAACGGAACCCAGAAGCAGTCATTATTAAACTACAAATATGAATAGGGCCAATAAGTTTTAAAAAATCAAGCACAAATCCCAAACACACATCTTTGATTATATAATTGAAAATCGAGTTCTGTTTGATTTTTGGAGATGCTTGATTGCATCTCTTTCCGCAGTTGGCCCTTGTTGTCATTATTATGTTGTGCACTATTTGGTACCTCAGCCTCCTGAATGAAAATCCGCTATCTTGTTGAATTAATCATTTTTTGGGGGGGGTTGTACCCTGACTTCAAAAAAAGTGTGGAATCAGTTTTTTTAAATGTGCTTCATCTTTGTTATTTATTCATGCTATTTATTGCACTAAAAATGCTATTAATGTGCTACTGTTGTCAAGTATGGCAACTACATTTACAAGCACATGCACAATAGGTATGATTGTGCAGATTTGTTTTTTACATTAGCACCAATGGTGTCCACAAATGGGGTTAGCGTAAGACGGAGCTCCGCAACGAGGAACCCTGGTGTACAACGGTAACAGCAAACAAAGCATTACATTTTTTGTTATTACATTTTTCTTGTTATTTTCTGTACATTACCTTTAATTTACCATTACCTTTGCCAAAATGAAACTAGTCAGCCCACATGAACATGGTTAGTACTTTACAATCACATTCGATCTATGATTTTGGATCAAGATTTTCTTGAGTAAATGCACTAGCTGGTTCCTGTGCGACTTCCCTTGATTGAGTCAACATTTCCACCTCAATTCTCTGTCTGTCTGTCTCTCGCCTGTTCTCATCTACTCTGCTGAAATAGTTTCCCTTAAAACACTTTGCAAAACCAGTCTTAATAGATTGCTTTAGAGCTAGTGTTGCTTCGCCTAGCATTTTAATCACCATGTCCCGAACTGGTGAATGGTTTCTAGCACTACCTCAATGTGGTCTTGATGTTATGGGAATGACCTCAGTGGGTTCATTACGTTTTGTTCAAAATTAGTAAAAGTCTGTAAAAATTAAAATATTGTTTTAATTCAAACAATAAATAACGAATTGTGAGTGGTGTTCGATGTCATAAGACTCTCTCATTTGCAGGTCACTGAGTTGTGCATAACTGTTTTGTGAAAAATTCAAAAACTTTAAAATGTCATAACTTTCTTGTTTCATATCCGATTCGAATAAAATGTTAGCGTTAAGCTTGTTTGATTCTTCCTTATTGATCATTCAAATCAACATTTTCCTCGGTTGGACTTCACCTTTGATGATAAGCTTTCATTATAGAGTACAAGCTTTATGAAATATGAAAACAGATAAAGATATTTTTCAAGAGGAACAATATAAAATCCAATGTTACACAATCACTATGTGAAATTATACCAAGAGAAAGCAGTTGAATTGCTGATAACCAACTTGGAGCAATCTTACTCCAGAGATCATCTTCAAGTAACAGGTGTAGGGAAAGTGATTTTCCGTGATCTCGGAAAACGGACGGAATTCACGGAAAGGGCCTTTTGAAACGGAAAGTGCCATTTGAAACGGAAAATCACGGAAAACATATTTTTCCTCAAAATACAAAGAACAGCAACAGAAATTACTCCAAAATCTCAACAAAATATGAATATTAAATGGCCACAAAACGTGACTGCACTCAACTTCATCACACGAGATCGTACCCCTTGCCCCTACCCATAACTGGCCGGGCACCGGGCCGGGTTGGGCTTATCGAAAACAACATTCACAGCACAAGTCATTTGAACAACACGGTCGTGTGTTGCTGCCCTCTACGTTCAAAGATATAACAGCACGATATCGAGGTCTTGAAATCCAAAATTGCGGATAGGCAAAACTGTTGACTACTGAAAACGATGTCCAAAAAACCCCAACATTATCAATGAAATTTCATTTAACCGTAAAATAATGCTAATATAGTGAAAGGTGAGGATGTATTCATATTAAATGTGTTTGTCACATTATTTTGTGTACCTACATAGATCCGTTTAGAACGGATTCTGTTGCGTTGTTAGTACAGCACTTGGCAGATACAAATTTTGGATTGTCACTTTAATATGCTTGTACACAAAGTCTATGGGAAAAACAGAATTTCCGTTTTCTGACATGCTGAAACAGAATTTAGGATTTTCTGAAACGGAAAAGGCAAGTTTTTTAAACGGAAAATCACTGTCCCTACAGATGTGTTGGCTCAGTTGGTAGAGCGTCCGTCTCACAACTAGGAGGTCAGGGGTTCAAACCCCAGCCGCATCAGACCAAAAGACGTTAAAGATAGGAGTTGCTGCCACCCTGTTAGGCGTTCAACTATTAAAGGGATAGAGCCTCCTTGATCTGGCGCTGCACAGCGGCTGCCGGGCCCACGATCAATTGGGCAAAGCAAATTTTCAGAGTATTTCATTTCATGTCTATTTCGAACAATAAAAAAAAAATATGGATGAGACAAGATGGACATGGAAATGTGAATTTCAACTTTGATAAAGAGGTAGTATTTAATTTGTCTTCACTGGTTGATACAAATAAATGTATACATGTATGTATAGTTTTGTAGATGCCTATCAATTCGATGCACGCATGAATGATATATGAAAAGAAGTTTCATTATTGAGCCAAAATCTAATTGTTATTTACTTAGTGACATCATTGAAAAATGAGCCTGAGATAGCACGAGAGAGCATCTAGAACCCTATAACTTCCACGGCCCTAATTAAGCCTGCCCTGGACCCCAACCTCAAGGGACTTTGCACTTCGTGCTCACAATATATGCACGAAGTTAGGGGATCTAGGTGTGAGAATCTCCAGATCAGGTGCTTTGGGTTGGAGTCTCTGAATCAACATTTATCAGTTGGTCAAGTCTTACTTATTCAGTTAATTGTGCAAGTCTGTGAAATAAAGTCAGTCAAATGCATTCATCGATCAACATATAGGCCCGTATTCTGAAGTCAGGTTTAACTTGGACCATGGTCTAACGCTGTGCTTAAATTATGGGGAGCCCCCCCCAAAAAAAATCATATTTGAGATGGTCAAAGAATTTTTAGCGGTCGCGTAATGACAAAATTCATCAAGGGAGGGTCAAATTGACCCCCTCCCAAATTAAGGGTTAAACTTTAAATACAAAGACAGCACTTATACATCTTTTCGTTGTTAAAAATGAATTCCTTGTCCAAAATAACATTGAAATTGAAGCAAAAAATCATTAAAATAGCTTAGGCCTATGCAGAAGCAGATATATACAAATTTGACGAAAATGGGTTCGAGTCAACTACCTTTTTGCCCCAAATCATTTTTGGGGCAGCACCCCCTCAATGTTTGACCAATTTAAGAAAAAAAAGGGTGTAAAAATATGCAGGAGCACAAATAATAATAATAGCCAATTTTTATAAAGCGCTTTTCCCAGAATGGCCCAAAGTGCGTTACAGCATAATATTACCCCGGTCATTGGATTCATTTCAATCAAGCACGAAAAGTGCACAATTTTCCTCTCCCTGGCGAGCATTCCTTGCATTCGTCGCAGCCACATAATGGTGCTGGCAAAATCAAACATACAATATCTTTCACATCCTACCGGGTACCCATTTAGCACCTGGGTCGAGAGTGGCGAAGTGTGGATTAACGCCTTGCCAAAGGACGCTAGACCACAGTGGGATTCGAACACACGACCCTCTGTTTACATGGCGAAAGTCAGAACCACTACACCACGGCTCTTCCACTGTGTCCTTTATTTTTTTTTTTCTTCTTCTTCTCTCTCTCTCTTAGTTTAAGGATTTCTAATTTGTATATTTTGTATGTTCTACATTGTAAAGCGCTTTGATATGATTTCTTGAAAAGCGCTATATAAGTTAAAGTTATTATTATTATCTACATGTATAGAGCTGGTGCTCTCTCCCAAACATTGACATTTTTTCACTCTGTATAGCCCACCACTAATATAACACGCTCAGTGACCCTATTAAAATGATGTTTGACCTTGATCATGTGACCTAGTAATATTTGATTACCCTTATGTCTACATTTCATAAAATATATCCATGAACTTTCAAATTTATAATGGCGATTAAACAATTACTGTACCCCCAACTTGGCCAAAGTTCATTGGCCCTAAATGACCTTTGACCTTGATCATGTGACCTGAAACTCAGGCAGGATATTCAGTAATGCTTCATTACCCTTATGTCCAATTTCATTTAACTTGGTTTATATACTTTCTAGGTTTTGATGACATTTCAAAGACTTAACCTTAGGTTAAGATTTTGATGTTGATTCCCCAAACATGGTCTAAGTTCATTGACCCCTTTGACCTTGGTCATGTGACCTGGTACTCGGGCAGGATGTTTAGTAATACTTGATTAACCCTATGTCCAAGTTTCATGAACTAGGTCGATATACTTTTCTAAGTTATGATGTCATTTAAAAAACTCAACCTTTGGTTAAGAGTTTATGTTGACGCTGCCGTCTCCGTCAGAAAAGTGGTGCCTATAGTCTCGCTCTGCTAGCAGAAGAGAAAAAACCATGCCCTTTTTTCAATCATTTTTGGTAGTTTGATTAGTGGTCCCCTCCCCCCCCAAAAATGAGAGGATTTCAATTGTTAATACATCTTGATTAAAATGTCATTCAAATTAAAATCATTCTTTTGAAAATAACAATTTCTGAGTTCATTGTAAAAAAATAGTCAAAATTTTGAAATACTTTTGTAAAAAAAGTTTCCCTTATGAATTTTGACGATGCCGTAATTGGTCTCCCATTTCAGTGGTTGCGAAAATCAGCTCAAACAACATGACCATGTAAGTAGTGGTGAGTGAAATCGCATTTTCTAACTAATCATTTATGCGAAAATCAATCAATATTTATGTTTATCTAGCAAAAAATCAACTTATCCCAATTAAAGTAGGGTCTTTAACGAAATGCGTGATCGCCCATTTGCTTCATGTTTTGGAGCAGCATCACTTGTACTGAAAGTGGAAATTAAAGCTGCAAAATTTTCAATTTCGTCCAGCCTATACTCACATGATACATAGGCACACTCCATGGCTCCATGGAGAGTAAGCTATATACTGGCCTATGAAATGAGTTTGCCATGACATGTCGAATGGAGACAAATATGGAATTCTGGGCGCACTGCTTTAGTCTGGTATACCCAGTGAGTAGTTTTGTGTCCGGACAGACAGGTTGTGTGTCCAGACGATTGGTTTTAAAGTTAAACAACTACTTGGAAAGCAAGCAGAGTTTCATCAACATTTAGTATGATGGTGGTCCCTACCTAACGATTTGAGTTAAGATTAAACATGAATTTCTTTTTATTTCACAAAATCTTTTAGTTGATAAAGTTCCTTACATCATTATGAGTTAGTGTGCCAAATATCTCATGAAAATTTGAACCAAATATATTATTTTCTTGGAAAAAACCTCGGGCAGTCTTTTCCAGATTGAACAATAAAATGGTGCCCCATGTCTGTGCACCCATTTACTTTGCACGCAAATCAGGGATTTTGATGACAAAGGCTGCATTTTTGAGGCCGTCACAAGATGGTTCATTATTTTTCCACAAAGTTCATTATTTTTCCACCATTTTGAATCAGATTTTTTAATGAATATCTGTCCATGTATTGCATTTGTAAAGTTTGTGTTTGTTGCCAGATACACATGTGCGCGGACAAGTGAGAATGCGCAGACTGGGGGAACTTGCCATACGAAAAGTTGACAATATCATAGAGAACAAAATTGAAGAAGATTACAACCTTTGAATTCATATTTCTTTGGTGTAATCCAAAGACAAAAAAGAAGGCTTCCAAATCTAAGGCAGTATCCGGACCCTAACCCTAAGAGCTTCGGTCTCTGTTAAATTGGTTGTTCCAATGAACTGCGTAGGCTCCACTCACCAAATACAGAGACCGAAGTTCTAACTCGATCTGTACAGGGACTCAATGGCATATGTTTATGTAATAAGTTCAGATAAACCAAGAAAGTGGGAGCTGCGCGACAGCCGAAGTAAATCACTGTTTTTGTCCTTTTAAGTTTATCATTTTCCTGTTTTGGTGCATTTCAGGCCAACATGGAATAATATTCTTTATTTTGGTCCAGTTTTTTTTATATATTTTTATGAAATAAAGACAAAAATCAATGAGACCTGTCAGGGGGATTTTCCATTGCCAATCTCCTGATGGCGGCTGCACGATTGTGAGCTGTCTGTGTACGAGAGGAGAAATATAAAAAAATAAAAATGTTAAAAAACTCCTCGAAATAGACGGCTGCCAGCTGTCTAAGTCACAGGCAGATCAAATTAATCACACTAGTCACAGATTTTTTAACCTTGCTTGAAAACAGTCTGTTACAAGCCTTGAAATAAGCGGGCGCTGAGCGCAAATTCGCGCTCATAAAGCCATCAGTTGCGCCCATAAAGCCCCAAAATCATCAAAATTTTGACGACCGGGCGCAAATATTTTCCAGGTAATTGCGCCCGCCGTGAGCAGTGAAGCCATATCATACATGTACATGTAATTTAAATATCTGAAAAGCCAAAATCAAGTAACTTTCAATTTACGATAAACACAGTTTAAAATTGCCAAGTGCGTGTTTTTTTCTGTACCATAAAAAGTGAGCTACGTCCGTCTTTTTTTCCTGTAATACATGTGCGCGCGTGCTTCCGGTAGCGGTTTTTCCATACTTCACCATGTGCAATTTCTAATGCACACATTTCCAATTGGGATATCACAATTCTGCGATAAAGTAATTCGAATTGCACAGGAGATAAATCCCTGTTCACAGCATTAGATGTGCGAGTCTTTTATCCTCACAGTCGCCGACTTTGCTTGTTAAAACGGAGCCTTAATAATAAAAAATCACTTAGCTTATAGTTGTGAATTGTAGCTTTTTAATTTCTTTCTTGGAGAGGGGTAAATATCAGACAATAAATCATCAAACAAGGCTCCATCTAAAAAAAAAAAATAGGACGCCGCCGTGCACTTGAGTGTGGTGTTAGCTAGCCTGTTTGAGCTCATAATCTCTGCCAGAGCTCTGGGTGAGAATTCTATCAGTAATGGCCTAAGTGATGGTGATTTTCTGTTTCAGATAGAGTTTAGATTTCATGTTAATTTTTGAAAGCTGTCAAAAAACTTTATGATTTCTTCATTGTGATGAATATTTAAGTTATTAATGAATACATTTTCACCAAATTTAGACTCTCCAAGAGTGAAAGGCATTTTCTGTGGAGATCTGCGTTTTCAAATAACTTGTGAAAAACTTAAGGTACACTTGTACATGAACCTACAATACTCAAGATACATGTAGGCCTACATAGCCTGTTGCTACATTTATATGTGCTGGAATTTGAATAGACTGAGTTAGATATTGATTTCATTTCTTCATTTCTTTAGCATAATTTATATGCAATCCAAGTGCACCTCACAATCACACACAAACACTCACCCACACCCATGATTCTAACCATGAAAAAACCTTAAAAATTATTTATTTTTTTCTAAATTTATTATTTGATCTGAATTCTCTCTTTCTCCATCTCTCTATATTTTCATTTTATTCATTTATTTAGATTTTTTTTTTTTTTTTTGGGGGGGGTTCGTTGATCGTGGTTCATTAAAGATGAAAATAAATTAGCCCATGTGTGTGTGGTTGTAAAGGGGATGTGGAGTGAGAGTGTCAAAACACACTTAAACATTTAAATCTGATTTCTTAAATGTTTGAATAAGCCTAATACTTAGCATATGCTATTCATGTACGAATTAAAAAATTACAGGAGCTGTGCTTACTATAAACAAATTTGCGGTGTGGTTCACCGTTATATATATATATATATATATATTTTTAATTGCCCCCGGTTCCTGTAAAAAACCTGTGAGCCGGGGGCAATTTAAAAAAAGAATTGCCCCCGGCTCACAGGTGCTTATTTCAAGGCTTGGTCTGTTAGATCTAATCCCTTTCGCAGCTTATTCTGGATGCTAAACTTGGGAAAGAGAAAAAAAAATGCAACAGATGGATTTTAGCTGTCTTTTTGTGTGATTCAGTGATGTGACGAGAGATGCCAGTGGGTAGAGAAAAAAATAAGGAAAAAAAATAAATTAAAAAATAAGGAAAGTAAAAGCTTGGCACGCTGACCCATGAATCATTTGCGGTTCGCTTGATGCGTTAACATTGTAGGGTGCCCATTTGTATGGTACAAGATACAGACATTTCAATACTAAGAGATGTGATTTAGGACTAAATAAAGAAAATATCCCTCTACCTTTTCACAAAATTAAAAGATAATAGCCTACATATTTTCTGCTAGTTGACCTGTAATTATGGAATATCATCTTAAGGTCATTTCCATTCATATCCCTGCATGCATGTGAACACTGACCTGAATAGAATAAAATTTTCATGCGGGCAGTTTTGGAGCAAATCTAAAACTTTCATTCTCTTGGCCTTTGCATGTTAGGCTTGCATCCACACAAATTCAAGTCTTTGACTTTGTATCAAGTTTGCAGTTCACAACTTCCAGATGCATGACATATCCACATAAATCTAAGTCCTTTTATAAAAAAATAAATGCAGAAAATTAAACGAACAGCGAGAAAGAAATCTCACGATCGCAAGTAAGAAACCACGCCGCACAACTGACAAGCGGTCCAAGCGGATACAGGCTAAAAGGCTTCCCCGCATACATAGACACAGCAATTTCCGCTCAAAAACAGCTGCAAAATCCTAGCGCGCGGATCGCATGTGTTACAAAACAGAATGCGAGCGCTATTAACTTCAATGCAATGCGTTTTGCGAGCACTTTATAAAAATGAAAGATGAGAGACGGAGAAAAAGGGGAAAACCGGAAATGTTTACGTTACACAAAATGAAAAAAAAGAGGTAAAAAATAAGGATCAAAGATTGAAAGAAAAATACAGAATTCCGTAAAATTAAAAAGACGGAAAACTGACATCCCTGCATGACCTGACTGTGTGTTCATGTATGGATTTGTTGGTGTTGTTGCAAAACTTCTTCCCAAAATTCAATCATGTCAATGCCTATCCCTCCCCATGCTCCCCGCCTGGGCCTGCTTGGGCTTGGCTTTACGAAATTATGTTCCTAATTTAATTTAGACTCTTCTAGTACTTACATTCATTTAAAGACAAATTGACTGCCGTGTACCACTGCTGTCATAGTAGCTTATCAGGTAACTCTTCACTCTGATGCAAATGAACAAGAATCCTCTTCACGTCACATACGTTGTTGATGTTGATACTAGTCCTATGCCATATGTCTCCCTTAGTCCCAATTGCATTTAATTTGTGTTTGTAAATAATTGCTGCGCTGCGATATCCCCTCCCATTGCTATAAGTAATTCGTCGTAGACGGCGGTAGTTAAATATTGAGGCTTTTGGGTATCGATGGGCTCAATATCTATCTATCTATCTATCTTTCCATTTATTTATTCATTTTTTATCTATCTATCTATCTATATATCTATTCAATTATTTATTACAAAATGAATAAAATGTTTGAGATTACATTGATAATAAAGTATATAATACGTAAAGTATCCAATGTACATACATAGGTGCGATAACATCGGCCTATAGATATAGAACTATGATTAGTTGAAACACCTTATAGTCAGGTCCAGATTTTAGAAAATGTGCTCAGAAAAAGTGCTTTAGGCATTTTGTGTTAATGCTGATTTATCAATTGCTTTAAGGTAATTCAGGGGTGCTGAACCCAAAAATGCTGTTTGCCAAACTTGATTCCGACGTTTTCATCCTCAAATCGGCAAAAAACAAAATGACGGCATTTTTAATGCAGTTTCCCATATTAAACGATTTTTATGGGTGATTATATCTAAAAATTGGGATCTATGCGTTATTTTTTATACCCAGGGTTGCAAACATAATGTGTCCGATTGATTCGTCAGTCATCTTTAATTCCAAGATGGCTGCTATGATTCACAGCTGCTTATGATTGATAAATATTATGGCAAAATGTTTGATAATTTGGGGCGATGCTGGCATATTCACATTGGATATCTTTAACGTGTACGCCATTTTTTTCCTAGCCTGCATAGCAGAAGCAAGACATGGACCCCGCTTTTCCGACGGCGGCGGCGAAGTCAACATCAAATCTTAACCGAGGTTAAGTTTTTGAAATTTTATAACTTTTAGGGTTTAGATGTTTAGTTCATGAAACTTAGGCATATTAGGAATAAACAAAGTCTATTGACACAGGTTATAGTTACAAAACGTTGTCAAGGTTACCTGGAAATCTAACATAGCGTCCACAACGGCAGTCGTTGTACCATCAATTCCAAAAATCAAGTAAATCCTCAAAATCAAAATAATCAAAAAGCTTTCAACGCAAATAATGAATCAGGACATGTTTACAAGAAAGAAAGTCAGTGAGTGTGTCAGAGAATCCAAGATTACCTTCCAAAAATGGCGTCTAATGGACGTTGTTACTTTGAAATGGTCCAAATTCATATAATATCCACCTGGTAGAAATAAATTTGGGGTCTACCGAGAATAAAATAAAACATATAAAAACATCATGAATCCAAAGGGAAAATTACATGTACATTGGAAACATTTCAAGGTTTATCAGTGGTGCAGTTTTGCCTCCCAAAAATAATGATGGCTTAAAAAATAGTTGCTATTTCTTAAAAATCTGGCTGCAAAGTTCATATACATACTATCTACCTACAATGTAAAGACATTTCTGGGCCTTTCTCATGATTTCAAGGGTCGATATAGGTGAAGACAGATGTCCATTTTGTCAAAAGATTGAAGAACGCTCCAAAAATTACATTCAAATTGGCCACCATTATTACAAAAATGACAATACTTCATATTCCATCTATTGCCACTGTTTTGGTGTCTGTGTTTCTAAGACTCATGAAAATATGTTTTACAAGAATTAGTGAATAATTAGGTGGTGGTGCACCAATAAGTAAACATCCAAAAACAAACTTTGAAAAATAAGGTTCACTTTCACCTAAAAATTTCCATAATTCACAGATAAGTATTTCAAGACACGTCATTTTTGTGCTCAGGACTATCCTATATGGTTTCATGATGAGAGGACAACAGTCATTTTCACGCAATTTTAGAAGTCGCTTTGGACTTTTTACGACGAAAAGGAAACTGACCATCTTTTTTATTAGTTCCGATTTATTATTTCAGCCTTCAAACCACAATACATGTAGTGTAGATTTTGTTCACCTAATTATGACTATGTTTAGCCGATGGAAGTCTTTTAAGACTCACTTTGAAAGCCAACTTTAAATAATAGGAAAAATGGACCGCTTCATACCATTGTAACTAATCCAAAAGTATTATTCAACCCTTGAAACCATACACTCTAAAAAATGAAGTGCTAATTCAGCTGTTAAAGAGCGTGTATAGTGGCTGCACTTCGGAGTGCTGATTTGTCTAATTCAAATTTGAACGAGAAAAATCACCACTCCGAAGTGCAGTCACTATACACGCTTTTTAAGAGCTGAATTAGCACTTCATTTTTTAGAGTGTAGTGTAGACACCAACATCATATTTCCCAAATGGATTTTAAATAGATTATGTCAATTATTGAGTATTAGTCTCCTTAATTGGAAGCCATTTTGGATTTTTAGACCTACAGGACCATTGATTGCCCTTGTAACTTATTCTAATGTATTACTTGACTATTAAAACCACGGGTTAGACAACCTACATGTAATCATATACCTCAGGCGGATATTATTAAAACAAACTATGACAGTTTTTATGTAACAATAGCCATTTTAGACCCCCAATTTTGGAAGCCTTTTTTGGATTCTTGGACATGCTGGATCTCTGACTGTCCTTGTAACTTGTCCTTATTTATTACTTGACCCTTTAAACCATGGGTATAACACCATAATCATAATTATAACCCGGGCTGATAATAAACAAACTATGTCAGTTTTCTGGTGAGAACGGCCTATATAGACTCCATTTCGTCGGCCTTATGCCAAAAGGTCCTTAACCCGATTTTAGGGGTTCTGAATATTTTATAATAAATTTAACACATTTCATGTAAAACTTAATAACTTAACACGTTTATCGAAATTGGCTTCAAAAGCAAAAAAACGACCACAAACTTTTGATTATTAGAAAGGCCAAAACCTTTATAAACGCCATTATCTCGGAATGGCCAAAAGCAGTTAAGGCCCTTTTGGCATAAGGCCGACGATTTTTGGAAGCCATTATGGATTTTTGGACATAATGGAACTACTAACTGTCCTTGTATCTTGTCCCAATCTAATACTTGACCTTTTAATCCATGCGTCATACTAAAAAATCATATTCTCCAGGCGGTTATTAAACAAACTGTCGGTTTTCAATTAACGACAGACATTCTATACTCCATTTTAAATTTGCAAACCATCCTGGATTTTTTAACATGGAGGACCATAGACTGTCTTTTTACTTAATTGTTCCAACGTATTTATTGACCCATTAAACTATGGGTTAGACACCAACATCATATGCCCAAGGCAGGTATTAATTAAACTATATGTCGGATTTGGGTTTTTTATAGATAACAACAGCTATTTTAGACTCCAATTCTGAAAGAAATCTTGGATTTTTTGACATAGTGGGCTGTCGACTGTCCTTGTAACTTGTCCCGGTATACTTCTTGACCCTTGAAATTACCAATGAATACAACCCAAATAAAAGACACTAAAATACGTAAAAGATGAAATATGAATTTTTAGACCATGGCAGCCATTTTTACGCAATCTTGGATTTTCAGGTACCCTGGAGTGCTTATGTTCCCTCTTTCCCTTTTCGCCTTCCTCCATTGAATACATGTATGCACCGGAAAAGGTGTCTAGGGTAGATAAAGCGCTTGTTATTTTAATTTTCAGTTGATGGCGGCCATCTTAGACGCCATCTTGAAAATAACCACTTTCCCGGATACGGATTATGGTGGATTTTTAGTATGTTATTTTTGAGATCAAATAGTACCAAAAACCGTTGACAAACATTTTTGTTACAAATTTTGGGGGTCAGAATAGAGTAAAAATGGGTGTAGAATGGCGGCCATTTTGTTTTTGCCAATTTGAGGATTTTAACATCAAAATCAAGGTTGGCAAACAGCAAATTTGGACTCAGCGCCCTCAAATTATGTTAAAACACTTCTCAATTCAGCATTAACACGATTTGCCTAAGGCAGTCTACTTTTCTCAAATCTGGACCTGACTATTAACCTAAATTTGCATCACTTAAGACAACAAACAAACAAAATAAGAATATCATTAGAATAAAAAGAACACAATACAAAAGACAAAATAAAGGATAGTCTTACCCAACAAAAAGTTGATTTAAATAAAAAAAGAGAAAAATCCAACAAGCATACCAATGAAAATTTAATCAAATCGGATGAAAAATAAGAAAGTTATGTTATTTTAATGTTTAGCTTAATTTTACACAACAGTTTATCAGCACATCCTGCAGGGTCTCTATGCAAATGAGGAGGCTGATGCCGTCACCCACTCATTATTTCTTTTGTATTTTATTAAACGAAATATGAAATATTATTATAATTTTCTTCTCATTTTAATGTGAAAAAAGATTTATACTTCCCTGAATATATGGAATTGCGCATTGTTTTAACATTTTATGGTTAAATCAAGTTGATCCTTATTGTCAAATTTATAAAAATTTCAATATTGTATAATTAAAACAATAAAAAAAAAACACACAAAAGAAAGTGAAAGAAAGGGACCGTCACCAACTCTTTCATTAGCATGTCACGGAGTTCTGCCTATAACTATTTTGTGAAAAATAAAGTAAAACTTTGCAATGTCATAACTTTCTCATTCTACATCCGATTTTGATGAAATTTTTAACATTATGCTTGTTGGATTTTTCTCTATTGATTTAAATTAACATTTTTCTGGGGTGGAATTGACCTGTAAGGGAGAGGGGAAATAAAAATTAGAACAGAAACGGTGAAAAACTCACCGTGATATTGAACAGTCAATATTTCCTTTACAAAAAAAAAACAATGATGTATTATTCCTCATGTCATTCTGGACCATTGCTTTAAACAAAATTGTGAAAATTCTAAATATGATGGATTTGAAGAAATTGAATATTGCACTTTCATGTTTTCTTATAAACAAAATCTCTTGCCGATTTCCCTAAGAAAATTGTTATTTTCTATTAAACACATTATTCCATAAGAAATGCTCGAAATATTCACATCCCACTGTGACAGTAACATATACTTGCCTTTTAAAAACATCATATTTTTTATTAAGGACCGGTTATTTGGAAATCAATCCCTTCCCATATTCAATTTAGCCTTTCGGTATCTGTTTTGAAAACGAAATACAAAACATTTTAATCGTCAAATTTTTAGACTTATTTTTGACTCTCTCACTCCATCCCATCCACTCTAGTTTTTAGTGTAGGTTTTTTTTTGTTGGGGGAGGGGTTACCTGTATTTGTGATTTTCTTGTATTTTATGTCTATAATTTTTTGTTACGGGTTGACCTATCACAAGGTATTATTCATTTTCGGTCATTTTCCTCCTTATTTTCATTTATTGTTTGATGAACATTTGCTATTTTTACATCGTCATTTATTGTCTATGTTATGTATTTTTTTGTTTTATCTGATTTCTTGAGGAGAAATACATGAAACTGAAATTAAAACTGATGTAGTCATAGTAAATTAACGTTTCACGAAAAAAATGATTAAAAAAGGTGAAAAAATCGTAATAAAAACATCATGTTGTCACACTCATTATAATGTATATCAATTTTCACAAAATACTGCATAACTTTAAAATTCATAGCTTTGTTATCTGTTATCAGATTTTGATGAGATTTACAGAGGATTGCCCGGAAAATTTTACTCTATTTATCCGGATATTTATTTATACAGATAGATCTCAACCAGGAGTAAAAGGTTTTAAATCGTTGACGTTCAGCCACGAGAGGTTCTGGGCACCGGCTCCGCCAGCACCCCTCCAGCATAGCGCTGGCATACAGATGGAAGGTATTGAGCCCCCCCCCCCCGAAAAAAAATGATTTCACCGTCTTAAATTTTGAAAGTATGTTTGGGTGGGGGGGGGGGAAATGGGGTAGGGTGTCAATAAACGTGTAATTTTTTTATGCCATCTGATAAAGAGTTTCATGGAAATGATCACAGGTCGCATTTTACTGATTCATGGTTCTATTGATCTCTAATTGGACAACCACCGCTTGCCTCCAGGGGCCCGTTGCAGAAAGAGTTGCAATCGATTGCAACTCTAAAAATCATGCGCAACTTGATTTTCAACCAATCAACAGCGCGCATTTGGGACTTGCGTTTGATTTTTTGACTTGCGTTTAAACGCAACTCTTTCTGCAACAGGCCCCAGGACAATTAAAAATAAAAGTAACCAAATACAATGACATTCTATGAGAACCATCCCGTTAGAGACAACTCTGGAAAAGGAGGCAAACTATAGACCGAGTACTAGTATAAGGCCTCTGAAATTCAGGGCCCCTGATACACGTGCGTCGGGTTTGAGGCCGCCTCCGACGCCGGCCTTAGAGTAGCCTTTACTCCAGCAACTTGGGTGGTGATACACATAGGCCTACTCTGAAAGAGGACTATGGGGAGGGGTAGGGGTGATAATAAAATGCGCGTATTCTAGGTGCTTTCAGCCCCCCCCCCCCCCCGGGTAGGCGAAAAGGGGGCGCCAAAAAGAAGAAGAATGTGAGGAAAATAAGAGGGGGAGAAAAGAGGAGGGAAAGAAGAAGATAAAAAGAAAAAAAAGGAAAGAAAGAGAAAAAAAATAAGAAGAGGGAAGGGGACTCCGAATTGATGTTTGACTTAGGGGCGCCGAATTGATGTTTTACTTATAGGGGCACCGAATTGATCTTCAACCTAGTAGGGATGTGCCGAATTGATGTTCGACATAGGGGGGGGCACCGAATTGATGTCCGACTTTAGGGGCGCGCTGAATTGATGTTTTAGTAGGGATGCCGAATTGATGTTCGACATAGGGAGGCGCTGATTTGATGTCCGACCTATAGGGGCGCGCCTGATTGATGTTCGACATAGCATAGGGGCGCCGAATTGATGTTCGATATTTAGGAGCACCAATTTGATGTTTGTCCTGAGGCGCCAAATTCATGTTCAATCTTATGTTCAAATTCATGATCAGCTCGCGCTTGGCGCTCGCATAAAATGTTGAGATAACCCCCCTTCCTGATTACCAAACGTGCTTACATACTTTCCAAATTTGAGGCCATTCATGGATACTTTTTTCATGAAAACATTAAAAAAAAGTGGTCTTCAATTGCCCTGGCGGCAGTGGTGTAACTACCGGCGGGGGGGGGGCACGTGCCCCTAATCGGTTGACAAAAAACGGGGACAAGGATAAAAAGAGGAAGAAAGAAATAGAAACGTAGTGGGGAGAAAAAATTGTATCAATATATCATTTTTTATTAATCCTGTTTTACTAAAACATCGATCATCCCATTTTCAAGTCCATATGCACCAAATATATTTCCTCGCACTTCCAGTTATCATTGTTTTATGTAGTGACATATGCTTCCTTTTCATGACTGTTTAAAGTGATCGCCCCCTTTGAAGGTCTAAATATGGATCATTTCCAGTCCGTATTTACCTTCGCATTAGTGAGATATGTCTGCTCTTTATGAATTCCAACAAACAGTCCTTAAAATGTCCCCTTTTCTGGTCTGAATATCAAAATATCAAGAATTTTCAGCTCGCGCTTCGCGCTCGCATCATTTTGGTTAATATGGCCTTGCTGGATTCCTAAGGTTAAACCTTGTAATGGCAATCTTCGGGTCTGAATTTAAAAAAAAATTCAGCTCGCGCTTTGCGCTCGTAATATTTGACTAGTGAGATACGTACCATGTTCATGATTACAATGACTACGAAAGATTCTTCACGTGTTAAGGTGTAATTCTAACAAAAGAGCGCTTGGCGCTCGCAGTAGACGACAATGGAGAGATAGGCCTATGTATCCTCTTTATAAATTCATAAAAAGAGTCCTTAAAATGTCCCTGATTGGCATGATTGGGGTCAATATATACAAAAATGCCTGCTCGTGCTTCGCGCTCGCATTTTATGTTTAGTTAGACAGATACGAATGATTAAAAAAATTGCTTACAATTTCCCCTTTTTAAGTCTGAATGTAAAAACAAAATTCAGCTTCGCGCATGCGTTATTTGATCAGTGAGACATCGTTTTAATGGCACGGTCCTTTATTTTTTATGAATTTATTTGTCTCTATTAGGTCGGTATATCTGGCTATCAAGAGCGCTTTGCGCGCCCACTAGGTGACTAAAAAAATTTGCTCGTACCCCGCCCCACCCTCCATGCCGTAACCCACGGCACGCCACTGCCTGACGGGAGGGGGGGGGGCGCCATCTTCCAAAAGTTCACAGGGGCGCTAAAATCAGGTCGGACAAGGAAAAAAAATCTTCAACCACAAATAAAGGATTTCGTACAAGCAACAAAAGTTCAAAGGAGCGGGCCACTTGTGGCTCGTCAGGGATCAGTTGTAACTCGTCGGGGGGGGGGGGGTAGGGATACGTCTCCTTCATGGGCTGTGACTTGTCAGGGAGGCAGTCTGCCCCCCCCGTAGGTACGCTAATGGTAATGCCCCTACAATATACAAATAGCGAATAGGCATGAGTGCGATGGTGCGAGATTTCGCATGAGGTGAAAGAAAGATGCTCTATTCAACGAGGCGTTAGCCGAGTTGAATAGAGCATTTCTTTCTTTCACCGAATGCGAAATCTCGCACCATTGCACGAATTAGAATATTCGCTATTTGTGTTGTACAACGCCTCGGAATCTAGCGAAAATATGAAAAAAAACAAAAGTTTTTCCCTCCAGTAATCTATGAAAAGGGAGCAAAAATATTGAAAGCGAAAAGCAAAATCCCACAAGCCGGGCCCACAAGCGCACATGATCTTGGACAGCATTGCGCATTTAGCCAGCGGGCTGTACGCGCATTGTTACCTTATTCAATGAAATCGCATTGTGACGTCACCTCCTAAAGCCGTGCAATGGTACATTTTGGACGGTACATTTTGGATGGTACGTCTTTGTGTGCAACGGTACGAATGTGTGACATTCAGCCTCCCATTTGATCGCGTACAACAAGCTAAGTAGGCGTTGTACAACATGCAATGGTCATGCAATCACATTTCATGGTAATCTTCTATTGATCTCTTGGACACCCATCGCGTGCCTCCAGGGCAAGTAAAGAACCACATAACCAGTGGCGGATCTACACAGTCTTCTGAAGAAATCATTCATACTGTTAATTTGCTCAAACTTAACAGTGTGTAGATAATTTCACACTATGGTCACCTCCACCTCGGCAGTCAAGACACGGAGAGAGTGGTCTATGTGTGAATATCTTATTCACACTGGTAGTATCCCTAAATTAGACCTCAAAATAGCCAATCTGGAATGAAATTATTGGAAATGGTTTTTCAACTGATTTGAGTAGGTATGGGTGTCAACATTTACCCAAAAAAAAGTTTGGAGGAATACGGGTTGAGGAAAGCGGTTTTTTCAAGGTCAAAGGTCAATGACCTTTTCATATATACTGTATAATGATATCTTTTGCTTGTTTGTTTGCTTGAAATTTATTTCTGCGTTCCACATGTTCAACATAATACAACATAATCAATTACATAGATTTTACATATATATATATACATTTTAGACGCACCTATCATTTACAATCTCTTTCTGAATATAAAAAAGTATATGAAAAATATTATTTAACTAAATTTCAGAACGCAGGAGACCGTCGTCATGAGCGACCTGATTGATGTTGACGACGGCCTCAATATCTCTGAGATGGAAAGCCGCAGGTTGGTGATAATGGTGTCAAAATGCACAAATTTTTACCAGAATATCAAATAAAATAAAATTAAGTACCTAGCATGCACATTCACCGATAAAATTCAAGGTCAAAGCCTTTCAAAGGTCAATGACCTTTTTTACATTATATACCATACTGTATAATGGTATCTCTGAGATGATAAGGTACATGCTAGTGATCATGGTGTCAAAATGTACAGATTCTTACAAGAAGGTAAAATAGAATAAATGTGAGTACCTACAATGGACATTCACCAATAAAATTCAAGGTCAAAACTTTCAAAAGGTCAATGACCTTTTTACATTATATACATCATACTGTATAATGGTATCTCTGAGATGAAAAGGCGCAGGTTGGTGATCATGGTGTCAAAATGCACAGATTCTGATCAGAAGATCAAATAAAATAAAATTAAGCACATAGAATGCATATTCACCCATAAAATTTAAGGCCAAAGGTCAATGACATTTTATACATTTATACCATACTATATCATGGTATCTCGAAGATAAAACGGCGCAGGTTGGTGTTCTTACAGGAAGATCAAATAAAATGAAATTAAGTATCGACAATGCACATTCACCCTTAAAATTCAAAGACAAAGGTCAATGTCCTTTTTGACATTAGATAATAATAATGGTATCTCTGAGATAAAACACCGCAGGTTAGTGATCTTGGTGCCAAAATGCAAAGATTTGCACAAGAATCTTCTGAAAATGGGTAGGATAGGTCTAACTCTCATGTCACAGCTAGCATCATCTGAGAGCATTTCCAAATAGCAGAGGGATGATGATGAAGTGAAGGCCATCATTAGAGCTGCATGTATATCAGCTTCAACAAAGATGAATTCCCGTATTATTATTAATTACCTCTCATTGCGAGCTGCCAGAATCTCTTGAGATGCTAATGTTGCAGGACAAAACTTCATATCTGCTCTCTACCGTACGTCACCCATGATGCTATTTCTACTAGGTATCAGTTTGTACAAGGATCATTATTTGGTCCAGAATCACTGAGTGTTATCATGCACAAATTAGGCATATGATATGATAAAGAAATTCAAAAGGAGATAATAGCTTAAAAGTGCACATCCATTGACCTAACAAAACACCTACAGCACCACGTCCAGTTCTTGAAAATCAAGCTATGCAACATATCAGTAATAATAGAGACCCTGGTCTGACATCCCTTGACAGAACGTTATTAGGCTTTCATTGAATGGGCCAGCCAGATCAAAGTCCTGAAAATGTCAGAAGGTTTTCAAGAGTTTAATTACTCTTTGCTGAAGTTGAGATACTTAACTTCATTTACTATGACAAAAGCTGCAGCTCTAATGATTGCCTTATACATGTATATTAATATTTATTAACTTTTGACCTTTGACTTTGGATATCAAAGGTGAAGGTTAATTCTTTATGATTATTTTGTGCCTTTTCATCTTCTTGCAAAAATTGCTTTTTGACACCAAATCACCAACATGCAGCATTTTATTTCAGAGATACCATTATACAATATATAGCCTATGGAAATAGGCCTTTGACCTTGAACTTAATGGATTAATATGCATTCTGGGTACTTGATTTTATTTCATTTGATCTTCCTGTAAGAACCTCTGCATTTTGACACCAAGATCACCAACCTGCGCCTTTTCATCTCAGATATACCATTACACCGTATATAATGTAAAAAGGTCATTGACCTTTGAAAGGCTTTGACCTTGAATTTCATTGGTAAATGAGCACTGTAGGTACTTTACTTGATTTTATTTGATATTCTTGTAAGAATATGTGCATTTTGACACCAAGATCACCAACCTGTGCCTTTTTATCTCAGAGATACCATTGTACCGTATATGGCATATAATGTAAAAAGGGTCATTGACCATTGAAAGGCTTTGGCCTTGAATTTCATGGGTGAATAAGCATTGTAGGTACTTGATTTGATCTTCATTTAAGAATCTGTGCATTTTGACACCAAGATCACCAACCTGCACCTTTTCATCCCAGATATACCATTATACCGTATATGGTATATATTTTTAAAAAGGTCAATGACCTTTGAAAGGCTTTGACCTTGAATGTTTTTGGTTAATGTGCATTCTGGGGACTTAATTTCATTTTATTTGATCTTCCTGTAAGAACCTCTGCATTTTGACACCAAGATCACCAACCTGTGCCTTTTCATCTCAGAGATACCACTATATCGTATATGGTATATAGTGTAAAAAAGGTCATTGACCTTTGAAAGGCTTTGACCTTGAATTTCATCGGTGAATGAGGATTGTAGGTACTTGATTTTATTTTATTTTATCTTCTTGTAAGAATCTGTGCATTTTGACACCATGATCACCAACTTGCAGTATTTTATCTGGGAGATACCATGATACAGTATATTTAAAAAGGTCATTGACCTTTGACCTTGAAAAAAAGCACTTTCCCCACCCCGTATTCTTCCTAACTTTTTTTTTTGGTAAATGCTGACACCCATGCCTACTCAAATCAGTCAAAAAACAATTTCCAATAATTTTATTCCAGATGGTTACTAATTACGGGATACTATGGTAAAATACCTAGATGTAACAGTGGAAAGATAATTTCATACTGTGTGCACCTCGATATGTAAAGAGCCCTTTTTGAAGAGGTGGTTCACATTGCTAAAATGCTCAAATATAACAGCGTGTAGGAAATGTCACACTGTAAATACATCTGCAGTGTGAGTACGCACAGTGTGTTCGCATAGTCGAATAAATGAAAATATGTAAAAATGTGATTAAATTTTGAAAGTACTATACGTAGATCTACAAATCAAAGCGGGATATAAAACAAATATATCAGGCGTTTCCTTTGAAAGCATAGTGGGAATTATTAATCCTCGGTTGGACTGGCAATATTAAACTATTTTTCTTCGGGGCTTTGCCCATCGGAGAAAATAGTGATTGTCAGTCCAACCTCGGATAAATAATTCCGACTTAACTTTCCAAAATCCTGATATATTTGTATAATATAAATCCTACGTTATTTTTATCATTATTATTATTGTTTCGCACTGCGAACACACCTTGAACACACTTTGAATACATTGCGTGCCACACTACGAACACACTGTAAGCAACGTTTTTATTCCCAGCAGGAACTTGTCAGCACCATCAGAATTTGATAATAAAATGTATTTAACCCTATTTGCCGTGTTTACGATCCAACAAATTTCGACTTCATGAATTTGCTTCTGGCGACAGTCTAGAGTTTACAACCTAACAATGGTCATGATTGTAGCATTAAAACGCCTTATCATGCCTATATAAAATATCTGAGTTTCTGATATGCTTCTTATACATAAGGTATTTAATTGTCATTGAATTTTATTTCATCGTGTAGTTATAAAGTATGATATATTTCAGGAACATCTCCCCTTTCTCTCTCCCTTCGTAGTAGGCGAGGTTTTTCTTAAGGGAAAACATTCACGTCACGCATTCTTATAGTTATAGATTCTCTATTTCAGGAATGGTATCTTTCGGTTGATAATTTTGTGTATCCTTTTCTCATCATGAATTGGAGTTGCTCGCTTTGTTTTGTATTTTGCTATCTGGGTAAGTTATTTCTTACAATGCACAATCATTCATAATTATAGTGAAGTCCGGGAGTGAAGTGGGAATATTGGGACCCTTTGGGTAACTTACTACTTGTATATACACCCACTTCCATGGCTGTACACAACGGGGGGGGGGGGGCATCTGCCCCAATGAACTTCATATAAAAGTATTATGGAAATGAACAATTAAAGTAGAATACTTGCAGTTTAAATATATTTCAAACAAAAATTAAACTTGTTGACTGCTGACATCTGTAATTCCTATAGGACTTGTAAAGGGGGCGACCGGGTCCAGCATGTAATGGTTTACTCATAGCAATCTAAAATCTATGGTGAAATTAATAACGTTTCGCGTAAAATTAAAAAAATAAACGCTTAGAAGCTGGACCTGTATATATCGTTGACATTCGGATAATAGCTGCTGCAGTTATTCATGATAAACTACATGCAACCACTAGCGTACCTACGGGGGGCAGTCTGCCCCCCCCCCTTGACGAGTCAAAACCCATGCCGAGGACGTATCCCTGCCCCCCACCTGACGAGCTTGAAAGACCTTTTTTTGCCCCCCCCCCCCCCTGACGAGCTTGAAGACCCTTTTTTTTTTTGCTTGTCACTTTTTTTTCCTGGTACAATATCCTTTATTTGTGATTGAAGACCTTTTTTTTTTTTTTTTTTGCTTGTCAAATTTTTTGGCGGACGGTTTTTGCCCCCCCCCTGTGCCTGTGGAAAATCCTAGGTACACCACTGCATGCAACATAAAGACAATGACTAAAGAGATTGCACAATATGGTTGCATAATTAGCAAAGAGTCCGGTGATAAAAAATAACGAGGGTTACACTTCGTAATTCCGAAAGACATAAATTCCCTATACCTCGATGTTCGTTAATCCGAAAACGAAAAAGGGTTCGTTAATCCGAGCATTTGTGGCGTTATTCCGAAAACGAAATAAGGTTCGTTGTTCCGAAGGTTCGTTAATCCGAAAACGAAATAAGGTTCGTTGTTCCGAAGGTTCGTTAATCCGAAAACGAAATGAGGTTCGTAATTCCGAAGGTTCGTTAATCCGAAAACGAAATAAGGTTCGTTAATCCGAAAATTGAATAAGGTTCGTATTTCCGAAAATGAAATTAATTCATTTTGGGAACAAAAACGGTGTTGTCCTTGCAAAATAACATGATATTATGCAATAAAAGTAATAACGAACGATGATACATTGTGTGTGTTGTGGCCAAAGCATATATTGATTTAAGAATAGGCGCCCGGATCAAGCATACGCTTAATTTCGATTTTATCTGATCAATCGCTGCCCAAGCAAATGGTTTAAAGATGCAGGGGATTAAGTGTGTTGGTCGCGTGCGAGTAACCTCCAGATAATAGGATTTGTATTGGAGGGGATGTCATTTTTATTAAGAGCTCCTGAAAATTAGTCTAAAATGTATACTTTAAAAAGAGTATTTATTTTGAAAAAAAAAGGAATTTACCATTTTGGTTGTTATTCATTTTGGGGGTGCGAGTGCCCCCTGCTGTAACCCCCCCCCCCAGGTGGATCCAACTTTCGCCAATAGGGGGAGGGGCAAATTTTTTCACCCATAATTTCCACGATCAGCAACCTAAATTGATATTTGTTTGTTTGTTTCTTTGAAAGGGTAGTCCTAATAGCCAATAATCAGCTTTATTCTTATAAAATAAAGTAAATGTTTAATAATATCATAAGCACTTTTTAAATAATGCGAGAGCGAAGCGCGAGCTATATTTTATTTTTTTAAATATGATGGGCAATATGTTTGTGATCTTCAAAACAAGATGGCTATGTAACTAGATAACAGCTGCGAGCAAGAAGCGCGAGCAGAATTTTTAATTATAAGCTCTGACCTGATCCAAAAGGGACATGTTAAGGGATTTTCGCAGTTAGCAACAGTTAGCCATGAAGACGATACATGTTTCAACCAAGGGCGGCGGAACGTATTTTCCTGTGGGGGGGGGGGCAAAAAAAAGGTGCACTTATATGCCAAAACGGGCATTTTGGTGCAAACGGATTTTTTCACCATGAGATTATCATCTGTGTAAAGTTGTGTGTTTTGTAGTAATTAAGTTGAGCAAAGTTTTTTAATATATTTTTGACCGATAAAATATATATTAAGGTTTTATTTTTGCGATCAAGCGTAGCGAGCAAGTGGTATGGAAAAAACTCGATTTTGGGTCAATTATGGACCTAATTACTGTTAAAAGAGCATCCTTGTGAGATATTGCGAGCGAATCACGAGCTCAAACTTTGGAAATTTCATGTAATAATGATAATAATAACAATAATAATAATGATAATAATAATAATAATAGGCATTTATATAGCGCCATTTATCTAGAAATATTCTATTCCGAGGCGCGTTGTTATTATTATTATTACCCCGGCTTTAGCTCGAGCTGCCTTTCAGCGCTCATGCATTCAAGGAATTAATCCTGCCGGGTCGAGTGCAGCACAATGTGGATAAATTTCTTGCTGAAGGAAATTACGCCATTGCTGGGATTCGAACCCACGACCCTCTGTTTCTAAGTCAGAAGACTTATCCACTGGGCCACAACGCTCCACATGAAGGCCTAATAAGACATGATAATAATAATAATAATAATAATAATGATGATGATAATAATAATAATGTTATTATTTACCACTTCAGTTCTGAAAACTGTTCTCCTAGTGGGCCCTGCTATTATTATACCACGGCTTTAGCTGCCTAGGCTCCCAAAGGAAGGCATTTAATCAATAATTTCTTCATACTGGGTACCTATTCACTTCACCCGGGTTGAGTGCAGCACAATGTGGATAAATTTCTTGTTCAAGGAACCTACGACCCTCTGTTTCATAGTCAGAAGACAATTCCACTGGGCCACAACGCCCCACATAAAAAGTAAACATTCCGAGCATATTTTTTTAATCATGAAAAACGGATTAACATTGTTAACACTAGGCGTAAGGATCAATAAAATTTTATTAACATTTATATTCTTTATCACCATTTTAATTATGACCATCGTTTGGGATTAATATGATCATCATTAGTATTGTTTTTATTTTTATTACCAGCAGAAGCTCTTAAAACTGACATCCCCTCCAATACAAATCCTATTATCTGGAGGTTGCTCGCACGCGACCAACACATTTTATCCCCTGATCTTTCAACCATTTGCTTGGGCACCAATATTGCTCAGATTCAGGCGCCTATCTTAAATCAATACATGCTTTGGCCACAACACACACATGTATCACCGTTCGTTATTACTATTATTTCATAATATCCTGTTAATTTGCAAGGACAACACCGTTTTTCTTACCAAAATGAATTAATTTTATTTTCGGAAATACGAACCTTATTTAATTTTCGGATCAATTAACGAACCTTATTTCGTTTTCGGACTAACGAACCTTCGGATTAACGAACCTTAAGTTTCGTTTTCGGATTAACGAACCTTCGGAATTACGAACCTCATTTCGTTTTCGGATTAACGAACCTTCGGAATTACGAACCTCATTTTGTTTTCGGATTAACGAACCTTCGGAATTACGAACCTCATTTCGTTTACGGATTAACGAACCTTCGGAATTACGAACCTTCGGAACAACGAAGCTTCGGAATCACGAATGTACGCGAATAAAGAGAGGAATGCATGCCTTTGGACTGGTAATGTATACAAGAAAAAGAATGAAGATAGCGCACAAAGCATTTAGATCACAAAAAATGAAAACAATAGCTGTTGAGGAATGTTGGCGTTTGTATGTTATAATTATAATGTAAACAAAATTAATTTCAGTTAAAAGACAAATCTAGAATTTTGTACAAAAGCAAAATATTTTTGCTCAGATTTCTTTTAGAGATTGTTAGCGAGGCTTATAAGATCATTGTGTATTCCAAAATCTAGGGTCCTTCAAAAATAAACGTTTTTTGGGCATAAATGCTTTAAATGCGGCGATCGAAAATAATCCAAGTATCTAGATGGATATTTATGAATTGTACTGATTTTGGTAAACGTATCCTTAAAATAAAGGTTAGAATACCAGAATTATATTTAAAAATAAAATTCACGAAGCTGAAATAAAAGGTGATCTTTAATATTCAAGATGCAACGCCAAGAAGAGGGAATACACCTAAACGCGAATGCGTGCAATGCACAAGATACGAACGATTCTCTTATAGTAATATTTTTTATGCGAATATTATGTGAGTTGCCCCAAGCAAGAAGGCCTTATAATTTATTCAAATATGGTTAAGAGAAGAAAGCAACATGAACAAAGATGACTGTAATATGCAAGATCATTGTGATTCGTATAAGTTTGTTGATTATTTGTGCAGATATACTTTCAATATGCAATTTCCAGGAAAGTTTATCGTCTACTAGAATGCCTAGAAAATTTGGTACGAAAGACTTGTTCTTTATATACATGTTTATCTTGATTATTATACATATTAAGTTTCCTTGTTTTATTGATTATAATTATATCAAGATGTATTAACAAAACTTATTGTAACTGATTGTTGGAAATGGAAAATAAATGAAATGAATTGAATTACAGGAGTATTTTAAAATGAGGCTATTTACTAAACCATATGTAATTCGTCTTCTGAAGATTCAAGATTTATTAATCCTTATCGACTAGAATATGTTTTGCAACTCTGCATTAATAACATAAAAACAACAACAATAACACCATCTGTTTGCTAGCATCATCAGCAGAGGAAATGAATGAAAGAGACTTATCAGACATATGATGGAAATTGTTTTCCTAAAGAATAATCAATAATTGACCTAATAGGCTATACCTTACAGGACACCACACGTTATATATAACTAGTTTTGTTCCAAAAGGAGCTAAATCCATTTTTGGTATTTTTTCTGAAAATCAAGGTCTTTAATTCACCACTTTCCCTTAGCCACTGCTGTTTTATTTTGATATATATGATAGTACTAGCATTTTGGATTTATTAAATCATGATTTCAAAAATCTAGCATCCATTATCATTTTTTTAAAAGAATTTTTGAAATTATATTTGGCATGGATTTAGCTCCTTTTGGAACAAATCTTAGAAAAATGTCAACTTTTGCCAATTTAAACATGTTTGATATTGGAAATTGAACACGAAAGGCACATAAATACGGCTGGCAGAGTACATTTCACAACTTTTCTGATATTTATCCATTGAAAATTACAAAAAGAAAAACAAATGATATTTTGTCCTCTTTTGTAGGGACGGTGACTTTTCGATATCTAATCCCAAAAGGAGCTAAATCCAAAAATATTCATAAAAATTGTAAAATTCTGTTATTTTCATCAAAATTTGCACTGATGGATGTTATTATATCCACCACATGTACCATAAAATTGAATGCATAACTTTATGTAAAATAGGAAATCTAACAAATTTTAAATAACCGTACAGTGGATTTAGCGCATTTTGGAACAAAACTGGTTTGTATTTAGCTCCTTTTGGAACAAAAACTTGCAATCAATTTTTGACAACTTTTCAAAAAGAATTTAAAATGCGATATGTTGCATTTGATTCCTACGTCTAAGATTTATATATTTGTATTTTTTAAATCAAATTTGGTCAAAAGTGGATTTAGCCCCTTTTGGAATCAAACTTTTCATATTTTAACTATTCAACTCCTTCCTCGACTTTTCCTAGCTCTTTGACACGATAAATCATAAAATTTTATTTTATTAGAGCTAATGAAATAAAAAATTTATGATTTATCGTTTCACAGAGCTTGGAAAAGTCGGGGAAGGACGAATCAGTTGAAAAGGCCGCAACTTTCTCAATATAATACATTGGAAATAGGGACCGCAGCAGCGGGGGGAGGGATGAGCTTCAGCCCCCACTCTTTTCCAAAACCGTGTACAAAACGTAAAAATTAACATAATTATGATTGTGATTTTTTGCATGGTCAGCTCCCACCCCCCCCCCACTTTGAAAACCGTTCCGCGGCACCTGCATGGGGAGCGTTCCATCAATATTTTCATCCGACAAGTTGTCAGATCTGACATCTTTCCATGATTTTGATTGACAGAGGCACTGTTCCTATGGTAACTGTCGGATAAAATGGGACTTGTCGGATAAAGAAGGCATGAACGGTTCTACTTTTGCCTTAACTAACATGAAAGTTATCTCCATTTCGTATATTCTCCAATCGGTCCAACATAATTTTATTCAGGGCCCTGGGACGATTTTTTTTAGTCGGGGTGCTGATGTAAATTTGAAAAGCAAAAAAAAAAAAAGATTTCGCTGTACAAAATAGAGATCATATTTGTTCCGAGAAATTATTTGTAAAATAGAAAAAAAAGGGCGGGGATCAATACAAAATGGAGGTCTAATTGATCTCGGCAAATTTGAAGAGCAAAAAAAAAAGGAAATTAAAAAAGGTTTCAATATAAAATTAAGGTCACTTTCTTGTATTTTATGTTTTACGTGTACCTGGGTCTTTTAAAGCCGTTAAAGCGCCTTTTTTTTTACTGCAATGGGCCTATTTGTTTTTCTGTACGTATACACTGTATAGGACATTA
The DNA here is from genome assembly GCF_018143015.1 of Lytechinus variegatus. Classification (NCBI taxonomy): domain Eukaryota; kingdom Metazoa; phylum Echinodermata; class Echinoidea; order Temnopleuroida; family Toxopneustidae; genus Lytechinus; species Lytechinus variegatus. The sequence continues at coordinate 8,743,687 of NC_054754.1, read as the reverse complement.
TAACCAACGTTTCATAAAATGATTTTTTTTCGACCGTCATATAAATCAGCTCTGTTTTCTGGATAATCTGTCATTTTCCTCAGGTATTGCAGATGAAATGATTGCACTTTACATATTTTTTGCATACGGACAATGGATTATAATTGCATAAACGGATTACGATATCTCCATACTATCTAAGGCCACAGCACACCTTACGACTGCTCGCGATCCGATTTTGGAACAAATCGCATTTTGCTCATTTTCTGAAAATGTGAATGGAACATATCATATTATTTGAGGTTTAGATTCCTTGAACCAATACTAATATAACCATTTTGAAAGATTACAAACCTTTATTTTGAAGTAAAGGCCAAATTTTGTTTCAAATCGTAGCCAATCGTACGACTGCTATGACGTCATTACGACTAGATATTAAATTCCCTTTTATTCTAAGAAGGATGATAGCACAGTCACAGATTTGAAGACAAGTATTCGTATGATTCAGAACATTACACAGTAAGATATTCCATGTCTCAATGTTAGCATCAAATTCTACATTTTATTCTGAAATCGGGTCACAGACCAATCATAAGGTGTGCGGTCGCCTTAGGAGAGGGGGATGGCCGGGGGAGCGTTTCATGAAAGGACTTGTCGGACGTTTTATCCGACAAGTCCCATTTTATCCGACAGTTACCATAGTAACAGTGCCTCACAGCCAATCAGAGTCAGAGAAAGATGTCAGATCTGACAACTTGTCGGACAAAAATGTTGATGAAACACTCCCCTGAACAAGCCCCCACCCTATCCCCTGGCTCCACATCCCATACATTCACTGCCAATTGTGATTCCACATTTCCAAAACTTTTTAGATACCTTTCTCCACATTTCACTCTTACAATAATCATAATCTTTAAAAGGTATCCATGGCGTGTCAGCGTCAGTACGGATTATCTGCGGCAATGAGAGAGAAGGAGATGAGTGGCACCCCCGGGAGAAGTATGCCTTAGAAGATATCAAGAAGTCTCAAATACCGGAATCTGGGGTGGTACCTGATCTTTCATCCGTTTCCAGAATAACAGCGTGCGTTACACCAGGTATAAAGTGGCTGACTCTTCCAAAGAGAATAATCAGTGCTTATCGTTATTTTATAGTTAAGTAGCCATGGCACTGAAAAGCGGGGTGCTATAGGGGTGCAAACTTAGGGGTGCTGGGTGTTATGCTGCACCCCTAGAAATGTGGTAGGTATGCAAAATAGCCTGCAATTATGTCATCAAAATCACCTTCATTATCTACGAAAGTCCCTGTTGTGTTTTTTCTTCAAATCATAATTCTTGGTTAAGATTAAAATGTTGTTAGCACAACATGATCACTGATCATCTTCCATGATTTTCAGGCTGTCACATGATCGAGACGAACTTCGACCATGTTCGTTATATCATTATTAAAATCTTTAATAACCAAGGTAAAGTTTTAAAGTGTCATCGAAACTTTGAAAGTGGAGGAAAAATTTCACTAAAAAGTTATCAAGTAAATTGATGAGAGAAATCTAAGGTCGCTAGGAACTAAAAGGATGTTTGGGGGTATATTGTTTTCAACTGAAACAAAGAGGAATGCCTCAGGCAGCATCACCTGCAATAAATAAGTCAATATATAGCATCAGTGCTAAGTTAAAAAATACTTTCATGTAAGATAAATGATTATTAAAAAAGAGAAAAATAGCATTTTTCATTTCATATCATGTGTGATATCTAAAACCCATTGGCCCGTATTCTGATCGCAGGTTTAACTTAAACTTAGGTTTAAAGTTGTGGTTTAAGTATGGATAGCCATTTGTTACATAAATCACTAACAGTAAAGATATCATACTTCAGCTCACTTGGCTCTCAAATAATTCATGATTGTCTTGGAAGTATGAATAGATGATTGTCTTCACCATCAATGGATCAGGAAAGAGCACAGTAAATACAAGAAACATACAACTTAATAAAAATTTTGATACTTTTGGCTTCCCATACTTAAACTACAACTTTAAACCTGAGTTTAAGTTAAACCTGCTATCAGAATACGGGCCATAGACTGCAATTATACTGAAAGTATTTCACGACTATGAGCAAAATATAATCTGAAATGACCTTGGACCAGTAACTTTACATCATAGTAATCTAATTCATGATACCTGTTAATCATGAATGATAATTTCATTTTGTTAAAGGTAAAATCTAACCTTATCTCTTTTAATTTTGTTAAATTTTGACCCCTAATTGACCACTCTACCTTCAAATGGAGAACTTAATCATGTATCCATTTTCTGAGACTTGATGGCCAATAAATGGATTTTTAAGAATAGGGGCTTTCTAAATTAGGCCTCGCTTGAACAATCAACATCTTAGCATTGGTTAAGTTTTGAGAAGTGAAATCAGAACATGGTCAAAGTGCAAAACCTAAATGACCTTTGACCTTGATCATGTGACTTGAAAATTATGCATTATACCCATACCCTCTCTAATGATCTTCAAAACTTAAGCTTGCTTAAGATTTCAAGTTGATACCCCAACATTGTCAAAGTTCAGCGATCCTATGTTACCTTTGACCTTGATCACGTTACCTGAAACACATGCTAAATGATTAGTAAAAGCATGTATGACACACTGGTTTATCATTTCCCTATTGAAAGGTATATTCAGGTCGCTTGATTTGGAATAATAATTTGGACTTTAAAGTGATTTCTAGTCTGGAAATGGGTAGAAAAAGACAGAAAATATCATGAAAATGATTTTCTTTCTTGAATAAAGTTGATTATTTTAATACAAGTAGATTCCTTGACCTCACAAAATCATGATTACTCAGAAGCCGAGATATTGTCGAAAACTCTGTTTTTGGCGGCCATTTTGAAAAATTCAAGATGGCGACCAAGTAGGTTACGGTGCAAATGGAAACATTAATCTTTATTCAATAACCTTTCCAAACATATATAGTTTTCAATTTCTCGAAAAAATCCGGCGAAAGCTAAAATATGAACATCTCCTAAAACATAATACACATCATTTTGCTCGGGCATTAGAATATTTTTTTAGGGGCGGGGGTGGGCGGCAAGTGTTTTTTTTTCGACGAGACTTGAAGTTGCGGTAGTGAAGAGACAGAGCTTGTCATGGGGGTGCTTTTTCATTTTCTAAGGTGATATTGAATGATTTTGTGCACACTTTTGGTTAATTTTGTGAAAATCTTTAGGATTTTTTTTCCAAAGGGATTGGGGGACTGCCCCCTGCCCCCCCCCCCTTCTGCGTACGGTCATGAAACTCGTTACCTTTGAAACGGTCAAAAACCCCTCCAAGTGTGTTAAGATATTGTTTCAAAGGGCTCATGCCGAAAGGGTGGGTGATGTCGCGTTAGGGTGTGTTGACATTAACGCGAAGATTCATCCAAAGCCCCCCCCCCAGCTTGGCCGAAAGGGTGCGCCTCGAGTGTTACGTCAAGTCGCGTTCACTGGAACGCATCCATTCGTCCAACCCCCCCCCGGAAGTGCCGAAAGGGTGCGTTTTATTTTGTTTTTAATAATAATAATTGCAATAATAATGATAATAATGATAATGGTAATATCAATAATAATTATAATAATAATCACAATAACAATAAGAAGAAAAAGAAGCAGAAAAAGAAGAAGGAGGAGGAGGAGGAGAAGGAGAATAAGATAATGATGATGAAGAACAACAACAATCACAAGAAAAATAATGTCACCAACAACAATGATTAATAATGATAATAAAAAATAATTATAATATGAAGGAGACGAAGAGGGAAGAAGAAAAAGAAAAAGAAGAAGTAGTAGTAGAAGAAGAAAATGATGTAGAAGAAAAAGAAGGAGTATACGATAATGATGAAGAACAACAATAACAAAAAAATATCACAGACAACGATAATTATAAAAATAATTTAGTAATAATTATAATGATAGTAATTATAATAATATGAAGGAGAGGAAGAGGGATGCAGAGGAAGAAGAAAAAGAAGAAGGAGAAAAAGGTGAAGAAGTTCGAGGAAGAAGAAGAGGAGGAGGAGGAGGAAGAAGAAAATAAAAAACGAAGGAATTATTTTAATTACAATAATAATAATAATCTAAATAAGAGCATGCTCCTTCTCCTATGGATCATAATAATAAAAATAAAAATAATAAAAATTATAATGATGATTATAATAATAATGATAAAAATAATACTTAATGATGATTATGATAATGATAACAATAATGAAAAGAATAATAATGATAATAATAATAATAATAATAATAATAATGATAGTGATAATAACAATAATAATAATAATAAAGATAAGAACGATGATAATAATGATCATTATAATAATAAAATATCACAGATGATTATCATCATCATAATCTTCATCATCAACATAATATAAAATAATGACAATAATGATAATAATGAATTATAATAATAAATAAAAATAAAAAACAAAATTATCGAGCGAAGTGAGAGGGTTCGAATCTGCAACCACCGGTTTCGAGGCGCCGCTCTCAACCAATTGAGCTATTCGTGCATTGCAGCCATGTCGTGGTCTTTTCTTCTCTAAGTATATATCCCCTGGTATTGCGCAATGCCCGAACGCACGCCGCGCTACATTGTCTCTGGTGACGATAATGTCGAAACGGTGATACGACGAAATTCAGTTCCTTTTCCGCAGAATCATGCATTTGTCAAGAAAGAGTGATGCAAGTACTTGCTTGAAAATATTCTTAAGACATTTCAACGATTCATTTTGATTCTAGGTAAGTTAAGCTTCTTTAAACTCGGATCATTTCTGTCGCCACTGTTCAGATATGCTTCTGCAGCGATGAGCGGATCGTGCCATCGCCCTGCCGCCCTGGCTAGCCGTCCGGCCGTACTGTACTAGGCCGTACGCCTTCACAATTAGCCGCTGAGTGTACTGAACGCGAAGGTTCGGGAAAAGCCCCCCCCCCCCCGGTTGTGTCATTTGGGGGCGTTGTCGACACTGACGCGCCCTAACGCTCCCAACATACCCTTTCGGCCAAACCGGGGGGGGGGGGGGGGGGGGGCTTTGGACGAATCTTCGCGTTAGTGTCAACACCCCTAACGCGACAGCACTCACCCTTTCGGCATAAGCCGTTTCAAAGTTACCTCGCGTGTGTAAGTTTTATTTATGCCCTCGGTGACCAATGAGATGTGTATATTATTTCATACCCAGACCCGTGTATGAATGGAGGAACTCGAACGGTCCAAGACGGTGTTTATCGATGCGTGTGTCCGGAGAGATATGGAGGTGAATTCTGCCAAGGTAGGCATGACACGGAGTGTTCCCTCCACCGCGTACGACGGATTCAAGAACATGAGTATTGTCGAAAGACATTCATAACAATGAACAACCAAGAAGTCTTTGTCGAAAACTGGTGAATCAAAACAGCATTTCCGCTCTTGACTGTGCATGGACAAACGACATGATTTGTAATTTTTCGTCATGTCTGAAATTTAGGACGAAACTGGTCTTCCGGTTCATCCGTTTTCTATTAAATTCCTTTCAGTTGCTCATTCATTTCACGGGCATTTTCAATACATTTAAAGTGTTCTTGAATCCGTCTGGCGTCCCGAAAAGAAATCCCGCAATACAGATTTTTTGAGTAAATCCACATCATCATCGTGATCTAATGATAATAGCCCCAGCAATACTGTCGAAAGACATTTCGACGCATACGGAGACGTTAGATTATGACTCTGGTGTAATATGCCCTTTAAGTGAATATAATTTTTATTGTCGCCAACGGTTAATGAAAAGAATATCGATATAAAAAATATCAATCATGATGAAATTATGTAGTTATAATGAATGATATAGTGATGTTGAAAAGGAAAAAAAAACATGTTACATTATTATTACAAAAAGAATATTTCATCACGAGTTTGTCAAATAGGCCTTTATAAAAACCTTAGTCACAATGAATCAGAAAGTCTGTGTAATTGTAATAACTACATCTGATTTTGTTCTTCTTGTTTACTTAGCTTGTAAGTCATTTACAGCAAAATCTCATCTATTGATTGTCACTCATGTTCGTGTCATCCAAGGGAAATCCCGATTTTCGTTCAGGATGCGAGGAGGGCCGACTATCTTGTCGCTAATTGCGCGACCAAGTCTGACCAACGAATTACAGCATTATTATTACGGTAACGATATACGGCTGCATATGAGCTATTAAAGGACAAGTCCACACCAACAAAAAGTTGATTTGAATTAGATGAGAAAAATACAAGGAGCATGACACTGGAAATTTCATCAATATCGGATGTAAAATAAGAAAGTTATGACATTTGAAAATTTCGATTAATTTCACAAAACAGTTATATGCGCATCCTGGTCGGTAATGAGGAGACTGATGATATTCCCCACTCACTATATTTCTTATATGAAGTATAAAAAATATGTTATTTTCTCCTCATTGTCATTTTAAACAAAACTTTATTCCTCCATGAACATGTGGAATTACCATTGTTGTAACAGTTTAGGGCTTAGTCAAGTTGGTCCTTATTGTCAAATCTGTACAAATTGAAATATTGTACAATTCAAACAATAAAAACAAAAGAAACAGCGAGTGAGGGACATCACGGACTCTCTCATTTGCATATCACTGAGTTGCGCATATAATTTTTTTTGGTGAAAAATAAGCGAAACTTATAAAAGTCATAACTTTCTTATTTTACATCCAATTTTGATGAAATTTTAGTGTTATGCTCGTTGAATTTTTCTCTTTTTATTCAAATCGGCTTTTTGTTAGTGTGGACTTGGCCTTTAAGTAGTGAGTTTTCGCATCTACATTGTTGAAGGATTTTAAAACACATTTAATGTATTGAACATGGCATGCCATCAATTAATGATAAAGAGTAGCTTGGCTGTCTGTCGAAAATCGGTGGACTGGAGCAGCAATTTCGTCCTATGTTTCGGAATTGACGAAAAATTGCAAATATGTCGTTTGTCCATGGTCTGGGACGAACCAATTGTTTTGATTCACCAATTTAGACAAAACATTTTGGTTGTTCATTGTTATGAAATGCATTTGACAATACATTTAATCCGTCGTTCGTAGAGGAAACAACAACTCCCTAGTATCTACAACCAACATTGTGCTGTATTGACTCATTGGTCTGTATTCTGAGCTCTGGTTTAACTTAAACCGTAATCTAAAGTATGGAAATCTAAACTATGGGTGCCAAATGTAAATTCAATTTCTATAATTAGATAATCAATGCATCATCACGAAAAAAAAATCTTGAAATGATCATCACAATAGACTTCTTCACTTTTAAACCACGGGAAGCATCCTAGTACACATTATAACCATTAAAGTTTAATTTTTTCACCCATAGCTTCCCATATTTTTAGACCAGACTTAGACCCAGGTTTAAATTAAGCCGGAGTTCGGAATACGAGCCATTAATAGTATGAAAATATGCCTTCTTCATCTTCTGAAACCTTACACTTATCTGTACAATATAAAACGCTCGTTGTTTAAATTGTTTTTGCAAGTTGATTAAGCCCATCTCTCTAACAACTATTTTGTTTAAAATTTTCAGAAGTCAAGTTGTTTAAACTTTTCAAATAAATCGTTTGAAGAAGAAGTTATGAATTCTAAACAACGCGCTTAAACCTTTAAACAACGTTTTTACAGTGTGTCACTTGGGCCCCCTCAAAAAGTAGGTTCTTTGAAATGATTATAAACAAATAAATAAGTATATTAATAAAAATAAATAAATAATATATGAAGCGTTGAGCGTTGTGGCCAAGCGGATTAGTCTCCGGACTTTGAAAGAGAGGGTCGTGGGTTCAATCCCAGCCATGGCGTAGTTTCCTTCAGCAAGAAATTAATTCACATTGTGCTGCACTCAACCCAGGTGAGGTGATGAGTGGTTACCTGGCAGGAATCTATTCCTTGAAATGCCGAGCGCGTAAAAGCTGCTTGAGCTACAACAAGGGTAATAATATCCAAGTCCCTTGGAAGCGCATATGATCGTTATTCATAATGTGTTATGCGCTATACAAGAACTTTTATTATGATTATTATTATGAATGAATGTATGAATACGGCCTACATTCGATATGTTGCGATGGTGGCCGACAACGTATTACCCGAATGGGGGGGGGGGGGCTTTTAATAAAACCAATAATGTGAAATCAAACGAATTTATTTCCTACAATATTCTGTAACGGTTAATACTTTATTTTCTGCCTGTATAGGATTTTGCAGAGGTGATCCTGGACATTTCTTTGCTACGTTATTCATGATAAAGTCGGGTATCGTCATTGCGTACTCTAGATCACGTGATATCAACGTGCATTGTGATACATCAGGATTTGATTCTTACTGGATCGAATTTAATAAAGATGGCGTCTTTCAGCTGGGTGTCAGTGGGGACCCGACCCCTATTGCGGAGATACTTGGAAGAGAAAACGAGGTCTTAAAGAAAATCGGTATATTGCCAGAAACTGATCTTGGCACAGAATGGATGATTGATCTCCCTTGTAGGGGTTCTTAAGGCTCTGATCCTTTACGAAATTTTGAAAATTCTCTGATTTAGTTCTCTCTCAAACTAGAAGATATAATACATACTGTACTTTCAATAACATGCATGTTCTCAATACAATAGACAATTTTATACAACACTATTTCACTGTTTTATCCGCATTCTACTTGCTCACAGAATAATTTGAATGGTCCGAAATTCATCATGAAATATAAGAACTGCAAGAGCAACATCAACAGAGAATAACTGTTTAAGAAATACATAATTTCTTATAGTCAAATCAAATTCCTTCGATTTTATTATTTGTTTTTTTTTAAACGTATCGATGAATTGCTTTCTCTTTTTGATATTTTACATGTGTATATTGCATTTACCTTACCTTTGGTGTGAAACCAAAGACATTTGCCTTTCTTTACGAAATTATAAAGAAATATTTTAGAATAATGTAAATACACTCTGTGCTTGTTACTTGAATTATGGCGATACTTTTCAAGTGTTGCTTTTAAATGGACCTCTCCATTTCCTCAGCTTTAAATTTTCACCAAAAAAAGAGATATAAAAGAATTACAAATTCATCAAACTTGTTTCCGATCATCTCACGAAATGATTTTTATTGTATTTTATAAAACGGGTTCAAGCATGTAGCCAATGGTGAGTGCGTATCCAAGTCACGTGTTCATGCTTTAATCATGCGCAACCTTCCAGTCGTGCATTTTTCGTGCAGCACTGTGCATTTCTTGTGCAGCACTGTGCAATTTTTGTGCAGCGTTAGTTCCAATAGCACGTAAAAACTGATACGCGTTCAGTAAAAGAGGCCGGCTAGGATTTTGATGCGCTTACTTAGTCGCGCATAGTAGATACGCATGTGATGTCATAATTGACAGTCTTGTGATCTTTTCGTCTGTGCGATCGTACACAAGTTGGAGGGATTTTAACAAGATTTCCATGAAAAATTCATTTTGCCGACCCGTTTTATAAAACAATTAATGCACATTTTAAGATTCGTGATGTTAGTGACGATGCGAGCAACTCTCGGGCATTCACAATATTATGCAAAAGCACTCGGCGCAAGCGCCTCTTGCTTTCGCATAATTGTAAATACCCTCGAGTGTGCTGCATCGTCATAACACACTCATAAATGTGCATTAATTGTATAATATTGTATGTATTGAATCATTATTTGCGTATATCATACATTTAAAAAAAGATCCAGGTTCATCGTAGTCTATTTCTAGTTAATCGAGAATAAGAAATGTAATGCATGCGCCATTTTATTTTCAAGTTATACGTCACCCCACTCATTGGATCCGTGCCTGTAGCTAAAAATTCAGCAGATTTACTCAAATTTGCCTAATGATAGACTTTGGTCATGCTGATATTCTAGTCATCTATTTATTATGTAAACGAAATCATTATAACATTGTTGAGTTGAAATGAAAATAAACTCGAAACTTGATCTATATTATCGTTATTGTGCAATGTTTATTGGAATGTTAAAACTGATCACCAACTGGTGTCCCTATGGTGTTGAACTTACACTTTAGAGTTTAAAAAGCATAACACTAAAGAATGTTACAGTAACAACCGATTGTAATGTAACACCATGGAGTGTTGAACTAACATCGTATTAACACCGATGTAGTCTTCTATATCCACCGATTAACACCACAGCTGTACTTAAAAAGTATATAAAACATCGAACACTGTACAGTAGACTTGTGGATGAATTGCTCATGAATTTGATGGTGATATAAAACTGAATCATCCAGTGGCGTAGCTACGGGGGGCCTGGGGGGCACGTGCCGCCCTGAGATTTGGTGTGCCTCCCCCCAGGTGCCCCCCAGAAAAAATTGGCAGAGCAAAAAAAAAGGGGGGAGAAAGAAGAAAAGAAAAAAGGAAAGAAGAAAGACAAGAAAAAAAGGAGAGGAAAATAAGAGGAGGAAGACGAGTGAATGAAATAATGGGAGGGGAAGACTTGAAATTAAAAAACAAATCTTTCATGTTACTATATAAAAAAAAACTTGAGCTTCGCGCCAGAATTGCCTGTTTGATGAGATTCGTATCTTGTTCAATAGGCTGATATGGAGCAAGTTTTGAAGTCAATATACAAAACATATTTTAGCTCGGACATCGAGCTTTCATTATTTTTTTTTCATTTACAAATTTAAGTGGTCGGTAAGATGTCCGTTTTTTGGTCTACATATCAGTATTTTAAAGGAGAATGAAACCATTTGAACAAAGTAGCTTGTGTGAAAACAGAAAAATCAAAGAAACAGATCAACGAAAGTTTGAGAAAAATCGGACAAATAATGAGAAAGTTATGAGCATTTGAATATTGCGATCACTAATGCTATGGAGATAGCAAATTGGCAACGCGACAAAGATGTTTGATGTCATTATTTGTAAACAACTCTCCCCATTTTCTCAAAATAACAATTTTCATAGGTATCCTACCAGACAAGCCGATAACTTTCATCTGCCTATCTTAAGAACTAGTTTTGCGCAAAATACTTTTATTTTCACCGCCCCCAAATTTTGGAATTCACTCCATAAAGATGTTCAACAGGCCCCCTCTATCCACTCCTTTAAGAGAAAATTAAAAATAATTCTTTTACTGTCTTACCAAAGTAATCAATTAGTTTGCATATTTTTAGTACTATCGAAGCACGCTATTGAGTCACACTCTCGTTGATCCACGTTTGCACTCTCGGTCTTGCCCCCCCCCTTTATCTCTCCCTCTCGCTCCCCTTTCAGTACTTTATTCCTTCTCTCTTCCCTCTATTCTTTAATATCATGTCTTTGTTTTCTTTTTAGTTTTTAGTATCGTCCCGTATCTCTGTCATCTTTTTATCATTTCTCGCTATCACTCACCATCTTGTTATTATTTCCAATATTCTACTTTAACTTATTGTATTTACACCTGCGAATGAGTCCCATTTCTCAAATGTTTAATATACTTTCTTAGGGGATCCACTCTCTACAAGCAATGCTTTTTAGTGGATCCCCTCATTTCCATATCAGATTCTGTTAAAACTATTCTACAAATATTTTGTAACTTGTAATTGATTTGTAATCATTGTTATCACATTTCATTTGTTTTTGTTTATATCTATAATGTATGTTTGATTTGTATTTGCTAGTAATGTTGATAATGGAAATGGAAAATAAAACTTGAACTTGAACTTGAATTACACTAGTATATATTTCACTAGAATTGCCTCTTTTATCACATCTATCCATAAATCATGTGTTCTGTCATGAGGGCATGTAATGCATATTTTTTAAGAATACATCATGGATAAAGAGTTTGTATCATCATAAGAAAAAGCAAAAGGAGACATTTTGAGGGTATTAATAGTCCACCAAAGGGAAAGTTGTTCATCAGTGACATCACACATCCTTGTCGCATTGCCAATGTGAGGATCTCCATATCATTAGTGATTGCAATATTCAAATGCTCATAACTTTCTCATTATTTGTCCGATTTTTCTCAAACTTTCTTTATTCTTATTCTTTGATATTTTCTGTTTCTACACAAGCCTATTTGTTCCAAAGATTTCATTCCCCTTTCAGCTCACGCTGCGTGGTCACATTGTTTGATTTGCCAAGTTCATATTTTCTACGTGTATTCCGTAATGTTCCATTAAACAAATTTATTCAGAATGCCTTGATCCTCGGTCTAAGTCTAAAACATGCGCGATAGCCTGCATGTTCTTTATCTAAAATGTACTTAAATTATCCAGTTTCACATCAGAATATCAATTGTCTGCTCACCCTTCAAGATCGCATTATTAAAGGTCAAGTCCACCTCAGAAAAATGTTGATTTGAATCAATAGAGAAAAATCAGACAAGCACAATGCTGAAAATTTCATCAAAATCGGATGTAAAATAAGAAAGTTATGACTTTTCAAATTTCGCTTATTTTCAACAAAATAGTTATATGAACGAGCCAGTTACATCCAAATGAGAGAGTCGATGATGTCACTCACTCACTATTTCTTTTGTTTTTTATTGTTTGAATTATACAATATTTCAATTTTTACGAATCTGACAATTAGGACCTCCTTGCACAAAATGTTAAAATAATGGAATTCCATGTGTTTAGGGAGGAATGAAACTTCATTTTACATGACAATGACTATATCTTATTTATAATTTACAAAATATGAATAGAGTGTCCCACTTTTAGGTCTAAAATCTCAATTTTCTTCCTCTCGCGCTTCGCGCTCGCATCAATTGTTTAGTTACATACCTATCCCATTTATTAATACAAAAATTAGAATGACCAATTTTTAGGTCGGAATGTAAAAAAAAAACTGCTCGCGCTTGGCGTTCGCAGTAACCATCTAGTTACATACGAATCTTTTTCAGGATCACACATAACATTGCCCAGAAAATTAAATTTTCAGGAAAAAAATACATGAAAGGAAAAAAATCGCTCGCACCTCCATAAGGCTTATAAGATTATTTCATGTTTATGTTGTTTTATAAGAATAAAACTAAGAAGTGACTGATCGGGGAAAATATAGGTGAAGATAATTTCGGGCCCCGTCCCCTATTGGCAAAAGTCGGATCCGCCCTTGTGACACATACACACACCGGAAAATTGGCCGGTGCCCCCCCCCCTGAAAAAGCAAGAACCTCACAGTGCCCCCCCCCCCCGGGAAAAAATCCTAGCTACGCCACTGGAATCATTCCCCTTGGCCAGTATTTTATAACTTGAAATCAGGGGTGTAAAATAAGAAAGTTATATGCACATCCTGATCGGTATATGCAAATTAGGAGACTGATGACGTCACCCACTCACTACTTCTGTTGTATGAAATATTCTTATTTTCTCCTCCTTTTCACGTGAAATCAAGTTTTATTCCTCCCTGAACATGTGGATTCACATTTTTTAAACATTTTTTTTTTGGTTAACTCAAGTTTTGCATTATTGTCATTACTGTATAAATTGAAATATTGTATAATTCAAACAATAAAAAACAAAAGAAATAGTGAGTGATGGACATCATCGACTTTCTCATTTGCATATCACTGAGTTATGCATAATTATAACGAACTTTCTTATTTTTAATCCGATTTTGATGAAATTTTCAGCGTTATGCTAGTTTGATTTTTCTCTATTTATTCAAATCAGCATTTTCTGGGGTGGACTTGACCTTTTCAATAAATGACGTCTCCCTATCAATATACCCTGGAATCCCCTTTCGAAATAGACCTCAAATATTCACAACCTTTACCCTTTTTTGTGCCAGCTGTATGAGGACATAACTGAATCTGAACAAATGTTTATATCAGACATCTCCAGCATTTTTTTCACTAAGTTTTTATCATTTTTAGTAGGTTTACATTTCATTTTTCATTAATACTTGGTTTTCCACACTGTCTTTTACCAAGCTTGACAATGATTAACAAAATGAAAGTCGAGCTATAAGCCATTTCATGTAAATCACAGTTCAGTGTAAAGCAAATATCGTCACGATGGCTTCGGTGTTTGGAGGCAGTGGCGTAACTACGGGTGGGGGGTCATGGGGGGGCACGTGCCCCCCCCAATCGGCTGGCCCCCAAAAAAACGGGGAAAAGGAGGGAGAAAGTGAAAGAAACATTGTGGGAAGGAAGAAATTATATTTGTTAATCATGTTATATTATATTATAATTATGTTATGTTATATTACATAAAAATAAAAAAATATATATAACTTTATGAAACATAATTTGCTCAGGGCCTATTATTCATTGTTCCTGATACTCGCATTGTCTGTAATCCTGTTGTACTAAAACCTCTCGTTTTCAAGTCAATATACACCAAATATGTCTCCTCGCACTTCGAATTATTATTGTTTTATGTAGTGAAATATCATTTCATATCATTTTAAGGTCTTAATATAAAACATTTCCCGTCCGTGCTTACGTTCGCATTAGTGGATTATTGAGATAATATGTCTGCTCTTCATGATTTCCTAAAATCAGTCCTAAAATGTCAATTTTTTAAATCTGAATATCAAAGATTTCAGCTTGCGCTCGCATCATTTGGTTAGTGGTCTTCGTGAATTCCTACAAACAAGCCTTAGAATGCCCCTCTTCAGGTGTGAATTTCCAAATTTTTCAGCTCGCGCTCGCAATATTTGACTAGTGAGATGCTTATGATATTCATGACTACAATGACTACAAAAAGTATGTCTTTAGGTGTAATTCTAACAAAATCAGCATGCACTTGGCACTCGCATTAGATAACTATGGTGAGATATGTATACTCTTAATGGATTCTTTTAAAAATAGTCCTTAAAATATCCATGTTTGGGGTCAATATATACAAAAATTTCAGCTCGCGCTTCGCGCTCGCTTCATTTGGTTAATGCAATACGTAGGGTCGTCGTGAATTCCTACAAAAAAGCCTTAAAATGTCCCTCTTCAGGTCTGAATTTCCTAAATTTTTAGCTCGCGCTTCGCGCTCGCAATATTTGATTAGTGAGATGCGCATTTTAATCATGATTACAATGACGATTGCTTTATGTGTTTGGATGCATATAATTCTAACAAAATCAGCAAGCGCTTGGCACTCGCATTAGAATATTATGGTGAGATATGTATACTCTTAATAGATTCCTAAAATATAGTCCTCAAAATGTCTGATTGGGATCAATATATACAAAAATTTCAGCTCGCGCTCGCATTGTTTGTTTAGCGAAACAGGTACATATCATGATTACAAAAAATTGCTTATAATTTCCCCTTTGAGGTCTAGATATAAAAAAAAATTCACCTCGCGCTTCGCGCTCACATTATGTGATCAGTGACATACATATCCGTTTAATGACACTGTCCTTAAAATATCTCTATTAGGTCAGCATAATTAGCAACTGAGCTCACTTGGTGACCCAAAATTTTTGCTGGTGCCCCCCCCCCCATGCCGTGACCCACGGTACGCCACTGTTTGGGGGAGTGTGATGGGGTGCAATGCACTCTTCGAAGTGTTTCGGGCAAGGAAACGAGTTTGAAAAGGTAAAAGATATCTTCAAATCAATTTTACTAACTAAATTCAACGTGTTCTTCATGATTAAGGTTTATTCGCATAACTATTTCAAAGTTCTGCGCAAATCATTTTTCACTAACTTTTCAAATGTAAGTGGTGATCACTCAAGCGGAAATATTTTTCGACAGTTATATCGTCATTTGATTAATTGGACCTGTACCAATGTTAAAATGTGAAAATATGTTCAGGATATTACAAATGTATAATTTTACAGGATTTTTTCTCAGTGAAAACTTTTTTTGATACACACTGTATAGATATTATAATATGATTCGGCAAGTGGTGGTGCTCGTTTTCGAATTCTTTTAGAAAATATAGTAATGACGAATTCTTTTGAATTCTAGACTAAAGTCTCGAATGGCTCGGGCAAACTAAGTATTAAGAATCTAAATATATACATTATACACGAAAAGCTTATTCGACTGATTTGCAGGCTCAATATCGCTTCTAGGCTACATTTTATAGGCCTCCTTACAAAAAAGGATCTCGGTTTGTGTTTGCATGGAGGGGGGTCAAGAGAATATCATGGGTAGTATGACGTTACATTACCACAATCTCTCTCTTTTCTTATTTTACCATAATTGTATTTTTACCCTCCTCCTCTTACTAGTTCTCGTCGATAAGGTGGAGGGCCAGATGGGGGTTGAGAGGCATCCCCTTGGAGCGAAAACATCCTTTACGCAGTGACTCATAATTATCATGCTCATCACTGATCAGCCAGGCCACGCCTCGAAAAGCAAGAAACCATTGCAAGTAGTATTACGCAACAACTCGCGTGCGATGCATTCAAGCCATTCAAGCGCTATATAATTTTGCACAATACTTGGCTGCATGCATATGCATGCTGTATGTATAGTAGTGCATATCGTATTCCGCGACGGATTCCGCGAAACCGCTTGTGTTTATATAAGAAGCAACTTTTGTCTAGAGTAAGGACTTTAGTTGTGATTTATTGACTGCAGATTTGAGGATGTAATTTATTTTGAGTGTCGATGAAGGGCAAGAATGTTTTATTCTAACTTTATGTTCGGTTTGTAAGAAGAGAACTGTAATTTGTAAACTGGCGTGGCTGTGAATGCCTGTGCCAGTGTTTGGGAATCCGTCCTTATCAATCGGCATCACAGCAAAGGGTGCAGACAGCGGCTCAGTTGGGGAGTAAGGACTGACTGTTACCGAAGACGGTAAGTCTTCATGTTGATGATATCTCTTTGTTTCAGGAGGATGTTGGCGTTCAGCGGTCAAGTCTCACGCTTTCATATTTACCAGTTGTTGAATACCTGTACGGTGCCTAAACTAAAGTAGATCTAGATCTTAATATTAACACTGTTAATAACTAAGATCTAGGACTGTCTAGGCCTAGATCTAGTTTAGGCAGAATCAGCATTTTCATACGTGATCAGTCCAAAACACGGTTGCGTCCATGCTTGGATCTACTTTCATTTTAACGACGTTTCAGAACGTTGATCGTAAACTTAACAAAAAGGTGCGTTTCTAAACGTCGTTTGACCAGAATCTGGCTTTTTGTTGAAGTATAAACAGGACCGCGATAGTAAACATGTTTAAATGACGTCATTTGGTACATGCTTCCAGTGAGATGAAAGTCCGGAGGCAAAATATTTGCATGCATGGTTTTAACATGGACTTAGATCTACCTTTGTGATAAACTTTTCAAGCAGTTTGCCATTTTGGAAAGTGTTTGTTTTTGTATGTTCATGAATATCAAATTCATTGTAGGTATCTGATTTGGTAATATTAATATGGATCTGGTCAGCATAAATGAGACAATGTCAAGGCACCAGACATGTACGTGTAATAATTGGCATATATGGCCGAGGCAAAATTTCTAAAACGCTGAATAAGAAATCTGTTCTCAACTTATGCCATTGTGTAAATAATGATACAAGTATTAAAGTAAGAAATCAGGATATGCATGTATGTAGGCCCTAAACTAGGCTAGAAATTTCTCAGGAAATGTTTTTGTCCAGCCTTGAGAGTATCTCTAAAAGGAATAGTATCAAGTCGAATGAAACTATCAAAGTTTCAAAAATAAAAGAAAAGAAAACTCCTCATGTTTAATACTTTGTCATGACTCTCCTGTATGCCGGTGTTTGCTGTAAAAATTTGATGTGTCTCCCAAACTCTTGAAATCTGTCCAGAAGGCAAAATCCCAGACATTCATTGTTCTCAGAAATAAGCAAAGGTTCACAAATCATATGACATCAAATTCTTGGCAATCACTTCTCTACCTACTGTACATGTACAAGCCTTTCCCTTGCTAATCAAGGGAACTTGTAATTCTGTCAATTCTCTGTTTGTGCAAGATTTTGTTTGTCATCCTATTTTTCCCAAAGTTGTTATCTTTCGTGTGTCCGTCATGATGAATACATGTTCCCCCTTCTTTTTTAATGTGCAACTTCTTAACCTCTACTACGCTCACCATATTTATAAAAAACCTTGCTACAGGTGTACCATTAAAGGGGAAGTTCACCCTGAAGAAAACTTTGTTGCAAAAATAGCAGAAAAAATAGTAAAAAATATTGGTGAAGGTTTGAGGAAAATCCGTTAAAGAGCAAGAAAGTGATTAGAGTTCAAAGTTTTGGATTTGTGACGTCATAAACGAGCAGCTGCCCCATGTGTTATGTAATATATAATGCATGAATTTCAAATTTTGCATGGTTCCTGATGACTTAATTTTATTTCTATTCATGAAAAAAGGAAAGAAGAAAGACAAGAAAAAAAAGGAGAGGAAAATAAGAGGAGGAAGACGAGTGAATGAAATAATGGGAGGGGAAGACTTGAAATTAAAAAACAAATCTTTCATGTTACTATATAAAAAAAAAATCTTGAGCTTCGCGCCAGAATTGCCTGTTTGATGAGATTCGTATCTTGTTCGATAGGCTGATATGGAGCAAGTTTTGAAGTCAATATACAAAACATATTTTAGCTCGGACATCGAGCTTTCATTATTTTTTTTATTTACAAATTTAAGTGGTCGGTAAGATATCCGTTTTCTGGTCTACATATCAGTATTTTAAAGGAGAATGAAACCATTTGAACAAAGTAGCTTGTGTGAAAACAGAAAAATCAAAGAAACAGATCAACGAAAGTTTGAGAAAAATCGGACAAATAATGAGAAAGTTATGAGCATTTGAATATTGCGATCACTAATGCTATGGAGATAGCAAATTGGCAACGCGACAAAGATGTGTGATGTCATTATTTGTAAACAACTCTCCCCATTTTCTCAAAATAACAATTTTCATAGGTATCCTACCAGACAAGCCGATAACTTTCATCTGCCTATCTTAAGAACTCGTTTTGCGCAAAATACTTTTATTTTCACCGCCCCCAAATTTTGGAATTCACTCCATAAAGATGTTCAACAGGCCCCCTCTATCCACTCCTTTAAGAGAAAACTAAAATAATTCTTTTACTGTCTTACCAAAGTAATCAATTAGTTTGCATATTTTTAGTACTATCGAAGCACGCTATTTGAGTCACACTCTCGGTGATCCACGTTTGCACTCTCGGTCTTGCCCCCCCCCTTTATCTCTCTCTTTTTCTGACCCTTTCTCTCCACATAATCTGTGTCTGTCCGTCTGTCTGTGTGTGTGTGCATCCATCTCTCTCTCTCCCCCTCCCTACTTATCTTTGCCCTCTCCCTCTCGCTCCCCTTTAAGTACTTTATTCCTTCTCTCTTCCCTCTATTCTTTATCATGTCTTTGTTTTCTTTTTAGTTTTTAGTATCGTCCCGTATCTCTGTCATCTTTTTATCATTTCTCGCTATCACTCACCATCTTGTTATTATTTCCAATATTCTACTTTAACTTATTGTATTTACACCTGCGAATGAGTCCCATTTCTCAAATGTTTAATATTAGGGGATCCACTCTCTACAAGTAATGCTTTTTAGTGGATCCCCTCATTTCCATATCAGATTCTGTTAAAACTATTCTACAAATATTTTGTAACTTGTAATTGATTTGTAATCATTGTTATCACATTTCATTTGTTTTTGTTTATATCTATAATGTATGTTTGATTTGTATTTGCTTGTAATGTTGATAATGGAAATGGAAAATAAAACTTGAACTTGAATTACACTAGTATATATTTCACTAGAATTGCCTCTTTTATCACATCTATCCATAAATCATGTGTTCTGTCATGAGGGCATGTAATGCATATTTTTTAAGAATACATCATGGATAAAGAGTTTGTATCATCATAAGAAAAAGCAAAAGGAGACATTTTGAGGGTATTAATAGTCCACCAAAGGGAAAGTTGTTAATCAGTGACATCACACATCCTTGTCGCATTGCCAATGTGAGGATCTCCATATCATTAGTGATTGCAATATTCAAATGCTCATAACTTTCTCATTATTTGTCCGATTTTTCTCAAACTTTCTTTATTCTTATTCTTTGATTTTTTCTGTTTCTACACAAGCCTATTTGTTCCAAAGATTTCATTCCCCTTTCAGCTCACGCTGCGTGGTCACATTGTTTGATTTGCCAAGTTCATATTTTCTACGTGTATTCCATAATGTTCCATTAAACAAATTTATTCAGAATGCCTTGATCCTCGGTCTAAGTCTAAAACATGCGCGATAGCCTGCATGTTCTTTATTTAAAATGTACTTAAATTATCCAGTTTCACATCAGAATATCAATTTTCTGCTCACCCTTCAAGATCGCATTATTAAAGGTCAAGTCCACCTCAGAAAAATGTTGATTTGAATCAATAGAGAAAAATCAGACAAGCACAATGCTGAAAATTTCATCAAAATCGGATGTAAAATAAGAAAGTTATGACTTTTCAAAGTTTCGCTTATTTTCAACAAAATAGTTATATGAACGAGCCAGTTACATCCAAATGAGAGAGTCGATGATGTCACTCACTCACTATTTCTTTTGTTTTTTATTGTTTGAATTATACAATATTTCAATTTTTACGAATCTGACAATTAGGACCTCCATGCACAAAATGTTGAAATAATGGAATTCCATGTGTTTAGGGAGGAATGAAACTTCATTTTACATGACAATGACTATATCTTATTTATAATTTACAAAATATGAATAGAGTGTCCCACTTTTAGGTCTAAAATCTCAATTTTCTTCCTCTCGCGCTTCGCGCTCGCATCAATTGTTTAGTTACATACCTATCCCATTTATTAATACAAAAATTAGAATGACCAATTTTTAGGTCGGAATGTAAAAAAAAACTGCTCGCGCTTGGCGTTCGCAGTAACCATCTAGTTACATACGAATCTTTTTCAGGATCACACATAACATTGCCCAGAAAATTAAATTTTCATGAAAAAAATACATGAAAGGAAAAAAAATCGCTCGCACCTCCATAAGGCTTATAAGATTATTTCATGTTTATGTTGTTTTATAATAATAAAACTAAGAAGTGACTGATCGGGGAAAATATAGGTGAAGATAATTTCGGGCCCCGTCCCCTATTGGCAAAAGTCGGATCCGCCCTTGTGACACATACACACACCGGAAAATTGGCCGGTGCCCCCCCCCCCTGAAAAAGCAAGAACCTCACAGTGCCCCCCCCGGGAAAAAATCCTAGCTACGCCACTGGAATCATTCCCCTTGGCCAGTATTTTATAACTTGAAATCAGGGGTGTAAAATAAGAAAGTTATATGCACATCCTGATCGGTATATGCAAATTAGGAGACTGATGACGTCACCCACTCACTACTTCTGTTGTATGAAATATTCTTATTTTCTCCTCCTTTTCACGTGAAATCAAGTTTTATTCCTCCCTGAACATGTGGATTCACATTTTTTAAACATTTTTTTTTGGTTAACTCAAGTTTTGCATTATTGTCATTACTGTATAAATTGAAATATTGTATAATTCAAACAATAAAAAACAAAAGAAATAGTGAGTGATGGACATCATCGACTTTCTCATTTGCATATCACTGAGTTATGCATATAACGAACTTTCTTATTTTTAATCCGATTTTGATGAAATTTTCAGCGTTATGCTAGTTTGATTTTTCTCTATTTATTCAAATCAGCATTTTCTGGGGTGGACTTGACCTTTTCAATAAATGACGTCTCCCTATCAATATACCCTGGAATCCCCTTTCGAAATAGACCTCAAATATTCACAACCTTTACCCTTTTTGTGCCAGCTGTATGAGGACATAACTGAATCTGAACAAATGTTTATATCAGACATCTCCAGCATTTTTTTCACTAAGTTTTTATCATTTTTAGTAGGTTTACATTTCATTTTTCATTAATACTTGGTTTTCCACACTGTCTTTTACCAAGCTTGACAATGATTAACAAAATGAAAGTCGAGCTATAAGCCATTTCATGTAAATCACAGTTCAGTGTAAAGCAAATATCGTCACGATGGCTTCGGTGTTTGGAGGCAGTGGCGTAACTACGGGTGGGGGGTCATGGGGGGGGGGGCACGTGCCCCCCCCCCCAATCGGCTGGCCCCCCCAAAAAACGGGGAAAAAGAGGGAGAAAGTGAAAGAAACATAGTGGGAAGGAAGAAATTATATTTGTTAATCATGTTATATTATAATTATGTTATGTTATATTACATAAAAATAAAAAAATATATATAACTTTATGAAACATAATTTGCTCAGGGCCTATTATTCATTGTTCCTGATACTCGCATTGTCTGTAATCCTGTTGTACTAAAACCTCTCGTTTTCAAGTCAATATACACCAAATATGTCTCCTCGCACTTCGAATTATTATTGTTTTATGTAGTGAAATATCATTTCATATCATTTTAAGGTCTTAATATAAAACATTTCCCGTCCGTGCTTACGTTCGCATTAGTGGATTAGTGAGATAATATGTCTGCTCTTCATGATTTCCTAAAATCAGTCCTAAAATGTCAATTTTTTAAATCTGAATATCAAAGATTTCAGCTTGCGCTCGCATCATTTGGTTAGTGGTCTTCGTGAATTCCTACAAACAAGCCTTAGAATGCCCCTCTTCAGGTGTGAATTTCCAATTTTTTCAGCTCGCGCTCGCAATATTTGACTAGTGAGATGCTTATGATATTCATGACTACAATGACTACAAAAAGTATGTCTTTAGGTGTAACTCTAACAAAATCAGCATGCACTTGGCACTCGCATTAGATAACTATGGTGAGATATGTATACTCTTAATGGATTCTTTTAAAAATAGTCCTTAAAATATCCATGTTTGGGGTCAATATATACAAAAATTTCAGCTCGCGCTTCGCGCTCGCTTCATTTGGTTAATGAAATACGTAGGGTCGTCGTGAATTCCTACAAAAAAGCCTTAAAATGTCCCTCTTCAGGTCTGAATTTCCTAAATTTTTAGCTCGCGCTTCGCGCTCGCAATATTTGATTAGTGAGATGCGCATTTTAATCATGATTACAATGACGATTGCTTTATGTGTTTGGATGCATATAATTCTAACAAAATCAGCAAGCGCTTGGCACTCGCATTAGAATATTATGGTGAGATATGTATACTCTTAATAGATTCCTAAAATATAGTCCTCAAAATGTCTGATTGGGATCAATATATACAAAAATTTCAGCTCGCGCTCGCATTGTTTGTTTAGCGAAACAGGTACATATCATGATTACAAAAAATTGCTTATAATTTCCCCTTTGAGGTCTAGATATAAAAAAAATTCACCTCGCGCTTCGCGCTCACATTATGTGATCAGTGACATACATATCCGTTTAATGACACTGTCCTTAAAATATCTCTATTAGGTCAGCATAATTAGCAACTGAGCTCACTTGGTGACCCAAAATTTTTGCTGGTGCCCCCCCCCATGCCGTGACCCACGGTACGCCACTGTTTGGGGGAGTGTGATGGGGTGCAATGCACTCTTCGAAGTGTTTCGGGCAAGGAAACGAGTTTGAAAAGGTAAAAGATATCTTCAAATCAATTTTACTAACTAAATTCAACGTGTTCTTCATGATTAAGGTTTATTCGCATAACTATTTCAAAGTTCTGCGCAAATCATTTTTCACTAACTTTTCAAATGTAAGTGGTGATCACTCAAGCGGAAATATTTTTCGACAGTTATATCGTCATTTGATTAATTGGACCTGTACCAATGTTAAAATGTGAAAATATGTTCAGGATATTACAAATGTATAATTTTACAGGATTTTTTCTCAGTGAAAACTTTTTTTGATACACACTGTATAGATATTATAATATGATTCGGCAAGTGGTGGTGCTCGTTTTCGAATTCTTTTAGAAAATATAGTAATGACGAATTCTTTTGAATTCTAGACTAAAGTCTCGAATGGCTCGGGCAAACTAAGTATTAAGAATCTAAATATATACATTATACACGAAAAGCTTATTCGACTGATTTGCAGGCTCAATATCGCTTCTAGGCTACATTTTATAGGCCTCCTTACAAAAAAGGATCTCGGTTTGTGTTTGCATGGAGGGGGGGGGGTCAAGAGAATATCATGGGTAGCAGTGGCGTACCGTGGGTCACGGCATTGGGGGGGCACCAGCAAAAATTTCGGGTCACTTAGGGAGCGCGCGAAGCGCGCTCATTTGTCAGGTATACTGACCTAATAGAGATATTTTAAGGACATGCAGTGCCATCAAACGGATATGTATCTCACTGATTAAATAATGCGAGCGCGAAGCGCGAGCTGAAAATTTTTGATACTGACGGCTAAAAATCGACATTATAAGCGAATTGTTTTGTAATCATGAACTGTCTCGCTAAACAAACAATGCGAGCGCGAAGCGCGAGCTAAATTTTTTTTATATATTGACCCTAAACAAGGAAATTCTAAGGATTATATTTTAGAATCCATTAAGAGTATAAATATCTCACCATAGTCATCTGATGCTATTGCCATCCTTTGCTGATTTTGTTAGAATTACATCTAAACACAGTCATGAAGCACCTTTTGTAGTCATGTAATCATGATTATCATACGCATCTTACTAATCATATACTGCAAGCGCAAAAGTGCGAGATGAAAATTTAGGAAATATAGAACTGAAGAGGGGCATTCTAAGGGTTGTCTGTAGGAATTCTCTAAGACCCTACGTATTTGACTAACCAAATGATGCGAGCACGAAGCGCGAGCTGAAATTTGTGTATATATTGACCACAAGCATGGATATTTTAAGGAGTATAGTTACGAATCCATTAAGTCAGAGTATACATATCTCACAATAGTCATCTAATGCGAGTGCCAAGCGCTTGCTGATTTTGTTAAAATTACATCTTAACACATGGAGCACTTCTTGAAGTCATTGTAATCATGATTATTATACGCATCTCACTAATGAAATACTGCGAGCGCGAAGCGCGAGCTGAAAATCTAGGAAATTCAGACATGAAGAGGGGCATTCCAAGGCTTGTTTGTAGGAATTCACTAAGACCCCACGTATTTCACTAACCAAATGATGCGAGCGCGAAGCGCGAGCTAAATTTTTTTTGATATTCAGATCAGAAAAATTGACATTTTAAGGACTGATTTTAGGAATTCATGTAGAGCAAAAATTTCACCAATCCACTAATGCGAACGTTAGCACGGACAGGAAATGTTTTATATTAAGACCTTAAAATAGGGCAATAACTTTCAGTAGTCATGAAAAAGAAGAATATAGCACTACTTAAAACAATAATAACTCTAATTGCGAGGAAATATATTATTTTGTTGTATATTGATTTGAAAACGGGAGGCTTTAGTACAGCAGGTTTATATCTCGTTAAAAAGTCTATGCGAGCACCAGGAACAATGAAGACACAATTAAGCAAATAATGTTTCATAAAGTTGTGAAAAAATGCTTATGTTACATAACATAATATAATATAACACTATGATAAACAACAATTTGTTCTTTCCCCCACTACGTTTCTCTTTCTTTTTCCCTCTTTTTCTCCTTTTTTCCCGTTTTCTTTTTTTTTTTTGGCCAGCCGATTGGGGGGGCACGTGCCCCCCCATGCCCCCCCGTAGTTACGCCACTGATGGGTAGTATGACGTTACATTACCACCGTGATCTCTCTCTTTTCTTATTTCACCATAATTGTATTTTTACCCTCCTCCTCTTACTAGTTCTCGTCGATAAGGTGGAGGGCCAGATGGGGGTTGAGAGGCATCCCCTTGGAGCGAAAACATCCTTTACGCAGTGACTCATAATTATCATGCTCATCACTGATCAGCCAGGCCACGCCTCGAAAAGCAAGAAACCATTGCAAGTAGTATTACGCAACAACTCGCGTGCGATGCATTCAAGCCATTCAAGCGCTATATAATTTTGCACAATACTTGGCTGCATGCATGCTGTACGTACATGTAGTGCATATCGTATTCCGCGACGGATTCCGCGAAACCGCTTGTGTTTATATTAGAAGCAACTTTTGTCTAGAGTAAGGCTTTAGTTGTGATTTATTGACTGCAGATTTGAGGATGTAATTTATTTTGAGTGTCGATGAAGGGCAAGAATGTTTTACTCTAACTTTATTGTTCGGTTTGTAAGAAGAGAACTGTAATTTGTAAACTGGCGTGGCTGTGAATGCCTGTGCCAGTGTTTGGGAATCCGTCCTTATCAATCGGCATCACAGCAAGGGTGCAGACATCGGCTCAGTTGGGGAGTAAGGACTGACTGTTACCGAAGACGGTAAGTCTTCATGTTGATGATATCTCTTTGTTTCAGGAGGATGTTGGCGTTCAGCGGTCAAGTCTCACGCTTTCATATTTACCAGTTGTTGAATACCTGTACGGTGCCTAAACTAAAGTAGATCTAGATCTTAATATTAACACTGTTAATAACTAAGATCTAGGACTGTCTAGGCCTAGATCTAGTTTAGGCAGAATCAGCATTTTCATACGTGATCAGTCCAAAACACGGTTGCGTCCATGCTTGGATCTACTTTCATTTTAACGACGTTTCAGAACGTTGATCGTAAACTTACAAAAAGGTGCGTTTCTAAACGTCGTTTGACCAGAATCTGGCTTTTTGTTGAAGTATAAACAGGACCGCGATAGTAAACATGTTTAAATGACGTCATTTGGTACATGCTTCCAGTGAGATGAAAGTCCGGAGGCAAAATATTTGCATGCATGGTTTTAACATGGACTTAGATCTACCTTTGTGATAAACTTTTCAAGCAGTTTGCCATTTTGGAAAGTGTTTGTTTTTGTATGTTCATGAATATCAAATTCATTGTAGGTATCTGATTTGGTAATATTAATATGGATCTGGTCAGCATAAATGAGACAATGTCAAGGCACCAGACATGTACGTGTAATAATTGGCATATATGGCCGAGGCAAAATTTCTAAAACGCTGAATAAGAAATCTGTTCTCAACTTATGCCATTGTGTAAATAATGATACAAGTATTAAAGTAAGAAATCAGGATATGCATGTATGTAGGCCCTAAACTAGGCTAGAAATTTCTCAGGAAATGTTTTTGTCCAGCCTTGAGAGTATCTCTAAAAGGAATAGTATCAAGTCGAATGAAACTATCAAAGTTTCAAAAATAAAAGAAAAGAAAACTCCTCATGTTTAATACTTTGTCATGACTCTCCTGTATGCCGGTGTTTGCTGTAAAAATTTGATGTGTCTCCCAAACTCTTGAAATCTGTCCAGAAGGCCAAATCCCAGACTTTCATTGTTCTCAGCAATAAGCTAAGGTTCACAAGTCATATGACATCAAATTCTTGGCAATCACTTCTCTACCTACTGTACATGTACAAGCCTTTCCCTTGCTAATCAAGGGAACTGTTAATTCTGTTGATTCTCTGTTTGTGCAAGATTTTGTTTGTCAACTTATTTTTCCCAAAGTTGTTACCAGGTATCTTTCATGTGTCCTTCATAATGAATACATGTTCCCCCTTCTTTTTTAATGTGCAACTTCTTAACCTCTACTACGCTCACCATATTTATAAAAAGCCTTGCTACAGGTGTACCAATAAAGGAAAGGTGGTATAATAGAGGAGCACATGTAGATCTTGCAAAAGGATGCTCCAAAGCCTCCAATGGGTTTTGAATTTAGGTCCTTGCTGCGGCTGACATTTTGGGTACAAGCACATGTTATCCTTTGGTCCACAAACCATAGCTCCGTTCATTTGCATTCGCTTTGAACTCTGATCTGAATAAATTGACAAAGCAATATTGCTTCCTCGAATTGTTTTTCCTGTATCCTGTTTGTGGTGTCGCAAGTCTTTTAAAATGAAAATTTACTTATGAACATGTGAACTAAATACTTCCTGAGACAAGTCTGTACCAGGGTGCACAGGGAAATGCCCTAGTCGGCAAATTTAACCATTAAACCAGTTTTCAGTTTGTACAACATGCAGGTTTTACTTTACTGGAACTTACTGAAGGTTGACTTGAAGGTTGTCTCATTTATAATCACTCAATTACATTATATTGCTGCACACATTTTAACCAATAATTTCTGGGTATTTTTGTTTATAAAAAAAAGCAAAAATCAAGGGGAAAATGGTACAGATACAGGAGTTAAAGGACAAGTCCACCCCATCAAAAACTTGATTTGAATAAAAAGAGAAAAATTCAACAAGCATAACACTGAAAATTTCATCAAAATCGGATGAAAAATAAGAAAGTTATGACATTTTAAAGTTTCGCTTATTTTCAACAAAATAGTTATATGAATGAGCCAGTTACATCCAAATGAGAGAGTTGATGACATCACTCACTCACTATTTCTTTTGTATTTTATTATATGAAATATGAAATATTCATTTTCTCGTCATTGTCATGTAAAATGAAGCTTCATTCCTCCTTAAACACGTGGAATTCCATTTTAACATTTTGTGCTTCAGGCAAGGAGGTCCTAATTGTCAAATTGATAAAAATTGAAATATTGTATAATTCAAACAATAAAAAACAAAAGAAATAGTGAGTGAGTGACATCATCAACTCTCTCATTTGGATGTAACTGGCTCGTTCATATAACTATTTTGTTGAAAATAAGCGAAACTTTGAAATGTCATAACTTTCTTATTTTACATCCGATTTTGATGAAATTTTCAGCATTGTGCTTGTCTGATTTTTCTCTATTGATTCAAATCAACATTTTTCTGAGGTGGACTTGACCTTTAAATGTAGTTTCATTTAGGCTATATACATGTATCTTCCCTTCCAATTTTCCATACTTGTTTGGAATTTCATGATATACATTTCCTTGATTAGGGTGTAGGGTTTGTAAAATTTTAGGAATAATCCAAAGAAAAATGTAATCAGAAAAGGGTATTTTTGTGATTGATTTTGAACACCTACATGTTTGGTGTACATTGTATGTATGGCCATGCAAGTGTACTAGTCTTACAGTCGATTTACCCCCCCCCTCCCTTCCTCTATTTTCTTAAGAAACAGTATCCTGTTTGTCCCTTTGAAATTTATGATTTGATGAATGTGACAGGTTTATTTGAATACGGTATCAATGAAATTTGTACAAACTCAAATGATGAGTAATTCTGTGCTTGGAACGTTGAAGGTACACTAATCGATTGTGACTTGCTTTGTGTAAATGTTAGCTTGAAATGACAAATTAAACACTTCCTAGAATAGGTATTCTTCCTGTTTAATGAGTCTCATACCCCTTTCATAAACCCAATTATGCGGCTTGTGGTCGTAAAATGGGAGGAGGACCAGAGTTATCCGCATTATTTTGATGCTGCTATTATCTGCATAATAGCAGCATCGGGACCAGATTTTGACTTTATGAATGCATTTTCAAATAATGCGGATAATTGCCATGGTGCGGTCACAAGGTCACCCTTTTCCAACACCACCGCATCAGAGGGGGCGTGTCCAGTTGTCATGACGATTATCCACATTTTTCAGGACGGGCGCTCGTAAAAATAGTGCGGATTATTTTCTGAGTTTATGAATGCAATTTTATTGAATTATCCATATTACTCTTAGGCGGCTAATTGGAGGATAGGTTTATGAAAGGGGTATCAAAGAATTAAGACCTCTTTCTCTGGGGCCAAGTGTGTGATAAATGGATTGTGGGTTCACCAATTATCATTTCTTTATTGTGTTTTGACTGCAATTATGGTTTCTTTCTATTGCTCGACCTTTTGTGGTTTTATTTAGCAGCCTCTGGTAGGAGAGCAAACATTGCTTATCATTTTTGTCTCACCTGCGAAGCAGAGTGAGACCATAGAGCTTGAGACTATAGGCGCCGCTTTTCCGACGGCGGCGGGGACGGCGGCGGCGGCGTCAACATCAAATCTTAACCTGAGGTTAAGTTATTGAAATGACGTCATAACTTAGAAAGTATATGGACCTAGTTAATAAAACTTGGCCATAAGGTTAATCAAATATTACTGAACATCCTATTAGAGTTTCATGTCACATGACCAAGGTCAAAGGTCATTTAGGGTCAATGAACTTAGACCATGTTGGAGGGATCAACATCGAAATCTTAACCTGAGGTTAAGTTTTGAAATGTCATCATAACTTAGAAAATATATGTACCTAGTTCATGAAACTTGGACATAAGGTTAATCAAGTATCACTGAACAACCTGCATGAGTTTCACGTCACATGACCAAGGTCAAAGGTCATTTAGGGTCAATGAACTTTGGCCGAATTGCGGATATCTGTTGAATTCCCATCATAACTTTGAAAGTTTATGGATCTGATTCATGAAACTTGGACATAATAGTAATCAAGCATCACTGAACATTTTGTGCAAGTTTCAGGTCTCATGATTAAGGTCAAAGGTCATTTAGGGTCAATGAACTTTGGCCGAATTGGGATTTTTTGTTGAATAACCATCATATCTCTGTAAGTTTATTGGTCTAGTTCATAAAAAGTGGACATAAGAGTAACCATGTATCACTGAACATCTTGTGCGAGTTAGAGTAGTATTCAAAGTCAGCACTGCTGCTA
Source organism: Lytechinus variegatus (assembly GCF_018143015.1). Taxonomy (NCBI): domain Eukaryota; kingdom Metazoa; phylum Echinodermata; class Echinoidea; order Temnopleuroida; family Toxopneustidae; genus Lytechinus; species Lytechinus variegatus. The sequence continues at coordinate 8,713,228 of NC_054754.1, read as the reverse complement.
TATTGAACCGCGTGGTGCAGGTGAGACGGCCAGAGGCATTCCACTTGTTTCTTATAGAATTTAAAGTGTGAGTAATGTCTTTTGCCTTCCTCAGGCAAATATTCAAATGATATATTGATGAGATTATAAATAAGTAACAATTAATGCTTTGATTTCAAACAATTGAGCTTGAGTATTAAAGATACATGTACATTTAGATTGAATCTGTAAAAAAATGAAGCAGTATACATACATGTACATGTTTGTGTCTGGGACGATGGGGGGGGGGCATGTCCCTTTCATATAAAGTTGACTTTTGTGGGGGGGTGTTGTAAGAAGACCAACAATGACAAGATCAGAAAGTCTAAATCTCTTGGGTCATTTTTATCGCTATACTACGGGCGGGCGCTGCAGAACGGGGGGGGGGGGGGGGCTACCCCCTTGAATAAAGAAAAACTGTTGAGGTGTCATGGCCAAGTGGTCTACCGTAAGGTGCTAGACTAGACACACAGACGTCCTGGCCATGGCACTTTGTGATCAAGGCATGCTCTTAAAGGAAACCAAAACCCAAGAAGAGTAGCTATCTTATTGGAAATAGTAAAATGAGGGGAACAGTTTATAACAAGTTTTAGCAAAATCGGTTATGAAATAAGCAAGTTATGGACTTTTTAAAAGTCTTGTTCTGCTTTTTATGGGAATCCTTAAATTGGCCAGCATGCTTCAGAATCACAGATTTTGTGAACAACTCCACTTTTTTGTACACAAATTTTCAGATTTACCCAATTATTTTCAAATTGGATGTTGTCTCCTGAGCATTACGTATATTCGTATACCAGTAATGGGAAAATATAACTCACACCATATCAAGGTCAGGAGTAGATCTGTTTAGTATTAACGTGGCCATTTCTACATATAACATTATAATAAAACCTAAAGTTTGGTAACCTCTACATATTTCATGAAACTCTCTTTACAAAGATCCACTCAAAAAGGACACAAATGATGTGTTAGATAACGCTAAATCTGTCCTTTATGTAAGGCCAGCTAATACCCTTTTTACACAGGCTAAAATTTCCTTAACCCCGTACTATACATGTAGGTGGGGCTAAATTGCCATTCAGCCCCACCTATAGTACGGGGTTAAGCTTAGCCCACTTTCTTTTTACACAGCATTTTCGCAAAGTGGGCTAACCCCACCTATAGTACGGGATTATTTGGCCCTGCAAAAAAGCAGGGTTATCCCACCAATTGCGGTGCTAAGAGCGATAGTACGGGGTTAAGATCGCTAGTGTAAAACGAAAGTGGGCTAAGCTTAACCCCGTACTATAGGTGGGGCTAAATGGCAATTTGGCCCCACTTGTATTGCGGGGTTAAGGAAATTGTAGCATGTGTAAAAAGTGTACGAGTGAAGTACTTGTACTACGAATGATCGACAAAAACCACTAGTCCGGGGTTAGCGAGTTTCTTGTGTGAAAAGCCAGCATTCCTTATCCGGGGTTAGCAATAACAATTTGGCATGTGTGAAAAGGAAAAAAATAGTACGGGGTTAAGGATAGTACGGGGTTAGCGTTAGTCCGGGGTTAAGAAAATCCTGTGTAAAAAGGGTATAACAGTGACCAAATACTACATGTCATAGCCCTTAAATCATGATGTAATCCTGATCTGAAAGAAGTGAAAAACGTACCTCCCAAAAATGACCTTTTCAAAATGCTGAAACTGTTCTATTTTTCAGCCTTGTTCTATTTTGACTTTATCTACACCAATAATTATGTTGTACACTGCCATCTGTCTGTCCCAATTTCACTATTGAAAAAATTATATTTTATTTTATAATTTGTCTTTCAAACATTGAACAGATAAACCAAAAATAGGAACACATAAAATAGCCACTGCACGTATGAAATAGGAGTGTATATAAAAAGAAGATAAAAAATACATGGAGCCTTGTTGAAGTGGAGATCATGGAATTCAGGTCCCTTTTGATAAAAACATATATATTTGATTGCAAAACTGTTAATACACTAATAAGAAAACAACACAAAAATATAGTATTTGAAACAGAAAAACAACTTGGATAGGGATAAAGCAACAAAGCATGGAATTCAGGTCCCTTTTGATAAAAACACATATTTGATAGCAAAAGTATAATAAAATGCACTATTAAAACAACACAAAAATATAGTATTTTGAACAGATGAAACAGAAAAAAAACTTGGATAGGGAAAAGGAACAAATCAATAACAAGGTCTAGTAGGAAAAAGAGAGATGAGGAAAGAAAGAATTGAAATAGTAATAAAAGTTAGTAGTAATTATACTTCAAGTTGGTCCAAGGAGTGACAATGATCTTGATGTTGATCATAGGATTCTCCTAAAAATGATTAGTTTTGGGCCATTGGGGAATCAAGGTCAAAGTTCTGTTTGAGGGGTCAACTTGAAACAGGGTTCATCAAAGGGATGGTGATCTGATTAAATTTTCAGGTCACAGAATGAAAGATTACAGAGGTCATTTTGTGCCTGATATTGTATTGTGTTCACAAATAACTGTTTGAAGGATCAAATTTTAAAGAAAAAATTCCAGTTCTGGTAACGATCTCAAAATTACTTTTTACAGAATCTAATATAATGACCACCATAGTGTCTGTTTGTATGAATAAAAAATATGTGCCAAAGGATTCTGGAAGAAATTGTGCAATTGCTGAGAAATAAGCAAAATAAGCGCGGATTCGGTCACTTCCGTCGGATCTTTATTCCAGCAGTAAAAATACACTGTCCCATGTGTGCGTATCTGTGACCAAGGAGCTTCTTGCTGTGACATTGGTGATCTTCAGTGTGAACATTTTTCAGCATAGATTTCAAGATTTCACAAAATTCATTTTATGTAACTGTACCAGATCTAGATCCTCAATGATATACTGACAATTAAGCCTGGTTTTACAGACTTTCTCATGAAATCAGTGTTTACTGCAACTACTGGCATTTCTCTTTAACTCTGCTTTTTGAAAACTAATTCAAGGTGAGGATTAATAGGCAACTACCCTATATGGTAAATGATAAATCATGAAGTTGGGTCAGCAATTATCCAGTTTTTGCGTGCCTGACAATGAAAATAGCCGAACATTCATGCAGGATCTTAAATTCAACTGTGAGAGATCAAATTTTAACTCTGCTGAATGAGAAATTATTCGAATCAGGGTTAATAGGCAAATCTACCCTAGATTGCTAAATGATAAACCATGGAATTGGATCAGCAGGTGCAAGTGGACAATGAGAATAGGTGCACTTTCATATACATATTTTCATATACATATACATGTATAAGGGAATTCCCCCTTGTGTATTAAGGCCTCATGACTCTGTGCTATTGTTTCATTTTCCAAATGCCATTGTTTCACTTTTATTTTAATGCAGGACTTGGCTATTTGGCACGATATCTAATGGAACTTCCCCACTTCCTGCAGAGATGTTGCATTACCGGCAAAATCACTTTTTTTTACCTCAATTGTAATAAACACTCCATTTTTTTTCAGTTTAAGAACATTCACTACATTGAGCATACATGTAGGCCTTCACTTGCCTTACTGTTGAGCGAATCTTGAAATTTTTCTGATACTAGGGATAATCATCTCTTCAAATGTTGTATTTGTATCTTTAATCAATGGCTCTGGGAATTACAACTATATTGCGGCTTTGTATCTTAGCTAATGTATAACTGATTTTTTTTCAATATTGTAAACAGATTCTTCAAGTACTGCATTGACCAGGTAAAAAGGATGGAGGAGGTTCTGTGACATCCCTGTCCATGATCTTGCCCCTACATGGAGGATTAAAGATACTCTGAAGGCAGAAGATAACTTCCATGAAGAAACAAGAGCTACATGTACATCTTTAGTCACCATCACTACATCTTGAAATGACAGCTTTTTTCATACTTGGTGATCTACAAAAGCCATTGGGTGTTGGAATAATGTGCTGAGTGCCATCATGATTCTTTACCAAAATTCTTGATAAAACAGACTATCATCATGGTGTTGATATTCTGCATCGATTGTAGTTGTACCTCGTCCTGAAGTACATTGATCTGTTAGTCAAAGAGTTCTGTTTATACTCGGAAGTTTGCCATCTTGGTTCTTGACTCAAGAGTGCTCTACAGAGATCACAGTACTACCACATGAACTGAAGCAAAGTTTGTACTCTGATCTGCAATTCTAAAACTCCAAGGAGCAAAGACACTCCACAGGCTACTGGTCATCTGGATTCTTGATAAATTAGCAGTGAGAGCTAGGGAATTCAAAATGGAGCAGCCCCGGGTGAAGCCAAATCTCCTTGCTACTGCAAACCCTCTCTCGCAGCTCTTTTTTCAGTAAGTACTTTCATCCGATAAAAAGACTCATTTTAGGAAAGTTAAATGTTTGTAATATTTATTAAAGACTTGTTTTTCCTGACAAAAATATAAAGAAACATTGTTTTGTTGAGAGAGAAAAAAGGTTGCTTTATGAGTCCCCCCCCTCCCCGTTACAAATCTTAATAGAGGGCAAGTCGTTATTCATCTACTTTTCTGTTTCATTTTCTTTTTTTGCAGATGTATGGAAAAAATTATGGAAAAAATGAATGGAAAAAAATATTTGATTGACTTGTGCATTAAATAATTAGATCCCTTAATAAGCATGTGCCAGGAGTGGGAAACAACATGGGTCATTAGAGTTTTCTCAGCCATTAAACCATAAACTCTTTCGCAGAAGGATTGATTTTATAAGCAAACCAAAGTGAATCCTCAAATGTGTTGACACTTGGCAGAACCTTCCACATTAGGGCAGTCATCTGATTCAAACAAATTGCACTATAATCATCTTTTTTATTTAAAAGAGAAACACAATCGATGTGAAAGGTTTTTTCTTGAGGACTTCATTTGCTTCAACAAAGTTCTTCCTGCATGTACATGTAGGGAACGGTACAACTGTTGATCTGTGAAATGAAAACTGGTAGGCATCATCGCCCAACCATACATACATGTACAGCCTGCATACAGTGGTGGTTCTTATGAAAGGTTTTTGAATCCTCGGATTGTGTGAAAGACTTGGCAGCTCAGAAAGCACCCCTAACACAAATGATTTCTTTGCTTTATAATGAGCTTAAACTGGCTTCAGTCCTTTACATGTAGTAGGAGACCTTTTAGTTGCTCAGAGCTTTATTTAAAGTACATGTACATGTAGTAAATGTAATATGATTAGATAATTTTTGGTTTCAATCTACTGTACATGTACATTTAGGCAAGAGTGCATTCCCAACCATATTTTGATGTTAGATTTTAAGCTTTTTCTTTTATTTGTTTTGTTTATATATTTATTTTTATTTATTTAATATTTATTTTGTTTATTTATTTATTTATTTATTTTTTTTTTTTGGGGGGGGGCAGGGGGTATTACATGTTATTGTGGGGGGGGGGGGGGTTAACATGTATGTCTGTAATGTAACCTTTGGGCCAGTACCCTCCCCCTATTTTTCTCTCCCTCTCTCTTCTCCATCACCCTAACCATTCTCTCTCTCCCCCCCTCATATTTATACCTCCTTATAAAGTTGACCTACTCAATTCTTTTTTCAACCTCTTGAAATCATACGAGATCATAAAAATCACAAATAAGTCAAAAGTGCAAGATAGGATTATATTACACCAATACAGTATAAAATTGTACTACATGTATATGGCAGACAGTGATTTCAACCTAATACTGCTTTGAAAAGGTACTGGTAGGATTATATAACATCATAAAAAATGTATGTTGGCTCCCAGACAGATTTTATAAGCATACTAAATGTTGTATAGGGCTTGACAAAATACGTGTTCGATTGAAAGTGGAGCTTTTTAGTGTTGGGATTCCCCCCCCCCTTTTTTTTTAGACAATTCAATTTGCCCTTTATAAAGGGGATATCCATCAGGGTATATTGAGCAAAGTTCAAAATAGAACAATTCAATTTGCAGATTTTAATTCTCAAATATATAATTATATATATATTTACTTGTACATGTACATGAACGTGTACTGTAGATCTACTCATAGTAGAAAAAATCAGACACTCACACACTTGATACAAAATAATGACATTAAAACAAAAGGAGGTCTTGTACATGTCAAAGGCGGTGAAATCCCCAGTGTCAATCACTGTTGTAGTTCATTACATTGCATGATGTGTGACATTTTTATGATATGTATGAAATGAGAACTTCTAGTCCACGGTTGAAGTGTTTTTGCTGTTGCAATTTTACATTACAATTTATTTTGGTTTTACCATTATGTAGAATGGGCTGTTGCTGGCCATTTCAGGGCACAGGTACATCTTTGTATTGTAGTTTCTATAAGGTAGATTTCTATTTAAAAAAAAAGCAGAAGTAGGGCCTAATCAATGAATTCAAATACCACTTATTTCAATAACATTTTTTTTTTCTGCAGTTGGGTTGGACCCGTCTTTTACTCTGCCTTCAAGAAGAAAACAGTACAGACCAATGACCTGTATGAGATTATGGAAGAGGATTCCTCTGAACATCTTGGAGGAAACTTAGAAAGGTATGTACAATAATGTGCCTCTGGCTCTAGGGCTTTTCTAATGAGACCAGGGCTCTCGTAACCCCTAATAGCGATTAATTGCTATTACTGTAAATGAAGTAGCCAATCAAGATCATCCTTGGATGTGCATTTTGCTCAGTAGATGACTAGGAACCAATCAACCCTGGGCACATGTAGTGTGTCAGTATGGCATGAATCCCCATGTCAGTATGTCTCTGGCTTTAAAGGGGAAGTTCACCCTGACAAATAAGTTTATTGTGAAAATAGTATAAAAATATTGCCGAGGGTTTGAGAAAAATCCAGCAAAGAATAAAAGAGTTATTAGAATTTTAATTATTTGATTTGTGATGTCATATGTGATCAGCTTTCCTTCAAATTGTATGGTAAAATAAATCAATGAAATGTCATTTTCTCAGAAAATTGAAAATGCTTTATATTGTACCTTGAGGGTAAAAATAGACATATCACTTCACACCTGTTCCTAAAAAGAAAACAAAATTAAGTCATCACAAAACATTAAAATTATATATATGCATTTTATATTTATGGGGAAGCTGCCCATTTATGACATCACAAATCCAAACCTTCAAATTCTAATTATTAAATGGACTTTCCTCAAACCTTTACCAAAATTTAGATTATTATTATTTTGCTATTTTGACAACAAACTTTTCGTCAGGTTGAACCTTCCAGTTAAATGATCCCCTGGGTGTGGCAAAAGTACATGCATGTTTGCAAGCAAAATCGAGTGAATTCAATGAGCAGCATGATGACAGCATCCCAGCATACATTATTCATGTAGATCAAGGAAAGATTTGCAGAACTTATGAGACCAAATTGGCGAAAGTAATAAAGGGAAACCTACATCAGATATTTGTGTGATTGAATTTTAATTTGAATTTATTAACAATTTTCATTCATATGTATTTTGTTTTAAAATATAAACAATGATAACATAAACAAAAACATTCATAACTGTATGTTGTATGAATCAGTAATGCATCAATACATAGATTTCCAAAGAGAAATGATGAATTGAAATTTAACATAAAGAAGGTGTAGCATAATGCAATATAAAGTTATCTAATTATCGAATTAATATTGTATGATGCATGCATGCAAATTTAATTGTAATTAGGTGGGTGTTCATGAAAGTTGTCAGCACTGACTGAATTGTCAGTACTGACAATTTCAGTGAAATCCTTGGTTTTGATTGGCTGAAAGGCACTTGCCTCTGACTGTTACTATGGAAACTGTCAGAGAAAGACAACTTGGCAGTGCTGTCAACTTTCATGAAACGGTCTGATCTACATCATGTGTACAGGAGAGTAGATTCCAAAGATTTAAGTGCAATATTGTCTCTGTTATTACCTATAGATAAATTTTTGTTAAAATGAATGTTGAATATTGAAAACTATTTTTACTTGTGCTGTTGTGCATCCCACAGCCTAAATATGTTCAGCTTCATTATTTCATATTAACTTTTATAAAAGTAGATTACCGGTATTCTAAAAATTTATCATAATTTTTTATTGCATTTTAATTCCAAGATGTACATGTATACAAGCATTTTGCATTCAATGTCACAAACTTAAAATTTTGGAGGAAAAAACAACTCGTATTCTATAATTATTTATGTGATAGAGAAATGTTTTTATGTATTTTCCATTACAGAGAGTGGGAAAAAGAAAAAAAGAAAGGAGGGAAAAGGCCAAGTCTTATTAGAGCTGCTGTGAGCACCTTTGGATGGACCTATGCTTTCTATGGTTTTCTCTTTCTTTGTGAGGTAAAGGAACATTCCTTCATTTTTCCTCTTGTTTTATACTTGTTATACGCCCATCTAGACGGGACATATTATGGTATCGTGCTCGGTGTCCGTCCGTTAACTTTTCCTTGTAAACACGATAACTTTAGTTTAACTTTATAATCTAGGCTCATATAATTTGGTGTGAGTGATACTAGCATGGATCACAAGGTGCTAAGTGTTGTTCAAAATTCAGACCATTTTCAATATTTTATCATAAATGAATGTAGGAAATTTGAGAATGCCAATGTCAAAGACTCTTTAATCTTATCCCTATGTTTCATAAATACTGTAATAACAATGAATGCCAGAAAGCCAGTGTGCAATGTGCAGTAGTTTTATATGGGATTCCTGGTAATAATAAAAGATAAGTCACAGACATAAACTGTAATTGATCGAAAGTGTCCTACAATGTCCTGAATCTTTTTGTTTATAATTTCTCAAGTGCATTTTAATAGCTGTACTGCTGGCTTGCAATGTTATTCATGAGGAAGATTCTATCTTGATAAACTTTGTACGTTGTGTTTGACAATATAAAGTGCTTTGTACTCTGTTACATGAATATAGATAAAAAGTACTCACAATTGCTGGTGGAAGTTCACCAACATTCAAAACAATAAAATGTGCAAACTCATTTAAATCACGCCTCCAATATGCATGTTATACATGTAGAGGCATAACATTTATGCGCATTGATGTAATCACTGTGTTTATCTATAACAATGTACATGTGCACCTTGGCCTGGGGGAATTGTACACAAAAACATTGTAGTATCAGTCTAGGGGATGTTGCAAGGAAATATTTGCAATCAATTATAAATATTCTACTGCAATTTTACAATTGATAGATCAGTTTCAACTGTAGCAAATCAGATTACACTCCTTGTTTCATGGAGCAGATTAGCAATCAATCACAAATTTGCAATCAATTGCACGGCATACATAGCATGCTTGATTTCAGGAACGATATGAGACTTGCAATTGATCGCAAGTTTCTTGCAATGCCCCTTTAGCCACAATTACACAATGGGCAGATTAAGATAATACCAACCCTTGCAACTCCAACTTTCAGCTTTTGTTTTAAACGATCTTGTATAAAAAAAAACATACTAAAAGGTCAAGTCCACCTCAGAAAAATGTTGATTTGAATCAATAGAGAAAAATCAGACAAGCACAATGCTGAAGATTTCATCAAAATCGGATGTAAAATAAGAAAGTTATGACATTTCAAAGTTTTGCTTATTTTTAACAAAATAGTTATATGAACGAGCCAGTTACATCGAAATGAGAGAGTCGATGATGTCACTCACTCACTATTTCTTTTGTTTTTTTATTGTTTGAATTATACAATATTTCAATTTTTACAAATTTGATGATTAGGACCTTGTTGCCTGAAGCACAAAATGTTAAAATACCGTAAGTAACGGTGTATTAACCGCACCTTTTTCTCGGCGGGATAGAAGCAAAAGTCGGGGGTGCGGTTTATACACGGTGACGGGTTTGAGCCGGCCCGCTGTAACCCCTCCCGTACATGTACGATGTCTGCCAGTTCACAACACATCGAGTGGCCGGGCGTAGCCGCCCAGGCAATGTCGTTTGGAGGGGTATGAGCCGCGGGTAATGGGAAGCAATTAATTAGATATTGTCCAAAACAAACGCACCCACCTTCATGACACTAATTTTGACTTTATTCTCAATTCAAAGTAGTGAAGTTCCCTGGCTAAGTTAAAAGAGACGCCAAGCATACTCGGTAAAATTTTGTCACCGCTGAGCGGGAGTTGAGTGAGCTTAGTAGTCTGCGTTGTAATATGGTTATAGTGCGACTTAAGCTGGCGCTATTCAAAGTTCTGTTTCGCACCAGCTTGTTTTTTTCCTTCCTGTTTGCTCTTCATAAGATACCATGTAAACCGCGCACGAGAGAGACGGCACGAAGCCGTAAAAAACAACTGGAAAAAATGTCAATTTCTTTGTTTCTTGAACCTTCCTGTAATCCCGTATCCAAAATTCATGCTAAGACATCAAATTTCTGAAAGTGATTGTGAGGTTGTGATGCAAGAAATGTGAATGTTTCTTCCTCCTACGCTGGGAAAGACACAGATCATAATTTGATAAGATGTACTGGCATGACTGCTACTGTATGTAGTTTGCAATGTAATGGCAGTTCTGTGTGTGTGTACACTGTGACTGTGAGGTGAGTGAGTGTGTAAGTGGCCAATATTGTCGGGACCGTTCTTTCTTTCTAACATTTGTAGATGAATTGATCAAGAACAGCAGATTTCCGCATACCGGTAATCTCTTTGGATACTTAACTTTGAAATCTTAAACTTAGTTTTTGTTTCTTCGTATCCTCAAATACATGTATGCATGTAAATGTGAGAATTTATTTTTTAATTTTTTTTTAGTCCAAAGTTGGGGGTGCGGTTAATACACGGGTGCGGTTAATACATGTACACCGTTACTTACGGTAATGGAATTCCACGTGTTTAGGGAGGAATGAAACTTCATTTCACATGACAATGACGAGAAAATCAAAATATTTCATTTTTCAAATAATAAAAAACAAAAGAAATAGTGAGTGAATGACATTGTCGACTCTCTCATTTGGATTTAGCTGGCTCGTTCATAAAACTGTTTTTGTGAAATGAAGCGAAACTTTGAAATGTCATAACTTTCTTATTTTACATCCGATTTTGATGAAATTTTCAGTGTTCATGCTTGCTGAATTTTTCTCTTTTTATTCAAATCAAGTTTTTGTTTGGATAGACTTGTCCTTTAATGAGAGCCTCAATATTCCTAACAGGAGCAAAACACTTAATGGTTTGTAAAATACATGTATTTGCTATTGATGATATGCCATAGATATCTGTGAGAAATGTCCAGCCAGCCAATCAAATTATAGGATTGATTGCAGTTGGCTGAGCCCCTTTTTAAGCCCATGAAGGCCATGATACCGCCGGTAATTAGCTGAACAGACATCATTAAATGACATCCCCAATCTTTGTGTCACTTCAATGTCGGGGAATTAAAAACAGGATGTTCAGGGAACTGGGTATAAAGATGGATGGTCAGAAGTGAATGACATAACCCTTTAATGATCTAACATGTACATGTAGATGGTCAGTCGGTTGGACGGTCCGTTGTCTGTACAACTCCCTCAATTTCTAACCAATTCTCATGAAATTTGGAACACACATTGGTCTTGGGGTAGAAATGTGCAAAACACATTTTTCGCATGTGCTGGAAATTGTGTTGCCATGGTAACGGCATATGCCAAAACTTTGGTAAAAATCTTCCTGTTCAAACTATTTCATCAGTTTTCAACCAATGCTTATGAAATTTGGCACACACATCAGTCTTGCAGTAGAGATGTGCAAGACGCATTTTTCGCACGTGTGTTTAGGGATTGTGTTGCCATGGTTATGGCATATGCCCAAAATTAGGTAAAAACCTTCCAGTTCAAAGTACTTTATCAGTTTTTAACCAGTTCTTATGAAATGTGGCACACAAATTGGTTTTGAGGTAAAGATGTGCAGAACCTATTTTTGCATGTTCCAGAAATTGTGTTGCCATGGTACTTTATGTCAATAATTAGGTAAAAATCTTGCGGCTCGAACTACTTAATCAGTTTTTAACCCATTTTCATGATATTTGCTAAGACATACATGTATGTCTTGGGGTAAAGATGGATAATACATATTTTTTGTTTCAAGTGTTGGAAACTGTTGCCATAGTAAAAGCATAGGATGGGGGTGTTAATCACCTTCAGTGATAGTTGTAGTTTTAATATGCTCTTTGCACCCCCTCTATTTGAAAACCTACATGTACATGTACATATTCATGTAGAGTCACCACTACAATTTTTTTCCTTGCTGTAAATGTTTTATATATGTGGGGCCTTCATGAAATTTTCTGTCTCTGATATCTTGTTCTATTGACTTGGTCAGTTTATGAAGTGAAGTATTGAGAACAATGGGGGTCAGACATGCAAAAGGGTTGATTTATATTTTATGGAATTGCCCTAAAGCAATCTGGACTCTATGTTTAGTGTACATGTATGTAGACAATGAAGCATCTTACAATAATTATTTACATTGCAAATCAGATCAACAATTGGATCCAACATATACTTATCAGCTAACAAACAAATAATATACATGTAATGTCTAAAGTTCAATAAACAATTCTCTTAAATTCTATAAAGTAGGAAACATTTGATGATAATTGCATAATTATATGAAAGCAAATAATTGTGTCTGTCTAATATTGACTTAGCTATAAAGATGATAATTTGGCAATGTCTTTTTGAGTGGATTTGAGGGCATTTTACTATTCTTGCATGAAAAACTGAGTATTTTACAATATCGCATTGCCATGAATTAATAATGCTGTATCACACTTTTGTTGAAAAATTATGAATTATCGATTTAAAGGACGTTCCACAGTTAACATGAAATCCATGTGATTTTTAACAAAATTTTGCACCGAATTACTTCAGAATCTAAATACTAGTATTCCAAAAATGAAAAATTTTGATTTTATGCTATCATGCTCTGAAATTCACCAAATTGACATATCTTACACAATCAAAAGATATGGCAGTTTTAGAACTCACAGGATCACAACATTGAGTTTAAACCTTATATTACCTTCTTAAAATCCACATCAATTTCATCAAATTTTATAGTGCAGTTCAGGATTGTATACCAAAGATGGCAATTTAATTTAGATTGATATTCATTTGCTCTTTTAAAGTTAGAAGCACATTCATTGCTGAAAAAAATGAGGTGAAAAATGAAAAAAATCATATACAAAATGTTTGAAATTTCTATAACAAAATTTAAGAAGTACAATAAATGCAGCACTTAAATAAAAATCCATGTCATTTTCACCAAAATTAGCAAAGTTGTAGAGGAGAGGAAAGAGTACATGTACTTTATAAGAGGTGCAAACATCAAAAGAGAGGGTTAATGTGCTTGTTTTAAAACTACATGTATCAGCACATTGTTGGAGCTAATGTGATTTTAAAACACACAAAAATGCGCCAAAGGCCTGTTTCCATGTGAAAAATTCCAAACCACTCTCCCATTTATTCAAATTCGAGGCCGTATTTGTCATACTTTGCAGCTCTGCAGACAAAGTAACCTGAAGTTGTAAAGGAATTTTGGAAGTGGGTCCGTGGATTATTAGCTTCTTAAGAAAGTGGGTTCGTAGAATTAGCATCATAAAATGATACAATAGATCTGCAGAGTGCAGACCACAGGAAATATCAGCTGAGATATGAAGCTGATGAATCACCTGTTCAATCACTGTGACGTCATTGTGCAAAGCGTAAAAATATGCGCTGATCAACGTGCGCGCAAACGTAACTGTGAAACGTCCTTAAGTAGATTTTCTTATGATTTTATGTCTTCTCCTACAGGAGTCCCTCCGTCTTGTGCAGCCCATCATTCTCATGAAATTGACGTCCTACTTCTCACCTAGCAACGCCGATGGCTCCCTCATGTCCAAGCGAGATGCCTACCTGTGGGCCATGGGCCTGGCCCTGTCGTCCATCTCCTTGGCTTTAGTCCACGGGCCAAATTTCTGGGGGATACAACGCCTCGGGATGCACGTCCGTGTCGCCTTGTGCACCATGGTCTATAAAAAGGTATGTAGGATTTGGAGACTACATTTGCTTTATGTGGTAAAAAAAATCCTTTTTTTTTTTTCTTTGAAACACAAGGTCCAGGGTTCAAACCCTTCCCCAACACTTTCGTCGTTTGGCAAGGTGTTTATCAACATTTTCCACTCTCCACCCAGGTGTAGTAAATAGGTATCCAGTAGTAAGGAATTGAATGCCCAAGTGCCCCATCAGTGTACATGTAGCTGTGCTAAAGCTGGGGTAGTAGTATGCAGCACTTAGAACCATTGTTTATTGCACTATAAATGTTGCAGATTATTACTATTATCACCTAATAAAAATTGGACAGTTAGGATTCATCGTAGGTTTTAGAGTTGTGATAAGGCTCATTGTTCAAAATACTGTAAACTTTATTATGGTGCTTAGGGTTGCTAAAGGGTTTTCAGTTTAGGCTACGGATTAGGGTTACATAGAGGTTTGAAACTAGGGTTTGTGTTGGGTTAGGGACAGCGCTATGTGAGGAGGGGGGGAGGGGTGTTACCACACCCATATGATTTGTGAATAGAGAAATAAGAGGAGAGAAAGAAGGATGAGGTCAATGATAAAATGGTCCATTCTGGTAATATTTATTGTGGCAGTAAAATTGATAGGTCATGATTAAATCAAATTTAAATCTGTTTCATGTACATGTACGCATATGAAGGAATGGCAGAGGTAAAATACACAAACAAGTATGCATATTATGGTACAGTGTATTTTGAAATTGTAGATGTTCAATCTGCGATATTCAGGGGCCTGTCTCACAAAGAGTTACAATTGATCCAATCAATCGTAACTATGGAAATCCATCAGTGTCATAATATTTTTCTACAGGAAATTTGCACAATAGCCTATGTAAACAAAAAGAAGCAAAAGGAATTTTTCAAGAAAACAATGAATGCCTGAATATACATCATAGCTAGAAAATATTTTGAGCAAATATGTATAATAGACGTTGACGTTGCTGGCCGTCCATAGTTGCGATTGATCGGATCAATGGCCACTCTTTGTAAGATGGGGCCCAGATCTAGCAATTTAGTGATGTAGGCATACGTGTTTATTTAAATCTGTGCATTCACATTTCCATCTAAGAAGTCAAACTAGCCTTTAATGTACATGTACTCATTGTCATACTGCTTTATGATGAATAAATTGATTTGTACCAATCGAGACCTCAATCATCGAGTGGTTTATATTGCGTAGTTTGATCCCGAAACTAAACTGTACACTTCCTTTTCTTTCTTCCTGTTCATATCTCATCTTGCTATTAAATCGCTTGCTATTTTTAACTTTCAATGGCAGACATTGAAGCTGAATAACAATTCCCTCCGAGTGACCACAGCTGGACAGGTCAATAACTTGATGACCAATGATGTTAACAGATTTGATCAGGTAACAATAGAATCTTCATACCCAGTTGATCACAAATATACAATTACAGTCTGAGAACTTATTTGTTCAGGCCTCAAATACCTGATCGTTATATTAGTGTGTTCACACCAAACTGAAAAAAGATAGAAGTTCCCTTGGTTATGAGCAGCAACAAGACACAACTATATTTTTACATAAAGAATGAATAATTATCCTGCCTCAACACTGAAAATCTATGTGACCTTTGAGAAATTCTGAAAAATTTCTTGTGGCTTAGAAAAGTACCCATTTACTTTTTTTTTTTGAGGATGTTACAAATGATTTGTTTTTTCCTCAAGTTTGCAAAATACTTATATTTTTGATCTGGGTAGATATCCTGGGGCCTGTTGCAGAAAGAGTTGCAATCAATCGCAACTCTAAAAATCATGCGCAACTTGATTTCTAACCAATCAACAGCACGCGTTTAGGACTTGCGATTGATTTTTCACTTGCGTTTAAATGCAACTGTTTCTGCTACGGACCCCAGATCAGAGATACCAGGCTTTTTCATTGATTGTGTGAGTATGAGCACATCTACATGTAATACTGTATAATCTTTAGCTCTCACTGTCTCCTTGTCTTTCTCTCTTTCCCTCTTTGTTTATTTCTCTCTATCTGTCTTTCTGTCCACCTGTCTCTTTGTCTGTCTGTCTGTCTTGGTTTTATTTATCAAGCTTTTAATTCATTTTCATTTTAATCTTTGCTTAGAAATAATATGTTATGTTTTATGTATATTATTAATGAAATTAAAAAAATTGAATTGATTTGAATTTCTTGCATAAATAATTCTTTGATTCCTTTTTTCCTCTTAATTTTTGTACAGCTGTTTGTCTTCCTTCATTACCTCTGGCTGGGTCCTCTTCAAGCGGTTGCAGTACTGCTTCTCCTTGTTCTCTACCTTGACATAGGCTATGCCGCTGCTCCGGGTTTTGCCATAATGATCCTCCTCATCCCAATCAATATGTGTCTTGGGAGGCTGTTCTCCACTCTAAGGTTTGTCAGTCACCTTAGGCACTTTCCATAAACCTTGTTATAATAACAAATTAACAGTAACAGTTAAAAGCTACTAAAATCCTTCAATCTGATTGGCTGATGGTAATTTGTTATAGAATTGATGGATTTGTCACTATAACAACTCTTTAGGAAACAGGACCCTTATTTTTTTCTGCCCTTTTTTTTAGACACCTTGTCCAAAAGTTTGTGCCATGTATTTTTATAGCAGGAACCCTGCTCTAAAAGTGCTTTATGATTTTCTGCATACCCCATTGTTTTGTCTGTCATGCAAAAAGGGAGAAATGGTAATGAAAAGTCGATGGTGGGTTCCCTGCAGGAAAGATGCTAGTCTTTGCACAAGATCCTTCAATTTCACCTTAGAAAATGCGAAAGCGCCCCTATGACAAGCTGTGTCTCTTTTCTCCTTAGGTTTTGAGTTTCTTCAAATTTTATTACCCCCTCTTCCCCCCCCCCCCCATGAAAATATTTCTGTGTATGGCCATGTATTCATACCTGCCCACTATTCCTATTTTGGGGAAATGAAAATTTCCATTTTCTGTATAATTAAATAAAACCTTTCAAAAATATTCCTATTTCTGGAAAGTGTTTGCATGTACTTAATTCATATTTCTTTGCTTTCAGTGTTGACAGTTATGAGGGTTGGTTAAAGACTCTGAGGAATGAAGTATTATATTGATGAACGTATTGCAAGCCCTACTATTTCTTTGCTTTCAGTGTTGACAGTTATGAGGGTTGGTTAAAGACACTGAGGAATGAAGTATTATATTGATGAACGTAATGCAAGCCCTAGTAATGCTGAACTTGTCTACCAACTTGTTATACATGTATACATTTGCTTCTTGTGTGAAAATGGCATTCAGAGTCGTACTTCTTTCAATCTACCTTTGTCTCGTTTGCAGGCGGAAGACGGCCCAGTTTACGGACAAACGGGTTGCGGTTATGACGGAGGTCATCACTGCAATGAGGGTTATTAAGATGTATGCCTGGGAGATCCCCTTTGCTAATGTGGTGAAGAAACTCAGAATGTAAGTTAATGGTTGATATCGTGAATAACATTGTGATCTACAGTGTACATTTAATAAGCGTGAATTGGGGGAATCACTGTTTTTGCAAGCCCATAGGCTGTTATTGTAATTCCCCAGCCGCATTTTATTGGACATAATGGCTCTGTATTTTATGAAATTGATAAATGAATTGAATTTAACAAAAAATCATCTCAATATCAGGCAGTTTTACTAATTGACTTGATATTTGACGGCTTCTTTAGATTCTAACATGATGTCATTAAAGTTACTGAGATTACAGGGGCCAGAATACCTCCTTCCCTTTCAACAAGCTAAATCGTTTTGGTGTTGATGATTTTTATTGAACCTCTACATTTTTATTGTACCTTGATATAGTTTTGAATCCATGATAAGTTCTGTTAATATCTTGTGTATGCAATTTTATGGCAAATAGATGAATAAATGGGTGAATGTTTACCTGTCACTAGGCGGGATATCAGTCAGATGGGTTCCACGACACTTGCTCTGGCGACAATTGCTCTGCTCTATACACTACACACTAATGGAATGACCAACTTCAACCAAGGGTTGAACACTTTACCTTACCCTTAACCTAACCCAAAACCCTAACATGAACCCCTATTGCAACCCTAACCCTAAACAATAGACAAAATTAAGTGCGGAGTAATTGTCGCAGGAGTAAATGTTGTGTCACTGTCACGTCTACCAAGATTCAATGTGGAACTAGAACATTTTCATTCTGCAACATAGGTTTTGTTACTCATTTGTCAATGTACATTATTCTCTTTTCCTTTATTTTTTTGTATATTCTTCATACAAAATATCTTAGACTCGAGATCCAGAAGATCGTGACAGCCTCGTATCCGCTGGCGGTAAACGTGACCCTCGGCTTGTTCGGTAATCGTCTGCTAGATGTGGGGATGGTCATCGTTTACGCTCTCACTACGCCGGATATGATACAAACCGCTACCGTCTTTGCCATTATCAGCTTCTGCAATGCCTTGCGCACGTCTTTTCTACGGATGTTCCCTCGTGCCATACAGTTCCGCTCTGAGTGCACGGTGTCACTGAATCGTATTGAGGTATTGACGCTTGTGAAAAACTCTGGTCTGCCACCCATATTCTGGAGTTCAGTTTGACTTCGACCATGTCTATAACCCTGTGATTAGACAATTCTGGGATACCGAAATGTGAAAGTTTTGTTCACATTGTTTATGACTACCTTGGTCTTTACTAATGCTTTAGTGGAGAATAAAACTATTGAAATAATTATTGCCAGACAATTATGAATGATTTGCATGTTGAAACAGCTGATGGTTTGAGCCTGTATTGTTAGAGATTTGTTTCCACAGTTTTGGTATTTTTCAGCCTGGAAAGGTTTTTAAGAAGGGGTTACTGTATGTGTCGATGGGTGAATTGTTTTTAAAAAAGTATAAAAAAAACGCATAATTGTTAATTGATTGTCATGTCTGTATATGGACAAGAATTGCCTTTTTCATCCTTTGATTGTGAAGAACAGTGATAAACTGTTTGATTACTTCAATAATTTGATTAAAGCAAACTTCCTGTCTGTATTTCTTTATAAGATGCACAATTTATACCGAATTTGGGTACAGACTTTACAGGATATTTTTAAGTCGTGTGGTCCAGTGGTCAGAGCATTTGACTCATAATCGCAAGGTTGTGAGTTCGAATCCCAACTTTGCCATTGTCTCCACTTTGATAAAAAGGCCCAAGAGTGATATCTGTCGTCTATTACGTCAGCCACTATGACTGATTAACTTAGACGTAAAATGTTTCCAAGGTAATTGGTTATATACCAGCTTGGCGTTTACCAGCAAAATGCTGTCCTGCCGAGTTCCGACGGGAGTTACCACAAACAAACAAACAGAAGTCCAGAGGGTGTTTCACAATGAGTTAAGTGTGACAAATTACGTGCATGTGATATTCAACCCTCAATCTTGTTGATTTTAATATACGCGGTAGTGTGTGTTCCGTGGGCATGCATGATCTGACCAATGCAGTGATGTATTTTATACCGCATGCAGCTAGAAATTGAAGAGCAACTTTCAGTCACACTGAAATCTTTGTGAAATACATGTATCCCCTGGGGTCATTTTATAAAGCTGTTTGTGATTTAAGAGCGATTTAAAGAATGACTGGTGATCCTTTCTTGTGGTAAATGATATTCACCAGTAAATGTTCATTGGTAAGGTTCACCAGTCATCCATACAGTAACTTACGAACAGCTTTGTGAAACATCCACCTGGCGGTTGTCGCTCTTAACTTATGAACAGCTTTATGAAATGGCCCCCTGGTGCGCTAAAGGTTGACACAGTTCTTTATGTCTGACCACAGAAATACCTGCTCCTGGAGGAGAAAGAGGAAGTTGACGGAGAAGACAACATTGAAGGGATGGAGAGGGATGATGGGATACTAGCGCAGAACCTCACTTGCTCATGGGAAGAGGTAGGTGTATTAAGTAAGCTGTAACCCACAGTAACAACAACATTAACAGATTTTGCATAGCTCATAGCATAGGGAGTGTTTCATGGAAGGACTTGTGAGACTTATCTGACAAGTCCTGTTTTATCTGACAAGTGACTGCCCAACTTTGGCAAAAGGAGGCAAGTGACACATCAGTCCAATTTGAGTTGTTGTTGTTTCTGAAACGCCCTTTTTATGTTGCACGTTCAGGCAAAATCTGGGGAAGAAATGATCGTTCTATGGAAAGATTTTGAAGAAAATATGCTGTTAAATTGCATTGACGCCTATGTAAATGATGAACACACATTGCTTATTTTCAACAAATGATACATTTGTAACTTCATTCTGCCAAAGTACGGCAGCATAGTATCAGTGCTTCTCAGCCATTCAGAATAAAAGAAGTTGTTAGATCTGACAGCTATTACATGCATGTAAGTTGTTTGCAGAAAAAACCCCTATGATACGATTAAAAAACCCCAGTCTTTTGCTAAAGTATGAAATCTACGGTCTTGTTCAGGTTAAGCTGTAGGTTCTGGGAACATATTGGTCACTGTGTTAATCCTACATGAAGCAGATTATTCAAAAGTGAATTGAGCAAAGAAAATCCCAAATATTTCTTGTGAGAATCTGGTATGTGTGGTTACATAACATAACTTTCATCACAACTAACTAGTCTGTAGGCACAGACCCTGATTGAAATTTTTATCAACAAATGAGTCTTCACTGACACAAATAAAACTTGCTGATTCAATTTCAGAGAGGGAGACCTCTGTACATAAGACATTGGCAGACACTTTAAGTTGCATATTCAGTCCTCTTTCCTCAAACAGGAACTAATAAACTAAATAACTTTTACAAACTTTTCTTGTTTTTTTCTGTTTTTTTTTTTCATTTTATTCATAGGAGGAGAACACAACTCAGCTGTCAGACCTCTCGTTCAGAGTCAAAAAAGGGAAATTATTGGCTGTTGTTGGTCCAGTTGGATCTGGCAAGGTAAGTTTAGCTGGATAAATTATTCATTTACCCAGGTATTAGCTACATATACCATTACATTTCAGAGGCCCATTCATTGCAAATAGGGTTACGTTTAAAAGCAAATCAAATATTAAAGCGCACATCATGAATAAATGTGTCTGAATATTTTATCTAAAAGTTTGATCGTCAGATTTCCTGCTAAAGCACGGTTTTGTTTTATTGGATTTTGCTTTGATTTCACTGATTTTCAGACCTTCTGGTTCGAAAATTTGTGTTTTCTGTGCTCTTCCAGGATTCTGTGAACTTTTTCTGTTCTCCAAAGTACAGAATACTGGGAAAAGATAATCCAATGTTCTATATTAAGGCAGTGGGTTGTGAAATGCAGCTCCCCCCATGAAATAATTTAGTATTTGCCTTTCGCTAATCATCCAGTCCTCTTTACTGATGGCCGTCTTGAAGGAGCTTCCCGCTCTACAAGGCTCTATGATGACCAGGGGGCGAATTGCGTATGCCTCCCAGCAACCTTGGGTGTTCGGTGGAACGGTACGGGAGAACATCACGTTCGGAAGGCCCTTCTCAGACACCAAGTACAGGAGCATCGTCAGAGTCTGCGCACTCACCAAGGTACGGTAACAGTCAATTCTCTTTCGACTGGACAAAAGGGAGGGGTCTATAGTACAATGATAACCTGTTTCACCTGTTTGCTAACCTCTACTTCGAAAACTTCTTAACCTGCCTACACAGCCTACCCCTCTCACCTTGTGTTGTTACCTGTCCCCTTCTTCTATTTATTCTTTATTTCTATCCTTTTTACTTTTATTCTTATCAATCTTTGATGACGATTTGTATATGTAATTAAATTTTATTGTATTTAATTATGTGATGTAAATTCCACTGAATTTCAGCTGTTGGCTTGATGATATATACCTACAAAGTCAAATTCATTGATGCACTCACAGCATTCCTGTAGAATGATGAAATATTTCAAATTTTACTGATGGACAATGTACCTCTAAGCTTGAAATGATGCATGTAATTATGTGGTAAGACATTGACAAAATTATTCCTCTCTTTGTTTCCAAAAAAAGAACTTAATGATGGTGCATTAGCATGTAGTGCAACCGCATTTGAATGATAAACTTTGGCCCATCTGGGGCCCGTTGCAGAAAGAATTGCAATCAATCGCAACTCTAAAAATCTGCGCAACTTGATTTTCAACCAATCAAAAGTGCGCAATTTGGACTTGCGATAGATTTTTTGACTTGCGTTTAAACGCAACTCTTTCTGCAACGGACCCCGGGTGGTTTGGGTTTGCTTGGTTGAATGAGATGAGATTGTTATTGAACAGCCTTTCTCCCTGGACATTGCTGCAGAAATAAGCGTGCCTTACATGACAATGTGTTATACATGTATAAATTCCAAAGGGATCTCACAATACCCATTTGGAGAGATTTTAAACCTATTTTATCTCACTGGGATAAAATATTCTGTTTTATCAGAAAGAAAGTGGATCTTACAGTACCAACTCAGCATTTTTTCTGTAACAAACATTGTTGTTGTAATCTTGAGTTTCCTTTGTAGTTGAATAATGGCAAAGTTACTATTGTTGTAAATTCTTATGAAAAAGGTCTTAAGAGGTTTTAAATAAAAAATATTGTCAAGGTTTATTGGATGTAAAATGTGTGTCAATATAAGATTATCATTTAAAGTAGGGCCTGATGGGATAACAGTTTTGGAATTGAAGTGGCTACCCTGGGTAACTATGATATTATTATAATTATTGTTATTACTGTTATATTGTGTATACCCTTTGTATAGGACATTCAGCAGCTTACAGATGGAGATATGACTATGGTTGGAGAGAGGGGTGTAACATTGAGTGGAGGTCAGAAGGCGAGGATCAACCTGGCGAGGGCACTCTACGATGATGCAGACATATATCTTCTTGATGATCCTCTTAGCGCTGTCGACAGTGAGGTCAGCAGACATATATTTGACAAGTGAGTGGGAATTTTTGGTAGAAAAGAATATACTTTCCCATTGAAATAGAACCAAAATATGTGGATGTTGTAATATAATTACAAAAATTTCATTCATGTATCTGAAAGCTATACTGCCAATTCATTCTGCTAATTTAGATCTCAAATTTTCAATCATTTTGGCAGATATGTTCTTCGATTGTAATTTTGATAAACCATTCTTTTATTAATTATGTTCATTGTGTTCATTTCTAAAAGCAATTTTATGTATTCTCTGTTAAATAAACAACTTAGCTTTTGAGCTGCACATCCATTTTATTGTCAGTAAACCTTATTAAATTTGATTAAATTGAAATGAATTGAAAAGTGCTCAATTCATTTTTTTTTGTTTTTTTTCTTTTCTATGTTCTTTCAACCTACTCTCCCTGTTATTTCTAACTGCACTTATTTGTAATCTTTATTTTTCTATTCTAGATCTTTGTACTGGATTTATCGTGTTATTATTCCTTCATTATAGTTTTTCTCCAACATATTTTTTTGTTTAAAATCCTCAATCTCTGTTTCTTAATGTACATGATCTTCAATCTGTTAAAAAAATTTTAAGGAAAAGTTTGAAAATTTTTGTTGTGAATGTTTATCCTCTTACAAATTCATCACTTCATTTGTTAATACTCATATGGAGATCTAATTATTGATATTTTGATGTAATGGTTTATGAATTTGTGTTTTTGTTTGTTCGTATTAGGTGTGTTATGGAATACCTTGCTGATAAACCACGCATTCTCGTAACTCACCAACTTCAGTTCCTGGGCCAGGCTGACCAGATCTTGGTCCTAAAGAAAGGGGTAGGCACATATAATGATGATAATACTAATAACAACAATATGCAACATTTATATAGCTTTTTCATGTAATGTTTTTTAAGCGCTGCGTACCATTACCCTCGCGGTAGCAAGGCTTAACTGATTGGGTGCTCGAGCATTCGAGGAATTCTTCTTCCCAGATACCCATACCCATTTCCTGCACTTGGGTGGAGAATTTCAAATGTAGATACAAGCCTTGCCAAAGGATATTATAGGAATTTATTAACAGTTCTTCATGAAAGTACTGCATCAATAAATTGTTTTGAAGATGCTCTAATACCCTTACCTTTTCTTCATTGCGATTATTCTCTCAGCAAATGCTGCATTATTTATATAATTTCCACTCCCTGGGGCGTAGTCATATAATTTGGGACCTGCAACGTAAAGCATAGCAATTGATTTTGGAGCTGATTTCTCTGACTGACTGCTTTGATTACTATGTATAAAATCAGTTCCACAATCAATCATAATAGGTTACTGAGACCTGGGCCCCATTGCATAAAGAGTTGCGATTGATTGAATCAAACGTAACTCTAAAAATCATGCGCAACTTGATTTTTAACCAATCAACAGCGCGCATTTTTGACTTGCGATTGATTTTTTGACTTGCGTTTAAATGCAACTCTTTCTGCAACGGGCCCCTGGGCCCCATCTTACAAAGAGTTACGATTGATCCAATCAATCGTAACTCTATGGAAATCCACTACTGTCATATTTTTTTCTACAGAAAATCTGCACAATGTCCTTTGTAAACACAGAGGCATAGTGAATTTTCAAGAACAATGAATGCATGAATTAAATATCATAGTTACAAAATATTTTGAACAAGCATGCATCATAGATGTTGACATTGCTGGCCATCCATAGTAGTGATTGATCGTATCAATTGCAACTCTTTGTAAGACGGGACCCTGGTCACCGTAAAGCATACATTTTCAAGGGTTTCATTACACAATATTCATTTATTTGTCAAGGGTATCAAATACTTAAACATCAAAGAAATATCTAGTACTGAAAAAACAAACAAAAGAAACGAATAACAAGATTGTAAAACACACATGTGCAATATTTTCATTTTTGTAAATAT
The DNA here is from genome assembly GCF_018143015.1 of Lytechinus variegatus. NCBI lineage: Eukaryota > Metazoa > Echinodermata > Echinoidea > Temnopleuroida > Toxopneustidae > Lytechinus > Lytechinus variegatus. The sequence continues at coordinate 8,688,386 of NC_054754.1, read as the reverse complement.
TTTAAATATTTTCCAGTAATTCTCACTCTTTGTCAAAATATTTATTAATATATTTCAATATTTTTAAAGTTTTCGAAATATTTTTATACGTTTAATGCTTTTTGAATTTTTTTTAATCAGGGTCAAATGGAGGCAGTTGGAACCTTGGCCGATCTCCACGACAAAGGCATTGAGTTCTCCAAGTTGATGGATCAGCCAGAAGAAGAGGAGGAGGATGATGATAGCATGGATGAGGTGGATACGGATACAGTTTCTCTGGTCAGGCTGGCATCAGGGTCTTTCAAGAGGAGCGGTTCGTTCAGAAGGAGCGGCTCAGGACGAAAGGGTTCCGTCAAAGACAAGGTAACTGTTGTAATGTTTGTCTGTCACTCTCCTTTAGTCAATATTTATACAGTGCATCCCACAAATAAAGGAAACCGTTTTCAGAGATTTCACGATTATTAAACACGTTTTTACCATTAACTTGATGCTTGGTTAAGAGTGGAATTTTATCTTCAATTTGAGACCAACAGTGTAGCAAATTATTCACGCATGGCAGATTACAAACAATAACTATTGATGCCTATCAGGAACGATTTGCGCAGAAACTTGCATGTTAATCTGCATCAACTCTCATTTCATGGATCAGTGAGAGAAACTTAGCAAAGGATGCAAAAGAAATTCTTATGAGCCAATTGTCGAATAAGCACGGTTGACGTATCACAAACCAATCTTGTCCAATTTTTCTGTGCAACCTGATTTTGACATTAAAACTTCAAACTCATCTTTCTCATTAATGCATGAAGTGTTCGTTAGGTAATTAGGTATCAAAATGTAGAGGAATAATTGATTTGTATGATGTTGTTAGTGAAATATAATCAATTTGCCTTTGAAGAAAGAAGATGTGGGAATCCAGTTTTCCTTTTTTCTGGGACGCACTGTATAAAAATGCATGTTCGTATCATAGTTTGTTTCATAGAGTTCCATTGATGCTTGTCCTTGTAATTGATGTGTGCTACATTTTGTAAAATTGAGAATGTTCTTTTTTGTTTGAGTAAAAATCGGTAAATGATTGAAATTTGAGTGAGTTTCATGGGTGGCGAAGGGAACAGGGGGGGGGTAGTGATTAATGCAATTTATAAAGCTGCACATTTCTCTTGCAATGTGGTTGTGCTAAAATTGTATCGGGGGAGGGGGTGGAGACATGATAAAAGGGGAGGGGGTGGGGGTCAGTACCTATTTGTAAGGTCACATGTGCCCCCAATTAGTATTTCAAATGCCAAAATGTGTGAGGGTGGGGTCATGATGAAGCAGGGGGAGATTTGGAGCTGTTTATCAAATCTATGTCATATTTTGGTTTATTACTACACCTGAGTTTAAAAGCGGAAAGGTACAGAATATTCATACTTTCGCTTTTCATGGTAATGAATGAACTGCTGTAGTTGCTTGTGTGGGTTTATATTATGTAACTTCATGTATTTTTCTAATGTTAAACACATACAATACAGTATAATAAAAAAAAATCTGTAAAAAAAAATCATTAATATTGCGATACACCCTTTTTCCTTGCCAATATCATTTTTTTACTAGAAATCTACAAAAACTGGGAAGCTTTTCAAAGACGAGCAGACTCAGAAAGGAGGTATTTCCAAAGGTACATACGTTGGGTATTTCCGAGCCGGTGGAAATCCCTTTGTTTTATTCTGGATGCTGGTGTTTCTTCTAGGAGCACAGGTATGTTGAAAAATAAAAAGTGATCCTTCACCTCAAGACCCACAATAAATCCCCCAAACAAGTTTTTAAAAGCAGATTTTTCACTTAAAAATGATGTATAGCTCAAAAATTGATCAGATATAAGCACTCGAGCACTTGATTTACTGAAGTAGATTTTTATTGAGAGTTGCAAAGAAGGAGTAAACAAGGTTTGAAGTTTAGGGTTTGTAGAACACGGCATGTTCATACCTTGCAAGCTTCGCTAAACTTCTATCAATCCTGGCAAAATGGTGTTCAAGAAACCCTTGTATCTCACCTCTGGTCTAACATGACAATTTTGACAGAATGGAGTAAATTAGAGTTTCTCTTTCTTACAAGCCAGTTCAAATTTTATTCATCATACCGTGCTGAATGATTTTCAACACAAATGTTTAATTTCATTGTTTTCTTACCATTGCTTGCATTATAAGTAAATGGGCATCACTCTATGATAAACCATACCACATAATCCTGCAGCATTTGTCTCATATTGGATAATATAAAAAGTTATTATCCAGCGGGGCGCTTTTGTTTGTTTTAGAAGCAGAAACTTAGATTTCCCTCATTCCAAAACCTGTTATGGGGTTATGAAAACTTTTCCAACACACATTACTGACATCTCAACACCTAGTGCCATTCATCCCTATACCAGCTGCAGATTAAGTTTAGTGCTATGTTGAAATTGAAATTGACTTAACACCAACACCAGTAGGTCAACACTAAACTTGAAATCACTTAGTGTCATGTTTATTTTTATGTATGAAGGTGGTGTACCTGTTGGCAGACTTCTGGGTTGGCTATTGGGCAGACTACGAAGAAGGTGGTCAACAACCGGTAAGTCGGGAATGTCAGAGAAATCATTCTTACCTGATTTTTTATTAAACCCTTTTCCCCAAAAAGAAACTCAAGAAATGTAGATTTTGTAGTTTTAACAATATTACCCTTAGTAATAACAACATTTTGGTCACTATACAGTATTAGTGAGCAGTGTATGAAATACGTCGGTTCCCATTTGTAGAAGAATATCTGCGCCATTCTGAACCTATTAAACCATAATCGTTCAGATATTGGGTGGGATTTTCTTCCCATGAAGCAAGTGAAGCACATAGTCAACGATTTTACCGACAACATGTAAGTGGTTCTGAGCCAGTCAGACGGAAGGATTTCAGTAGCTTATAACGTTAAAACGTCAGTGAAAATCACCGATTATATATTTTACGATGTGTTTACACATTTATAGATAAGAATTTGATGGTATAAATTCGAACTTTTATCTAGTTTCTGTCACTTCATTTTGAATTTTGACAGCTTTATTTCTCATACTGGGCCCTGTTGCATAAAAGTTACTTCCCTTAAATCCTTTATTCTGATTGGCTGTTAGACATCGTTACATGGTAGTTCCCATTGGATGGTAAAGTTACATGTACTATAATAGTGACTTTTATGCAATGGTGCCCAGGACTATTTAGTCCAATTAAAGCAATTTGATCTCTTTGTTCTGCTTTTTTTTTCTAAATTCAAAGTTGAACAACTCCTACTATGCCATCTTCAGCAATTGGAACCTGACTACAGGACAGTCTGCTGGAATCTATGGTGGTTTGGTGGGTGGTACCATGCTGTTTGGTCTCATGCGAGCCTTCATCACATTCAACATCATGATCAACGCATCCAGGACCCTCCACAATCGCATGTTTGCTTGCGTCACCAAAGCTCCCGTTCTCTTCTTCGACACCACTCCTACCGGTATGTCGGGCTAACCATGGCCCTTTGCATAATGAATGGTTGCTATAACTTTGGCATCTATCGATGACTTGCGGGAAATCCTTGATTTTGATTGGCTATTGAGTATCATTTCCAGGGTTAACATTAGAAAGTTAAGTTTATAACATAATAGCAGTTGTGCAATGGGCCGGGGGAAAGGGGGATTCTTAAAGAGTAAAGTCTGCTTTGACGTTTCAAATTCTTTATATATTCAGCTCAAAATTGAGAGTATTTGAGATTTACAAAGAAAAACTTATGACATCTCAAAACTTTTTTTGTTTTATATATAAAGCCCAGGAAGATCCCCAGTGGGAATGTTTTTTGCCCCTTACAAAATGATCGCTCGTTCTTTTTTTGTTTAAATAATTAAGCTGTAAAATCTTTATTGCAGGGAGCTTCTCTGGTTTGAATGGCCCATTTGGGTGGTGCTGCCTGTAGGGTTCGGCAGGTTGAGTGAACAATTGACTGAGTCAAGTGGCTCACATTGGTGGGATTTGTGGCGTACTTGTTTGTTGCAGCTTGTGTGTGTCATGTGGTGCAGTAGAGATGGGATCTGGCTCGTCAGCTTCTTTGATCCTCAAGGGGGAGCCTAGTGGTGAGATGACAGCTGGCTTCTCGATCATGGTTATAAATGGCTTTCCTTTTACAGGGGACTTGCGGCCAGACTTCCTGAGAGACAAGGGATGTTAGCAAGAGGCAATGGGCATCATTAAGGGAGCCCTCTCCTGACATGTTTCTCCTCTGTAATGAGACTTGACCATCTCCTGTACTCTCATTATTGACATCAGAAGCAAATTGCCTGCGTTGCAAATATACAAGGCATTTCGCATTTCTGTTTATTTCTCAAAAGCTCCACTCTCCTCGAAAAGTGCCTCGAATCCTGTTTTGGACAGCGTCTGGGGACTGTTTCATCAACATTTTTGTCTGACAAGTTGTCAGATCTGACATCTTTCCGTGATTCTGATTGGCTGAGAGGCACGGTTACTATAGTAACTGTCGGATAAAATGGGACTTGTCAGATAAAACGTCCGACAAGTCCTTTCATGAAATGCTCCCCTGGATAGTGTTGTCCTTATTACCACCAGGGAAAGTGTCACGAAGCCATGGAACCTTCTTATCAAGAACATATCACATTCATCTCTGATGTCTTTGACCGGCGCCTCTCTCTTAAGCCGTCTCTGCAACTCCCTACTGATACTACTGGTCACTGCATCATCTTCTCTAGAAGGACCTAGATCAAAATTTCCTGTATCCATATTGTTCCTTTTTTTGAGCCGTTTTAGCTTCAGGGGAAGTTACAGGTTACAGCTTCTATCAGATGGATTGTTTGATTCTCTGTGAGGTTACTTCCTTGTATTTATTACCAACAGGGAAAGTGTTGCTCATGAAGCCATAAAACCTCACTCTGAATCCTTCTCTACTCCTCTCTACTGATACCATGTGATCCTTCTCAGTGTGTGTCAAGCCAGAGGACTCGCTTTTTTGCACTTTCTTTTTGCCTATTTTTTTGAGGGGGGGGTGTTGCTGGTGATGTTCCGCGACACCTTCATAGCGAATTTGAACTGCAGCTGGTAGAGTGCTCACAAGAAAATGTCTACGGCAGATGCAGCATGATGACACCGTATTCATACGAGCCCCTAAAACTCCATGCCCGAACTGTGGTTTGGGAGATATGATAATGATGATAATAAAATCATCAACAACAACATCAACCATGGCAACTGCAACAATCATAATGATAATAATAATTTTTTTAAATAACAATAATGTAAATGATGATAATGTCTTATTTGCCAAAGGTAGCCATATTGATTCTTATGAACTGTTCTGGAAGTTGGCCCTGCATAATCTTTTTGTAAAAAGATTGTGATTGTGGACTTAAATCTATGTCCATTCAATATTACAGGAATACTTCAAAGGCCTGCCTTCACGAATGTGTAGCTACAGAATTAGTATTAATTTCTTGTTTTTTCTTTGTTTTTGTAGGAAGGATCCAGAATCGCTTCACCAAGGATATAGGTATCATGGATGACCAGTTACCGCTTACGTTCTTTGATTTCATCCAGGTAAGCCGGTTAATTTTTCAACTTTAAATTTATTTCAATTTTGTGTGAAATCTTGTGTTTTGTCTGAATATAGCCTCCTTCAGAACATGTCAGGGATTCATATGGACAGTACGTCAGGGCCTTGTAATGTAAATGTAAAAGGATTGCAAATATGCAAAATATGAAAGAAAGATCCTGATTGGTTCCTGGTCAGTGTTGTGAATTTAAAGCATATGAAACGGTGATCTCGGTTGGTGATTGCCGTCTAGTGATAGCATGTGTTATGAATCTCAGAATGGTAAACACAACTCTTGAATGTGCTGACACAAGCAAACAAGAAAAAAAAAATTGTCCAGAAAATACCAGCTTATGCCGTAATACCAGAATTGTTTGTGTCTTTTTCTCTCCCCCCGTTGCAGATATTGCTTCAGATTGTGGGTACTGTCATTATCACCATCGTGATGGCATGGTTTACCGTCTTTGCAGTGCTCCCTCTCTTCATCTTTCTCATTCTCATTACCAGCTACGCCCTCAGAGCCACAACCGCCGTCAAGAGGCTGGATGGAACAAGTAAGAAGTCTTCATTGGGGGCATGGGTCCAGGGGAGGGAATGGCACAGGGGCAGGAACATACTCCCTGTTGAGCCACAATTTGGCATTTTAAACCCACTTTATTAAAAAGCAAGCCTGTAATTGCCCCCTCGTAATACATTTAACTGCCTTGGAGCAGACTCCTGTATAATAACATCATGTTTCCCAACTTCTTCCTGTTTCATATCACTTTCTGTAAGAGAGTTTTGCCCTTTCTTTTTTTGGCCCCTGCTTACAGTGGCTCACATGTATGTTTGATTGGGGAGTTAGAAAGTTCATGCATCTGAAGAGGTTTAATATGATAAAGCCAATTACTACTTAATTCTGTAATTCCCATATGCATTGTACAGGGACCAGTTGGCGATGGGTTAATATCTGATTATTCAGATAAGTAACCCAAAATGCCACATATTCTCCCGTTTTTCATCTCTACCTCTTGATCTGTCTGTTGTAAGAGCAGTAGTGGTGAGAGAAGGGATCCTTGGGGTGCACCATATTCCTCACATTTGACAGTACATGTATGCATATAAAACAAACTGGTTTTATCCAGATATCCCCCTTATGAATAGAAATTCAAATGGTTTATTGAAAAAACAGTAAATTAAACACATGAAAAAAAAATCAAGATATGGGAGATGAGCAAATGTCAGAATAAATTTATAGTCCAACAGTGTACATGTCAATGAATAGATAGAATGGACAAAAATGACTTGTGAATTAAAAAATACAAATGTATGCTTCTAGTAATTAGCCTGATCTTTGTGGTCATCTGACATTGTATTGATCATTCCTTCATGGCTGATGTGTATAACTCTTCACATTGATCATTCTAATAAACAATCCATCCGTCTATCATTTCCCTTTTTTCAGCTCGTAGCCCCGTCTTCTCGCACACGACCGGGTCTCTCCAGGGCCTGTGGACCATTCGTGCCTACAAAAAAGAGAAGGAATTTGTGGGCCAGTTTCACGATTATCAGGATCGTCACTCAGAGGCTTGGTTCATGTACTTAGCCACCAACAGATGGTTTGGAATTCGTTTGGATCTCCTTGTAGCGGTCTTCATTTCAGCTGTCGCTTTCATCTGTGTTGGATTGGAAAACTGTAAGTTTCTCCTTGCGTGTCCGTTTTCTACCTGTTCAAATGAATGTCAGATATTTTTGCCCGAACGAAGCACAGTGCACAGCCAAGAGTTGTTTTAAGTTATTGATGACAATATCCCTGTTTCTATTCTTGCTTTACAAATTTGAATAGCATTTTTGGTCAAAAGGAGAAAAGCTCTCAACTATTAATATATAGTCCTATGTAAAAATATGCTATACAAAAGACTTCATGCATAGCATTCTTTTAAAAATGTGAAGCTAAATGCAATACCAGGAAAATTATTCTCTGTCTTGTCCAATATTATCTTTATTAATGTCTTGAAACTCTTTATTATTGTATATTATGATATTGTAATTTTGAAAAAAGCAATTTGTGATTAAAACAAAAAAAGAAGTATATTGTTAAAAGGTTGATTCTCTATCATATTTCCATGTCTCGTTTCAGATCTAAATTTGGACAGCGGTCAAGTCGGTCTCATCCTGACCAATTGTATTGCACTTGGAGGTATCTTCCAGTTCTGTATAAGGCAAAGTGCCCTTGTAGAGAATCAGGTAAATCTAACAACATTAAATCCAAAATGTTTGTTGCAAGTGTGCCCGAATACACCAGTATTGTTTCTACAGATTTCTGTAGTGACCTGTGTTAAAACCTAAATAATTGTTTTCAGATTTTACTTTAAGGTTGAGTGTGTCGTCTTTAAGAAACTAGTGTTATTGTAATGAGGGCACAAATTGTACACAACATAATTAAGAAATGCAAAAATTGACCTGTATTTGAAAAAAAAAATAGTAATCATTTCTCACTGTGAATGCTTGAATTTTAAAATGAATGACATGTTGTCTGAAATGGAAATCGGAAATAGAAATATTCTGAAAATTCATTTGGCCAAATTGAACGTAGGACCTGGCAGTCACTGTGCAGTGCCAGAGTGACGTTGGCTGCAAAGTTACAAAAAAAATTATGTGGGGTTGTCATGGTTTTGTGGTTCCGACTCTCGACTTTCAATCACAGAGACATGCTCAAATCCCGGCTATGATGTTTTCAATCCAGGTGAGTTGAATGGGTACCCCGCAGGATAAATTCCTTGATTGCCCCAAGCACCTTAGCAGATGGAGCTATAGCCGAGCTATAGCTGGGGTGCTGTACAGTGCGCCATTGAATGGGCAACTAGATAATCAAAGCCTCATTAATGCTATATATTATCATCATTATTTTATTGTCTTTCATTATTATAATTCAGATGACATCCGTAGAGCGTGTTATCGAGTACACTCATCTGGACTCTGAAGGACCACTGGAGAAACCTGATGCCAAAGCCCCTCTTGGTTGGCCACCCAAGGGAGGGATCACCTTCGATGGTATGTCTCTGGCTTACTCCAAGGAAACACCCAAGGTCCTCAAAGATTTCACATGCGATGTCAACCCTAAAGAAAAGGTAAAATGGTAAAATTTATTTATTCATTCAAGTGTCCTTCAAACCCCTAAATGTTTGCAAAGATTTCACATGCAAGGTGAACCCCTTTTATAAAGGAAAGGGTAACCCTTAAGATAAAACCCCACTGAACATATGTTCCAAATGGAGGATGATATTTTACAATAGGTACATTGATCAAATTGGAAACCTCCAATATTTCATTCTGATAACAAATTTGTTTGTTTCTAATGTTGATAATAATAATGATCATATAAGGTAACTACACGTAAGTCTCTGATCTATAAAGAAAAAGATGTGTTGCTGAGTTCACTTTGTTGAATCGAGCTATATTTTGAATAATTGAGTTTTAAAATTTTGCCTGTATCAATATCAGTGAATTTGGCATTTTTGTCTCACCTGCATAGCAGAGTGAGACTATAGGTGCAGCTTTTCCGACGGCGGCGGCAGCAACACCAAATCTTAACCGAAGGTTAAGTTTTTGAAATGACAGCATAAGTTAGAAAGTATATGGACCTAGTTCATGAAATTTGGCTATAAGGTTAACCAAGTATTACTGAAGATCCTGCCTGAGTTTCATGTCACATGACCAAGGTCAAAGGTCAATGAACTTTGGCCGAATTGGGGTATCTGTTGAATTACCATCATAACTTTGAAAGTTTATGGATCTGATTCATGAAACTCGGACATAATAGTTATCAAGTATCACTGAACATCCTGTGCGAGTTTGAGGTCACATGATCAAGGTCAAAGGTCATGTGAGGTCAATGAACTTTAGCCACGTTGGGGGGGTATTTGTTGAATTGCCATCATATCCCTGTAAGTGTATTGGTTTAGTTCATAAAACTTGGAAATAAGAGTAACCAAGTATCACTGAACATCTTTTGCGAGTTATAGTAGTTTTCAAAGTCAGCACTGCTGCTATATTGAATCGCGTGATGCAGGTGAGACTGCCAGAGGCATTCCACTTGTGTGTTATTATACACCATAGTGAAATTCAACTTTGGTTTTTTTTTTCACTTGTTTGTATCTTTAGATTGGAATTGTCGGCAGAACTGGAGCAGGGAAAAGTTCTTTGATCACATCATTATTCAGACTCGCTGAGCCAATGGGATCACTTCGAATCGATGACATTCAAATCACCGACCTTGGACTTCATGATGTTAGGAAGAATATTTCAATTATTCCTCAGGTATGACCTTTAAACTTTGACCTTTCCAAGTTTTACCTTAGGTTCGATACCCTTGCGATTTCTTGAGGACTGAAACAATTCTTCAGTATGTTTTTGTCGTTCATCATTTCATTGGCACCATTTCTTTTGCTCTTGTAAAGTGTCAACTCTAGTTGGTGGGAAAAAGGTTTGTTGATTTGTCTGTATCTTCTAGTACTGTGCGCATGCTTAAGTACCCACAGTATAGTTGCATTGTTTGCCATCTTGCTTAATGTAGTGAAATCATGCTTTGGGGGAGGGGAATGGGGTATTGTTATTTAGATATCATCATCTCCATTTCTAATTTATTTCTTTGTGATTTGTGTTCCAAATGTTGTATAATCTGATCTTCTGCAGTTCTCTTTACACCTACATTTACATATCAAGAGTCAGAGAACAATTTTATGTTTTTCAAATCAATAAAATGGAATTGATTGATTGAATTCAGACTGTTATGCAAGTATGCTCTCTTCATTTCTGAAGAGATTACCTAATGGTTTTTAATGATAAATTTGCCACCAGGATCCCATCATCTTTACTGGCTCCCTCAGGAGGAATCTGGATCCATTCGGTGAACAGACCGATTCCATGCTGTGGAGTGTATTGGAAGAGGTTTGCCTTTTACCCTGATGTTCTATATTCGATTTATCTATTCCCAAAGCACAATTTAATAGACAATTTTTTCTTTTATTTGAAATAATTTTCACAATTGTATATTTCATTCATTAAAGTTATTTTCTTGGGTTTGACTTGTTACTTTCTATATTGCTTTTATCCCATGCTTCAAAGCTTACCTTAACTTATCAATAAAAACGATATGAAATGTAATAATACATGAAACTTATTAGTTTTACAAGATGCAATCTGCATGTATCAGGTTTATTCTTTAGTAGTCTCTCATATTTTTTCCATTTACTGTAATTTCTTGCCCAATATCATACAGGTCATTTCAAATACAAAAACTGCCTGTTTTCACAATTAAACTATTTGTCAGATCATCACCAAGCTTTGATTGAAGATTCATACAGATGGACAAAATTATCTGATTATATTATTAGTTGAATAAAAAAAATTAGCTCAAAAGACATCGGTTACATGAATTCTAACTTGAATGTCAAATTATTACATAATGAGTTTTAGGACATTTCAGAAGTAAAATGTTAAATATATTTCACAACTCTAAGGCAATTTCTGACGCTCACATTTTCAAAGTGTGTAGTCTACATACTTGAAATAATCTGTCTTCACTGGTAAAGCCGCATGCAAGGGTATGCATAGTATATGAGAGAATCAAGAATGTTAGTTTCTTTGTTGTATTGTATCATAGAAGATAAATTCTGTTTCCCTATTTTCCGACCAGGTTCAGTTAGAGCGCGCAGTGAGGGAGAACCCGGCCAAGCTGGAGATGGAGGTCGGAGAGGGTGGATCAAACTTCAGCGTCGGTCAACGCCAGCTCATCTGTCTTGCCAGAGCCATTCTTAAGAAAAACCGCATTCTCATTCTAGATGAGGCTACTGCAAATGTTGACCCGAGGTCAGTGTCGCCCTCCTGTGGTTGAGTGATGTAGTTTGGTCTATCGAAACACTTGCCCAAGAAAGATACATGGTGTACCGTGAAACCTACTACACTATTATTTCCTGTTGCGACTCTGCATTTGGCTTTATATCTATGCTTACCCTCCATTGTATCAGAGCTTTAATTCTATACAAATTGAATTCAAATAATATCTACCTTTCAACAGCTATTAAGTCAAAATTTAGGTTGAAAGGATTTGAAATCGAATTTGAAATGGAAATGATTTGAAATAAAGTTGATATAAAAAAAATGGATTTGAAATTGAAATTGATTGAATTGGATTCAAAAGAATTGAAAATGGAAGAGAAGGAAAATTGATTTGATTGTTATGAGACTCTAACAAATGCTTATTGATTTTCTTGCTTGATTGCATTTTAGAACTGATTCTTTGATTCAAGAAACTATCAGGACAAAGTTCAAGAATTGCACTGTTCTTACCATTGCTCATCGCCTTCACACCATCATGGATTCAGATAGAATAATGGTTAGTATTAGGTTACGATATGGAACATTTATATAGAGTTGTTGTGGCTCAGGGGATAAGTCTCTTGGTTTTGAATCACAAGGTCCATGGTTCGAATCCCTCCATTGCACTTTTGCCATTTGGCGATCTTTTTTTACAATTGCCACTCTCCATCCAGGTGTAGTAAATGGGTACCCAGTAGGAAGTAATTCAGTGAAATGCTAAAGTGCCTTTTGGCTGTTATGCTAAAGGTGGGTCAATAATATGTGGTGCTTAGAAACATAAGCATTGAGTGCCATATAAATGTTGCATATTATTATTACCATCATATTTATTTGACTGGGGGAAATTTATAAAGGAGTTTACTTTTTTACTTTTTTTAATCTGGTGAATTTGCTATTTTATTAAGGAAGAATATATGAAAACCTTTGAGAAAACATGTTCAAAACTGGATGTTGTTGCAATTCATAATAAATTTTGCTTTGGTAGTTTTGTGAGAAAGAGAAGTACAAGTGATGAATTCAAGCTATAAATTAATAGAGACATACATGTAAAACAAGATAGAGATAGAGATAGAGGATAGGAAGGGATTTGAGAGAGGGAGAGAGCTAGAGATAAATGGCTCTTTGAAAAGAAAGACAGATATCACAAGATATTTTTGGAAAAGAAAGAATGACTGGAGAGGGAGAAAATGAATTGTAATATGATGTATGAAATGTTGCAATGGAGTGACTTATATGGAGGATAGCAATTAAACGTCTTGATGATTGCTGTACATGCATATTTCTTGATCAATGGAATGTAACTGCCAGTTTCAGCTGTAAGAAACTAAACTTAAGCATAACCCATGCTCATAACATAAAATGTACATCAAACTTGTAAAGTATTATCAACATCACTTTTCTGGAAGAATTCCTCATTAGTTTATGACTGATGAGAGTAGTTTAGGTAACATCTTACAAAATTGAAACTTGTTTTGATCGAAAACAGGTTTTGGATGCAGGGGAACTGGTAGAGTTTGATCAACCCTATATACTACTACAGAATCCTAACAGTACTTTTAGCAAGCTTGTAGATCAGACAGGAAAGATGGAAGCGGCCAAGCTAGGGAGGATTGCCCTTGAACACTACAATGCAATGTAAGCATGTATTTGTATCTTGGTCTAGAGGTAGAAGGTCTAATTAAACCGTTTGGTCCGACCTTTTTTTAAAATGGAGTTTTTTCCTATATGCCCTAATTTCTAAATATTGTTGTTAGGTTTTAAAGTACATGGAATATATGTTTAATTGCACCCTTTTTCATAATTTCAGTTTTGTTTCTGTATGTTAGAGCACCATAAAAGTCTATTGAATGTGTACATGAGTATAAAAATACTGCTTTTGTTATTATTATGCTGTAACTTGTGATTGTCAACTAGCCTAATGTATAATTTGAAATTTAATTATAAGTGTTCTATTATTTTTTTCCTTTTAACAGTGCCTCAGAGAAAACCTCTAAAGTGGATCCCAAGGTATGTGTGTTAGAACATGTGGTTACATCATGGGGTGCTATGCAAGGCAATGCATGTCCCCAAAAATCAATCTTAAGTCTCACAATGTATTAAGATTTTGTTATTAAGTACTTCTTATCGGGTTCTTGCGATCAATTCACTGTAGTTAAAGCACCCCGCAAATGACAAATCATTGGGAAAGTGAGTCAATACGAAAAGGCCAATTGACTTGCATAATATAATCTGTCCGTCATGAACGCCCGTTGGACTAATGCAAAAAAAGTTCGGACAGCAGGATTTGACCGAATTCGTGATGGTTATTTATTTTAGGTCGTTGCAGTTCTGATTTCCAACAATCCCAATTCCTAGACTCTTAGCAGATATCTTAATTGCTAAACCAAAATAAATATCCTCTGTGAAGTTACATGTTTCAAAGTGAAAACACGCAGTCTACTTCTGCTTGGTTAGTCTACCAACTATTGCTCTCCTAAGATTAGACCTCCCAGACATGCCGGCGTCTATTACATAACACAGCCCAGGCATGCGAGTGAAAGCCTGAATCCCTTCTCTGTTCTGAGATTAGCCTTGATATCCCCATGATTTGTCAATGTAAGGTCGCTTTAAAATTGATCTTTCTATTGTAAATTTTGCTTTTGATACAATCGATTGGGAAGTTTCACGCAACAGCGTTGAGAATTATTCAAGTAGACTAGAATATTCAAGGTAACATGTCAATAAAAAACTGCACATTTTCAACATCTTCCTGAATGATACATTGATTTCCAGCTATCACCACCATCTTTGTTCCCTAAGTGAAGATTAACTTAGTCACTATCAATAGGATGCATAGTTTGTTGAAATAGAATAAGAAGGAAAGGGAGATAGTTTAATATGCATAATAATTATATTAATGATAATAATTATTATAATAATGAACGACATATATTGTATAGGATTTATCACTCACATAACAGACTATGTGATGTAGAAGTAGAAATAAATCAAAATTATACCTGATAACCTGACAATAATGATAAAGAATGTCATGAAATGTGATGTAGAAGTAGAAGTAAATAATAAGAAATTATACCTGATAACCTGACAATAATGATAAAGAAATTCATGAAAATTAAGTAAATTTGCAAAGATTGAATAAGTGAACAAGTACATGTCAGTACTTCACTTTCTCCCAAATCTTGTTTCTATTTTTTTTCAGGATGCTGTGTGTGACTATTTGTTCATCACCCTGAAGAAATCCGACGAGGGATTTGGATTTTCTCTGAAAGGGGAATATGGTCCTGTGCAAACACCGATTACAGTGTCAGAGGTCATGAAGGGAACCCCTGCTGGACAGGATGGTGGACTAAAGGTGAATGGGTGTAACAGAGAGAGAGATGGAGGAGGGGGGGGGGGCGGGAAGAGGAGAAACAAAGAGAGAGAGAGAGAGATTTGGATGTTCTCTGAAAGGGGATATGGTCCTTTACACCTGTCACAGTGTCAGAGGTCATGAAAGGAGCAAGAAAAGCGGGAAGTGCTTGAAAAGAATCTACATGTATCAGGAGAAGCCCGAGAAGGAGAAAAGAAGGAAGATGAGACAAGCAGGAGGAAGGTGAAAGGATGATGAAGACTGAGAGAAAAAAAAAAATTATATAAAAGTGATTGAAGGGAAACATTGAAAAGGTAAAGGAAAAAGAACCACACCCCATCTTTGGAGCTTCATTTGCGTAATTTCTAGTTTGGGCGCCCTGATTAATCTAACTACCTCAGTAATTTTCAACTGTAAAACCTTGTTGTGGATCGTACATGTATACACCAATATAAATGCAAATTATGCTTGATACTAGCCAGGCCTAATGCTTGCATGATAAAAGGTAAATTCTAGTTCTGGTAACAGCATAAACTGTTCACAGAAGCGAACCAAACTTAACAGAATTGTAAAAACTAACAATAATTAATGTCTACCAATTCATATTTCAGGAAAATGTACAATTAAAGACTAATGAGCCAATGAAGATCAGAAAATTTACTGAAAAATGCCCTTTGGTTGTTATGTGGTCCCACGTGTTGTTTTCTCTGCTACAGCAGGAAAATCATGTGGTGTGATGAAATGAATATATAATTCTTAGCAAGCCTGAATTATTTTAATTAACTTTGTTGTTCTAAGGAAGCATTCTGTGAGTGATAACATGAGGATTGCTTCCGACCATTTCCTATCGAAATAAGATTACTGTTCAAAAACTGAACTTCAATTTAACCTCCAAAATGAAAAACCTTCACAACAATTCTGATCAATTTGTCAATGGTCAATTACCCCCCCCCCCCCCCCTCCCTCTCCATCTTCCAATACTAGCCTGGTGATGAGGTGCTTTCTCTGAACGGGATAAGCCGACGAGAATTGACACCGGACAACATCACCGATGCCTTCAAAGCAGATGTAACAGACATGATGATCATCGTCAGACGGATGCCCCCTCAGCCTTCCATCTCCTCCGATGCCATCACGTTGACAAGCAGTGATGATTCAAAGCCTTACTCTAACGGTGCCCCTGGGGTGAGTCTCTTTGTCTTCCTTCTTTATTAGTAGTACATTCTCTTTCACCCCATATAGTTCTTATCAGTATCCTTATTTTGAAGTATCGTTCCTCATTCATTTTCTCACACCTCCCTTCATGCCTGCAGATGTATCTCAAGGAGTTAAGTGTGACTTAAGAGCCATGCTTAAATGCAACACTGACACGTTATCACATGTATAACATCAGTGATGACTACAAAGTATTGCTGGCCTGTTAGCTTGATCTGGAGGGATTAAAAAACATTATCTTCAAAACACTGCCTTTTTAAAGACAATATTGCTACTTGAGAAATATTTTTTGAGTATCGAGAAATATTTTTTGAGGATCAAGAAATTTTTGATAGTGATAACTTTCTCCTTTTATAACTGATCCAATATGACCTTTATCCATTTGATATATACTTATCTCACATTTCATAAAAATTAGTCCTTTGGCTCTTTGATACTTAAATTTTGCCATAACTTTCTCCTTTTTTAACTGATCCAATATGACCTTTATCCATTTGATATATACTTATCTCACATTTCATAAAAATTAGTCCTTTGGCTCTTTGATACTTAAATTTTACCAAAATATTGAAAAGAATTCATCAAACATATATAAAAGTTGCATACCATTTTCCAAGGTTTGAATTTTTTTCTCATGCTATTGTGTGTTTTCCCTTTTAAATAAGATATGTTATGACTTCTGCATATTCAGAGCATATGTGAGAACTCATGTGTACACCAGCATTTTCACCAAAAAAATGTACATATTTCAAAGCTTTTGAAGATGATGATATTTCAACAACACAAGGAAATGTCCCTTTTTTGAATTGTTTGTTATATTGTTGTACTTTATGTTTTTTTCTGAACATTTCACATTATATGTCATCTTATCCAATGTCTTCATTATCATGGCCCTGTGACACAAAGCTTAGCGATTGGTCACATAAGAAATTGTTTACGATTGATTACACTGACCACAATGTACAACCAATCATTTAAATCAGTCGTACGATCAGTCGCTAACCTTTGTGTTACCAGACCCAGGAGAGTGTTTCATGGAGCATCGAGTCAGTGATTTTTCACTGACAACTTTACTGTCGGCCAATCAGGTGCAAGAGTTTGACATTTTTCACACTGAAAATCACTGACAAAATGCCTTTTGAAAAACTCCCAGGTTGGGCAACCAGGTAGGTTTACATGATTCTTCTCTCTTGTTCATTTATGTTAAGTGCTTTGTTCTTGTAATCTTTCCACTTTCTTAGACGTCATATGACATGAGATCAGACTTCTTTAGTCATGATGAAGATTATCATGATGATGATGATCAAGGTAAAAATCCTGTGGACCATCTGCTGACAAGTCCTCTTCTTCAACCCCCCCCCAAAAAAAAGTGTCACTTTATGATATTATTCAAATATTGACTGCTCATAAAGGCAATAGTAAAAAAAGTACTCCCCCCAAAAAAAAGATATTGAGACTATAGCCCCTCGAGGTCAAAGATCAAGGGTAAATAGGAGGTCCATAGTCTCAGGATTGTTGAGGGCTATAATGGATTTTAAAATTGCCTAGATAAAAGTGCATTCATTATTTGTTTTATATACTGATTATTTTTATGCAGGCTAATAGTAAAATATATTAACCTGCTTAAATCATGCCAATCAGATATGTGATACACAACAATTGTATCCCACTATACATCTTCAGTTAACAAAAAGGAACCATGGTTATATTGGTGTGTCAGTATTGTAAAATTAATCATTCTCTGCAAAACGAGGCTGGAAAAAATGGAATTTAGGTCGGGGATTGGACTCGTCAGCTGATTGTTCAAAGGCACTTGCATGCTCATTGGCACAGAAATACATGTACATCATGCAGCAAACTCTGTCATGCTGATGCTATACATTATGAACACTATAGACCAAAGTCTAATGGTCACGGGCTATTAACCCATTGAATATAGAATTCTCAAATTCCCTTAGACTTTGTACACGGACCCAGCAGTTCCTGTAGGCAATAGGGGTGATGTTCTCAATCATTTGCTTGGGTCATGGTGCTGTACTTATTTGTTTTATTTGATTTGTGCAGCAATGGGTTGCCTTGATGCTAATTTTGTCTGTTAAAATGCGCAGTAAGTGCATTCGTAAGCAGTGTAATAATGATTATAAATTAACTTTCAGTGTCCATATCAGCCTAATTGATTTAAGTTGCTTTTTGGCCCTGTGACATACAGTTTTCAATGATCTGGGACTGGTCTATTTTTGATAGATTGTGTTGATCATTGTGCACAATCAATCATGAAAACCAGGCATACGACCAGTTTCAAAACTTTGTGCTACCAATCATGCTTTCCAAGTGAGATCACCAGTTGGCCTAAATCCCACTTTGTGTAATGACCATTTGTCTTATCCCACATATTCTCTTTATTGCATTCTTAACTTGCTTTTTACGCAATTATTTGGTATAATTGCCAGATAGAGCATTCACCTTTTGGTCTAATTCACGTTTGGGTTGTGCTTAGTTTGATTTGCACCCACTTGGCCGAATGCTAGTCAATCAATTAGACCAGCTGGTAATTGCCCAAGTGGTCATTTGACAAAAATAGAGAAAAACTGCCAGAGAAAGTAGCGATTAGATAATTCAATAATTTGATTAAATGAAAAGTTGTTTATCTCAATTTATAAGGCCAGTCAATGATTGATCCAAATATCAGTTGTACCATATCAGATCAAAATGTATTCACCAAAATGTTATCATACCGGTAGTAGGCAAGGTGGGATAAGTCAAATATTTGTTTGAATGATCTGGAAAACTAGAAGTGCTGCTTGGTGAATCATAACGCTGTCTGTAAAGTTCCAAACAAATTTTACAAGTAACTGGTGAACCTTTCCTTGCCCTACATCAGATTCACAATGATTTGTATTCTCATATAATCTTATTGAATTCCAATTTTCAGATTGAAATTCTCATTAACAAGCAGTGAAATGCAAATAATAATAACAATAATAGCCAATTTCTATAAACGCTTTTCCCAGAATGGCCCAAAGCGTGTTACAGCATATTATTACCCCGGTCATTGGATTCATTTCAATCCCGCGCGAAAAGTGCACAATTTCCACTCCCTTGGGAGCATTCCTTGCATTCATCGCAGCCTCATTATGCAAAGTTTGTTATTCGTCAGGATTTGACCAAAGTCAAGGAAAGTTCACCTTCATTATATGTTTTTTGAAGCAGGGAAATGTTGGGATCTGATGTAGCACAAGAAATGGTCTTCGGTTGTTAGTAAAATCATTTGTAACTTACAAACAGCTTTATTACACGGCCCCCTGTTGTTGAAACTGCCGGCCATAAATGATAGTTTCTCTCTTGAAAAATGAATGGGAAAATTGGTCTATTACTATCACAAGCCTTGCTGGTCAATTTAGTCCATGTTGAAATCCAAGCATTTCACAGTCATGCGCTTACTCAGCACCCTTCTTTCACTCCTAAATAATCCTTTGGTAAACTATAGTATGCTGAACACCCATGATTACCCCTATCCCAAGTGATTACAAACCTCGGTTTTATCAAGCTTGATGATTTTCCAGGCACTGAGGGTTAATCCTTTTTCTTCCCTGCTATTTGGATTCCTCTTTCAGTTCAGTATTTTGGTGAATTTGTCCATTCTCACTCCCAGCATGTGCGATCCAAGAAATAGTCATCGACCCGCAAGTGGAAAAGCAGGCCTATCATGTAATGAATGCTGTTGGCGCAGGTTTTGTGAAATGCTTGAATTGCAGTTGGTATCATAGCTATGCTAGTCTTTAAAAGAAATATTTTTTCACTTGCTTTTTTTTTGTTGCTGAATTTAAGCTCGTGTATCGTGCTTTATGTTCACGTATCACTTATTTTACCTTATTTGGGCACAACATTTGCAATGAACACAATGCATTTTAGTGTCATATGGGGCACCAATTTTCTTTGCCACTAAACTTTGTGGATGTGTGCCTTGTAATAGAATGTTTCTGCGTCATTGTTGATAAAAAAAATCGCAGATCGGTGACCTGGCAATAGTATGAACTACATGTACATGCTGGAGCGACAGTGCATTTGAACAGTTCTAACGGGCCCGACGCATAGTGGAGCTCGTTTGGACTATTTCAAATGTAATATTTGTGGTTGATATTACTAATGACTGATTTTTATTATTTTTTTCTTTTTATAAGTTAGTTACTTGGATCCTTGTTATTTCATAAACCATCCTCATCTCAGAACTATGATCTGTCAAATATATGTGTATAAATGCCTAGCCATGAGTGCGCATTCAAGTAACACTTGATTAGTATCTGCTCCATCAACAATATCATCGCCTTCCCGCAGAAATGCCGTTAATGTATTTTGGCGCCAAGAAAAAAAGAATTATGTTTTATTTCTGAAATGGAAAAAGCATATCATAAACTTCCTTCTGGTACCATTCTCGAACCAGAATGTGACGTCATTTTGGCACAATAAGCAAAAACATTCCAATAGACGCGTCCTTAGTGTGGGAACAAGACACTTCTTGTTCAACGTGCGTGTGTGCACAGACTGATTCGGGATAGCAGCCTTTCTGTGGTCACTAGATGGGCAGATTGTGTATTTTTCTTCCCTTAAAAAGGGCATAAGGTATTCCTTCTTAAGATTAAAAAGCGTTTAGAGTGTTTCAAATAAAAAAAACCAAAATATCGATGAAGAAAGCATCTTGCTTTGTCAAAAAGTATGAGAATTAGGACAGAAAATAATACCCTAGCTGCTTAAAGCACAAAAATAATGTCAAAACATAATTTGTGTTTTCTCGAAAATGTACTTTTCGTGCACGTGCGTGTTAACCGCCTTTCTGCGGGAAAGCGATGATATTGTTTTCATTTCACCATCTTGCTGTCACACAAAATTGCTTTCTTTATTCCTCATCAACATCTCTTATGCTCTCAGATTTACATTTAATAGACCTGATGCCTATGTTCACCCTTTCTCTGCATATTACCAACTTTTTATTGCAATATTTCATGCCAGACAAGCTTCCTGATATAGTATCTTAACAGTCTATAATGTGCAGTAGGACCTAGATATTGTGGAGAAATTTGATTTCAAATATGCAGAAGTGCAGCAAAGTATTTGGTTATGTAGCATGGTTGAAGTGGTTATTATTGCCAATGTTTTCTTCAGCTTCCTGGCTCATGCCTGATTTTTCTTGCATTTGTCCCTGTCTGACAAAGAAGTATGATCAATCTAATCAGTCTGAACTATGGAAAGCCAGCAGCACCCTAATCTATGATGCCTTTTCGATTGTTGACTGTTTATTACAAGTATTCATGCATTGTCAAAAGAATTATGGGATTGCCAGCCTTCCATAGTTGGGATTGATTGGATCAATCACAGTCATTGTGAGACAGGGCCTGGATGTGGTGGATCTGTATATAATTATACAATTATCATATAATTATATATGTATATATTACTATATAATTATATGGACATGCTGCTCATTTCTGCATTAATTGAAATGTAGACATTGATATTGACATATTTAAATGGATCATGAGTTACATCAGGGCTCGATATAAGCAGTGGCCTGGGGCAACCAAAAATGAACAGTCAGGGCCACCAAGATTCTGTAAAAGCCAACACTTGGTGGCCTGGTTGGGCTACCAAAGTTTTGGTAAATTGTAATGTTTTTCTATTGTTTTAGGGCCACTAAATTTGCTTTGCTGGCCACAAAAATATCAAATTGATGATTTTGGTGTGTCCGATTGGGCCACCAAGAAAAATAGTGTGGAGCCTTGCTTACATAATGGTTACAATAACTTGTTTTGTCATTCAAGCTGTATGCTCATACGGGTGTTTTTTTTTGCAAGAAGTACATGCAACTGAACATTAGCTTGCTTTCATTGTAAGTTTTTATATTTTCTTTTCTCTATGATTTGAGTTATATTTATAATCGCTTTAATGCTTAAAGAACTTATTCAGTACTGGTATACATGTATCTTCATTTGATTATACTTGCTTCACAAAGTCAATAAAATTGTATCTTGCTGTTATATATTCTTATTAATGATGTACATTGTTTGGTTTTGTATGGGGCTACTGGTACCAGGGGCATCAGGGGTTGTTACAAGGTCAATGTTATAATGATGTCCGGGGCAGGGGGGGGGGAATATTGAAGATAAACTGAAGAGTGAAATGACCCTGACCTATTTTCATAATCGTCTTTTCCTCTTTTTCTTATTCTTTCTATTCTGTTTTTAATCCTTAAAAAACTCACGGGGGTTCAAGTGTAAACCCCCTACCCCCTTGCCATGCTGCTTCTGGGTATAATTGCCTGTTGAGAGTCAGAAGCATTACTTTAAATTGATGGTAGCATTGGTAGAAGATAATTCAAAATTGCTGTATGTGTATCAAGTAATAAATGTGTCATTTGCATAGCATACTTATGGGGTATTTTTCAGTTGCTTTTCACCATTAAAAAGTACAAGGAGATTTTCACAGTTTTGTTCATGTTTATTGAAAAAAAAAAGGTGGGGGGCTGCAACCCTCAGGTTCATGGTCCTTGTGTACTAGGCACTCCAGTAGCGTAACACATCATCAAAATAATATATGATTGATTGACCTATCAAACACATGCATGAAATATTTCACATTCAAGATCTGAGCAGTTTTCAATAGCCTAGATTAGAGATCTTCATTTTATTTGCTTTGAATTATAATCATATATATATGTCAACCACAGATTTCAAGCAATTTAAGTGGGCTACATTAGAAATTATTATTACCTTATTTGGCTAATGACATAGTTGTATTGGGCTTGGATTGTATGCCAACAATAGAATTCTAAGCAATTCAAATAGGGTGGATTTTAAAAAATATTTGTTATATTTTGCTATTTCATAAATTGAATCATTTGTCAATAATAGATTTTGAGCAGTTTCAATGGGCTAGATTAGAAATTTGCTTTTTTAATGTTTTATTTTGGTAATTACATATTTACTCCTATGTCAATATACATGTATTTCAACAATTTTGATGGGCTAGATAAAAAAATCCTTATATTTATGTTATATTTTGCTAATTACATATTGAATGGTATGCAAACAATTATGTTTAAGCAACTTCAATGGGCTTGATTAGAAATCATTATCTCTGCAATATATTTTGCTTATAAATTTCATATTGGAATCTATATGTCAACAATGGCTTTTAAGCAATTTCACTGTGGCACATCATCATTATTTATATCATATTTTACTAATTACATTTATATTCTTTATAAAAACAATGTATTTAAAGCAAGTTTATGGGCTAGATAAATTAAAATCATTCTTGTGTACTTCAAGAATCACATTTTTAATCTTTATGCCACCAATACAATTAAAAAAAATCATATTAAATCTTCAATTATTGTGCACATGAACAATACCAATACCAATGTACAAATGTATATGATGTCACAATATTCAAAGGCCTTTCAATTCAAAATTTATCCCAAAATGTCATAAGTTTGATTTTGCTTCACAGTTGTGCAGTGTAAAGCTGAAAAAAAAAGATGGACCGGCAGTGGAATGGAGCATTCCATTTCTTTATGCTTTATTGGTTTTGAATACTATTTTAGCTATAATACGTTGTCCTTTATTTAAACACACATTAAAACCCAATTAACGGAACAACTTTTAGAATAAAATACAGTCATAAGATACATTTCCTTGCTAAACCTTTTTTGCTATGAAAGCAGTACAGAGCCTCCTGAGCACGGCTATGTCTAAAGCTGCCCGTCTGTCGTCGTCTTCCAAGACTGCCAGTAGAGGGCCAGGAGGTTTCTTGAAACGAGCTTTGCATCGCCCTTCTAAAGGGTATCGCTCTGATGGAAGTCTGTCGCAAGAGGAAACGACTTCATTGCTATCCGGGTGATGATTGGATAGACTCAAATTTTAAGACTGATATAGCTTGTAGTTGTAAGATTATTTTATGAAAAAAAGAACTGTAGTGAAGCTCATGCTGATATGTTAAAACATGGGCAAGTTCTCTAGATCTTTTATTTTGTGCTACATGTACTTTAAAATAAGATTAGTATTCTCAAGCTTTATGTTTCAAGAGTACTAGTATTCCTGTGGGTCAGGACTCTAATCTTGTTAATT
This sequence comes from Lytechinus variegatus, assembly GCF_018143015.1. Lineage (NCBI taxonomy): Eukaryota > Metazoa > Echinodermata > Echinoidea > Temnopleuroida > Toxopneustidae > Lytechinus > Lytechinus variegatus. Next base: position 8,664,284 of record NC_054754.1, on the reverse strand, counting down.
TTTTTTAGTTTGGAGGGAAATGAATGACCTCTCTAAGCATTTCATACAATATGATTTTCCTCCCTCTTTGATAAAATGTGTGTTTTTGTCTCACCTGCGAAGCAAAGTGAGACTATAGGCGCCGCTTTTCCGACGGCGGCGGCGACGGCGGCGGCGGCGGCGGCGGCGTCAACATCAAATCTTAACCTGAGGTTAAGTTTTTGAAATGATGTCATAACTTAGAAAGTATATGGACCTAGTTAATGAAACTTGGCCATAAGGTTAATCAAGTATTACTGAACATCCTATTAGAGTTTCATGTCACATGACCAAGGTCAAAGGTCATTTAGGGTCAATGAACTTAGACCATGTTGGAGGAATCAGCATCGAAATCTTAACCTGAGGTTAAGTTTTTGAAATGTCATCATAACTTAGAAAATATATGGACCTAGTTCATGAAACTTGGACATAAGGTTAATCAAGTATCACTGAACATCCTGCATGAGTTTCACGTCACATGACCAAGGTCAAAGGTCATTTAGGGTCAATGAACTTTGGCCGAATTGGGGATATCTGTTGAATTCCCATCATAACTTTGAAAGTTTATGGATCTGATTCATGAAACTTGGACATAATAGTAATCAAGCATCACTGAAAATTTTGTGCAAGTTTCAGGTCTCATGATTAAGGTCAAAGGTCATTTAGGGTCAATGAACTTTGGCCGAATTGGGGGTATCTGTTGAATTACCATCATAACTTTGAAAGTTTATTGGTCTAGTTCATTAAACTTGGACATTAGAGTAATCAAGTATCACTGAACATCCTGTGCGCGTTTCAGGTCACATGACCAAGGTCAAAGGTCAATGAACTTTGGCCGAATTGGGTGTATCTGTTGAATTACCATCATAACTTTGAAAGTTTATGGATGTGATTCATGAAACTTGTACATAAGAGTAATCAAGTATCACTGAACATCCTGTTCGAGCTTCAGGTCACATGATCAAGGTCAAAGGTCATGTAAGGTCAATGAACTTTGGCCATGTTGGGTTTTTTGTTGAATAACCATCATATCTCTGTAAGTTTATTGGTCTAGTTCATAAAAAGTGGACATAAGAGTAACCATCTATCATTGAACATCTTGTGCGAGTTAGAGTAGTATTCAAAGTCAGCACTGCTGCTATATTGAACCGCGTGATGCAGGTGAGACGGCCAGAGGCATTCCACTTGTTTATTTTTACATTTCACCTGATGTGTAATACTGTTTTCCCTGTTTGAGCAACTTGTCCATATATTCAGTGTTATTGTAACATGTGAATGTAATTTGTGATGTTCGTCCCTCCCTCCAGTGTAATAGATTTGTAGGATATTTATGTAAATTGTATAAATTTTGATAATATCTAATGTCGAAAGTATTGGCGCCATTGCAATATCACATTTGGCTGTATAATCTGTTATCTCAGATGATAAATAATTGGGATTTTGTGTGTGAGGGTGGTTGGAGTGTGTGTGGAGGGGGGGGGGGGGTAAGTACAAATATGAAACAGAGAGCAAGCTTCCAGTAGTGTTCGAGTGAATTTCATGATCATCTGTCTCACTATTGGTGACGACCTGTGCTCTACAATTCACAGCCACTGCAATGAGTGTAATGGAGGCCTATTTCCAGTATCCCTTTGTAACTTCTGACTCTGTTTTGTTTATTTGTACAGCAATTGACATCTCGGACAGAGCCAGACTCCTTGAATAACAACCAAGAGGTCTTCACCCAATCGGATGAGGGAATAGGATTTACACGCAGCCAGGAGGTAGCAAATAACAATCTCGATAGCATGGAATTGAGCCCACTTGGACAAGAGACGGAACAAACCTCAGGAGAGAGGATGCCTCAGCTATTGGTGTAGATGTTACAGCTTGATCTGTGTGAAGTTTGCAAGGAGCTCCAGATAAAATTCATTCAAGGAAGTGGGGATGGTGCACACATTGCTTAATAGCGATGGGAATCACAAGAATTATTGTGATTTATTTGGAGGCTGTTCCAGATGTGGTGCTTTACACCACTGCAAAGAAGAAATCTTTCATTCTGTTTATGAATTACTCATTCTTCCAGAAAAAAACTCACGTTTACCAAATCTTTAAGAGCCTTTTTATGCATGAATAAAATTATTTATATGTCATTTGTATTGTACATATGGAATCATGTATGTATATCATCCATCTTTAGATGTATTGCATTGGGCTTTGGCATTGTGAATTAAGTCCTTGAGCAAGACAAACTACTTGGTATTCCTTAGGGAGTGAACTTCATTGTTTTTTTTCAATTTGTATGTGGTAGGTAGCCTTTGGCTAGACTGCTCCATAGGACATTAGGTAAACCTACTGTCGGCAGTGATGGCATCAATCTGTCTCGTTAGAGTGAGACGATGGTGTAGCACGCTTTCCTAAGTACTTTAGGAGGACAATCTCTGGGGCACTTTGTCCAGATGTAGGAGGTGTGCACAGAGGCAGGAGCTGCCTTTGCCTCCCCTCCTAGACTTCTTGTCCACCAGCAAAACATTTATTGCCTTTTCTAAGGAGCGTTTCATGACAGGACTTGTTAGACGTTGTGTCCGACAAAGTCCATTGTATTCAGTAATTACCATAGTAACGGTGTTTCTCAGCCAATCAAATCCAAGGAAAGTTATCAAATCTGATATGTCGGATGGATGACAGACAATGATGAAATGCTCCCTAGAATAACCATTGTCACAATTGAATCCTGTGTTTTGGGGTTATTATACATTTAGTTAAACCAATGAGTGGTAAAAAGCTCCAAGATATAAGTCAGTATTATTTATATGATGCAATAATGATGAATATTTTTGTACTTAAGTACCCTAAATGCTTCCAAAGGTTAGTGCTTCCCCCAATGAATAAAATATATTCAGGTTGGAGTGACTGTCATCAATATACTGCAGTCAATGATTATGATTTTTTTAATGAATATAAAAATATGTAGGTACATAAGTGTGAAATATTTGTGCAAAAGCAGAGGAAATATGGCCTTCATTCTGATTTTGTAATATATTTTCTATTGGTAAGGGAAATATTACTTTAAAAGAAATATAAGAGATGTGTTTGAGAAAAAATAAATGATTATTTATATACCATATATATATTTCTGTACTTAAGAATGATAGAGCTTTCTCTACCATTTTACTGCAATGGAGTTCATTACATATTGTTCACACACCTGTTGCTAACTTTGGTATTATTGTTATGCTAAATATTTTACTTGATAGAAGTTATATGCAGTCATATCTAGTTGAGTAGAAACATACCACAGTTGTTTAATTTTTCTTTATCATGTATTAATAAAGCAACCGTATAAACAGCATAACTCCTTCATTAAAATGCCAGACTCAACGGCCCGAATTTGCAAAGATGGTTTTAAAACCCACGGTCGAGTCCATGGCTTATGCAGATTTCCTGTCTAAATTACGCTTTTTTACTGCGTATATTAAAAATTTCCAATGCTGAGGCGCTTTTGTTACAGTGTACCAAATTGACACCTGTTGCTATTTTATTCATGAGACCACTGTTTGAAGAGAGGACTCATGAATAAAATAGTGTATCTAACCATGGTAAAAGGCGTCAATGTAACGCACTGTGACAAAAGCGCGCATCAGCATTGGACATGTTTTAGACACCCACCTGATACGCGCTAAATTAAGCGTAATTTAGACAGGAAATCTGCATAAACCATGGACTCAACCGTGGGTTTTCAAAACCATCTTTGTGAATTCGGGCCAACTTGTCTCTGTTGATAAAAGTAGCAAGTTTTCAGTTGTACCCTTCACTCGGAAGGATAACAGGATAATGTTTTTCATGATCTCAAATTGGTAACTTGAGTTAATCTTCATTTTGAAATTAACATCAGTGTGTACAAATTGCCATCAGTGTGTTCAAATTGCAATAGAGTCAATATGAATACTCTACATTCCACAACACCATGTACATTCCAAATATAAATCTCTTACCTCATTTTAATAGGCAAGGTCTCACACGATTCATATATTACTATGTATCAGGTCCTTTCGGACTGTATGAAATACTTCCATAAGTTCAAGACCCATACATCTACATGTATGTTGCAGAGATGCCAAGTTCAAAGACCAGCTATGCGTGAGATTTTCTGTGAATCTGAGTGAGATCACAGACATTGTGTACAATGTATATGAGGATAGGCTGTGATAGTTGCGTGAGACAGAGATTTGAGGGGATGAACAAGAGTCCAAAATGCTTGAGTCTCACGCATAATGCGTGAAACTTGGTAGCTCTGATGTTGTTAAACCATTGCTATGCCTCAAGAAAATGTGGTTGTATATCCAAACATACTTACATGTATTGTACATTCTACTTAATCATTTTATGAATGTTATGTTAATTAGGTCACATGTAACAGATTTTAACTCTTTTCAAAATGTGGTAAACACCCGTCCTATAATCATAGGAAAAATGATGAATAGAATCTACTAGATGTGATAGTAATTGTAATTATTATGTTTTTAATGTAGTACTTTTTTGTAATGTTCATTGTATTTTATATCACTTTATATGAAGAACTTGATTTGAGACATAAATCAGTAAAATTGGACATGCATTAGTTGTTGTTGCAAGGTTTTTGTAAGCACATACACATTTACAGAAGATCGATGAAACCAAAGTATATTTTGGTGCTTTTTGAATTAAAACCAAAGGTAAATATTATATACCAAAAATAAGATATAGAACATTCAGTAGCTTAGCATTGGCAAAATAATGAAGACAATAAAGAAAGGAGAAACTATGGCATATTGGACTTATTGACGCTGGGGACATTACATGAAACTTTTAATCAATTGCACATTAATTTTATATACCCAAATCAATCATAAGCCTGGCAATTGATTGCAATGTGTACTTGATTGAAAGTCTCTACTTCTTGCAAAAAGAAGTAAAAAGCTATTTGAAATAGTTTTGATTGATACATCAGGGTCCCGTCTTACAAAGAGTTACGATTGATCCAATCAATCATAACTCTATGGAAATCCACCAAGTTACAATTGATCCAATCAATCGTAACTCTATGGAAATCCATCAAGTTACAATAACTCTATGGAAATCCATCAAGTTACAATAACTCTATGGAAATCCATCAAGTTACAATTGATCCAATCAATCGTAACTCTATGGAAATCCATCAAGTTACAATTGATCCCATCAATCGTAACTCTATGGAAATCCACCAAGTTACAATTGATCCAATCAATCGTAACTCTATGGAAATCCATCAAGTTACAATTGATCCAATCAACCGTAACTGTGGAAATCCATCAAGTTACAATTGATCCAATCAATGGTAACTCTATGGAAATCCATCAAGTTACAATTGATCCAATCAATCGTAACTATGGAAATCCATCAATGTCATAATATTTCCTACAGGAAATTTGAAAAATGAGGATCGCACTGCATTGTCAAGAAAATGTTGAATGTATGGATATACATCATAGAAACTGTTTTGAACAAACCTGCATAATAGATGTTGACATTTCTGGCTTTCCATAATTGTGGTTGATTGGATCAATCCCAACTCTGCTGTATTAAAATGTACAACTGAAATTTGCAATCAAATGTTAATACTTTCTTGCAACCCCCCCCCCCCTTGATCTGTAACAAATGTCTGATGATACTTTTGGTGCTGTAAAAATTTTAAACCAAATATAAATATATGCCAGAATGGAATATCCAGGAACTAAGTAATGACCAAAGAGTGAAGAAGAAATAAAGAAAAGAAAGGATAAAGGAAAGGATGATACATTGTGAATTTTTAAAAAGGGCCATTATTGTCTAGTTTGTGCATAGGTGATGAATATCGCCTTTTTCATTTTTCTAGATTAACTTTCATGCTGATCTAAATATTTAGTTTCACTCAATGTTTAACACAAATTTATTATTGCTTTTTAATTGACATTCTAGTTTAAAAGCGATAATAATTTTGTGTACCAGCCGTATAGGGAAATAATATGCATGAGCTTGCCTTGTCAATTTTGTGTGCGTCATTCTTTTTTAATCTGTTACAATTTGATAATCTTTTTTCAGAATGATACTTCTCCAGTTTCTTATTCTATAGAGTACTGATGTGTGATGTCATAAATGTTCCCTTTTTGCATGTCAGCGTTTTTGATACCATATTTTGGAAGAGCATGATGAAAGTCCTCCACAACCCAAATTTGTTAGGAATCGGTCCACGGAGCCCCAAGATATGACCTCATGAATACAATTAGCCCCATTGAAGACAATGTATTATTGGCCTGGTCCACGACATTAGGACCAGGCCAATAATACATTGTCCTCAGTGGGGCTAATTATGTATTTATGAGGTTATATCGAACGCCCCATGGACCTATACCCACCAAATCGTGGTGGTTCGGAGTTTGGGTCATGCTCTACCAAAATATGGTATCAAAAATGCTGATGTGATGTCATCACTTAGATATGTTTTTTTTTCATTTGTTTTACTCTTTTGAAATGTCATAATGCTTTACCAAAATATGGTATAAAAAATGTTGATGTGATGACATCACTTTTGATGTTTTTTCCATTCGTTTTACTCTTTTGAAATGTCATAATGAAATTATTTTTAAGGAAATGTATCTACTTAAAGAGGTCACAAGGTATTATATGATGTGTTAAATATATATATTTATATTCACACCAACTTAATGGGAGATTATGCCTTGGAAATTTGTGTGTGTTTTGATGCTATTTAGCTGTTACTAGCTTTGTATTGCTGTACTGTATTTGGGACCGTTTTCAAGGAATATAACTATACATGTATTATGTTAAGGGACTATGAGTGAACTAATTTTTTATCTTGTTTTTTTTCCATTTTGGGTTTCATATTTCATTGAGGATTTTTTAATACCCTTTTTGCATATAAGGGAACATTGTTATAAAACATAAAAATGATAATATATTTTGATGCAAAAAAAATCAACTTCACTTTGACAGATCCAGTCAATCATGAGAATTTATTAAATTGTTCCATTTAAGAACTTACTTTTTGGGATGATATTTTATTTATGCCAATGTATCATAAATTCTATATTTTATTGTATTTTTTGTTGGAAATTTTACATTTCTATAAATACATGGATGTACTACATGAAATCAATAAAAATTATATATATAAATTTTGATTGCATGTAAAGTGAATATTTCTTTTATAAATTCAAACGAGATCGTAGTGATTGTTGAATGGAATTTTGGCCTCAATTATAAAATCTGTGATGTAACATGAGTGAGATAAATATAGTCCAGTTTGCTATGTAGACCTAGATTATATAGATTTACAAGTTACAATGATAACTGAGAGAGAGGGGGAGGGGAAGTTGAAAAAGAAGGAAGATGGTGTGAGAGAAAAAAAGGGTGATAGGGAAGGAGAGATAAAAAAAGACTGATAGGGAAGGAGAGATAAAAAGAGAGGGGAGATAAAGAGAATAGAAAAACAGAAGGAGAGACAGATTCAGTGGGAAGGGGAAACTCGGGGTTTTCATACCAACAGATCGGAGCTGTCCAAATTCTCATGTCGGGTTATTTGCAAAAAAGGAAGGCCCCTTTTTTTCTGATAAATTCCGGGTGCGATTTTTTTTTTTGCCAGGGGGGGCTTGAAAATGTGCGACCCAATCCTTTCAACTCTTTCCCCCGACCTGGGGAGCGTTTTATAAAAATTTCTATCAGAGAAAAGTTGCCAGATCTGATAACGTTGCTTGATTTTGATTGGCAAAGAAGCACTGTCACTATGGTAACTGTCCGATAAAATAGGACTTGTCGGATAAAACACCCGACAAGTCCTTTCATGAAACACTCCCCAGATTTGCAGATTTGATCCAAATTTTTCAAGTTCAAGTTTATCTAAACCAATCAAAACAAGAGACATTACATAGTTTAACACAAAATGCGAATACATGATAGGTTTAGGACCACATAGAAGCAGAGCTTGTGAGAGGGGCCCCTTATACAGAACATTACAGCAAGAATGAGATGAAAAATATTTACAGTGATAGTCTAGAGAGTAAATAATGAAAATACAAGAAAATTATGTCTGATTGCGTACTTGACTTCAGGGAGATTGTGACGTAACAGAGGGACAGTTTTGCGCACGCGCACATGCGCTTGGTTACAAATGTTAGAATTTCCATTCAACATCATCATATTCATATCAATTATTGATTGAGTGCGCACAGGCCTACTGCAGCTACGTTCACAATCTTTCTACTGATTTTTTTCAGTTTGAGTCGATATAAATTCATTATGAGTGACGAACGTAAGTTTTTACTGCTGTAACCAGGGTAACTGAAAAGAATATTGGAATTTATCATGAAAATTATATTGTATAATTTCATTTACATTGTTAATTGACTAAGTAGGTGTATTTCAGGCGTTGAAAGTGAGGCGGCCAGCAAAGGCAGTGGACGGAAGGGGGGGGGGTTGAAATCTTTAAAAAGAACTGGACTCTTGAGAATTGCACATCGTCTTTATATACCTCGGACTAGAACAAAGAAATATCAGTAATCACCAACACCCCAATCAGTGCAATTGTTAAACTCGGTAATTAAAGGCATTGTCATTGTTTTGAGAAACGTGTAGCATCTACCCCCTTCTATTGTTTACCAAATAGTTTATGTTGGGTTTTGTCGCATGGTTACCTCAATACTTTTATACTTGAGTTCCACTGCATAATAATTATGTTTATTTTAAACTGCATGATACGATACGACGTAACTTTGGTCAAATTCAAAATGTATTTCCTTCATGTAAATATTTACTATACATACATATAATCAATATCACACGGTTGATTTCAGACTCTTCTCATTTCCATTATAATGTAAGTTCTCTTTAACATGTTAGTTCTATCTGGTGTAATATTCCGACTGTGAAAAAAGTTGTAATTATTAGCAATATGAATTATTTAGTTTTTGTTCTTTGTTACTTGTATGATTTACTGTTGATGTTGTTATCGGCATTGAAACGATATGAATATTCATTCATTTCATTTCACACATTCATTCTTTCATTCATTCATTCAATCAATTCTCAATATTCCTATCAGATTGTCTCCTTTATTTTTCTCATTCTTATTCCAGCAAATCGAGCGTTACCAATATTTGAGCATCGCTTGTCAGATGTCATCGAGTTCGATAAGTACGTTTACCTCAATGACATCAACGTCGAGCAAATTGACGCATTCCTCAAACTGCTCAGAGACCAGGCAACACTTATAACATCAACCTTAATATCTGGTGTGCCGGAGGAGCAGGAGGGGGATGAGGATGAACAGAAGGGGGAGGAGGATAAACAGCAGGAGGAGCAGGAGCAGGAAACATACAGCAAGAAGATGGAGGAGGAGGAAAAGAAGGAGCCAGACAGAGATGAGGTCCCGGTGGGCGAGGCGGATGACAAGGTTGTGATTCTGGACAAAGACAAGTTTGGGCTGATGGACAAACCTGCAAAGGAGGAAGAAATATGGGAATTCTTGGAGGGAATACAGAGCAATGAGGAGGGTGAGGACAAAGACAGATTTGTGCTGATGGAAAAGCCGGCAAAGAAGGAGGAAGAAATATGGGAATTCCTGGAGGGAATGCAGTGCAAGGAGGAGGTTGAGGACAAAGACAGATTTGTGCTGATGGAAAAGCCAGCAAAGAAGGAGGAAGAAATATGGGAATTCCTGGAGGGAATGCAGTGCAATGAGGAGGGTGAGGACAAAGACAAGTTTGAAATGATGGACAAACCTGCGAAGAAGGAGGAAGAAATATGGGAACTCCTGGAAGGAATGCAGAGCAAGGAGGAAGGTGAGGACAAAGACGTGTTTGGGCTGATGGACAAACCTGCAAAGAACGAGGAAGAAATATGGGAATTCCTGGAGGGAATGCAGTGCAATGAGGAGAGCGAGGACAAAGACAGATTTGTGCTGATGGAAAAGCCGGCAAAGAAGGAGGAAGAAATATGGGAATTCCTGGAGGGAATGCAGTGCAAGGAGGAGGGTGAGGACAAAGACAAGTTTGAAATGATAGACAAACCTGCGAAGAAGGAGGAAGAAATATGGGAATTCCTGGAGGGAATGCAGTGCAAGGAGGAAGGTGAGGTCAAAGACAAGTTTGGGCTGATGGACAAACCGGCAAAGATGGAGGAAGAAATATGGGAATTCCTTGAGGGAATGCAGAGCAAGGAGGAAGTTGAGTATAAAGACAGATTTGTTCTGATGGAAAAGCCGGCAAAGAAGGAGGAAGAATTATGGGAATTCCTTGAGGGAATGCAGTGCAAGGAGGAGGATATGGACAAAGACAAGTTTGAATTGATGGACAAAGTGGCAAAGAAGGAGGAAGAAATATGGGAATTCCAGGAGGGAATGCAGTGCAAGGAGGAAGGTGAGGACAAAGACAAGTTTGGACTGATGGACAAACTTGCAAAGGAGGAAGAAATATGGGAATTCCTGGAGGGAATGCAGAGCAAGGAGGAGGGTGAGGACAAGGACAAACTTGTGCTAATGGAGAGTGAGTCAAGATTGGAGCAGGGTGTACTAAAAAATGAAAAGCATATGGAAAAGGAGGAAGAGCGGGTGAAGATCATATTCCTGGTAGAGGAGAAAGTCAAGGAAAGGAAGACTGAAACAGAGAAAGGGGTATCCAGGGACTTTAAGGGAGGGAGGTGGAGACGGAAATGGTGGAGAAGATTCTTACGTTGTGTTTAGGATCTACTTAGAATGAACTGATATGGAGAAATGTATCATATCGCGAAAGGTAAATATCAACCGTTGATAAACTGGAAGATAGGAATCACTTATTATGAGTCAAATATTCTTGAGTTATGTTGTTGAGCGAGGACAAACGACAATAAAGGCGCATTCTCGTGAAATCGACGGAAAACACTGGTTTTGCCGGAACAACAAAAACGATAACAAACCGAAGGAACGACCAATAAAACCTTTCAAAATAATCTCGAATTTTAGAGGCTTATCTTCGTTACAGATTTATTACAAGAGTGTGATGTAAGCCAAGATCGGGAAAACGAGGCGGTGAGAAAATGGTAGAGAGAAAGAGACAGAGGGGGGGGGGGTAGAAAGGGAGAACGAGATGGAGATGATTATACAGAATAGAAAAATAGGAGGGGGAGTGACTAAAAGTGAGGGAGTGAGAGAGGGTAGAAATGGATTGATGGATCAGAGAGGGTGGGAGAGAGAAAAGGGGAGACTGAGGGGTGGAGGGACGACTAAGTATCAGATATAGAAAAAAAACAGGGGCCACGGAAACGGGGCGAGTGGACTGGGTGGACTTCAGCCCCTCCCATCCCCCCGTCTTGTCCAAAAACGTAAAAATGGAAACCTGGTCGTGGTATTTGGCATGAACAGCCACCCAACCCACGCTTTTTTCTCAGCCCCCCCCCCCTTCACTTTCAAAACCGCTCCGCAACCGTTTTGAAGCATATTTCGAATTATAACCAAAATTTAACACAGGAATCATAACAAGAAGGTATATTTCTCAATGATGCCAAACAACAACAAATTAAAACGATAGAAAACACGAATAGATATTAAAAAACATGTTCACGGCTGAATAAATTCCAAATGAATATCAATTAAATTTAGTTAAAGAATAGATAAAATGAAATAAAAATGGAATGAATGTACCGTAACTCAATGCACCCATAAATTGCGAATGGTTTTAGATGTAATTTTTGTATGAACCAAACTAAGATAACTTCCCCGAGGAGAAAATATTAATTTCCCCTATCACACATAGTTAAGAAGTTATATTGAACATGAATATTGTACAGATTATACAATTTAAAAAAGCACATAGAAAGAGCAGGGAAAGTAAACTTTTTAGATGATTGTCACAATAATTCAATAGTTTTTTTTAGCATTATCACGACCCTTTAATTTCGGTCATAACAGAGGAGTTGTTTCGTCCATCCCCCTGACTATGACGTCTCCTTGTTCTTCGACTCGCTCTGCCTCATGATGTCTCTGTTTCATCCCTGGGACAAGTGAACATGCCAAGGGGATGAAGAAAAAGAAGACGCTGGAACCTGCAAACAAGCCAATCAGTAATGTGAGCGCTGTTCGAAGACCTGTCGCGGTGGCGACTGGGGTAACGACCAAATTGACAGGTCCGATTAAAGAATGGCTCAGGAAGGAGTTAATGGCGAAGATGAGGGCCTTGGAGTCGACTGGCGTCAGATCGGAGACGATAGCCAGAATAAGGATTGAAATCCAATCACCAACGAATAGAGTGAGACTTAGTAGGATCAGCAGAGCTATAAAGGAACATTGGTACATCGCCGCCCAAAACGTCACCATGACGACCTAACAATGGATAATGATAACATCAAAGAAAGATAGGTGTTTTAGTTACATTTTGCGAGGAAGTCTATTTTGTAACACGTTTGTAAGATCATGCGATGTTAATTCTAGATTTCGCGCCGAATAACATAGTATAAGATTTAACTTCCATCAACCTGTAGCGGTCGCTCAGAAACGTTAATAGTGAAAAAAAAACCACTGACAGTTATTTGTCCAGTGCTATCTTTAAGATTGTGATGTCAAACGTTGATCAAAGATGTTAATAAACGTCTTGTTTGTAATATCAAGCATCGCTATGACGCTCTACGACATTAGGCCTACCCGTTGTAACAGATCCCCTGTAATTGGCACATTATAAGTGCTAAGAATATTCAGTGCGGCCGGTAGTGGATTTTTAAGTTCTATACGGTATAGCTTATAATGCCAAAGCATCATGATTGCGTAAATTCTTTGGTACACGACTTCAGCACACCCAAGGTGATGTGATACCGCGGAATACACAGCATCTTTAATCTGATCATGCATTACAAAATGACATGAGTGCAGTCAAAGCATCTGCCTACCGGACGTTGTGGGTTCCATCCCCGGAATAATAATAAGACTTAATCATTATCTCCGCTCAAATTTTTCTCAGGCGCTCGCCGTATTATAATGAAGGGTAATAACAACAACCTATTTTTATGCAGGGCCAGTCTGAAGATCAGCTGAGAGCTGGAGTGGCTGAATAATATATCATAACAAAGATAAAACCACAAGACTGACTGTTTGTATCAATATTCTCCAATATGGTAGGAATGTGTTTTCATATCTAACGAAGATAAAACTATCGGGAGATCGTTTCATCTACATTATCATCTGATAAGTGTCCGATCTGACATCTAAATAAAATTAAAGTCGCCGACTGGAGTAAATGATGATTAGTTATTCATGGAAACTATTGGCGGCTTATCAGTTGATTAATTTATCACTTTATCAGATTTATATATCCACTAATGCATAATTTATTTCTCAAGCTTCGTTCGTCAAATGTCCTAATTGTATTCTAAAATATTTTCATATATGTAGGTTCAGTTTTAAACCGTTTTCAAAGACAGAAAAAACCCAGATGGGTTTCATAAAGCTTTTTTTTTTAGTATGATCCTAATGACTTTACGAGCGACTGGTGACTTTTAAATTTGATAAATGATACACCATATGTTCATTAATGTTAATTGATTTAACGCTTCAAAAAGATGTTCATCTTTCGTAAAGTCACTCGTAACAGCTTTATGAAAGAGCTTTATGAAACACCACAGGCTAGCATTAACTTGATCGCTATGAAGAGGTCATTAAAGGGGGAAGATGGTGACAGGGAAAGAAGACATTTACCGGAAGTGGTCATTACCTGCAGAAAAAGACAGAAGCCAAGCCTCGCACGTAAACCAAAAACTTTCCGCATTCGATCACCCGTCCAGCCTCCGACGATTGTGGCAACCGCGCCTAAGACAATGGTGATTAAACCTATGGCAGCAGCGGAATCAGATTCTGGAAAATATTCTGTCAGGTAGACTGGAAGATTGTATGAGCTGATGCGAGTTGCTGACAAACGTCCGATGCTGGCCAGGAGTATGCATATCAGGCACGGCCATGCTATTTGACGTAAACTGGAGTGATTCCACCGAAACGACGAGTTAACGTATTGTTTCTGAGAGAAAATTATCAAAACAAACATTGTTTCACCAAGTCTACACAAATATTTAATCGTGTAAACGGTAATCCTTCGTTATGATATTGACATGATCTTATTTAAGTTGTTACGATTAACTGGAAGAATAAAAACTGATATCGTTTCGAATTATTTTAATGGTGCAATGAATTGGTTTGCCATTTCTGAACAGTCAAACTTGATTCGTCGCTAATATAAATACAGGTACAGGATTGGTCAAAGTAAAGTTCTGTTGTTGAATATGCATAATATATTTCCTACCCCCGGGGGGCCACTTACATTGACGAGTGGATCCCATGCGCGACCAAAAAAACACGTAAAAAGGATGTCTTTTTCACGATAGGGCACGTTACGTACGTAACGTGATAAGGGTGTCAAAAACACGAAAATTATGAAAAAAGGGTATTATTTCGCTAGGAAAATTACGTGTTTAGGGTCGAATTTGGGGGGATGATTAAACATAATTAAAATGTTTTATAAAGGATGTCCTTTTTGCCCCAACACTTCGTGTTTAGAGTCCGATTTGCGTGAGGTGTAGAAGGTGGGGTCGTACTAAACCAAGTAAGGTAAAGCCGACGACCAAAGGACCCGTAACAATAAAACATTCCTGTACTTGTTTAGGGGTTCATTTCAGGAATATTTGCCAAGAGTATCGATTTGTTTCCTATACTTGTTAAGGGTAGGGTTTCACACGCCAATGCTTGTTAAGGGGTGCATTTTCAGAATATGGAAATTACGTGTTTAGGGTGCTTTTCGAGACCCCATGGTCGCGCATGGTATCCACTCGTGAATGGAAGTGGCCCCCCCGGGTTCCTACCAATAAAACTGTTCAATATCAACAGACATCAACCAAATTTCTTTGCAGAATCATCTAATAATTTGGCAAAGGTTGGGGATATGTTAATTTTTTTATGGTTACAAGCCATAAAAGTTCAAAGCCACATGCCAGTGTTCTTCAACCTTTGCTTGACAGAAAATGCTAAAGAGGAATTACAGCTCTGCCGGGCGAACTTTGAGA
The DNA here is from genome assembly GCF_018143015.1 of Lytechinus variegatus. NCBI lineage: Eukaryota > Metazoa > Echinodermata > Echinoidea > Temnopleuroida > Toxopneustidae > Lytechinus > Lytechinus variegatus. The sequence goes on along the minus strand of NC_054754.1, from coordinate 8,649,200 downwards.
AAGGCTACGGCACTGTTGTTCATCAAGTACTTTATAATTTCCGTGTAATATTCACTCCCACATATATGTATATATCAACAACATGGGATTGTATTTTCTTAAGCGGAGAAGTACCTCGACTGATCATCTTCTGACGAGTGGATAATATGCAAGACCAAAAGAAACACGTAAAAAGGTAACGCCGACGTACGTCCGGTCGCGCCGGTCTGCGACGCGACGTACGTGATCTTGAAATTTCTTGAAGTTATTAACTTAGTTGATATGTCATCAGATCCTCACGGAATCAAATCAAATACAAAGTTAATAGCAAACTTACTCATCACTCTATTAGTTGTTTGTTGAATGTAAATGTAACTCAAATGTGCATACACATACTAGAAAAGGATTGTTAACTATCGCTGTACTTGTTAAGGTGGTCAAATTTAGGGAATGCTTGTCAAGGGTACCGCTTTGTTTCCAATTAAGGGGGGTTTCACACGCCAATACCTGTCAAGGGGTGCATTTTCAGAACATGGAAAATACTTGTTAAAAGTGCTTTTCAAAACCCCATGTCCACGCATGATAACCACTCGTCAATGGAAGTGCCCCCTGGCTTCTTACCCACCCCCTATCCCTTCCTCGCTGTCCACGTTATAGCCATATACTTTCATGAACATACCTTGCCATGGGAGTCTGGTCTTTTTGGATCAGCCATAAAAAAGCAGAGTATGGCTAGGACTATGCCTGCTGATCCAGTGGTTACATAACATAATCTCCAGCCGATGCTTTCTGTCACATAGGCGAATAGGAGAGTGGCGCCGTAACCTAAGGTTACGCCGTAGGTTGCCAACCCCAAGACAATGGTGTGAACTTCCTGTAGAGGTAATGGGTCAGAAACGATATAGGTTCAGAGAACTTCAGAATGCAAGCGGATATGGTAGAGATTAAAAATGCAGTATGATAATAATTAATTCCTGACAAAAAACAGCACTCGAAGTAAAGCTGGTGAGCAAAATGTTTTACCTGTTGAAAAATGAAAATTAACTTTGTGACGACATAGCTTTTTTGACATAATTTCTAGGAAATAATTACATTTTGTCCTTTTTGTTTCCATTTTCTTTAACGCCTTCTTAAGCTTTTTCGGTCGTGGAGCCCTTTTTTTGGAGGGGGGCATCGGTCCTAAGATCTCAACGCCAGTGATTACAATCATGCATGGGCGGAAATCCCAGGGGGGACAGGGGGGTCGTGTCCCCCCTACTCAAAATAGTAGGGGGGACACAATATCAAATGTCCCCCCTACTATTTTGGGTCTTTGGTGATGCTAAGAAATATATCACTGAAAATGAGAATAAAACGTGCGTTTTGGGACGAGATTACCTTTTTTTTTGCTTGTCAAATATATTTTCGTCGAAATGACCTTAAATTATAGGTAATCCCTTTTTTTTTGGCTTGTCACATATTCCAGACCCTTGTCCCCCCTACCTTTTGGGAGAGATTTCCGCCCCTGCAATCATGTTGACCATGATGAATCGACACACAATTCCAATGCTGTAATTGCTTTGTTCCAACTTCCTGCATTTTGGCACAGTCGACACTCGATCTGGACAAAAGATGCCAATGTTCACTAAAAAGCGATTCCAAATTTTATTTTGGTTTTATCATTATTATTATTCTTTTTTAATCAATCGGTTTGTATTACTATGTATTGTTTGATACTTATTTATTCATTTTTACCATTATATCTATTTATCACCATTCCTTGATTTATTTATTGAAGGTGGTCCTAGATCATGTTCACATCATGATGACAACCCCCTCCCGCGCTGATATAGACTCACCTTCGGGAATATTCGAGTGAGGTAAGCCAATTTAAGCGGACCGATGGGACCAGAGCTGAAAATGACAAAAACAAAGGCAATATACGTCACATTTTGTGTTATTTTAAAAGATTGTTTTTAAGGGCCATTTACGCCTGGAGTTTCCGTAAATTGTATTAATTTAAAATGGTATTAAAGAGGGTATATAATTTAAGCTTACTGACTTATAAAATACACCGTTCATGTCCTTGAGATGAGGGCAGGTAATAATAATAATAATCAAAAGTTAGATCCACATCACTAGCTTATAAAGCATGTGAAACTTATAAATTTGCTTTGACATTAGAATAAATAGGTCTACACCATAGAGATATATACTTAGTATATATCTCTATGGTCTACACACATTACTTGTTCAAACATTCCACATTTATAAAGACAATAAAGGGATTAAACAAAGAGGTTTTCTTCTTACAATATGCCAAAAAGAAACCGGAGTAAGACCACTGCCCAGTAGTCGTGGACGAAGGCTGTCAGCAGGATGAAAAGTGTCGAAAGCATAGTAAACATCGAAATTGATATGGGCTGGCTCATGGAAAAGCCTTGAACCAAGCCTATGAGTGGCACCGTGACAATACCCTGAACGGTGAGATAGATTGGTCCGGCTAATACGTCATAAGTTGTACCTCGTCCTGTGTATCGAATTCCACACACATCAGGCAAGAAAAATGTGCTGTTTTCAGAGCATCTTCTCGTTAAAACATGGCAGGGGATGGGTGAGATAAGAAAAAAATAAAACACAATGAAATTATGGTGTTGAGTTGAGAAATACTTTAGCTGCCAGGTATACTACTGACCTAATAGAGACATTTTAAGGATATGCAGTGCCATTAAACGGATATGTATCTCACTGATTAAATGATGCGAGCGCGCGAACTGAATTTTGTTTATATTCAAACCTCAATAGGGGCATTATAAGCAAAATTTTTGTAATGATATGATTTGTAATAATAATGCCTCGCTAAACAGACGATGCGAGCGCGAAGCGCGAGCTGAAATTTTTATATATTGACCCCAAACGGGGAATATATTTTAGGAATCCATTAAGAGTATACATATCTCAGCCTCATCTAATGCTAGTACCATCCTTTGCTGATTTTGTCAGAATTACATCCAAACATATTTAGCACTTTTTGTAGACATGGTAATCATGATTATCATACGCATCTCTAATGCAATATTGCGAGCGCGAGCTGAAAATTTAGGAAATTCAGTCCTGAAGAGGGGCATTATATGGCTCGTTTGCAGGAATTCACTAAGATCGTACGTATTTCACTAACCAAATGATGCGAGCGCGAAGCTCGAGCTGAAAACTTTTGATATTGAGATCAGAAAAATGGACATTGAAAGGACTGATTTTAGGAATTCATGAAGAGCAGACATCTTACCAATCAACTAATGCGAACGTTAGCACGGACGGGAAATGTTTTATATCAAGACCTTAAATAGGGCAATCACTTTAAGTAGTCATGAAAAAGAAGCAAATGTCACTACATGAAATAATAATAACTCGAATAGCGAGGAAATATATTTGGTGTACAGTATATTGATTTGAAAAGGGAAGGTTTTAGTACAACAGGATTATATATCTCGTTAAACAGTCTATGCGAGCACCAGAATCAATAAAGACATAGGCCCTGAGCAAATAATGTTTCATAAAGGTATGAAAAATGCGTCTTATGTAATATAACATAACATATATTATAATGCAATATAACATTTATAATGAACATAATTTATTCATTCCCACTACGTTTCTCTTCTTTTCTCCCTCTTTTCCTCCTTTTCCCGGTTATTTTTTTTGGGCCAGCCGATGGGGGGGGGGGGCACGTGCCCCCCCGTAGTTACGCCACTGTATATATGCATAATGGAAACGTGTGATATTTCACCAAGTAACAGAGCAGTTAAATGAAGTGATATCTTGTAACATTAATCACTCAATTCCTTTAAAATGCAGTATTTTCTCAACCGATTTTACAGACCTTTCTCTCTCTCTCTTTTTTTTTGGGGGAGGGGCTCATTTTGTTGCTTTCAAACTCTCATTTCACTCTTTTAAAAGTTAACCATTCGTTTGGTGCAACCAGAGGTAACAAAAATAGGAGTACCCATTGAAGATAATTCCCATCTTACCTCCCTTGTTCCGAGCACAATTCTTCCCCGGTCATGTTGAGATCACGAAGGTAGTCACGTGATGCTGTTTCGTTGATCACCTGACATTGTGTTTTCCCGAATTTCAACTCATCTGCCATTCCAGATATTGTGACGATGAGGAGGTATCTAATTACGTATTGGAACATGAAATTAGTATAATTAAAAAAAATCAACCCAAATGATAAAGTGTTGGGTTGACTTGTCCTTTAAGAATTAATATTCGAATATACTCTAATCTTACTCGCTAATACCATGGTCACATTTGCTCTACGGCGGCCGTACGGCGAGTCGAAAACAGCCGTTTTATTCATTTTTATTCAAACCACCTATATTAAGCTGGCACAAAAATGTTAAAACGGCTGTTTTTGACTCGCAGTACGGCCGCCGTAGAACAAATGTGACCATGGTATTACTCTTGGATACTCCTTGTAATTGTAAGTACTGTCAGGACACCATTCGGTGATATTAAGAATAATAAGAAGTGAGCTAAATGACCGTAGAAATTCATATTTTTGTCATTTTATTTTTACACATAATTAGTAGAATCTACTTTCCCTCAAACCCTTCAAAAATAATAGATAAAACGTATAAGAGCAATCATTTACTGGTGAATTTAAAAAGGGCGCCAAAACCCAAGGTGGAATTGCGTACAAATCTAGAATATGGACCCTGGGTACTTTGCGCAATTCATTTTGTAGCACTTTAGCATTCATGACATTTTAACCTGGAGATATATTATGGTACTGGATGAATATTTTGCAGAAATTTCTTTGTAATAAAACATATTTTTGAAAAAAAAAATATATATATATATATATATATATATATATATATATATATATATATATATATATATATATACACTGTTGGTCATAAAGGTGGAATACTTTTTTTCACCAAATTTTCACAGCGTAATTACTACAACATGATTTGAATATGGCATTTATGGTGCATGATAACCACTTTACTTTATTATTCTACCTTTTACACACGTTTGACAGTGATATTTGACAAGTTTATGTCCTAAGCCGGATGGATGTCATGAGCATAGAACAACAATGACGACAATATACAGTAAATTAAAGGATCATGAATATTTATTTTCAATCTCTCTCAGTTTTCCAGATGACTTCTTTTTTGTGATTTCATGGACAAATTTGCATCAAACTTGAGTCATTGTTATTACTCAGTCGCTAGTATCGGGTATGTCCACCCCTGGCACGAACCAGCGCATGCAGACGTCGTGGCATGCTGTCCACAAGTTTGTTGATGACGTCAACAGGCATAGCGTCCCATTCCCTCAGAGCATCTGCCAACTCCTGCAGATTTTGAGGAATGACCTCTCTGTCATTGATGGCTCGGCCTAGGGCATCCCATGCATGCTCTATGGGGTTCATATCCGGCGAACAAGCTGGCCATGGCAACTGTACGACGCCCTCTGCCTCCAGGAATTCCCTTACTGCAGCGGCCCTGTGCGGTCTAGCGTTGTCATCCTGCAGTCGGAAATTGGGCCCATAAGCTCGTCTTGCATATGGAAGACAGTGGAACTCCAGGATATCCCTGTAGGCGGCGGCGTTTCCGTCCGGAACCACCAGTGGCGTTTTCCCTCCATAATGGATGCCGGCCCATATCATCACTGAGCCGCCTCCGCCTTGAGTCGTCTCGTGGATACATTCATCGCGAAGGTTTTCCCCGGCTCATCGACGAACTCGTTGTCTCCCATCCTTTCGGTCAAGGATGAACCGGCTCTCGTCCGTGCATGCATGAAGACCACATGTTGCCAATGTCCTGGATGAAGCCTTCTGTTCTCCCTAGCCCAAAGAAGACGAGCTACACTGTGGCGAACAGACAAGCGTGGACATTGGGTCAACCGTCGTGCTCGGTAGCCATGTTGGAGCAATCTGCCATTAACGGTTGACCGGGAAACGTTGATCCCATGATACTTCCTCCACAATCGACGAAGACGACTCGTGGCCAATTTCCGGTTTCTGCGACTGAAATTCAACAGTTGGCGATCATCTCTTCTTGTGGTCAATCTGGGACGTCCTGGAGATTTCCGTGGCCGCACATTCCCCTCCTCACGTTGACGTTTCAGGATCTTAGAGACTGCACATTGTGATATCCCTAGGACTTCTGCGATATCAGTCTGCTTGTAGCCCTCCTGTCGCAGTGCTACCACTCTCTCGCGTGTTGCTGTTGCCGTTGGACCAGGCATAGTCCAGGGAACGTCTCTACCGATTTTCATTTCAAACGGTGCAAGGAACTCGAAAAAATGCAACCTTCTTATACACAGTGCCAAATCAGGGAAAGAGATAGAATATCACATGCATAGGCTTTTATAGTCTACAACAAAAGAATTCATTACGTAATCCAAATTTCTCATGTTATAATGTCACCTGTGTAATGGGGAAACATTATGTAATCACTCAATTACCATTTTGTCTACGCGTAGCCTTTCAAATACCAACAAAACTGTCGACTTTTATTCAAAAATATTTTATTCCACCTTTATGACCAACAGTGTATATATATAAACTCCTTCAAGTTCCAAACATATCGATCAGGAATGAACTTGACCTCAACTAGGTAGTGACATTGGATTCATGTGTTCTCAGATTCGTGATAAAATGTATTTAATAGGAACTCAGTATTAGCTCATCTCCAAGCGGAACAAGCTTAAGTTGGTCCTTGTACAAAAGTCTATGGAAATAACAAAATTCAGATTTAACTAGATTTGGAGATCAGGGCGGCACTATTCTTTTTGGCTACCCTCTGATTTTTCAAATAGTGACGAGAAATTTGACATCTCATTTAGGTTGTCGATCTTGACATTTTATGAAAATATCTTGCCACCACCCTTGATGGAAGCAGATAATTAAGAAACTTAATAAAGGTCAAGTCCACCCCCGAAAAAAGATGATTTAAATATAGAAAAATAAACAAGTGGAATGCCTCTGGCCGTCTCACCTGCATCACGCGGTTCAATATAGCAGCAGTGCTGACTTTGAATACTACTCTAACTCGCACAAGATGATCAGTGATACATGGTTACTCTTATGTCCACTTTTTATGAACTAGACCAATAAACTTACAGAGATTCACCAAAAAACCCCAACATGGCCAAAGTTCATTGACCTTACATGACCTTTGACCTTGATCATGTGACCTGAAACTCGAACAGGATGTTCAGTGATACTTGATTACTCTTATGTACAAGTTTCATGAATCAGATCCATAACCTTTCAAAGTTATGATGGTAATTCAACAGATACACCCAATTCGGCCAAAGTTCATTGACCTTTGACCTTGGTCATGTGACCTGAAACGCGCACAGGATGTTCAGTGATACTTGATTACTCTAATGTCCAAGTTTAATGAACTAGACCAATAAACTTTCAAAGTTATGATGGTAATTCAACAAATACCCCGATTCGGCCAAAGTTCATTGACCCTAAATGACCTTTGACCTTAATCATGAGACCTGAAACTTGTACAAAATTTTCAGTGATGCTTGATTACTATTATGTCCAAGTTTCATGAATCAGATCCATAAACTTTCAAAGTTATGATGGGAATTCAACAGATACCCCAATTTGGCCAAAGTTCATTGACCCTAAATGACCTTTGACCTTGGTCATGTGACGTGAAACTCATGCAGGATGTTCAGTGATACTTGATTAAGCTTATGTCCAAGTTTCATGAACTAGGTACATATATTTTCTAAGTTATGATGACATTTCAAAAACTTAACCTCAGGTTAAGATTTCGATGTTGATTCTTCCAACATGGTCTAAGTTCATTGACCCTAAATGACCTTTGACCTTGGTTATGTGACATGAAACTCTAATAGGATGTTCAGTAATACTTGATTAACCTTATGGCCAAGTTTTATTAACTAGGTCCATAAACTTTCTAAGTTATGACGTCATTTCAAAAACTTAACCTCAGGTTAAGATTTGATGTTGACGCCGCCGCCGCCGTCGCCGTCGGAAAAGCGGCGCCTATAGTCTAACTTTGCTTCACAGGTGAGACAAAAATGAATAACGTCGAATACTTCATCAAAATCGGGTGTAAAATAAGAAAGATATGACATTTGAAAGTTTCGCTTTTTTCACAAAACGGTTCTATGCTCAACTGAGAGAGTCAATGATGTCACTCACTCACTATTTCTTTTGTTTTTTTATTGTTTGAATTATACAATATTTCGATTTTTACGAATTTGACAATTAGGAACCCTTTGCTGGAACCACAAAATGTTAAAATAATGGAATTGTACGTGTTCAGTTAGGAATGAAACTTTGTTTCACATGACAATGACGAGAAAATGAAAATATTTCATATTTCATAAATAAAATACAAAAGAAATAGTGAGTGGGTGATGTAATCGGTCCCCTCATTTGCACACCAAATAGGATGTGCATGCATAATAACTGTTTTGAGAAAATAAGCGAAATTTTAAAATGTTATAACTTTCTTATTTTACATCCGATTTTGATGAAATTTTCAGTGTTATATGCTTGTTTTATTTTTCTTTTTCTATTCAAATCAGTTTTTTGTTGGGATGGACTTGTTAAGAATAAATTTAATATTCGAATACACTAATCTTACTCGAATACTTACTCTTGGATACTCCTTGTAATTGTAAGTACTGTCAGGACGGTCAATGCATATACTCTCGCTCCTAAACCAACAACAGTGGTATCGTCTTCACTGTCATTTGGTGGCCTGCTGAGCTTTATTTCAAGGTTACCGTCGTCATCGCATTCGTGGTCGGTCATGGTGCTATTGTTCAGGTATGGCAAGGAGATCACCGAACCAGGTAACTTTCTAAAATACAAATGTTGATGTTAGAGATATATTGAATGCTGCGTTCTGAGCCGCGCGGCAATTGATTGCAACTGAATATTATTGCGTTCACCAACTTTACTACCAAGTGCCTCTACGACATACAGCCGAGGGCTACACATTAAGGGACGGCTAGTCCTCCGAATTCTTGGTATTGAAAAAAAAAAGAAAATAGGGGAATATGGATAAGGTTTCATTACATTTGCTCCGCTGTAAATTCCACGCACTATTTGTTTGACCAATTACTTCGACCCTGGATTTAACACTATATTCCCTACCCTAAACCTAACATAAAACCCTGTACGTTGCAACCCTAAACCTATATGTCTTGGACGAGTGATGTCTTCTTTGAATTTGCAGCAGGCAACACAAGAGGTCAGAGTCTGAAGCTTTCTAAACCCAGATGCTTGACCAAAGTGAGGCAAGATTCATTTAGTCTGAACGTGAATGATTGGAACTCGCTCCCTGAAGAAGTAGTTACCAGGGGCGTCGATCCATTTTTCAGATGGGGGGGGGGGGGCAATCTGAATCAATGAATCAACGTTCCAAAGGCGCTCGATTACACAAAACAAACACCCCCCACACACACATTGGCCTATATATATATATATATGACTCATGAGAAAGAGACACATATCTAACCAACTAATTAATGCGAGCGCGAAGCGCGAGCTAAAATTTTTTAGTATACTATCCTGCAAACAGGAAATAAAAGGTACTTGTTTAAGACTGATTGTATTAACTCATGAGGACCATACATATCTCTCTACATAGATAATGCGAGTGCTGAGAGCGATCTTGAATTTCTTTATATTCTGATCTGAAAGCTTGATATTATAAGCATTTATGGTACCAATGATTAAGACAGGTATATAAAAGAACAATAGATGCGAGCGCGAAGCGCGAGCTGAAAATTTTGATATTTCGATCTCAAAAAAATGACAAGAAATTAATGGAAGTTTTTAATAAAAGAACAAGATATATATCCAACAAAATATGATTGCAAATTGAAGCTTGAGTTCTTTTGAGGTTTAGAACTGAAAACGGGACATTCTATTCACCTATTTAATCATGAAAGTATGGGTTTTCGTTCAAGAAATCATGCGAGCGCGAAGCGCGAGCTGAAATATTTTACATTTCAATTGGAAAAGTGGATATTATGAGCAAGTTTGCTCACTTGCTGATTTCTGTGTAACATTACAATCTTTTTTTGCACATGCGGAATTATTGGGGGGGGGGGCAAAACAATATGTTTGTTCCCCCCAATATTTTTATTGGTGGGGGATCGCGCCCCCCCCCCTGTGATAGTTACAGCTCAGACTGTGAATACCATCAAGATCAGACTGGACAAGATGTGGGCAGACCAGCGGTTCTGCATCGAGTAGGAAACCCCTTATAGAAGAGCCAAATCTGAGCCAAAATGACACTGAGCAGTCACCACACAAATCATTGAGATGAATGAAAATGGCACAGAACTGGAAGCCCGACTGCTGGGATCCACAGCACTCTTCCAGAATTTCGGGTAAAGGTAAAGTAAATTAAGCCCTGAGCAGTTGTCGCCGGAGCAAATTTCGTGTCACCTATAGGGAAAAAAGGTCGGGAAAAAATCACAAAGATACGCTCGGACTATAATCCTATTAATGAGAAAAATAACGTCATCTTTAAATTTCCCTTCCCTATTAAATTGACATGGTACCAGGCCTGCATGGTACTGCCCTGTTTCTAAAGGTTTGGCAAACAATTACCCACTTGGATAAAACTCTAATTTCAAAATATCCATAAGTGCAACTTTGAAATTCATAAGATAACATTAGTCATGTATATCTTAAAAAACAAACAAAGGAGGAACATATTCCTCTGACAGAATATACAAGATATGCTATATGATCGAGTCATATGCACTCTCTAAATTAATACTCGCTCGTAAATTATTTAAAAAAATCTTCGTTATCAAATTCAGCACCCTCTATGTTATTTGCCTCATTTGATAAAGGCCACTGCTTCAATAAAACCTTAATTTAGTTCATTTTCTACGTGTTAAAACCAAGCCTTTTAAATTCTAGTTACAGGTGGCACTTTTTTACACTTTGCATGTTAGTAGTGACGCTCGTTTTTCAGAAAGAAGGCCAATTATGTGTGTGTACAAACTGAAATGAACTTTCCCACACACATTTATTCACACTGTCAATCATCAAAGATTTCTTGGATTAGAATTGTAAACGGATCAATTGATAGTTACATTCTATGCTTTCTTACGTCATCCTTGCCAAGACAACAAGATGTTCTTTTGTATATGACATTGACATAATATGGGTAGTCACTACTTTCGAGAATCATCAAAAGAGACCTATATTTCAGAAGTGAAATTTTGTTTGCTTATAGTAATTTCTTAACTATCTATTATAATAATCATGTTAATGTATCTTCTCATCCTTTATGGAATAATAATAAGAAATTTGTCGATTTATATGAAGAAATTGAGTGAAAGGGGTATTCGTTTAATTAATATTTTAGATGGAGGGCATTTTTTTATCTTTAAAAGATTCTGAATCTTTATGATGTCAAATAAAATTTTCTTTTTTTATCATTCACTGTGTGTTGCTATCAAGAATGCCTACAAAAGGTCCACATTCAATAGAATCCCTAACCATTAATTCCAGATGTGCTATCATTTGTTACTAAACATAAAAAAGGATGCTCGCATATTTATTCCATTTTATTGAAACAACGAAAAACAGAAGACAAAAGCTTTCTGAACTTAAATGGAAGTCAATCTGAACGATAAAAGGTGGGAATCTTATTGCTCAATGGGATTTCAGTGTACCATTGATGTAACATTGTGTTGGTTTCATATAAGGTTGTGCAACGTATATTATTTACAAATGATTTGCTTTTCAAATTGAAATTAGTTTCAGTAAACTAATGCACCTTCTTTCGAAAAGAAATTGAAACGGTTTTGCATCTATACTCGGACTGCAGGCATGTTAATCACATTTGGAAAGAGTTAGATGACTGGAACAGAACCAGTGTGATTTTTCATATGAAAATAAAATATTCGGATTTATTGGAAAAACAAACAATTGTGCACTTAATTGTGTTTTCATTATAGTAAGAAAAACTGTATATGATTGTAAAATATAAACAATACAATTCCTCTTTTCAATATCGTTAAATCCTCAATAATCAATTTTTACCAACATGAGAAATACATTGCCCAACTGGATTTCAATCAACACAGATTTGACAAAAAATGGTGTCGATTGAAAAATCTCTATGGTTTGACTTCCACATGGAAAATTATTTTGTTACACTTGTCAGTTCATTGTTTATCAGTGATTGTATCATTCATTGTACTCTGTATCTATTGATTTTTGATTGCCAATAAAATCCCTGTGGAGGGGAAAAGGATTTTAAAAAAAGATATTGCCACAAGGATGACCTGAACATTAATAACTTGACAGCGTAGGAGCTAGTTAGGAAATCATCATCATATATCCTCCTCCTCCTCACTGGCGGATCCAAGGGGGGGGGGACAAAGCCAGCCCGTGCGCCCCCCCCCCAATTGAGAAGCAAAATTAAAATTGTAATGTAAAAATGCCGTTAAAACAGAAGTGTGCCCCCCCCCCCCTCCTTATAAAAGTAAAGACTTTTTGCTTGTCAAATTTTTCTTTAGAAAAATGTGCCCCGGCCCTTTCGGAAAATCCTGGATCGGCCCCTGATCATCATCATCATCAGGAGAAGAAAATCAGCAACAAGAATGAATGAAAGAAATAATTAACCAAAATGAATGTATAAACCAGGAAATAATGCTCATCGAAAGGAACAAATTGACTATTCAACTTACCTTGGCGCAGGTGCTTCAATACATAGTCATTGCTGCATTTTTTTAGATGGTTGTCTCGAGCCTACATGAACAGCACTCGTCGGGTAGCATCATGCGAAGAGTTTGAGCATAAAAATCTATAATCCATTCGTTGCGTACATACTGTCATTTACGTGTGTGCGTGATTTCATGAGATTTTTGTTACGGTCGGGGGGAGGGGTGCGAGGGTATGTATTGTTATTCTCCCTCTCGATTCTCGAAACGTTGTGAGAGCTACATTCAGCTTTGAAATGGTTTTGTTTGATTGCATAATACTTTTTGTCCGTCCATGCGAAGCCCGACGATGAAAAGGGATCGCAAACAGTGAAATTGTAGCAAAGAGCTGTATGGTGACGTCGAACACTTTTCTTGCTTAATTCACAACTCCTGATAATCAAGTAGAACCACAACGACCGTCAAGTTGGGTATTTATGCAAGTTTTTGACTGAAAGTTGAAGTATAGGGTATCTACTTCAAGAATCCGACGAGTGCCACTTGGGCACCCTTGTGCATTTTTTTTAATTGACGTCATAGACCACGCCCACTTTTTCACATACCTCTTATCTTATATATGACTTTCATATTTTACGAAATAAACATGTCATGTTTGGTATCAAATTGAAGCTAATGAAAATCAAATGCACATATATGGTGATATTCTGATCTAAAACTGGATATATAGGCTCATAATGATTGAAATAGAGAACAAGCTGCGTATCTGAATAAACATGCTTGCGCGGGTCACAGATTTCGACCAAGAATCTGGGCATTCTAAATACCCTTTTTTCATCATGAAAATCAATAAAGCGAGCGCCAAGCTCGAGCTTAAAATATTTGATATTTCAATCTGAAAAAAGGGTCAATTTAAGCTCTGTATTTCAAGCACTTTTTAGGAAAATTATGTGGATATGAATCACAGTTAAAAGAGGATCTGATATGTTTCATTATTATTACTTTGAGTTTTGACATAGGACTATCTTCCTATTTCTCTTCCTAAGCGGGAGATGAAACTTGTCGATATTCCAATTTGAAAAAGGAGAAATTTTCTTTATTATATTAATATCTTATTTATCAATTCAGTAAGCCTATTGAGAGCGTGAAATCTGTTAATTTATTATGACCTGAAAACTGGACCCCAAGCACTTTTGTAATTATAAAACAAGATGCATGAGTTAATATATTTTCATCATTCAATGCGAGCGCAAATCGCGAGCCGAAATTTTTGATAAAATGTCATGAAATTGGTATTGTTGTTATAGAATTAATATTAAGATATACATATCAAATCACCAATCAAAATGCGAGCGTGCAGCGCTAGCTATTACATTTTGACAATTTGACTTGAATAGGGATATTTTAAAACTTTATATGGAATACAGGAAAATAATAGGTACCTGACAAATCAAAGTTTGCGAGCGCGCAGCGCGAGCAGAAAATGTTTATATTCAGAAGATAAAACAGAAATTCTTACAGAGCACTTTTTGAAACTCAGTTTGTAAATGAAACAAAATAATGAAAGTTCGAATATCCGAGATGAAATATGTTTTGTTTATTGATTACAAAATTTGATATTTAAGCTCCATATTCAGCAAGATCACCTAACAGGTAATGCGAGCGCGAGCGAAAATCTTCTACTGTAGAGTGACATGAAAGATTTTAAATTATTTTCAGTCTTCCCCTCATCTTATTTTATTCACTCCTCTTCCTCCTCTTATGTTTCCCCTTCTTTTTTCTCCTCCCTTTTCGCTTCTTTTTCTTTCTCCCCCCCCCCTTTTCTTTTTTTTTTGCTCCGCACTCTGCGATGATTTTACTTTCAACTGTTCAGGCATTCGTCTATGTACACCATGCATAGGGGAAGGCGGGGTAAGTTGTGACAGTTTTTACTTTTTGCATGTTAGAATTGATATGATTAATAATCTTGTCGAAATAAGTACCTTGCCTTGAAATTTAATTCTTCTGAAATATTTTCCACTTATATATAACTTTCTATCCCCACACTGAAAGTCATCGTGACCTTTGAAAAAAACGATGTCAAATGGCTCAACTTGCCCCATATATGGGGTAAGTTTGAGCCACCTTCTGGGGTAAGTTGAGCCACAAAAACTATGTACAAAATGTATGAGGGGGAACCAGCATGTCAATTTTTTGTTTAAAGTCTTTTCACTTGCTAATTCTCTATAAATACTAACATCCTTTAAAAGGAAAAGAGCAGTCATGTAAATTTGCTCCTTTCAGCCAGCATTTCAAGCGATTTTTATGGTTTGTTTGTTTTTTAAGATACATTACCATAGGAATTACCATGGCTCAACTTGCCCCATGCCGTTTGGCTCAACTTACCCCAGTCCGAACTTAGTGCGATAATTTTGTATCCACACATTTATTATGCATCCATCATATAAAAGACTATGCCAAGAATGAAAATCCATACCTGGACTAATAATGTTGTTATCATGTCTTTATTATATTTAAAGACGTGTGTGTTTATAAAGCACTTATCTATTTCACACTCTTTTTTACTTTTTTGGCTGAAATTCATATTTTTCCCTCTAAAAAACTACTTTTTGTTTCAAAGTTGAAAACAATATGGTGGGGTTAGGGGTTATGCTATGGGTCATCAACACATGACACCACCACAATGTCTGACTCATTCATTATTGGCCTGGGGCTGGTGGCTCAACTTGCCCCTATGCTCAACTTACCCCGCCTTCCCCTACTTAAAACACGTTTCAGACAATCATATGTCCCCAATGTAGTCCAGGATAGGCCCCATAGGAAATTGACCAAACCTTGTTTTTTTATATATACAATATTTTTTGATGGTTTCTTGTCAATTCGAGGGTGCTGATTACGAATCTGAATGATGCCACTCGTGTAACCTTGAGCATTTTCCGCAAATTGGCAAAATCCAATATGGCCGCCAAAATATGCAAATTACCCATGAAATTCATAAAATTGTCCGCACATTGGCTGTGAAATGCATGAAATTGTGTGGCAGGAGTGAAATACAATCTTAAAAAATAATTTTTGACAAAATATTTATCTTCCTGATATTCAAAATGGCCGCCATAGGCCATTGTATACACTATCATGTACAATATGAATAGGGAAAACTATTTTTCACAAAAATGAGCACTAAACTGCAAAAATCGCGATGTATGAACGAAGTAATATATGCAAATCATCATTACTAATGAGATATATTACTTATTATGTCAAATATGGGAACATTGCTGTATTTCGATATCTAAAATAGCCGCCACTGGCCCAAAGAGTATTATGTACAATGGCAATGGCCGGGGCCAAAAAATGAGAAGATTGAGCATTAAAAATGCATATTATTAAGATAAACGAGTGGAATACTGACTAAAAACATAGTTGTAAATATGCCATTTATGTGGTAAATGCTGTATTTTGAAATTCAAAATGGCCGCCATAGCCCCTATATTAATCATGTACAATGCGAATAGAGAAACTAATTTTAACACGTGTAAGAAACATAAAATGCATGTAATTGTGATCTATGAGTATAATATTGTCTGACAACATGTTTTATAGCAAGACATATCATTTCTTTTGTCATGCATGAGATAAATACTGTATTATGAAATTCAAAATGGCCCCTATAGGCCCTAACAGTATTATCTACAATGTGAATTGGGACATATAATTTTGTACGAATTTGGATTTGCTTGACTATGACATCCATATAATCCTGTTGTATGAGTAAAACGTTGTTTGAACTGTGATGTATGGGTAAAGATATTGTCTTAAACATTATTTCTAACTAAATACATCACATATTGGTCGTGGACATGGTGGAGGTAATAAATGGTGTACTTTGAAATCCAAAATGGCTGCCATAGGTCCTAAAAGTATTGTGTACATTGTAACATGGGACATATAATTTTGACAGAATTTGGCTTTGCTTGACTCTAAATATTGCATATAATTGTGAATTGTGATGTAAAGGTGAATAATTGTCTAAAACCATTGTTTCTAACTAGATATATCATAATGTTGTGTAATTAAGGTGATAAATGCTGCATTTTTAAATTGAAAATGGCCACCATAGGCACTTATCGTATAATATACATTTTGGGTGGAGACAAATCATGTTCACAAAAAGGGCATATGGCAGCCATTTTGAATGTTGAAATACAGTATTTATCACCTAAATTACATAAGATATGATATATTTTGTTATAAATCATGTTTTCAGACAACATTCCACTCATACATCACCATTTGACCAAGCAAAGCCAAATTCTGTTCAAATGATTTGTTCCCATTCATATTGTGTACAATACTGTAAGGGACTGTAGCGGCCATTTTAACTTAAAAATAACCGTATTTATCACCTAACTGGCAGAATAAATGATATATCTTAATAGAAATTATGCTTTCAGACAATATTTTACTCATAGATCACTATTACGTGCATTTATGGTACTCACTCCTGTGAATATTGGATTCCCACTTTGCATTGTACATAATACGGTTAATGTCGATGGCGGCCATTTTGAAAGTCGAAATACAATATTTAACACAAACTTAAAACCTGAATGATATATTTCGTAAGAAAATAAGTTTTTAGACAGTATCCAATTAATTTATCACATATATATGCATTTTAGCGCTCACTCTTGTGATTTCTTTTCTCCCATTTCTCATTTCTGTATAATACTTTTAGGGCCTTTGGCAGCCATTTTGAATATCAGAATACAACATTCACCACATACATGGCATATTAGTAATATATTCCGTTAATGATTATGTTTATAGTCAGTATTCCAACTGTTTAATCTTCATAATAAGCATTTAAGTGATCACTCTTGAGAATTTTTTGGCCCCCATTGCCATTGTACGCAATACTGTTTGGGCCAGCGGCGGCTATTTTAGATATCAAAATACTGCAATTTTCCCATATTTGACATAATAAGTAATGTATCTCATAAGTAATGGTAATATGCATATATTACTTCTTCATACATCGCGATTTTTGCAGTTTAGTGCTCATTTTTGTGAAAATTAGTTTTCCCTATTCATATTGTACATGATAGTGTAAACAATGGCCTATGGCGGCCATTTTGAATATCAGGAAGATAAATATTTTGTCAAAAATTATTTTTTAAGATTGTATTTCACTCCTGCCACACGATTTCATGCATTTCACAGCCAATGTGCGGACAATTTTATGATTTTCATGGGTAATTTGCATATTTTGGCGGCCATATTGGATTTTGCCAATTTGCGGAAAATGCTCAAGGTTACACGAGTGGCATCATTCAGATTCGTAATCAGCACCCTCGAATTGACAAGAAACCATCAAAAAATATTGTATATATAAAAAAACAAGGTTATGCCTCTTCTATCCTGGACTAATGCTATTCATCACTTTAACGCTCAAGTCCGAAGGTCGGTGTATCATGGCCCGTAATTAGTGCCCTACTCTTTTGACTGATTGTAATAATCACGATAGATAACTTTGACATTTCATATATATTTGTTAGAGATTTTTGTTGAATCAAACACACAATCTTGCACTTCTCTTACTCTCAATTACAATTACACTTGCATCAAATCCGATCCATTACTTATCTTACCGATAACTACAGTATATGTATAACCAAACATGATTATTCTAGAATATGAATTTATTCTTAAACCTGACTTTAACTTTGACTTGTATTTCAAATACTTGTGTATTGTAAATTTTGTGTGAGCCATGGATACCCGAGTTGTATTCATCATCTTTTGTTTTGTTCTGTGTATATACAGTGTAACTACATGTGTGTAAACCAGTGAAAAGGAATTTTCTTTATGGACAATAAAGTTATTCAATTCAATTTCATAATCATTACTGTTAGTGTTGATGGTGAGTTTACCAATAAAAAAAAAGAAAGTAAAACTAATTTATAATCTTTCATTGCATTGGCTTGGTGACATTAACCAACGAAAGTGTTTACATTTATAGTAGTAATGTTAGTAAATAAATGTAGGTCAGTAGACAAGAAAAGCTACAGTGATTGTAGATTGAAATTACACAATAAAATCCATACTCTGCTAATGAGAATCTGTCTGTGGCAGAGGGTCGACAAGTGAGACATAGCATGAATAGGGTAGGAGACTGGCCGGGGAAGGAGATTTGGGCAAGCTGACCTTAAAGAAATAAAAACGGGTAGGCTTATGGATTATTTGTACCGCATACATTCGTAATTCCGAAGCTTCATTATTCCAAAGGTTCGTATTTCTGAATGTTCGTAATTCTGGAGGTTCGTAATTCTGAAGGTTCGTAAGTCCGAAAACGAAATGAGGTTCGTAATTCCGAAGGTTCGTTAGTCCGAAAAACGTAATGATTAAAGAACCTTATTTCGTTTTCGGACTAAAGAACCTTCGGAACAATGGACCTTATTTCGTTTTCGGACTTACGAACCTTCCGAACATAAGACCTTATTTCGTTTTCGGACTTACGAACCTTCGAAATAACGCCACAAATGTTTGGATTAATGAACCCTTTTACGTTTGCGGATTAACGAACATCGAGGTAAAGGCAATTTACGTGTTTCGGAATTACGAACCTTCGGAATTACAAAGTGTAACCATTTGTACCGGATGGGGAGGGCAGTCAAATGTATTGCTGTACACATGCGTGACCAAATGGCAATCCATGGTAACAGAATTACAAAAAAATCAAAGAAATTTGGCTGTTATTTTTGCTCACAGCATCCAGATATCTCAACATTTTTCCATTTTCTGAACTTACTGCTATGCATGGCCACTTGTGCTATAATCTGAACCAAGATTTTTAGAAAACCCCTCACACGTTCAGATGTGAATGACGGATATGTGCTATGGTAACGAAATTACCAGAGAAATGAGTCACTTTGCAACACAAAGTTTAGTAAAAGTTTTTTCTGAAATCTACAACACACTAGCTCCAATTTAACGTCTGATTTGATTCATTATAAGGTCAACTTTATTTTGAAAAGTAATTTATTCACAAATATCATCAACAAATTTTCATGATTGGTCTTTCTTTTGGGGAAGTACATGGTAACAGAATTACACAGTGGTAATAGAATTACGCCTCTGACATTTGTGAAGGAAAATATTTTTAGGCATTTATGACTGAAGAAATGCCTCAATAAAGCTTGTTTATTTATTCTTCTCTAATACTAAACACAAACTTAGTACTTCACATCTATAATATAAAATAAAGTACAAGTATATAGTATGTAATATGTGGCTTTACCAGGAATAAACAGAGTTTTACTTAATATTAGGGATCAGTGGTAATTGAATTTAAGTTTATTTTCAACATCACTAATACTCATGGTAACAGAATTACATGGACTGCAGCCATATGTATACACATCAAGAATTTTACAAAAAACTGAGGACAGCATGTGATCAGATCTGCATATTTAGTCAAAAATTTGTGTAGATAATAGTTTAAGATATTATATAGTCTTTGATTACTCAAAAGAAACATAGTTTCATATACAATGGGCATCTGAAAACAGTTGAACTGAAACTTTCTATTTGGTTGTGCAATAAATGTACTGGAAACGAGAAACAATGCTGAAACCTCATGAAAATGGTCTTGACATTTACATTTTGAAAGAATGTTGTGGATAACTAAGCAAATTGGTTCTTAATTAGTGCACCAGTGAATCTAATTCTCTTTAAAGGTAAGGATTCATTTTCTGACAATATGTGGCTCATTGAGGACTGCAATAGCAGATCTGAGTATAAAATCAATATCAGACATCTTCCTGACAGATGTATTTCCCAATTATGACCCTAAGAAACTGCAGTGATTTGAAGATCATATGTCATATTCCTGACCTGAGTTAGTTTTCTTAGGCCAATTCCGTGATTGTATTCTATTTTATCTCTATTACATTTTTTTATCTTTCATATAAAATATAAAAATTTATCCGAAAATTATTTTTTATCTCCTGTATCTAAATATGAATGCTGTACATTTCTACCCATTTCCAATTGAGTTTGTCTTCTGTTATGTTGCTATTCTCAGACGTTTTGTTACTAATGACACTGTTGGTATCACCATCTTCTCCTTAGAGGAGTGTTCATTCTGTGTATCATCCTTACGTGAAGGGTCATCATTGTTGCTCACTTACTCCATCCCTAAAGCAGTCATTATTGGATGACGCTGACTTTGCATGTTTCTGAACATTCATTTCATAGGGGTAGAGAACAGTATTGGTTTGGTGCTAATTAAGACATCTTGAATATCTTTGTCAAAATCCACCACACTTTCGGAAATGTCATCTGTATCAAGATTTAGTATGATGTTTTAGTATGTTTTATGGATCTCTCTTCAGCTTGTTCCACTCATTAATTTTTACTGCTCGCTACACTGTTCGCCAATTAATGCCAGAGTCTGGTCCCTCACCATGGCTTGTTGCAAAGAATGTCCAATCTTCCGATGCAAGGAGAGTTACACAGAAGATATCGCTTAAATTATTATGCAGCACCATTTAAAAAATATAACAAATTCTTTGAAGCATAGAACTACTCCCAGCCATCCCAGAATTTTCTTTACTGAAAAATTCACTACAGACTGTTGAGGGTGAGTTGATCAGGGGCAATTACAAAAAAAATGAATGCTATTCTTGTCCAAGGCACACACAGTGAACATGGTCACTTTGTGATTGTGCATCCAGTATATTGGATCTCATGAGAACTGGTTCTTGGCAGTGACATTTTTTGCAAAATCAATCTGGATGACAATTTTGTTAAGATCATCCTGCATAATCATTCTTCTACTCCTCCTCACGAAGTGATTGCCTATTAATCCTTTGTAAGGCATTCACCTACATTGTATGCTCCATCAATATACTTTATTAATGCCAATGTACATTATCTTACCTTTTTTCTGAATATTATACCGAATGAAGGCTTGATGTCAAGTAATTGTATAATCTCATCCTGATTTGGAGTGTAATTACTAATCAGAAGGCTTTTAATCTTTAACTATGAACTACAGCTAAGATATCAACATGCTAATGGAACAAAATGGGCTAACACACACCCCTTCAAAGATATGATAATGGTAATTCTGTTACCATGTAATTCTGTTACCAGAGTTACAGCAGAATTAGAAATATTTCAAAAAAATGTTGCTAAATCTTTAGTTAAGTCACAAGAAATGAGAGAATTCAGAATTATATAAAATTCAAGTATTTAGTTCATAGGAAAAACTTTTTCAGTTTTATGGTAATGGAATTACATCCGTTTTGTAGTACATTGCAAAATTTTCTCTGAGAAATTTGAAAATACCCATGATAAAGACATTTGCTACTGGTAATTATTGCACCTTCACACACAACATTAGATGATTTTGAAACATTTCTTTAGTTATCAAATTTATCCAAATTAATGTAAGATATATGTTCTCTAATTGAAAATGGTCATCAAATTCAAAAGATCGTTCAGCAAAAACCGTAAAAGATATTGGAAAAGGTTTTCAGTTCCTTAAAATATAAGGTTTGTGTAAAAAGGACACTCACATTCAGATGCACATCATTAATTTTGAAATTTACTGTTTTTACCCTCTCCCATGTGGAATTGCCCCAAATCATTTCCAAACACCCCCTGAACGAGTTTTTCTCTGTGTGCAAAATAACCTGCTAAAAAAATTAAAAAACCTGTAAGAATACAAAATACTGTACCCTTTCCTAAAATCATTTAAAAAATCCCTTTCATTACGGATTATCATTATAAAAAATTTGGCAAGTGATTTCATAATGTAGTCATCCAAAACTGCAAGAAAACTTCAAAGTAAAGGTTCAATTTAATCTTAATTTCTCCCTGAAAATAGTCTTGGAATGATTCTTGTTACTTAATACTGAATATTTTATAGAATTACTTTCCAAGCTTGTCAATGATTTTAAATTAAATAATACTATCATCTTGATTAGTTACAAGGTCATGACATGGATACTTTGTTTTGAGGACCATTTGAAAACTTATTTCTAAAGCTTTGCTCCAAAGCATTCAGCTTCTTGTATAATAACTCTGGAAAGTCTGGATTCATGTCAAGCTGAAAAAGAAGGAAGAAAAGGAAAGAGGGATATAAGGAGATGGGGAGTCAGAGAGAGATAGGGGTGGCAGGGAGGTGAAAAAAAATAAAGCATCAATCAAAATCAAATGAAAGAATGAAAAATATGAATAAACATAACACATTTCCATGACAAATATGCAGGCACTACCAGCGTTCCTCATTCGTTGCTTATTTTCATATAATTATTCTTTATTTTTCTAAAATGTAGAAACCATACATCACCAAATGTGAATGGTTTGGAATCTTTCCTTACAAATCCACATTATTTCCCTTTACATCTTTTCCATGTCAAATATGATAAAGAGCTCTGTAACAGTATACCACATAAAATGTGTAGATGTGAAAGAATGATGAACTCGGCAGGAAAAAAAAAGAATTATTCACAAAAAATGTAGAAGTAGAAGGGTGATTCACCCCCACCCCCCACTACCTTACTGTGAGACAACATAGATAAATGTAAATGCAAACATTGACCGGAATACAAAACCCTGAATTCTATATCTTGGGGAAAATACCCCTTTTTCATGAGATGATAGATTATCGAATCCTAGCTCTTAATTTAAAAAACTTTGTGCTTCTTTGCTATCTCAAAAGGGAATCTATCATTTGGGAGTGATGTTATGGCAGCCATGTTTTGTTTTCCTCCTATTCCTGGGGGCCATTCATAACGCTGCTCAGATCGATGTTGCATACAATTTTGGCAGATGCCTGGCAGTACTTTCTTGCGCTAATGACTCAATACTCAAAATTCATCGTCTAAAATGAATGGGGGGGGGGTGTCCAAATTTTAGAAATGGGGAAACAAAATGCATTCATATACTTATAAAAATGTGAATTCTACTCAATACAGATCAGGTTTCAACTTAAATTGATGGGATCAAAATGAATAAGAACCTGGTGTAGTGCTAAAGAAAGTGTCGGGAGTCATGCATAAAGATGTTTGTAGCTTACAAACATCCTTATGAAGCACTACCATGGATGTTAATATTTCAGATATAAGATTTTTTTATCTAGCTCTGATTCATATTTGAGATTTGCAATGAAACATTATATCCTCTCTTTCCTTTCGTTAGCCGTATTCTGAACTCAGATTTAATTCAAAATATGGTGTGAAGGTGCGGTTTAACTATGAATAGCCACCTGTGACACACATCTCTAACAATACAAGTTAAATTAACCAGCTCATTTGACACACAAATTATTCATATCTGTCAGAAAAAAATTAAATGAAATTGTTTTCTTCATCATTAAAGAACAAGGAAGTAAACATAACAAATGATGTAAACTAACTTTTCACATGTTTGGCTTTCCATGATATTGGCCCAAAATAGATTGTGTTCTAAGTTAAACCCGACTTCAGAATACAGGATACTCAGTTTTGATAAAGGTAATACCTTGTCAGTGTGAACATATCTAGTTCCAAGCACGGAGCAATGACTGACATACTTCACATCGGACTTGGTAGTCTCTGGAGAAGAACTGAATAACCAAACCTGTCAACAACCAACGAGACAAGAAACGCATAACACTCAGTTCAGGGAAAAAACTACACAGAAGGCTCAGGGGAATCCCCCCCCCCTGAAATGCTAAAAGGAGCCCTGGAAAAAATCACCATTCACTGCGATGATAAAGTTTTTCCAATGTTGCAGATTAAGGCAGTACATTGTGACATGTACATGTGGCAACTGGAAATTTTTTTAATAATATATGGAACCGCTTTGTTGTCATGTATGAATATGATATAGAAACAATGGTATACTAACTCAAGTATAGAATTATATATATACAGTACGAATAAAAAAAAAAGTTTACACTTTGAAAAAGCCCTGGGAAGTAAAAAAATACTACATGTGGGTAATTTTTCCACATATATTCTTGGATTTGGGTCTCATCGATCCAACGAAAGTAAAAATTTTCAAAGAATGTTACACTTGAGTGAGCACTGTCCATTTTTGTAAAGCTCGCAGAAATGCTACTTTTCATGCTGTGTCAAGGGGAAAATGCGACATCAAACTTACCCTGCGAAACATTTCTCATACATTTCCCTTGCACTTTAAGTCAATTGAAATAAAACAGTACATGCAAGCATCTGTAACATTTTGCCACCAAAATTAAAGTTTCAACACTTAGTAAGCACAGCCTTTACCCTTTTGTGCCAGCTGGATCTGAGGACATAACTATATCTAAACAAAAAGCTTATATCAGACATCTCCAACATTTTTTCACTAAGTTTTTGTCATATAAAGTGGGTTTACATTTCATTTTTCATTTAATACTTGATTCTCCACACTTTTCCCAAGCTTGACAATGATTAACAAAATGAAAATCAAGCCTAAGCCATTTCATAAAAATCACAGCTCAGTATAAAGCAAATATCGTCACGATGGCCACGGTGTGTGGGGGAGTGGGGTGATGCACAGTGACACTCTTCAATGTGTTTTGGGCAAGGAAACAAGTTAAAAAAGGTAAAAGATGTCTTCAAATCAATTTCACTAACTAAATTCCATGTGTTCTTATTAATGTCTACTTTTATTCGCATAACTATTTCAAAGCTCTGCGCAAATCATTTTTCACTAACTTTTCAAAAGTAAGTGGTGCTCACTCAAGCGGAAATATTTTTCGATAGTTATATCGTCATTTGCTTAAATGGATCTGTACCAATGTTAAAATGTGGAAAAATATTCAAGATACTACAAATGTATACTAGTAATTTTACAGGACTTTTTTAAGTGTAAACTTTTTTTTGATACGCACTGCATATATATTCCAAAGAAAATCCAATACTACATCTCACCCCAAAATTCACCCATTATCAATGATCAAAGATGTTAACCCCAAAGTATATAAAAACTTGTCATACTTACTAATGCTTCAGCTCCATTATACGGAGTAATACAAAGCCTTGGTGCTACAACTCGAAACTGGCGATAACAAAAAGAAAAAGAAAATATGATAAATGTCTGAACTCCATTACATAAAGCACTGCAGTCAATTAATAGTTGATATACAATCATGTACATGTATGTATTAGTTGCTTATGAATCTAAAATTGATTAGCCATTTATTTCTGTTCTTTCCATTCCAATGAATTGAACTTTAAGTCGGGTGTGGACTTTGCATTGAACAAAATAATTTTGTCCCAAAGAGTTAGTCTTCTCTACCTACAAATACAAGAATGCATTATAAAATTCAATCAAATTAAGCAAAGATACAAGCAATTTGGTTATACCATACTTCTTTAGACTGCTGATGGTTTCAATAGGTCTTTATAGTTATTTCATCTAATGATTGGGTGAATATGAACCTCTAGAGAATGTCTCTCTCGTACTCAGCAAATCTCCTCAAGATTTTCTTATTTCTTCCACCAAGTACTATATCGCTGTAACTTCTGAAGGTTTCCATGGCAAAGAAGAATAGTGTAATAGGTTTCACGGTACACCATGTATCTTTCTTGGGCAAGTGTTAGTCAGAGATTGGGTGGTCCTTTTCAGGACCAACACTTGCCCAAGAAAGATACATGGTGTACCGTGAAACCTACTACACTACTATATTACTCAAAATCAACCAATGTCAACCTCATGATAAGCATCATTTTGAAACTGAGGAAATGGATTTTTCAAACTGTATGGAAAACTAAAAAATCTGTGGCCAACTTATAATTGGGGTTTTGAGCTGGGTGTCCACAAATATGCTTATTTTACCACATTCTTTGTATGACTATGTTAGGGACAACTGCCGATACTGGTGCTCTTGTAGAAAGGGGAGGGTATGTGGATGATTATGCCATCATGCACCAATGCCAAAAGGGAATATACACATTTCATGGGCAAAGCCAGATCCTGCCACACCACTTTGATAGATGCTAAATTAAGAGCGCTAAACAAGCCTTACCAGATATAATAGAGGAGTAGTAAAAGACCACATCCATCCTGGTAATATAGGTGATGTCATGTTAGTGGAGGTGAATCCAGGACACATAACCCTGCTGTAAACACCCTGAGAATTAAACTTGTCATTCAATGCCTGGCTTAGAAGATCTATGGCATACTTGGAGGAGCTGTAGGGCTCTGGTCTGTGGATAAAAGACAACCAAATTGTAAAAATGATGATATATATATATATATACAGTGGTGCTAAAAAGTTAGTGAACCCCTCCAGAAAATAAATATACAGTCCGACCTCTCTTATCCGGACACGTTGGGACCAGCACCAATCCGGATTAAGGGATTTATCCGGATCTGGGAGACCCAATATTAAATACATGCAGCTGTGCTGCCAGCTGCCTCCCCAGGCCACCGGCGGTAGCTACAGTAGTGGGCGTACGGTAAAGACAATATTCACTGCAGAGTCAGTGCAAATTAAGGCAGTGTTTTTATAGAAATGAAATCGATCGATGGCCATAAAACTCTTGGATAATTTACCTGCTAAAATGACTGAGGTATACATCGAGCATACCTCATAAGAAAGAGAATGACTCGATGAAACCAAGTTTTAAAATTAGACCATCGCGGCGGGTATCGCAGGTTCACAATGTCAGCCATTGTTACACTGACTGTAGGCTCAAA
Organism: Lytechinus variegatus; assembly: GCF_018143015.1. NCBI lineage: Eukaryota > Metazoa > Echinodermata > Echinoidea > Temnopleuroida > Toxopneustidae > Lytechinus > Lytechinus variegatus. Next base: position 8,621,831 of record NC_054754.1, on the reverse strand, counting down.
CATGATAGATGGCGCTGTTCGTATTGAGGCCTAAACTTAGCTAGCAAGACATGTGTTGTTTTTCCCGCGAAGCAAAGAGGAATGTGATGAAATGTTTGCGCTGCACCCTGATTTACTGGAAATTATCATTCCTAAAGTTCTTTTGGTGATTTGGGTGAGATATTTTCATGAAAAATATGTTTGGTGTAGGGTAATCCAAGTGAGTTTACGTATAGGCTTGAGTTTAGATTGAAATCTCATTTCCTCACGTACCAGTACTAGATTAAATAAAAATTAAAAAATAAAAATCTCGGCAAGTGTGCGTCCGGATAATAGAGAGATCCGGATAAGGGGAGGCCGGATAAGAGAGGTCGGACTGTATTTAAAAGTGTTCAAGTTCTGCCTGGCTAAAGCCAGGGTAATAATATCCAAGTCCTTTGGAAGCGCATAGGGACGTTATGACATAATGAGATATGCACTATACAAGAACTGCGTTATTATATTCAATTGCGAGGTCAGGTGATAAAATAACTACGTTCAATACTTAGCATGATGGAGTGCACCACTGTAAACAGAGCCAAGTAACTCTGCTGAATGCCTGGCTCAGAAAAAACACTTTTATATATTCTTATATTAAGGTACTTTTATAAATTCTGGGACAATATGAGAACTGATGTTGTTATTTTTGCACTAATCTGGAATACAAATCCCTGCTCATGTCTTCTCTCCTCCTCCTTCTTCTTTTCTTCTTCTTTCTCTCTCTCTCCCATCCCTCCACTCCACTTTCCCAGAATACTGACATTATTATTTTTCTTCATTTAACGGAAATAAAAAATCCAAGGTCATATCATCTAGATCTCCTCCTCCTTGCCGACGTCCACCTTTCATCCTCTTCCAACAACCTCCTCCCCTTCTTCCTCCTCCTCTTTCTGTTTCTCCCATCTATGAAAGTACTATTTGTGAGTCCATACCCATTTTCATGTTGTATATCATCTATACTAAATAGCTCGGCTGATGCATTGCTCGACGAAGTCCATATAATCTGGCAGCCATCATTAGCACACAGAAGGTCCATTAGACCTCGAATCTGTAGAAACATCAAATAATATTAATAAGGTTTAAAAATTTAAATGGGTACTTTGACCTGAAATGATAATGCACTGTGCATAAAGATACTATACAATACATATAAATTTACAAGGCTTTGAAATTGTACAGTGGGAATTATTCACACGAGATTGGACTGGCAAGTACTAATTTTTTCCAAGGGGAAAGCCCTTCTCTTCATCACTTTCATTTCTTACTTTAGTTTTTCCCCTTATCACTTTTGCACCCCCATCCCTACAAGTGGCACTAAGAGCACATGCCCCCTTGCCCCGATCAAAATATGCCACTAAATATTAGAAATATGCACTCTTGTAATATCTGTTTGCAGAATACAGATATTGCTTAATGAAAAATAATTTCATAAATGTATGTCATACCAGTACATAGTGTCCAAAAACATTAGTACAGAATACATTTCTTAGTCCATCTTCTGTGGTCCCATCTTGGACGTTGAGCAGTCCCTCACCAGTCGATAAAATTCTGATGAACTTCATGCTGAAAGATAAAGAGATTAGTTCTGGGCTCATTAACACAAAGGTTAGCAATCAACTGCGAAATGAAAAGGCCTACCAAGATCGTCATTGCATGCACATTTTGCTCAGTAGATTAACAACCAATCAGAACTGTTCTTTCAAATTAGCAATTAATCGCTTTGTGAGAACCACTCTTAAAAGAAATGGGAAGGAAGATGCTGATTACGATGAATCTAAGAAAAGATCTATAATATAATATTTTAAAATGCCTTGATGATCAGAAATAGGTTAAAATACTTTCACTGTTGAAATTAACGTATGGAACTATGTCCAGGGCTGCATATTTCAACCGTTGTCATATAAATGTGAGGGCATCTGGGGACTGTTTCACCAACGTAAGTTGTCTGTCAAGTTGTCACTGCCAGATTTAACAACTTTCCTTTATTTTGATTGGCTGAATAGCACAGAAGTCTGACCCTAAAATATACAGTGACTGTCAGATGAAATAGAGTTTTTAATTTCTTTTCTTCTCAACCCTCCTCTTTTTTGCTCACTCTTTAAAGTGCATCGAGACATGATACTCATTGACACTATTTACCAAATTTTATTATCATCATCATTATTATCCTTCATATTAAGATGGTGCACATACTTACGGATTCAAAAAACTCTTGAAGAAGTTTGAATAGTTGAATGTTACGTTGGGCATGGTGCCAGCATTAAGATACAGGTAATCAAGTCGATTGTATCTGAAAAATAACAAAACAAATAGCAAAAATCCTGCAGATTAATCAAAAGGCAATCTGTTCAATCTGTTTGTACCTCTGACATAACAAAATATACATCAACTAACCCTATCCAGCCAGTGAGGAGTAGGATATTAAGCCCTCCCCCTTGACATCTGCCACACAATTTATTTTTTAATGCACTAATTGCTGGAAAAAAATATATAAGTGTATCAATATTTTTCTTTTACTGATTATTAAAACAATGATAGTGTCACCAAAGATTTCAATTAAAAAAATAAATAAGAAAAAACAATGGAAAAAAAGAAGTACATGAGATTCAATTGTTCAATGGAGCATACATGTAAAAGTCTTTGACAAATCATAAGTTATTGTACAGTGCATATCTCTTTATAAAGCCCTGACTCACCTTTTGTTGATCTCAGCGCAAGCCTTGTAGACTGAACTCAGTTTGCTTGTATCAAGCTGTACAATATCTATTGTTGCGTCTGGGTGAGAAGAGAGAAGATTCTGCTTGGCTGTCTCAGCTTTAGATAGATTCCTGCATGCTAAGACAATCAGGATGGTGATGTCCAAAGCTAATAGACGATCTGCTAAGCTGTAGCCAATCCCTCTGGATTATAAAGGAAAGAGGGAGAACATTTAATACGATAACATTTAATACCATAGATGTACATTGTGTCTCATTAAATGATTTTATTTCCCAAATACCTTTCGCCTAGGACAGAGTTGAGAAGCCTAACTGTAATCTTGTTTCCAATATTCATGAATGCTAGACAAAGTCTGAAAGTGATACATGTAGTGAGGTTGTGATGCGGAAAATGTGAACGCTTCTTCCTCTTTTACGCTGGGAAAGACATGAAGGCATAATTTGATATTGTGGTGTACCGTATCGTACTATACAAGAATGGCAGTGCTGTGTGTGTGTGTGTAACACTGTGAGGTGAGTGTGTAAGTGGTCAATGTCAGAACTTTTCTTTCTTGCTATCATTTGTAGCTGAATTGATCAAGAACAGCAGATTTCCGTATACCAGTAATCTCTTTTGATACTTTGAAATCTTTAACTTAATTTTCAATTTTTTTGGTACCTCAAATATGCATGTAAATGTGAGAAGGATTTACAAAGAGAGTGTGATGATTTTTTTTTGTGTATGATTAGTCCAAAGTTGGGGGTGCGGTTAATCCACGGGTGCTGTTTATAGTCCGTTACATACGGTACTTGGTATAAAAGTATGATACCTATGTGCCGCAGTTGAGACCCCTTTTTTTAGCCTAAATTTTCATTCTAGAGCATCACCAATTCAGAAAGCCATAGAAATTCCTATTTTCTCCCTTCCGAAGACCCCAAAATTTGTAATTTCTTGTTCCAGTGCACGTCATTATAAACTCACTCAGCGCATAGCCTGGCCGCCGAAGCTCCAGCGCCCGTATCTAGCTTGCACTATCCCCATATTAATAATCTAGCAAGACACGTGCACGTTTTTTTTCTACATAGCCGCTACCAATTACACCTACGATCTAATAAGTTCCAGGACCCTGTAGTAGTTAGTTCCAGACCATTGCATTTTTAGCAATTGTAGATCCAAAAGACATTACGGAGACCCCCCTTTTAAAGTTTTAAGACCAATTTTTAGTTCCAGAGCCATAATTTTCGACTTTGTGGCACAAAGGTATCTTGTAATAATTCAAGTACCCCCCCCCACGGACTTGGGACTTATCTCGCAGGAACTGCAGTTAAAATCTCTTCATGCTATGCCAGCGAGAAGCGCTGATACTGGAACAGGTTTTTAAGGTGATTAGAGCCGATAGTTCAACTAGTTTAGACTTACAGACCCTACTTACGACATAAACTGTGCGTCGCATAACGTTGGGGAAATACAATAAGAAACAAGATGGCAGCGTAAACATCGGGCAAGTCTCTTCCGTCTTTTCACAATTTTTTTTTTTTTTTTAAATGAATTCTTGTTTAAAAAATAACAAGAGCGTAGAAATGTCGGAAATGAAGTTTTATCCCATGTACATGATTTAGGGCTAGATCTTTTAGAAGTTGAAATCTCGGGGGAGAAAGCCCTACATGGAGATGAATGGTAAGGAATACCTGGCTACTACGCCTACAAATGAGAAACATGATTAGTAGCACCGTAATAGGCGTAAATGATTTTTACTCTCCAGCACTTGTTCACTGCTACCACCCTGCCTGTGGGGAATCTTCAGGTAGGACTATGGTATGCCAATGTTGTACAGAGCACACACTTTAAAAAATCATTAAAATATCACTTTTGTGACCAAAATTACTAATTTCCATACCGTTGCAATTTACTTTACATTAGTAACTTGGGAAAATAATTTTTGTATTCACCAGAGCGCTCAAAAACTTGAATTTTGGGCATATTTTTGTGTACGCCCTCTATTGGTGGAAAGTAATATGGCAAGAAATTTTTCATTTTTTGATCTCTATTTTTAATTAAGAAAAAATTATTCAAAGTGTCAAATTTAAATAAGAGCCAAGTTGTATGAATAATAGGTGTAATGGAAACTGTCAGTGTAAAAAAATCGGGCATTTGCCCCAAACAAAAAGAGAAAATAAGACAAACATTGCCACACTTATTTTGCCACACATGGAGATATAACCATGATCACTGAGAACAAGGTCGGAAGGTTATATAATATATCATAACCTAGCCCAAAAGCTTTGGTCTCTGTTTTGTTGGTTGTTCAGCTGAACTTCGTTGGCTTCACTCACCAAATACAGAGACCGAAGTTCTAGCGCGATCTGCAGGGGACTCAATGGCCATATGTTTATGTACTTAAGATCGGATAAAACGGGGAAGTGAATTTGCGCGACAGCCGAGGTAAGTCACTGTTTTTGTTCCGTTTAACTTCATTTTTCTCCGTTTTTTGGCAATTGATGCCAAGAGGGAATATAAATTTGCACTCTGGTCACTATAATTTTCGAAATTTTTATTAATTAAAGACAAAAATTGAAAAGCCCCGACGGGGGGATTTTGCATTGCAAGTCCCCTAATGGTGGCTGCACGATAGCGAGCCGTCTGTGTACGAGGAGAAATAAAAAAATAAAAAATGTTAAAAAACTCCTCGAAACAGACGGCTGCCAGCTGTCTAATCATAACCTTGTTCATTGTCATTGAATGAGTGCTCTCCAGAAGCCTCCTCCTGGCTAGCCTAAACTAGTATTAGTAGGTGCCAGACATGGGGAAGCCCAACGTCCTGTAAAATACTATGCAGAACTTTCCCTGATATCTGAGCAAGTGGAGCAACACATAAGGTTTTATTGGCGCTAATGCACTTTCCTACCGCCCGATGAAATGAAGCAGTTTCCCCCGTAAACACGCACCCGCTCGACAGCCTGCGCTGACAAGGATTGTGCGTCATTTCTTTTGGGTACGGTACCGTACCGGGTGCGAAAGCACACTAGCTTTATTTCAGCTTTAAAATGACGATGATTTTCATTAATTTATACTCACGCATTAGCCCCAGTTATGAGCACAACCTTCCTTTCTTTCTTGTCAAGGCTAACCATTGTGTTAAAGCAGATCGATTCTTGTCACTCGTCAAAATACCGTTATTAACTGCGCCTTGGATTTTTGGTTAAATGAAGTCTTCGATACAAAAGTCTGAAATAGAGAGTTAATTCGGATGATTAAAATAGGTGACTCCGGAGCTTTTGGCTGGCTTTTCTGTCTTCTTGATCCAGCATGAAATTGATATTTTTTATAAACATAGAAATTAGAAATATATAGTACCGTGGGTGTGACTCCTAGATCTTGTTAAATTTTAGTGCAAATCTTTTTTACCTTAAACTAGACAAGGCCCAAGTCAATATTTCTTAAGCATTTAAAACTTAAAGTACAGACGACCACGCCCCTAAACGTGAAAACCGGATCCGATATATATTTTCATTACCACGCGGTATCAATTGGGTGAAGAAAGCACTGGCACGCATGGCGATGGATACTGGAACAACTTTTTCTGTTGCCAAGGAAATCTGTCCGAAATGTGGCACAGTTTTACCATTTCCAAAGCGTGGCACATTAGACGTCTTCTGTAAAATTTGTGACTTTAAAACTAATGCTACAGGTAAGTTGAAGACGGCAATCGGTATATACGCACGTTGCACATGAAGTTCGAACGTTCGTGCAGCTCAGATTGCAGGCTTCACTCCATTTTACTACCGCTATACTTACTCCTCTAGCCGAAGTTGAGAACTCCATCATCATATTTTCTAAAATGATTTTGATATTGTCACACGAAGCCGTGAACCGCCTCCCATATACATACAAGAGACACATGTGAACTAGCTATATTACATGATTTTTTTTTTTAAAGCTTGTGTATAAATCCACCAAAATGCACCTATCACTATTTCAATTCATTGCTAGCTAATATGCCCTATAACAGTTATGATGTGGAGGATATGAAATGAAAATGTGTTTTACAGGATAAATTTTGCGATTTTACATGGAAATTTAACTTGATTGGGTCACCCGATCAAATTAAAATATCTGTGTGTTTTTGTCTTTCAATTAAATCCTATTCCAAATCATGGAATGGGCTGAAACTTTCAAGATATGTTCTTTGTCTGTAACTTTTGGATATCTAATCACTAAATTTATAAGATAAGTGCTTGAATACCCATTTTTTTAATTTAAAACAAGCATCGCCGAGAGAGGGCGCTATATATCCAAGATTTGAATATTTGAAATTTTCTCAGAGAAGTGCAGTTGGAAAAATATCTAACGGTCTCTACGCTTCAGTAAGACTGTCATATTAGATGATATTCGATTATCACATTATTGACCCTTTACCAAAGCTATACTAGGCACGGCCGTAGTCACTAGATGGCGCTGTCGCGGAAGTGCTCAAAATTTGTACGTAAGTTTCGTCCGCTTGTCAATGAGTGAAATCGCATAGCGATGCGATATCGTCAAAATTAAGCCCCTGTCAGCGCGGATGAATATATTTTCTCTTTGTGATTGTCCTCCCGTGCGATGAAAAATATGTCATCGTAATGCATAGGACTTTCGCGAGCTACCGAAGTCATTTTCGTGCCCCAAATTCCATGAAATCTTCCAAAAATAACCATGAAAGTGTCGGTAAGTCAAAAAAGAGTGTCGTGAGTTGCTCTCAATTCTTACCTATTTAGTTGTATTTCTTGCAAAATGGGTCTCGAAGGGCTCTGGATTTTCCGTTGATTGTGAAACTTGATATTGATTTCCTTTCTGTGTCTTGCAGTTAAATTGCAGCGCGGGGAATCGCAAGGGCTGTGGAAGCCCTTCTCAGTGAGGTTTACAAGCTGAGCTGCCCTTAAATTTGGTCGAATTTCGAGCCATTTTAATCGCGCGCAAGGGATGATTAATTAACATAACAATTAGCAGCTTAGAGATCAAGATTACGTCACGTACGTGCGTACGTGTGATACACAGAAATGAAATAGAACTTGAATCACACAGAATCAGTCAAGAAATGCTTTGTTTTCTTTGTTTGCTAAATGATTTCCTGAATTTAAAATCATGAATAAACACCAGAGTAATGACATGAAGGAGATAATCATGGTCATATGAGGAATAACTAAATATTTTCTGAAAACGAGTGAATATGATGGGGCAATAATGTGCATGCACTGGAAAATGAACATTCACCTCACTGTCAGTGCCGTGGTGTCAGTCACTCAGACACAGTGCTTTACTGCCTTTTACTGGCCTTTTCTTTGCACTGCCGCCGCCACTGGTTTTTCTTTTGCCAACTAGATTAAAACTCATTTATTAATATGTTTATTGCAATTTTTGAATAAATGGTAATACAAAGTGGAAAAAAAATGAAGATAAAAATAATTTGGACTAAAAACTTGTCATGCCATCACCCCCCCCCCCCCCTCTAAAAAATACACACTATCTTGAATGACTCGTTAATTTAATTTGCATTGAAAAAATAAATAATTGTATTTATGCACTTTTTTTATTTCTCATTCTTTCTGCCAGAATATCAGATGCCATCATGAATAACCTCACCACCAGATTGAACTCCTAAACATCTTGACAATGACTATCTACTGAGATATCTTGCCTTCTTGAGATTGGAAGTTTTAAGTTCAAGTCAGAGTGACCTAAGGCCCTACTAACAAGAAGAATCCAGATTTACATAAAAACAAATCCCACGAAAGATACAAACTGATTTTACTCTTAATGTGTAGTGTGTATGTGAGACTCTGTGTTTGTGTTTATTTTGAGGAGGACCTCCTGTCTCTGTTTTTATTATTTTATTGACTGAATGAATGATCAATACCTCAAAGTGAGAACTGATTTTTGAGGAGAGTACATTAGTGTATGGTTTTGAGTGAATTTGATTTGAGTAACTGTTTTCTTTATTATTTTTCTCATAATTATTATTTTGCCTTTTATTATATATTTTCAGTCATATATTGTCAGTTTATTTAAAGGGGAATGAAACCTTTGGAACAAATAGGCTTGTGTAGAAACAGAAAAATCAAAGAATAAGAATAAAGAAAGTTTGAGAAAAATCAGACAAATAATGAGAAAGATATGAGCATTTGAATATTGCAATCACTAATGCTATGGATATCCTCCCATTGGCAATGCGACAAGGATGTGTGATGTCACTGATGAACAACTTTCCCTTTGGTGGACTATAAAATACTCTCAAAATATCTCTTTTTGCTTTTTCTTATGATGATACAAACTCTTTATCCATGATGTATTCTTAAAAATATGTATTACATGCCCTCGTGTAGAAAGAACACATGATCTATGGATAGATGTGATAAAAGAGGCAATTCAAGTAAAATATATACTAAAGTAATGGGGAGAGTTGTTCACAAGTGACATCACACATATTTGTCGCTTTGCCAATTTGCTATCTCCATAGCAATAGTGATAGCAATATTCAAATGCTCATAACTTTCTCATTATTTGTCCGATTTTTCTCAAACTTTTGTTGATCTCTTTCTTTGATTTTTCTGTTTTCACACAAGCTATCTTGTTCCAATGGTTTCATTCTCCTTTAACATTAAGTTGAACTTCCAAATTTGATCAAAGTGTTCAATTCTTGGGATAGAATTTTATCAGGTAATAAAACTGAGTTTGATAAATCTAAAAAAAGGACACTGAAAAAATATGAACACTTGGAGATGCTCACTAAGAAGAGGAAAAAACATGAAAGGAAATGGAACTTAAGTGGATGTTATAGCATGCCTTTCGCAGATCTCCAAGCACCAGGAATCATAGGCGGCGGAAGTGGGGGGGGGAAGTATCCCCCTAAATTTGAGGTGGGGAGGGGACGATTCCATCCCCCTCAATTTTTTGTTGATAACCTTATTTTTTTATTTTTTTTGGCTTGTCAATTTTCAATTTTGTTTCCTGTGTCCCCCCCAAGATATTATTTGGTCACTATCTTTTTTTTTTCGGGGGGGTCAAAAGATTTTGGCGGTTCCCCCCTAAAATTTTTGGCTTCCCCCACCAATGCCAGGAATGTTGATGTTCAACTGAGAGTTGCTGAAGTGGAATCTCCGTTTGTGAACTTGTTATAGAGAATGATTATTCGAGGACAAGTTAGATGATATTACCCAGCCCATAGCATACATCCCAACAATGGAATGGAGGCAATATACCCCTGTAATACATGAAGTATCATATTATCTTTAGGTTGGTTTGGAAAGTAAGTCCTCTAGTCAATATTAATGTCTGCCCAACAAAATGGTACTATCTGGCAATTTGGTGGTTCAATCACAAGCAGAAAAAGTTTAGTAAATTGACACTAGTAAGACAATTAAACAAATATAATACAGCCAAACTGTCTGACCCCTTACTTGACTACTGACTTAACTAATTATTGAAAAATGACAAGAGATGCTTAGGCCCTTTGTAACCATTTCATTGGGCAGACTGAAGCAGATGACTAGAATTCATACTTTCATGAAGATTAAGGAACATCGAAATGATTATTACAATTTAGCAAATATGAATTTATAACACTGTCATGGTTATAAAAAATAATGAATTTCTATCAAGTAAAATGACAATACAATGTAAGACATAACTGCAATAAAGTAATTTCATTTCCAAAAGATATCTTCCATAATTTAATAACCAAATTTCTCAAGATAATATTTCTTCTGCACAAAGTGTATGAAATGCTCAGTGTAAATCATGCTGTTTATAAATCTCTAGGATTTTTTTTTTTTCAAAATGAAAATAATGTAAACTAAATCAAAACCAGGGGTGGTGGATCCAGGATTTATCCTGGGGGGCACATATTCAGGATGAAAATTTGTCAAGCAAAAAAGGGCCTTACGGGGGGCATTCTTTGATGAAAATTGCATATTTTCATTACATCTTGACTGTAGCTCTCAAAGGGGGGGGGGGGGTTGAGCTAGATGTGCCCTCCCCCAGATCCACCAGTGATAAAAATCAACATTTATGAAAGATTGCATACCTTATATTCTGAATTGGTAAATTCAATGCATATGTCTACAAAATGAAACTGACATGTTTGGATAAATTGCTTATTTTTGTTTCAAGAAAGAATTCATCAACAACAGCTTAGAGTTATTGAGAAAACATCAAGAAAAAATAATATCCTGATATGCAATAACTATATCTATTTTATATATGCTTTTTTTTTCCAAAAATTTAATCCTTGACATGGGGGGGGGGCTGGTTTAGTAGTCAAATTCACCCCCCCCCCCCGTTAAGTAAAATGCTTTATCAAAATAAGATTATGCTATCATTTATAATTTACTGCATTTTGGAGCCCATTAAAATTCAAAATGAATCATAGAGGGCAGTGCCACACCTTATTCACTGAAATTGAGGGGCATGCACAGCTGAAAAACTATCAGCAGGGGCAATAATTTTCACTGCAATGTTAGATATCCTAAAAAAAATCCTAAAAACACAATTAAAATGAAATTAAACTCCCAGGAAGTGCCCCTGTATACTATTACAGCCCTTGACCTGTATATTCTCAAGGGGTTCAATAATTCCTTCTCTTCCCTTGTAGAGTCGGTTCGGGTGCGAATGTGTCTGAAAAAAAATAAGTAAAAAAAGGATCATTAGTAAAAATTGTAGAGAACAGAACATATCATTTTTAAAAAATTTAGCAAGCAAAAACAAAGATTGATCTGGCATTGGAAAATAAAAGGAAATTAATTAACACCGCCCCCCCCCCCCCCCCCCCCGCTTCAACATTTTTTGGTTGTTTGCTTCTGCTTACAACTTTATAAATTTACCCGATACACCTTTCAAAACTTTTGGCTCCATTATCATGATTATGCCACTGTTCAAGTATTATTTATTTGGAAACCAATGCTAAAACTATAAGGTGAAATGAAATTATATAAAGAAAAAAAATATATATTTCACAAAGTATAAAATCATAATGATGTAGGTCATGTTGAAATTAGACCCTGGACTGGACTCAAAATTAGATCAAGTGTAGTGTAGACCAAATGTAAATTAGACAAAGTGTAGACCAAATGGCAATTAGAATTTTTTTTAAACCAAATGGGTCAAGCCCATTTGGTATATGTATAAAGACTAAAATATATGTATATAAGTTAAAAAAATATAATTAAGTAGCCTAGGTTGTGCTGAAATTAGACCAACTGGACATTTCACAAAATGAGAATTAGACCAAGTGTAGACCAAATGGGTTTAGCCCATTCGGCATTAGACTAAATGAGAAGTGGGCAAATTGCATGTGAACCAAATGAATATACATATTTACAATGTGGAACTGCATGATATAAAGCCAATTTTATGTACCAGTATTTGACAAAGTAAAAAAATATACAATTATGTAGGTTATGCTGAAATTAGACCAACTGGACATTTCACTAAATGAGAATTAGACCAAGTGTAGACCAAATGGCAATTTAGTAGACCAAATGGGTTTAGCCCATTTGGCATTAGACCAAATGACAAGTGGGCAAACTGCATGTAGACCAAATGAAAATACACCAGAAAACACATTTCACAAGTTGGGACTGATATAGAGAGCCGTAGCAGACGACGGAGATGGGTACATGATCTGCGTCCGCAAAAAACGCGCACGCATCTATGTACTAACATGAAAAACAGCATATGGGACGATCTGACTAAAAATCGCACATGCGGGGCTGTTTGAGAGTCACAGCAGAGGACGGCTAGCAGACGCCGACGGGCGCGCGCATTTAGCGAGCACATCGTGATCGTTTAAACTATCGATAGTAAGGACAGTGCATTAACAGGGACCCGCGATGTCTATGACTTTTTCGACCCATGTTGGTGCTATGAAATTGCTCTTTTTTGCAGTTTAAATGAATTTTACGTAAGTTTTAAGTGGTTTCACATGACAAATTAGATATTAAGAAATTTTTTGATATCATTCTTGGGGACAACAAACACATTTTGAAATTCTTGTTGTCCTGCCTAGCTATACACAGGCTTTAAATACAGACAAATTATACATCACTTGAAAGGTTTTTTCAAGACAAATTCAATGGTGAAGACCAAATTACAATTGGAGCACCATAACTGAAGATATGGCCTCTTAAAGGGACGCTATACACGGAACTTTTCTGCCACCCAAGACAAGTACCCATTGGGTGGCAGATCTACAGGTACTTGTAGATCTAAGAAACTTCCATACTTTTTTTCATGTAGGTTACTAAGTTAATTTGACTAAAATGCAACACAAGAGGTGATCTTGTAGAGCATGGCTGTGTTACCGTCATGTTTTTCTTATTCAAACAGCTTCTATTTGTGAAAATATAGTATACAAGAAGAAAGATAACAAATTAGAATAACATGAATAAGACAAGAGAAGTGCATGGGACGCTTTGCGTTGTTAAAAAAAATTAATCAACTCTTGGGGGTCTCATTCCTCAACAGACTTTAATCAGAAAATAAAAATGAATGTCCCACTATACTTCCCGGTATCTGTAAGATTTATATTACCACTATACTTCCCGGTATCTGTAAGATTTATATTGATCATTCAAAAGTAGAAAATTAAGTTTTGCAAGTAATTTTTTTTTCTTTCTGTTTGTCCATGTTCACTCTGTATTCTGTATAATTACCATGATGTCTCAAACTTGTTTGCAGATCTGAGATCAGACAGCTGGAGCTGCAACAGTAGCTAGAAATGTACTCCACTGCTTAGAATTATAGAATATATTAACATTAAATATATTGGAATATATAAAGTTAAAAAGCAAGTCTCTGACATCTGAATTTCTACTACATTTAAAATCACATTTACAAAATAATCTCCCTCCTAGTAAACATAATAAAACAGGGACCCATTATTGTGTACATCATGTGAATTGATGAGACAGCTTATTGATATGATGACACAAAACAACAGAATATAGATATAGTCATGTATCTATTCATTTTAATACCAGTACCAGGCAGCAGTCAATGCATGGTCTGCGCCTGTACATGAAAAATAAATGAGACTGGAATTAAACATGCTTTAATTCCCGCCTGTTTTTTTTTCTTGAAATATTAAGTTGAAATTATCATTAATTTATCATCAATACACATAATTCATGCAGAAATCAAATGCACAACTTATCACCTACAACTAATTTCAATGGGTTTAACAATAACATACATGCATCAAGTACCACACCCACGGCCACCACGCCCACTCACTCCTTTCGGTCAGCCATGGCACCAAAATCACACTCTAGGCGGCACAACATGGGCTTGCATTCGCCTCTTGCGCAGCTATGCGACACATTCTTATATATCAAAATTAGATTTTCTGATACAAATACACTTCAAAGAATTAATTTATATCTGATATTTGATTGTTCCCTGGGAAATTTTCTGTTTATACGGCTTTGAAGTAAGAAAATAGAAACATGATTTACCTTAAGTGTCCAAAAAACTCCTTTTTATAACGAAAAACATTGCCGACATTGAACTGAAATCGTCACTAACTTGTAGAAGAAAGTCTGCCGATTTTAATGATACATAACACATGGTTATTTGATGCCCCTAAAGGGCGTCAACAAGTAAAAGTAACTTGCAAGATTAACCCGGTTCTGGAGTCATATTTTCCAAAATGGCGACTTCCATCGTGTGACGACGGACAGGTGGTGCTCTCGAAAACGGCCTTAAAAACAACATTTTGGCGATGCAAATGTGAGTAAATTGACTAGAAATAAGAAGTTTAGATATAATAGAAAAAGATCGTAACATTTTATGAAAAAAGGATTTGAAATGTTGATACACTGGCTCAATGAATTTTGCCCATTTTGTGTGTTGGCAGAATAGGAAATGTGTTAAACGCGAACCCGTTGCGATCGCTATGTGAACAACGATAGATTTCCCTATAGGTCCTAGATTAGGAAATCCATCTAGATCTTCATGATCTTAGAAATCCCATATTTTACTTATCTACACCCCCGGGCCGGGCCGGCCGGCCAAGGTTCCAAAAATTATAAGAGGTAAAAATTTAAAGTTTTCTTAATTACCAGACCAATCTCATGTAATGTAGATCCCTCGATCCATTTGAACACAGTGCAAAGGCTTGACCCTTGAAGTTGAATGGCTTATGTATGACGTACCTTCGATTAATAAGGTAAAAAATTTGAGGTTTCTTATGTACCAGACCAATCCCGGCTCATGCACTCATTTAATGAACAAGGTTATGATAGAACCTTGTTCTCAGTTACATCCCCATGTGTGGCAAAATAATGATGGCAATGTTTGGCTTAATTTCTCTTTTTATATGAGACAAATGGTTGATTTTCTTACACTGTCATTTTTTATTACAGCTATTCACCATATAACTTGGCACTTATGTAAATTTTATTCTTTAGATTATTTTTTTCTTAATTAAAAATAGAGATTGAAAAATTAAAATTTTCTTGCCATCTTACTTTCCACCTATAGAGGGCGTACACAAAAATATGCCCAAAATTCAAGTTTTTGAGCGCTCTGGTGAATACAAAAAGTATTCCCAAGTTAATAATGAAAAATAAATTGCAACTGTATGGAAATTAGTAATTTTGGTCCCAAAAGTGATATTTTAATGATTTTTCAAAGTGTGTGTTATGTACAACATTGGCATACCATGCCATAGTCCTACCTGTAGATTCCCCACAGGCAGGAAGGTTGCAGTGAACAAGTGGGCTCATGTAACTTGGATCCCACGATCCATTTGCACACAACACAAATACAGGGTCAAGACTATTTAATATAACAATAGGCACCGCTTGAACGGTTGAACCGCTTATGTATGACGTACCTTCGATTAACGATGTTACAAAATTGCTGTTTAGAAGAACCATTTAGATAAATATTATTAAACAAATAATGAGATTTGAAACTTGATTAAATATAATTATTATGATAATAATTATTTATAATCGTGCATTAGATTTTATTATTTGTTAAATAAATTTGAGATATTAAGCATTTTGTGTTTTTCAAAAGCCGCTCAAAACTATTTGATTCTTTTATCATCAAATGAATGAGTATATTTGTGTAGAATTTAAAGCTCCCAAAACATGTTTTTTTAGATATAATTTACCGTTGATAGGCCTACTCTGGGAAAGTCGAAGCGAATGCTCAGTTTTCCCTCAAGTGGAAAAACGCAGTGAACTCTTAATACGAAATTTAAAACCCAATTTGAAATAATCATTAAAATAATTTTAAATCGGGTTTCAAATTTCATTATTCGTTAAAGGACAAGTCCACCCAAAAGTTGAAGAATAAAAAGAGAAAAATCCAGTAAGCATAACACTGAAAATTTCATCAAAATCGGATGTAAAATTGAGTCAACTGTTGAGTGACATTTTAAAAGTTTCGCTAAATTTCACAAAACAGTTTATATGCACATCCTGGCTTGTATGCAAATGAGGAGAGTATGATGTCATCCACTCACTATTTTTATTGTATTTTATTATATGAAATATGAAATGTTTTAATTTTCTCCTCATTGTCAAGTGATATGATTAATTCCTCACTGAACATGTGGAATTAGCATTGTTCAATATATGGATTATTCAAGTTGGTCCTTAATGGTCAACTCTATAAAAAATGAAATTGTATTGAAAATTGTATAATTCAAACAATAAAAACGAAAGAAAAAAGTGAGTGTTTGACATCATCTACTGACTCGCCAAGTTGTGCATATCACTGTTTTGTGAAAAATAAGCAAAACTTTTAAATGTCATAACTTTCTTGTTTAACATCCGATTTTGATGAAATTTTCAGCACTATACTATTTAGACTTTTCTCTATTCAAGACAGCATTTTCCTGGGGTGGACTTGACCTTTAAATAACAATTTTTATCTATAAATTGTTCTTTAATACGGCATTTCGTAACATCGCTAATCAAAGGTACATCATAACGAAGCGGTTCAAGGGTGAAGCCTATTGTATTTGCTTTGTTGACAAAAGGATTGAGGGATCTACAAGAGATCGGTCTGGTAAGAAACCTGTAATTTTTCCCCTTTTTATTAACAGATTTTTTGCACTTTCATATGCCTAATGCATATGAAGGTGTATAGATAAATGAAACAAATTTACATGATTTCTATATTCAAAGATGGATTTCCTAGGGAAATCCTTTGTTTACATGCCTCTCTTATATGCCTATAACAGGGGTTTCAAGGCTTTGTGATGAAGTATATGTCATCACGAAGTTTTCAAGCCTAAGTTACACCTACCTACAGTTAGTGTTGGACTGGATCTTATGGCTATGCTTTAGTTTGTGGTAATCTATTCCATGCTTTGATGCAAGCTATCACTAATGCATTCAAAGCAATTCTGGCAATCAGTTGATGGATAAGATTTCTCTGATGTGTATTCTAGTATGAATCCTAGAGTTAACAGCAAAACCATCTGATAAAAATGACAAATTTTAAGTCGATTATGATTTGTACATAGATATCAAACAATTCAGGGATATTAAATCATAATGTTGAATGCAGAATGTTGAGATGCAGAAATAAAGGACTTCTGTAATTCGAATATGTAATGAGTCTGATAACTTTTTTTTGAAGGATCAGTAGTTTGTTTAAATGATTCCTATTTCCCCATGCATCATTGCAATGAATTAAGTGAGGCACACAGATGGAGTTACTAAAGTTTGTTGGGGTAAAAAGAAAACGCAACATATTTACAGCAACACTTCTTGAAACCTTGGTACAAACATTGCTGACCTGATTTTTCCATGATAAATGATCATCTTTTCCAACTCCTATTTGCTCAACTCTGTACACCTCCATTCTGCTCTAGATACTAAAGTGAGCTTGTGCGTGTAATGTAAATTCAAGATGCAGAGGCGTCGATCCAGGGGGGGCGATCGCCCCACCAATGAAAATATTGGGGGGGCAAACATATCATTTTGCCCCCCCAATAATTCCGGATATGGCAAAAAAAAAACCAAGATTGTAATGTTCAACAAGCGAGAATGAGATACATAACTCGTTCTTTATTTAAAATCGTGCTCAAAATGCCCGCTTTTCTGATTGGATTATAAAAATTTCTAGCTCGCGCTTCGCGCTCGCATCATTTCTGTAGCAAAAACCCATACTTTTCATGATTAAATAGGTTAATGCAAATGTCCCCTTTTCACTTTAACGCCTCAAAAGAACTCCTGCTTCGATTTGCAATCATTTGTTCTTGGATATGCATCTTGTTCTTTATAAAAAACGTCCATTAAACTGTCATTTTTTCAGATCGAAAAATCAATATTTTCAGCTCGCGCTTCGCACTCGCATCTATTGTTTTTTTTTAGATACCAATCTTTATTATTGTTATACCAAAAATGCTTAGAATATCAAGCTTTCAGGTCACAATATATTTAAGCGCACTCTCGGCACTCGTACTATCTGTGTCGTGAGATATGTATCCTCCTCATGAGTTACTACAAACAGTTCTAAACAGGCACGCTTTTCCTGTCAGTGTACTAAAAAAAAAATCAACTCGCGCTTTGCGCTCGCATAATTTGTTGGTGAGATACGTGTCTGTGTCTCATTAATCATATATATCTATATCTATCTATCTATCTATATATATATATATATATATATATATATGTGTGTGTGTGTGTGTGGGTGTGTGTGTGGGTGTTTTGTACGATCCAGCGCCTTTGGAACGTTAATGATTTTGCCCCCCCAATCTGAAAAATGGATCGACGCCCCTGTCAAGATGTCCAATAATTTTCAGGAGAGTGCCCTATTTGGAAAGGTGTCAAATTTCCCTCCATGGGCCATGCCAGGAAACCCATATGCCATATTTCGAGCAAAAATCACCCCATGATGGGATATATTTTTGGTCATTGATCTTTTAGAGTCCAACATTGACTCAAGACGTCTGGAGTCATGTGGGATTCGGGTCTTTCGGAAAATCACAATCATGGATTTTAGCTCTGAAATATTTTTATTTATCAATGCATGCAAGACACCCATGTGGAACCTGTTAGCTGTGGGGAGGGAGTTAAATTAATTATGGTCTGATATTGGGGCACTTTATTTAAGGTCAATCATCCAGAAGTAATGTCCACGGGAAGAGAGAGAATTTTTTTTTCGCGTATTCATGTTTTTATGGGCTTTCTTACCCCTTCAAAGATAAAGGGGCTTCAAAGATAAAAGGGCTTTCTTACCCCTTCTTAAATTAAAGATGAAATTTTGCCTTTTGGGTGACCTTTTCTTGGACTTGCCCCAAATTTCCCTCCATGGGCCATGCCAGGAAACCCATATGCCATATTTCAAGCAAAAATCCCCCCATGATGGGATATATTTTTGGTCATCGATCTTTTGTAGTCCAACATTGACTTGAGACGTCTCGAGTCATGTGGGATTCGGGTCTTTTGGAAAATCACAATCGTGGATTTTGGCTTTGGCTCTGGAATATTTTTTATTTATCAGTGCATGCAAGACACCCATGTGGAACCTGTTAGCTGTGGGGAGGGAGGTAAATTAATTATGGTCTGATATTGGGGCACTTTATTGAAGGTCAATCATCCAGAAGTAGTATCTCCACCGGAAGAGAGAGGGAACCTTTTTTTTCACGTATTCATGTTTTTATGAGCAAACTTCTCCAACATTGCTGAGATGGTGGGCAGTCTTCCACGATGAAAGCAGGCCAGTTTGAAAAAGCTTGGTTTAAATGAGGGTCTATTTCCTATCACACCAAAACTATGTATGTTTTCTTTCCCCCTCAGATACATGGAAAGATGTTGTTTATTACTCTCATAGAACTGTGAATGAGCGCAAGCAAGGGAAAAAGAGGAAAGAACCGCGGGCTGAAGATCTAGGACCTGTGGTACGTATCCAAATAAATTATTACACCTCAATAAAAGGGCTAAGTTGCAACATACTAACACATTGGATTTTCAATTGAGCATGCACTGTCATAATAGATTCACATCAAACATGCTGTCAAGTTAAATTAGCTCCTTCACTTAGAGAGGCATAGTGTGTGGTAATTTCATTTCACATTAAATAGTTCATTTAGTTGCTTGATTTGATATATTATTAAGTTATTTGATTTGCTTATTTAGCTTTTATCTTGTTTCTTTTACTATCTCACCATACTAAAGATCTTTAGTTCAGTTAACCTGCACTTAGCTTGCCCTATCCTTTCATTTACACAGGCTGACATGTATGGCTGGATTGGGATTGGCTCAGTTCAAGCGTGCATTGTAAGAACAGAGTGGGAAAGCTACTTGTAAAGTTTACTATTCAGGGGTGGTATTTTGAATGTAACAAGTAACTTCAAGTTTGTGTCCTTATTGTTTTGTACGTCTCTGATTTTTAATACCACTGAAATACATATCAGTATTTATAGGGCCAATCTTTACACCTTCCCAAATAAACAATGGGGCCCATATTCTGATAGCAGGTTTAATTTAAACTGAGGTTTAAAGTTGTGGTTTAAGTATGGGAAGCCAAAAGTATCAACATTTTTATTAAGTTGTATGTTGCTTATGTTTACTGTGCTCTTTCCTGATTCATCGATGGTGAAGACAATCATCTATTTATACTTCCTAGACAATTATGAATGATTTGAGAGCCATATGAGCTGAAGTAAGATATCTCTACTGTTAGTGATTTATGTAACAATTGGCTATCCATACTAAAACAACAACTTTAAACCTGAGGTTAAGTTAAACCTGCTATCAGAATACAGGCCTGGAAGTATAAACACTCTAAACCATACTATAGACTGTTTTCTTGTATTCCAAAAGGATCAGTGTGTATCATATTACTGGTGACAGATAGATTGTATTTTGTTTGAGATTTTCAAATGTCGGTATAACATTGCTGCTCCTGTGAGCAGGGGAGCGTTTCATGAAAGGACTTGTCAGACGTTTTATCCGACAAGTCCTATTTTCTCCGACAGTTACTATAGTAACAGTGATTCTCAGCCAATTAAAATCAAAGAAAGTTGTCAGATCTAACAACATGTCGGACGAAAATGTTGATGAAACGCTCCCCAGGTGTTAAAGTACCTCTTATTCACACCAAAAGGAGAAAGTATGGAGTATTAGCTCAGAAATCCTACATGTAATGTATATTCTTTCTCATTGTTTGATAATCGTACCCTTGTCTCTTGATCAATCGTTCAATAAGTATCTTGATACATGTATTGCTTTTACAGGATGATGCCGTATATTGTTAAGAATTTCAGTTCAATGTATTTTTCTCATCAGGTTGATCGAGCATGTGTTTACTGCGGCCATGATGGTCTTCACTTTCATACTAGTCAGACAAGATCAGCTGATGAAGGACAAACAATCTTCTACTTCTGTCCAAGTTGCAAGTATGTCGGATTGGTTTATATCCTCTTGGTCTACAAGTAGTTTGACTACTTATCAGGGGAGCGTTTCATCAATATTTTCATCCGACAAGTTGTCAGATCTGACATCTTTCCATGATTTTGATTGGCTGAGAGGCACTGTTCCTATGGTAACTGTCGGATAAAATGGGACTTGTCGGATAAAACGTCCGGCAAGTCCTTTCATGAAACACCCCCCAGATTGCCAATGTCAAATGGGCAAAACAAATTTGGTCAATTGCCACTTGGTCTATTCTTCACTTGGTCTAAGACTCTTGGGCTAGCTGTCATGTGGTCTAATGCATAGGTGGTTGAATTCCCTCTTCGTCTACACTTACTTTTTCACACTTTGTAAAATGAAATTTTGGATCATGAGTAGTTAATCCAATCATATACATGTATTCTAGTGGTATTTATGGAAGCTTAAAAGTGCCACCGAGATGTTGAGATAATTATCTCGGGAAGTCGACATCTTGATAGCAAAAGATAAGATGACGAGATCCTGGATCTCATCATGTCGACATCTTTTAGAAGAGATGATGAGATGACAAGATCCCGGATCTCATCATGTCAACATCTTTTAGAAGAGATGTTGAGATGACAAGATCCCGGATCTCATCATGTTGACATCTTTTAGAAGAGATGATGAGATGACAAGATCCTGGATCTCATCATGTTGACATCTTTTGGAAGAGATGATGAGATGACAAGATCCCGGATCTCATCATGTTGACATCTTGTAGAAGAGATGATGAGATGACAAGATCCTGGATCTCATCATGTTGACATCTTGTTATGGAAGCTTAAAAGTGCCACCGAGATGTTGAGATAATTATCTCGGGGAGTCGACATCTTGATAGCAAAAGATAAGATGACGAGATCCTGGATCTCATCATGTCGACATCTTTTAGAAGAGATGATGAGATGACAAGATCCTGGATCTCATCATGTCAACATCTTTTAGAAGAGATGATGAGATGACAAGATCCCGGATCTCATCATGTCAACATCTTTTAGAAGAGATGTTGAGATGACAAGATCCCGGATCTCATCATGTTGACATCTTTTAGAAGAGATGATGAGATGACAAGATCCTGGATCTCATCATGTTGACATCTTTTGGAAGAGATGATGAGATGACAAGATCCCGGATCTCATCATGTTGACATCTTGTAGAAGAGATGATGAGATGACAAGATCCTGGATCTCATCATGTTGACATCTTGTAGAAGAGATGATGAGATGACAAGATCCTGGATCTCATCATGTTGACATCTTGTAGAAGAGATGATGAGATGACAAGATCCTGGATCTCATCATGTCAACATCTTAAGAAGAGATGTTGAGATGACAAGATCATCTCATCATCTCATCATCTCTTCTACAAGATGTCAACATGATGAGATCCAGGATCTTGTCATCTCATCATCTCTTCTAAATGATGTCAACATGATGAGATCCGGGATCTTGTCATCTCAACATCTCTTCTAAAAGATGTTGACATGATGAGATCCGGGATCTTGTCATCTCAACATCTCTTCTAAAAGATGTTGACATGATGAGATCCGGGATCTTGTCATCTCATCATCTCTTCTAAAAGATGTTGACATGATGAGATCCAGGATCTTGTCATCTCATCATCTCTTCTAAAAGATGTCGACATGATGAGATCCAGGATCTCGTCATCTCAACATCTCTTGTAAAAGATGTCAACATGATGAGATCCAGGATCTCGTCATCTTATCTTTTGCTATCAAGATGTCGACTTCCCGAGATAATTATCTCAACATCTCGGTGGCACTTTTAAGCTTCCATATCTTGTAGAAGAGATGATGAGATGACAAGATCCTGGATCTCATCATGTCAACATCTTAAGAAGAGATGTTGAGATGACAAGATCATCTCATCATCTCATCATCTTTTCTACAAGATGTCAACATGATGAGATCCGGGATCTTGTCATCTCAACATCTCTTCTAAAAGATGTTGACATGATGAGATCCGGGATCTTGTCATCTCATCATCTGTTCTAAAAGATGTTGACATGATGAGATCCAGGATCTTGTCATCTCATCATCTCTTCTAAAAGATGTTGACATGATGAGATCCAGGATCTCGTCATCTCAACATCTCTTGTAAAAGATGTTGACATGATGAGATCCAGGATCTCGTCATCTCATCATCTCTTCTAAAAGATGTCAACATGATGAGATCCAGGATCTCGTCATCTTATCTTTTGCTATCAAGATGTCGACTTCCCGAGATAATTATCTCAACATCTCGGTGGCACTTTTAAGCTTCCATTGGTATTAGACCAAGTGGTTAATAGATGCAACGGCTATAGCCTAAATGCGTATTAGTCCAAATGAGTAAAGGCCTTTTAAAGTGACAATTAGACAGGATAGGTATATTTTGTTGTAGATGAACTAGGATTAGCTCATGTTCTGAGATGAGACCAACACAAAGTAGACAAAGTGGGTGTAGATTAACCCTAAAAAAGACTGGGGGGGGGCTGAATCAGTCCCCCTCGACATTTTTTGACCGCGTCGCTCACTGACTTTTTACTTTCAAGTCTCGCGCAACTGTTGAGACCAAAATTGTGACCCCCGGGTACGCAGTTCCGAAATTACGCAACATTTTGTAAGTGCATGCAGACCAAAAATTAATCAAAAACCTGAATTTGTGTACAAATCCAATGCAAATAGTGTTTTTAGCCAAAATTCATAAATGTATCATTATTTTTCCTTTTACTGTTTAAAATAAGTTAATTTTATCTTTTTTTATGGTCAAAATAATGTCCCCGACAATTTCCATAGAAAAAACAATAAAAAACAAAAAGTCGAATAACAAAGAAATACATAAGAAATTTAGAAAACAATAGAATACATAAGAAAATAAATGTGATGTTCAAATTTTTTTTGAATAAATTTGATCAGATGCCTATCTAGCGTATGTGAAACAAAAATTAGCATTTCAGGGGCATTATTCTATTATTTAGAGCAAACTTATGATTTTACGCATAAATTAGCATAATTAATGAGACATGAGATTTTTTGCAGAATTTGATGTTATAGTTTTGTAGATAGTGCCATGGGTAAGACGTGTGCCAATTTTCGTCGCGATCGACGGCAGAGATCATACCCCCCCCCCCCCCCGTCTTCTTAGGCGTCGAAATAGCCCAGTCTATTTAGGGTTAAGCAGGGATCTTTGGAAAGGGTGAATTACTAGCAGCCAAAGAAAATTTAATGCTGTGGACAACTAATTTTTTTTGATGATTTTTCTCTTTTGCTTCAATTTAGCAAAAATCATACATTTCTTTCCACCCGAATATTTCAATGAATATCGATAGAATGTGAGTTAAATATAAATGATTTCTTTTAAATTCCCCAACACATTTTAGTTAGTGATTTAATTTGTTGAATAGCCTTGCCAATGTTGTGCATGTCATATTAAGCTTTATTTTAACAACTTTTACTCAGGAAAGTTACAACATACTGCAAGAAAAACTACTAAAGTGTCTGCATAAGATGTCACTGTAATGTGGGTTTAATTTTTCATTTGATTTATAAAGCCATTCATGAATTTAAGTAGGATTGATAATGTCATGCCATGACGTGGCATAATTAAAACAAATTCTAATCTTTTCACTTTATTGCAATGGTTCAGTTATTTTAGTTCACCACATTTTAGAGGTACCATTTGTCAGCATATAATTGTCAAAGTTTTTTTTATTGTAACCTCCAGTGTTCCATTTAATAAAGCATTTACTCCAACCTCAAAAATGAATAAGATATTATCATTACCGGTAAGTACAATTCTCTTTTGCATTTACTTTTCCCTTTTTTTTCCATTACAGAAAACAAGAGATTGAGTACACCTGATGTCCGTTGGATGTTGCTATTTATCATGAACTGCTAAAAATGCTGATATTTATGAATTAAAAATAAATGATATAACCTCTGGTTGATATGTGCCAGCCTTCAGCACCGTTAAAGCCAACATTCAACGGCCACTCTGAACAACCACCAGCTCAAGAGCTTAACTCCTCTTACAGATCTTGACCGTCCTTGATTCTTAAAGAATGAAACCTTTGGAACAAGATACCTTGTGTAAAAACAAAAAAATCAAAGAAACAGATCAACCGAAGTTTGAAAAAATCGTACAAATAATGAGAAAGTT
The DNA here is from genome assembly GCF_018143015.1 of Lytechinus variegatus. Classification (NCBI taxonomy): domain Eukaryota; kingdom Metazoa; phylum Echinodermata; class Echinoidea; order Temnopleuroida; family Toxopneustidae; genus Lytechinus; species Lytechinus variegatus. Next base: position 8,596,525 of record NC_054754.1, on the reverse strand, counting down.
ATGAGCATTTGAATGTTGCGATCACTAATGCTATGGAGATCCTCAAATTGGCAATGCGACAAAGATGTCTGATGTCACTTGTGAACAACTCTCTCCATTACTTTAGTATGTATTTCACTAAAATTGCTTCTTTTATCACATCTATCAGTAGATCATGTGTTTTTTTCTATAGGAGGGCAGGTAATACAGATTTCTAAAGAATACATCATGGATAAAGAGTTTATGTCACCACAAGAAAAAGAGACATTTTGAGGGTATTTCATAGTCCATCAAAGGGGAAGTTGTTCACATGTGACATCACACATCCTTGTCGCATTGCCAATGGGAGGATCTCCATAGCATTAATGATTGCAATATTCAAATGCTCATAGCTTTCTCATTATTTATCCGATTTTTCTAAAACTTTCTTTGTTCTTATTCTTTGACTTTCCTGTTTCGACACAAGCCTACTTGTTTCAAAGGTTTCATTCCCCTTTAACTAGAATACAACAATCTGATCTTACATGTACCGATATTCTTAAAATATGTACCCATAGGAATGATGAATAGGTTTCCTCCATCACTGTTTATAGGATTCATGCCACAATATTTTGCCAACTGATACAATGTACATGTAGTATGCTTTCATTGTTTTATTCAAGAATAGTGGAATGACCATCATTAATTCACAAAAAATTGCAATATGAATTCTGATTTTTTTATTGTGTGTGTTTGTGTGCATTTCTTACGCATTGGTATGGCCCCATACCTGCTAAGTATTGTAAAGCGCAGTTGAATAAACACTGCATCCCACAAAAAAAGGAAACCTGTTTTCAGAGATAGATTTCACATTTATTCAAAATGTTTTTATACTCATGGTAAGATTAGAATCTCGTATCTAATTTGAAATCAACAGCTTAGCAAATCGTTCATTCATGGCAGAAAACAAACTATATATGGAGACATATCAGAAACGATTTGTGCAATAAATCATGTGTAAATCTTAATCCACTTTCAATTGAGTGATCAGTGAGAGAATCTCAAAAAACAATACAAAAGAAATGCTAATGAGCCCATCGTTGAATAAGTACGACCGTCGTGTCACAAACCAATCTTGTCCAATTATTGTCTCGCCCACCAGAGGTGAAGGCGAGACTTGGGGATCCAAATGTCGTCCATCCATCACAAACCTAATGACACATAACTCCACAACCGTAAGTCGCTTTTCAACCAAACTTGGATGGTAGATGGACTTTGGGACCTGCATCTTATGCTGCAGCTGGAGGTCACATGGTAAGGGCATTTTCAGGTCAACGTTAAAGTTTACACGCAAGAGTCTCTTATGACACCTAACTCCGCAACCGTAAGTCACTTTTCAACCAAACTTTGATGGTAGATGGACTTGGGGGACCTGCATGTTATGCTGCAGTCAGAGGTCACATGGTAAGGTCAAAGGTCATTTTCAGGTCAACACTAAAGTTTACATGCAAGGCTCTTATGACAAGTGTTATTCCATCCTAATCATTTCACAAAGTTTCGATACAATTCTGTTGCGTGCCCTCGCAAATCACAATATTTCTGGTTATTTTCATTAGTGGGCGAGACACAAAATGGCTTTTGCCTTGTTAATGATGAATAATCATTCAAAATGCCTGAGAGTAAACAATTATTTTTATCATTCTAAATGTTCATTATGGATATTTGAATATGCTTATAAAGCCTATCAATGTGAAATTTCAGTGTACTGACAATTGATGGCGTTGGCAATATGATTCTCACAAACTGAAGACCATCACGAGATGAGCTTTTCTTTACGAACCAAGGCTAAGGCACGCCATTCTGTACTGTGCTGGTCTTCAGTTCCCAGTGGGACATGTTCAACGATTTCTTCCTAGACAAAATACATGTATATAGTATAACAGTTATGTCATTCAGTAGAACTTATTATTTTGGTGTGATAAATTTTCCATGTGGTGGTGATGATGGCAAGAAAGATGATTATGGTTATTGAAGTGATGATTAGCGATGACAATGAGATGAAGTTCACTGTGATTATTGATGATGGTGGTGGTGGCGGTGGTTGTGGTGGTGATGATGATGGTAGTGATGGTGAAGATGTCAATATTTTATGAAGATGATGCTGATGTTCATGATGATGGTGATGTTTATGACAGAGTGTTGTAATGATTAAAGGAGGTGGAATTTCATTGTATTCCCATTATCTTTCATTTTCACTCTGCACCATGCTCAACAATCAGCTGTGGTTATATTTTTACTGCATGGAGTCAATATTCATGTTTGCCAGATATAAAATGTACGAGACATTTGACATACTCTAGGTATCATTGCCTCGGTAAAATCTTTTGGGATGACAGAAAAAATTGACTTGGAGGAGGAAAATTTAAAACACGTTTTGCATAATGGCCTTTACAAAATTGCTTAACTTGGTTTCCAGTAGCTCAACTTTTGCAAGTTTACTTGTAGATAATTGATCCATCAAGAATTAGCCAATTACAGAAAAAATGACGACTTCTCTTGGCTTTTTAACTTTCGTTTGATTGCCAACATTCCTTTGGTATCATGTTCACAATCAAATTACAGAATGCAATGTACACACAAACACCCACACATTGTAATTGCTGCCAAATGGATGGTAACGCCACCCCCCCCCCCCCCCCCCCCCATCACGCTCTCTAAAGCCACACACGCTTCATGTCGAGCAAGCAGTTTGGAACATGTATGACAAATCAGTAGTAACAGGGCTGTAAAGTTGCACACAATGGCAATTTTCTACGTTTGATTTGCAGCCATTTGAAGGGATGGAAAAACGGACCATCACGTTTGGGAAACCTCTGTTTTAAAGCATAGCGTCACACATCTCTACTTTTAAGGTGATTACATACACACAAAGACCAATGAGTGACGTGAGCCAAATGAAAAGTTTGTAATATTTTAAAAGTTTTAATTAAAAAATCAAATGATGCCTGTAAAGTGTAATTCGGTCTGTTCCAGAACAGCATATGTTTTGTTCACATATATATAGTTGTAATTGTCTTGAATTTGTATATCAACTCCTATACAGAGAAAGGTCAAATGACAATTCATTTCATTCATACATTAACATATAGAATGAAACTAAGAAAGAACACTGGAAATTCAAACTTTAAGCAGCCAGTTAATAGAATGATTGCTGAACATAGAGATCCATGGATGGAGAATAGAACTGGGCCTCGTCTTACAAGAGTTACGATTGATCCAATCAATCATAACTCTGGAAATCCATCAGTGTCATAATTTTTTCTACAGGAAAATTGCACAATGTCCTTGGTAAACAAAGAGAAGCAAAGTGAATTTTCAAGAAAAGAATGAATGCATGAATATAAATCGTAATTAGAAAATATTTTGAAAAAACATGCATAATAGATGTTGCTGGCTGTCCATAGTTGCGATTGATCAGATCAATCGCAACTCTTTGTAAGACGGGCCCCTGGTGTCATAAGTCTCACTACTGAGATGAAATTAAAGAGAGTTTATCATCCATCCATATAAAAGGAAGATAAACACTTTCAATATTGTTATATTTGTACATGATAGCATCCCTAAGAATGTCTATAATTCAATGCTATGTCAGGCAGGCCCTTACACATGAGCACTTCAACTGCAACAAATTTTATGCTAGAATATGAGAAGAGATCTTTAATAAGTGAATTTCATTCAACGTTATGCTCTTACGATTTATACCAATGTGCATCACTTTACATCGTGTACAATTACACTAGGATTAATCAGACCGATGCTGGAAAGTTACTGATTTAACACTTCCAAACAAGTTACGGTAATCCGTCCCTTTTCTACAATTATACATGTATGCTAAGCAAAATAAACTCGCAAGCAATATGTATAAATTAGGTGAATGTGATAAGACTATGGCTCCTACTCAATGGAAAACAAGGCGATTACGAACTTTGAGCATTGCACTTGAAACGGCATACATGAATCATTATTAAGGCACAGCTTAAAATGTGCATTGCAGAAATATAGTACCCTTTGCAATAAGCCTTGCATATCGACAGCAGTCTGACATCTACAGCTTAATCATATGTCATAAAGGGGTCAACATTTTTAAAAGGCGGGAGGGTCCCCAAAAGAGACAATTCCAGGGTACATTTCTTTGAAACACACTGATCATTTAAACAAGAGGAATATATGAAATTGAAAATTTTACATAATTCAAGATTCTACAACTTATACTTCTCTTTATTAATTAAAATTGTAGTCATTATCTAAAAAAAAGAAATAGCTGGAATACCACCTGGATAAGCCAGGTTTTTTGCTCAAAAAGTATTTCTGTGGCCAAGAATATGCTGACAATGTAGCAATTCCTACTACTGATTGGGAAGAGAGATCCGAACTATTTATAAAGCCTTCTAATTGGAATAACATTCCACAAGTTGCTTATTGATTGAAAGTGAATCACGCAACAAATTGTTGGTTCACCTATCAGTCGCCCACAAGATGGTGTTTTGTGTTTGTAATTTCTCAAATTAAAAAGTTTGTTTTATTGTGCATTAACTTCAATAAAACACTATCATCAGTATAAAGAAGTGTGCATCAACTATATAATATGTATGATTTACAAATCCTCACTGCGCATATATGTGCTCCCCCAAGAAAAGTTCAAGTCAAATCTTTTTTTACTGAATTCAGATGTGGAATTTAAAGCAAATAATCCACTCATTAACAAGACACTTTTAATGCAAACAAAAACCTGGGCCCTGTCTTACAAAGAGTTACGATTGATCCAATCAACCACAACTATGGAAAGCCAGCAACGTCAACATCTAAAATACATGTTTGTTCAAAATATTTTCTAGATATGATGTATATTCAAAGATTCACTGTTTTCTTGACAATTCAGTAGGCTTCTTTTGCTTTTCAAAGGACATTGTGCAAATTTCCTTCAGAACAAATTATGACATTGATGGGATTTCCATATACTTGAGGTTGATAGGGTCAATCTTTTTTAAGACGGGGCCCCTGGTATACGCTATTGTTTCCTTGGCTTTTCTATGGAAAGAAAGCTACCTTCAGATTGCATCTAAAGTTATCATTTTCCCATTAACATCAACCATTCGTAATCATTAGTTGGGGGGGGGGTCGCATGAAACAAAATACCAAGGGGAAAAAATGCTGATTTAATTTCAAATTAGACAGATGTTTTTAAAGACTTGCAATCAATTATTACCAACTGGTACTATTTGTTCAGAGCCAATTCAACGTTACCAGTACATAAATAGGGCCTTCTTTAAAATAGACTACTATTTCAGCAAGACTAAGCAATGATGTCCGGTATTAAACCACTAAGGTAAATGGCCAGCAAAACTGCAGGGTGGAGCAAATAAAGAACCCGATGCTGATACCTTTACTTGATATGAAAATACATGTACTTTTGTTGACTTATTCTACAAATAAACAACTTGTTTTCCCCAAGACAGATTATCATTAAGAATTATTCAATATGTTAGGGAACACATGAACATAAATAGATTGAACGGTAAGCACTTGAAAAGACATGTATTGTATTGCTATGAAATGTAACTCATTTGTAGAAAACATGAAAATTTGTAAAAAAAAACGTTATGCAAAATTATACAAACATATTCCTGGTATACAATCAAATGTTCTTGAGGGATATATTCTATTTGTTTAAGAAAAAGTGAGGGAAAGGGGAGGTAAGTTAAGAAGTATTCAAACCCAGACTTTGTGATAGCAAATAATCATTAAAGAAAGGTACTTGTATTCAATTTGATATAAAAACAAAGAATAAAGAATAACATGAACCTTGAAAAAGTGTCAACATATGAGAAGTAGTGACATTGGTTGTTGATTCACAATAACCATGTACACAATTCATCCCAGTTCCAGCTATCAAGCTAAAACAATATCGCAGCTATATCTCAAAACTGGAGTCTATTATTTTTTCGAAATCTCTTTCCAAGAGAATACTAATAGGGGAGGCTGCTAATAAAGAGAGAATGGAACAAGAAAAAGGTGAAAGGAAAGAGAAGGGTGGAGAGGATCTGGAGGGGGGGGGTCAGGAGAGATGGAGAAAGAGGGAGATGGAAGGGGCAGAAAATGTTGAAGACGGTGTTTGTTTATGTTTTTAAAATCACAGAGTTCATAGAGTCGTCCAATTGTGTGCCGAATAAAAGGCATAACTGCATTGGTCAAATTATGCGAAGAGGACGCACCCTAACGCGTACTAAGCAAAATGATTGTGTGTGTGTGTGTATTTGAGTTTTGTCAGACGTGTATCAATCAGATATGATCATTTACGTCTGGGACCGACCTTTAACGTCACCATCCGAAAGACGTGACCAGGGCTCGAACCTCTGCATCAATTTTAACTTCCCCACATAGCTTGGATTACAGGCGCACACCACAATGCCCAGTTATGCACATTACATATCATGGTAGTCACACTTCAATCTTAAACAGCCCCCCCCCCCTCAAAAAAAAGGCTTAGCAATTAACTGTGAGTCTGATTTTTATAATCGATTGCATTGACTATTGTGTATGATCAATCATAAAATCATCCCTTCGATCAATTGCTAGGTGCTCTGTAACAGTACCCTGAATAGACTGAAAGATGTATAAAAGATTGACCACAAGGTCATCAGGGTCGTACAAGACTTCCTTGGGCTAGAAACTACTAACCACAATCAGAATCAGAATATCCTTATAGCCGTCTACATGAATATCATGCACACGAGAGTTGCTGCATACTGCTTATACAAAACAAAAACAAAAAACATACATCTGAACTTGTTTTGACGATACCAACAAATAAATATATATAGAATATTACTGTTAGTATATCCGTTCCATGCAAGTCAATTATAATTCTATACACATTGAGACATACAAGATAAATTTCAATATCTTTTTCTTACATATTATATTACTTAACCATAATACCCCTGACTGAATATTGCATATATTCAATGCATTTAGTGTACAGCTATTTGCCTAATCTACTATAAGAGATATTCTTGGAATACAAGTTAACATTATATCTTAAATAAGATAATTGAAATATACATCCCATATTTCTTAAAAGTTCAACTACCTGAATAAAAGAGAATAAGTTAATGCTACATCATATAGTAATTGTGCTCATCTAAAATTTGTGACCAACATCTGGGTCCCGTAACACTAAGGTTAGCGATTGATCGTACGCTTGATTTTCACGATTGATTGTACATTGTAGTCAATGGAACCAATCGTAGAAAAAAGTCCTACGATCATTGCTAAGTTTTGTGTTACGGGCCCCTGGTCCACTTACCACCTCAGTCATTCATTCATTTCAATGAAGAGGCAAATGCTAAATCCAAGAAGTTTCTTATAACTTTTTTGCCAACAGCCAGCATACATGTGTGTTTTGTTCACAAACGACTCGATTTTAGAAACACTGAAGGCCAAACAGTATTCTGCACTAATCATGTGTCGAAAATAATGATGTCTTTGAAATAAATAGAGTGCACTTAATTGAGCAAAACCATAACGATTGGTCAACAGACTGTTGAACAACAATCTCCATTGACCAATGCAGATTTGTGATCGATTGCTAATGTTTGTACCTAGGGAACAACAGGCTTTGCCTTAAAAAGAATTGTGGTAAATGCGAATCAACAAACTGAGGTTGGTCTCAAATTATGTAAGTTAGTGACGGAGATTGAGATCAATTTCAGTTTGATTTTGATCCATCCCTAAAGAGTGGTTATCAGATAACTTGGGAAATATTGCATTAGAACCACTGCCGATAATGGGGAATTTTCAAAAGAGCTATCACACAACCAAGAAAGGTAAACAAACAGTCCTTTTAAGGACTACATACATGGTGTTTACCATCAAAACTTCCATAACAGGGAATTTTTTAGGGCAATATTGTGGTTGTGGTAAGCACCTACATTAAGCCAATCAACTTAACTGCACTGGGGGGTGTTTCACAAAGGTTTAACTATGACTTATGAGTCCCATTTAAATGCCTAGTTGGATGCGTTATAAAAGGCAAAACTGCATTGGTCAGATCATGCCAAGAGGATGCGCTCTACTGCATGATAATTAATAAGATCTTGCATTGCATATATGCGTCATTTAAGTGTGACTCTAAGTCATACTTAAATCTTTGTGAAACACCCCAGGTTAACACATGTCCAGATTGAAATTCATTGTAAGATGGCCCAGGATTCGACGTAAAGAAGAACTTTGAAATCATAGTACTGACTAATCAAGAAACCCATTTTCTGACTCTATTTTCTTTAAGCTTTCCTCATATTAGTTCATACCATTTCAAATCAGATAACCTCTTAGAAGGCCCCACCAACATTCTAAAAGAAAGAGATTCTAGCAAAATACACCTTACTATTTCATTCACCATATAATTTCTTTTCAGAACCTATCACCAATCTTCAAAGAAACAACATGAGTGCAATTTTTAAATTGTAAGTTCTCAGTTGTTTGAATCTGGGCATAAAGGGGGGGGGGGGCACTTAAACAAGGGATTTGAAACAAAAAACATCCTTTTGACAATGGCATTTTTAATTCCCACTTGAAAAAGTAAAAACACATATGGTATGGTCTCCACATTCGCTTTGAAAAATTTTCAGAGTCAATAAAATGACTTCATGTGAGAGAATAGTATTTTTACCTGAACATTGTGCTGTACTGACTTCATGTGAGAGAATAGTATTTTTACTTGAACATTGTGCTGTACACTAGAGAAGTATAATCACTTTGTTTGGAACAGTATTTTCGAGGAAAATTATGATGCATTAACACAAAACAAAACAAAATACTTTTTAAAAAATGAACAGTTGGAACAGCTGGCACGAGTCATCTATTATTTTGATGATGTACTGATTTCAGATTTATAACTCCGTGGAAATAGGCAAGCACTCCTACATTGCATTCAACCAAAGCTTGAGTGGCTCTCAGTATCCTGCTTTCCTGACAGTATGAAACCATCGTCATTTCACTTGATCACACACGTTAAACGTCTCCTTAATCTCAAGCCTTCATTGAGTCTCCTCAATCTTCATGTCTCCTAACATTCACCAAGTCTTCTATGAAAGTAATCCTACAGCCACAGCTCTCCTCCAGCAGCAAATAAACCCTCATTGCCTCCCGTTGACTAAAGAATCCAGACCTTTCCCAAAGTTAATAACCCTCACCAAACAGCCTCCAAGAAGCAATGGGTCGACTGAACTTCTTTGCACAATTCCTATTCTGTTAGTCTCATTTCTCAGACTGCTTTGACACCCAAAAGAGTCTTAGTGTTCTCGTAGACAACGTAACCAATACTAACTGCTGGTATTACTTTCATGAAGTTTGGGGTGATTCCGCGATAGAGTCCCTTCAAGCCTTCAGATTTGATGATGTCTGTGAACAGACTACCCATGGTCGTTGTTTTTGATGCTGCATATGATGAGAGTAAGAAAAAGAGAGATAGAGGAAGAGAGTGAGAGAGAGAGAAAGATACAGAGAGAGAAAGAGGGACAAGAGAGACAGACGGAGGCAAACAGAAATATAAAAAAAGCGTGATATATTAAAATCATAATCCATTAAAAAAACAATAATAATAATAATGTACGTTTATATAGCGCTTATTACAATAGTTTCTAAGCGCTTAACATTTATATCTTAAAGCAATACAAGTATAAGGATTATTAAGGGCATAATGAATTATATCACATTACGTTGCATAATATTACATTAAATTACATTGCAAGAAATTATAATAAACAAAGAAAACAGATGGGTGACATGGAATTAGTGAATCAAACTACAGTCCATTGAATAGATATGTTTTGAGTCTGATCTTGAAGATGTCTACAGAAGGAGAATCACGGATTATCACTGGGATATCGTTCCAAAATCATAAACCTTATGTTCAGCCAAAAATAAAAATCACAGAATGATTAAACTACAAATAACAATAACAACAACAATAATAATAGTATTTACTTCTTATAAAGCGCTTTTTCGTAAGTTACAAAGCACTATACAAAAAGACAAAAACAAAATACAACAATTAGTAAAAACTTAAAATAAACTACATGAAACAGTACACAAATTGTAATATATCAAAACAAATGAGACTTGAGCATTTTCTTGAACATTAATTAATGGAAGGGTACTGTTGGGGCAAACACAGAAAATGACCCATCCCCTATCGATTTGAATGTTCTTGGGATGTGAAGAGGGATATTCTACTTATGGAAGGTCCATTTACTTGTATGCAAGTGTACAATAAGTGCTATTTAATGAGTCCAGAGTACTTACTTTGTGCTTGTAATCTCGTCCTAACGAGAGCTAGAGGATAGCTGGCTAGTTGTCCACATGTACTTGAGACAGTACCACATCCTAGTAAGACCACAGTGTTTGGGACTGGTGAATCCTGATGATTCCTGATCCAGGAATTCTTCACCGTCTGTCCCCCCCCAAAAATATATATATTTATTTCAATCTAAATAACACACTACTGATTATGTGTCTGTTAGACATCTAATAAGTCACAATAGGAGTATGAAGAGCCAACAGTAGTACAGTGAATTCTTCAAAGTTCAGAAATCTGGTTAACTTTAATTTTTTTATGAAAAAGAAATTGAATTTTAGTTGGTAGGTAATACATAGATAGCACAATCTGAGTGGTGCTTAGCTGTTCATAGAGTTACACATGACTTTGTGCAATACAGGAACCTGGGCATGTATTCAATTGAAAGTATTGAGTTTGTGAGTATTTTACTTAGCATTTTACTTGGCTATTAAAAGCAAATGCTTAAACTCATTTTCAGATCACATCTAAGTATCTTACATTATCAAGCCAAATTTAAGCAAAATATTTACTGATAATTATTGTCATACAGACATCAAACAGTTTGAGCCAAATAACACACAATGTATGAACCTATCTGTTGGCAGAATGTATGACTGCATGTATCACGTTTGTGAACTGCATGCAACCCAGACTTAAGTCTGGCAGGCGGCGAAATTAGATTTAAGCAAAACACTTAGCCAAAAATGTAAATGAATACCACAGATGGATAAGTATTCTACTTCAGCAAAATTACTGAATAAACTACTTAAAATTCTGCAGAAAGTGTCAAATTGAATACCAGCCCTGTTCTTTGGCCCAAAGTCAGCGACAAGGAAAGCATGACAGGTCACCAGTCTTACATAAAGTAATGCGAAAACAACTTTATGAAACGGCACCCCCGGTCTTGATTTCCGCATAGCAAATTATTCAAGGTCAACTTATGTAGTGCATTATTTTGTAATCAATCATTTGAAATAATGTCAAGGATCAGGGGCCTATTGCATAAAATTTGTGACCATGGAACCCTCGACTTCAATAGGCTGATTAATGATAGCAATATTAATAAAATACTGTCTTTCTAGAGTGCTGTTTCAATGTGAACAAAAAAAATTACACAAACATATGGGCTTAACATTAGTGATACCTACATGTAGCAACTTTTATACATCAGAAAATTACAGCATCATCAGGATTTTTTTATTCATACATGCATACACTTGGGTAGTTGTTTTGGGTTTATTTTTATTTGGTCCAATGCCAATTCATCTACATTTGGTCTACCATCAGTTCGTCCAATATCCACATGGTCTAATTGCCATTACTTCCACTCACCATTTCGTCTAATAACCAGTTGGTCCAATAGCCATTTAATCCACATACAATTTGGTCTAATTAGATTAAGTGTTAATTGGGCTAAATAAATGAAAATAAATTTAACATTACACCAACTGGTTCTGAGACGTAGTGGTAATAGACGAACTGGTAATTAGACAAAGTGATGATTAGACCAAATGGTTATTGGACGAAATGTTGGACGGAATGGCATTAGGCCAAATGAAGGTAGACCATGTAGTGAGTGGACCAGTTGGCAGTGGACGAATTGGCAATTCAACATTGTTTTGTTGAATTCTGTTTAAACATAGACCACTGAAAAGGTTTCTCTGATTGGTGTGTAAACATAACCAAAAACGTTTATTATTATACAATCAGAAAATTTTTTACCTCTTTTCGGTTAGCCTTTGCTTGCCAGGCTACCTTTGTCGTAGCTACTACTAAGGTCTCACAAAACTTGTAGCCTAGCATGCGACAGCATACCAAAAGCAGCCTAGCTTGTGACAGCATATCAAAAGCAGGTAAATTTTTGTGGTTGTAAAATAAGAAATGATTTTTCATTTCTGTTAGAACTTATTTTGAAATTTTTACCATAATTGATATTATCTCTTCTTGAGGTACAAATTTTTTAAAGTTTTCTCACCTCATATACTGCCAGGTCAATACCAGCATATGGGATAATACCCAGACAGTTTGGAATGTACCCTCGATAGAAACATCGGAAACCTTCTTTCTTATAGATCTGTACTGCACAGTCTAAGATACCCTTGTATTGCCCAGTCTTGCGGATTGCTAGTCGGGTCTTCAATACCTAGATGACAAGACGAGTACAAGAAAAAAAAGCATTTTGGGAGGTGAATAACTATAGAAAAGTATGACAAATTTTGTTTACCCTTTCAATACTGAAAGGATATTTCAAATTACAAGAATTCATGCTATGATTGAAAGTAATACTAATTTGACTATATAAGAAAAACGAAAGAAGGCATTCTTTACATGATTTACTTGACTTCGCCTGTGAGTAATGAAATTATTGCTCACATGTACTTCTAAAGCAGAGAACACACTCACTATTAAATACTACCGGTAACCGAGCATACATTTCTTTTTTAAAGTGATCAATTAGGTAAAATGAATGTATTGTAGAGTCATTCATTCTCAGTCTTGAATTCATTGAAGACCAAAACTCTTTGTTTGTGTTCTTCAGAAGACAAAAGTGAAATAGACAGGGAGTGTATTGCACTTCCCTATAGGCCTACCATGACATGCAAAAGATACACAAGTGTTTTTTCCTTGAAAACCACTTCTCTGAAAAGAATAGCCAGAAAGCAGAACAAATTATGGTAAAAAGTAAATAAAGGTTTCGCTATCCAAAGGGAAGTTCCTCTATAACCACTCTGTACGTCCTACAAAAGGAAATAGTAGAAAAACCACCATGACCAAAAATGTACAGACTTTGAAATATATGTAACCTGTTCCTCTCTGTATTACAGATCCACTCAATACAAATCTTTTTTGTTTTTGGACACTCAATTAAACTAGTGGAAACATATTTATAATAATGATAAATTACTGAACTATTCACATTACACACATCTTTCAAGGGGAAAATGCATAACATGAACACATATACAATTTAATACATTAAATATATCTTTATCAAAGACAATTTAGGTAAAATGTTTGTGTTATGATGTTGAAAGGGGGGGGGGTACATTAACCAAAACATGGACAAGAGTGCTCCCCTGTTCCCCTCATAATGAACGAAGGCCTGTCTATTTCCAGAATATACAGTACAACAGGAGACCCACTTCACATGTGTAATACTACAAGAACACACCCCCTCTGGTGTCCTCTTCATGACCTTATGACTTCATTGATAGAGGAAGCTTTCCTGAGAACAATAGTCTCATAACAAGACCAGCTTTTCACATTTGTTTGAAGTTTTTATCTTGCATTAATTCTTCATTTTGTTTCTCTTTCTCTTCTTGATCCTTTTTAATGTTTTTCTCTTTTTATCATTATTCCTATTATCATTATTATCATCAAGAAATTAGATTCCTGGCAGTAACTCAATTAGAGTCTGCTGGAGAAGACTATATATTCATGTGGAAGCTACTCTCCAACCAGAAGGGGAACATGTGATTTTTAGTGAAGCAATTTGGATACATGCCAGATTGACACTGGAAGAAAAAGGATGTAGATTCAACTTTACGTATACACCATTCACAATGATTTTTTTAATTCAAAGAAAAGGGAAGTATATATTCTAGTCTTCAGTCTTCCCTCTATAGAATGGTGATACATACTTCTCAATCATTGTTCTTGCTACAAGGCTTTATGCAGTCAAACTTCTTACCATTTAACATTTACCAATCTAACCGCTGTACTATAAGACATACAAACTAAGGTAAATAATTCATACTACTTCCATTAGCAATGAGTTATATCTGTATAAGATTTCCATCCCTAACTTCATATGTGATTTTTACCCTAATGGGATATACACTTTTAGGTTGATGATTTTACTAATGCCCCTACTAACATGAAAATAATCCTGTTCTTACCTCCATAGGATATATCGAAGTTTGTGCTACTACTCCAGCTAATGCTCCTGCCACAAACCTCTCATACACTTTCAATTCTTGGCCTTCTGTGTGTAATAACCGTTTTATCTGTGATATAAATGAAAAATAATGATTGTTGTAAAAAGGAAATGATATATATTGCTAACTACATAAAAAATTGAATGAATGTTATTTTTTTGAATTTCAAAATAAGTCTTATAAAAATGTAAATTTCTGAAAAAATAAATCAATATTACTTTCATCAAATCACAAACATATTCAAACTGTTTGCTTTTCCTTTTCATCGACAGACCATAATGAATTAGGTTTATTTTAAAGTCTACATAAACATTATTTGCAATCCTAACATAGTATGGACAATTGGTACATTAAAAAAAGAATATAACATTTACTTCTGTGTTTAGTCTTTTGAGATTTGTTCAGGACATTGTAAAGAAAACAAGTGAAAAGGAAAATTAATTTGGAAAAAATATTTCAATTATTAACACAAAGCCACAGTTTGATTGTGAACTAAATATTACTCAGGAGTCGGAACAATTCATCTCAATCCTTCAATTAAGTCATTTAGGTACTTTCACTATTATATATTATTTACCCTCTCATATGCAAAGAACTTGATGGCTGATTCAGGAGCAATCTTGATAACATTGATACCGTTTCCTCTCCAGAATGATGTAAAACCACCTTCTCGGTACATGTGCTTGAAACCATCTAATATACCTACATTGGGCTTCTTAGAACCTATGACCTGCAGGGGAAAAAAGAACAATATTCTAATTTAATACAACATTTCATACAATAGGGATCTGATTCATAATGTTGCACACTCAACAACTCTGTTTTTTAGTGGGTCCCTCAATTTCCTACCTATTCTTTTTATACAAATTTAGATGGAAAATACACATTATACTTGTTTATTATCATATGTATTGACTATTTGTCTGTATTGTCCTGTTAACTATGTAATGATTCTCTTTGATATTATTGTTGAGTTGAACGGGAGTATACTTTAACTTTGAACTTGAATGAGTACATTATTGCTTTGACAATTAACTGCCAAGAAAACCCTGATTTTGATTGGCTTCTAAACCCTATGGCCATGTTACTAGTAGTTACCATTGTTGCAAAGATATCACAATTGCAAATTCTTTATGAAAATGGCCCCCAGGATCTCAGCTCTGGTCGCTTTTATATTGAGCTTTTCTTTACAAATTTATTTGTCTGAAACATTATTCCAAGATGTGATCTCTCGTGTACTATAAATATTCTATTGCACTTTAGGTGTCTCACATTACCATTGTGCAGTCCTATTAAAGGACAAGTCCACCCCAACAAAAAGTTGATTTGAATACAAAGAGAAAAATTCAACAAGCATAACACTGAAAATTTCATCAAAATCGGATGTAAAATAAGAAAGTTGTGACATTTCAAAGTTTCGCTTATTTAAAAAAAAATAGTTATATGAACGAGCCAGTTACATCCAAATGAGAGAGTTGATGATGTCACTCACTCATTATTTCTTTTGTTTTTTATTGTTTGAATTATGAAATATTTTGATTTTCTCAACATTGTCATGTGAAATGAAGTTTCATTCCACCCTGAAAACGTGGAATTCCATTATCTCAACATTTTATGCTTCAGGCAAGGAGATCCTAATCGTCAAATTCGTAAAAATTGAAATATTGTATAATTCAAACAATAAAAAACAAAAGAAATAGTGAGTGACATCATCGACTCTCTCATTTGGATGTAACTGGCTCGTTCATATAACTATTTTGTTAAAAATATGCGAAACTTTGAAATGTCAGAACTTTCTTAATTTACATCCGATTTTGATGAAATTTTCAGCATTACGCTAGTTTGATTTTTCTCTTTTTATTCAAATCATCATTTTTCTGGGGTGGACTTGACCTTTAAATAGAGTGCATATAATTGACTATGGTGAAGTGTACAATTAGGTTAAAGGTAAGTCACATGTGGAAACCATGCTTTTATATTGTTGTAGTGAAGCCTATTTATGGGTGTAAATATTTACATTCAGTATTCTTGAACTTCTACTCCAGACAATGACAAAGCAGTAGTTTTAAGAGTATATAATTATTATACTATCACATACGTACAGTACTCATAAAGGTGTTTTTACATCTGCACAATAAAAAAAAACATTTTATTTTGAGGGTGAAAGCAATGTACTCATTATTATATCAACTAGAAATAAATAAATAATGAAATTAACTAACAAGTAAAATTATAAAACAAAATGAAATAAATAATTAAAAATTAGTATTTCTGCAGTGATTTCTCCAGATTTGGGGGTATATTTGTACTGTAGTGAAAAAAAGTAGTTTTACATGTAATATCATCCCCCCCCCTGATAATATGTTACAGAATGTGAATGTAATCCATGAAGGTACATGTAGCTTTCAACTATTTTACATACTCAAGGATTTCTTCTAGCGCTTGAAGTGAAAAGAAAGTACAGATACCTTTGAATTATACGTGAAAAAAAAAACACATCTCTTACTATCAGGACGCCAAAGTCTTGCCAGTGCTGTACATGTAACTATAGGACTTTGACTGGGTTCAAGGAGATTTGAATGTGCAAATATCAAAGAGCCAGAGAAAGTTCTATAATCTATTGCTACATGTATAATTTCCTGGCCAGGGAGGTGTGAAAACATCTTGTGAGGAAATATCTGCTGATGGACTTTGAACTCAAATACTAGCAGGTATTTCATTGTGCTGATTAGATCCAAGATTTGTGAATCGCTCTGCCCGGTTAAATACAATATTGCATGATTTACTGTGCATGCAATATATCAATATCATATATGAATCACTGAGCTCATACAACTACATGTACTACATTTACATTCTCATCAAATGACTACATGTATGTCCAGTCTGTGAAAAAGATTACATTAAACAGGGAATAATGCACTTTTAAAATTTCATTTAGCTTTGGTCAGGGGAAACCATTATTCTCTGACTCTTACAAGGGATTTCCCCCTTCCTCTCACATAATGCTAGCCTTCTTCAGTTTTGTTGTGGGAAGGGGGGCTGAGCATTCAGTTTATTTTTTTTTTCAATAATGGTGTTGTTGTTGTTGCCATTATTGTCCAGTACCAACAAAAGTGGTGATACAGTTTTCCATAATATAAAGGTCACTGCACACCTTACAACTGGTCTGTGACCTTCTTTTTTTTTTAATTGGTTGCAAATATTGAGACATGGAACATCTACTTTGCAAAGTTCTTACTTAGAACCTCCAAAGAAAAGTTTCAGAATATGGATTGCAATTTGCTCCATGGATCGTAGACCATCGTATTAAAGGTAAGTGGTGGACAATTAAATTTGATCTTTGACCTACCTGAAGAATAACTTTTAACCTATCTAAGGGTGCTGTTACTGTTCTTGACACCGCTCCGGCTGCTCCACCAGCTGCTAGTATCCTCCACCACATACCAGTCTGTCTCTCCTGCTCAGTGAACTCATCAGGGACCATCACATCTTCACCAATGTCAAGGAACTATACATGTATGTAAACGGATAGAATTCTTGATTATTACTTAAACAATCTTAACTGATTGATGATGGTGATGATGAAATGATTGATGATATTGATAATGATGATAATCAAAATGATGATGATGTACACTGTAGATATTGATGGCATTGATGATGTTATGATAATAACAGCAAGCACAATTCTTACTCCCATATACATATGTGATTAACAATGTGTACCTTTCCAACATACATGTACATAAAAAAGCAATTTAATATTATTATAATCAGAAGGTTTTTAATAGACTGATGAAAACAAACCATTCCTGGCATGTTCTGCTACATGTACAATACCTGCATAATGTACATGTACACCCTAAAGAAACACTCTCCCATGAAAACTACCGGTAGTGAAAACAAAATATACATCAACACAATACATCATGTACACGTACATGTACATGTATGGATAATGTTGCGTACTAAATGTGACAGATAAAGGGGGATATAATGGTCTGTATAATGGAAACCGAAAGAAAAATGCAGAAAATACTGATTAACATCTTCACATTTGAACATGCATGTGTCGTCTGAAAATTTACGGCCATTTCCCCTTACCCCATAATTCATATTTATTACAATAATGAAGTTAAAGTGCCTTATGGGAGGATGAAAGAGAGTTGGGTTTGTTCTGGTGTTGTGTTGTTGTGGAAGGAAGGGTGAGAAGTATGTACATGCATTTATACAAACGCATGTACTGTATTTTTGAGAAAGTACATGTATTTCCATAAGGCATCCTTTTCTATATTGCAGCAAATATACGGTTATGAATTTTGAAAATTGTCTGAAGTGTTAGGTTAAAAGTTAGAGCAAAATAAATTCCACTGTCAAAAATTAAACACGTTATTAGCATTTCAATTCACTTCAGTCTTCATTAATTCTTTATTGCTTTTGACAAACAAGAAGATGTGGAAGTAATTTGTCCAAGCAATGACAGGCATCAGAGAATTTGCAGTGCTGCACCATCTCGAGATTTTAGCCCGATCGGCCCTCTTCGAGATTAATCTTGGGATTCAAGCAACCCCGTGTCCACCATCGCAAGAAGAGCAATTCCTGCTCGAGCGAGGCATCGATGCATTATGGTCTGACGCCGTGAATAAATAATCCCAAGTGCGTCTGCACTTACGAATTAGCACGATAATTTGTAAAATAGCACGCTATTTTGCAAATAATCCTAAGTTGACTTGGGATTGCAGTCTCGAGATTAATCCTACGAACTAGCGCGATAATTGCATCTCCATAGCAAATAATCTCGAGATTGTTCAGATCGGGATAATTTGCCGGATCAGAAATAGCGCGCTAATTTGAAAACTCGGGATGGGGCAGACGGCCCTATAGAGCACAGTAATCAGACCTCCTCAATGGGGAAAGGTTCTCCCTCCCGAAGAAAATTTAGGTATTGTAATTGATATGTTTTAATGCATTTTAGAAGAAATTTCCTGTATATTCTTCTTCAGCGATTCATACTAAAACATACACAAAGAAATTAGGAGCTAACAATATTTTCTTTTCAATCTTCCCAAATCCCAACAACTGGAATATCAATTTTTCAAAGGAATGAAATTCAACAAATCAATTATGCATGTACGCCAATACTGTAGGCCCGCCTACAGTACATAGAAAAAAGATTGTTGCCCTATAATATTGGTTCTGCATAAATGCCCTACAACAGGGCTCCACACTAACCATTTTTTCTACTGGTCCTACCTATTCATGACGGACCAGTAGATACCCAGTTTTTCACATTTTTACTGGTCCGAACCTAAAATCTACTGGTCCCAAAAAATAAATAAAACATTAAAAAAGGGGCAAGTTTATTTTTCTAGCCTTTCGTTAACCCCCCCCCCATGAAATGAAGGAATGAAGGACAAAAAGAAGCAAGACCGAAACGAAGAAGGAAAGAAAGGAAGGAAAAGAAAGAAAGAATAAGAGAAAGGAAGGAAGCAAGGAAGGAAAGGGAGGAAAAGAAAGAAAGAATAAAAAAGGAAGGAAGGAAGGAAGTAAAAAAAGAAAAGGTAAAGAAAGGATAGATGTGAAGGAAGGAAAAAAAAGGACTAAAGAAGGAAAGGAGGGAAGGAATAAAGAAGAAAGAAAGAAAGAAAGAAAGAAAGAAAGGAAAGAAAGAAAGAAAAAAGAAATGAAGGAAAGAAATGAAGCAAGCAATACAGAAAGAAAGAAATCCGGAAAGTAGTAAAGGAAAGAAAGAAGCAATAAAAAAAGAAAGGGTTAAAGGAGAGATGGAAAGAAGGACAAAAGAAAGAAAGAGAGGAAGGATTGAAAGAAGGAAGAAAGAAATGAAGGAAGAAATAAAGGAAAGGTAAAATGATAGATAGAAGGAAAGAAATAAATAAAGGAAGAAAGGGAAGGAAGGAAAGAAGCAATATAAAAAAAGAAAGGAAGAAAAATAAGAAAGAAAGAAAGAAAGGAAAGAAAGAAAAAAGAAATGAAGGAAAGAAATGAAGCAAGCAATACAGAAAGAAAGAAATCCAGAAAGTAGTAAAGGAAAGAAAGAAGCAATAAAAAAAGAAAGGGTTAAAGGAGAGATGGAAAGAAGGACAAAAGAAAGAAAGAGAGGAAGGATTGAAAGAAGGAAGAAAGAAATGAAGGAAGAAATAAAGGAAAGGTAAAATGATAGATAGAAGGAAAGAAATAAATAAAGGAAGAAAGTGAAGGAAGGAAAGAAGCAAGCAATATAAAAAAAGAAAGGAAGAAAAAAAGAAAGACTGAGAGACAAAGAAAAGAAGAAATGAAAAAAAGGTAAATAAATGATGGGTGGAAGGAAGAAAGTAACGAAGAATGAAGGAAAGAAAAGGGTAAAAGGAAAAAAGGAAGAAGAGAAGAGATGAATATAGGATGGATGGACTGAAGAATTAAAGAAAAATATCAAGAAGGGAGGGAGGGAGGAAAGAAAGAAAGAAAGAAAGAAATAGAGAAAAAATATTTTTTAAAAGGATAGAAAGAATGAATTAAAGAAAAAAAGGGAAAATAAAAAAGAAAGACAGTAACAAAAAAATGAAAGAAGAGAGGGAAAAAACAAAGAAAGATTGAAAAGAAAGAAGGAAAGAAAACAGAGGAAGAAAGCTAAAACTATCATACATAATTTACCACTTTCTTTTTGGCTCAATAGCTACGAAAGAAAGTCAGAAACCAAGTGTATCAACACACACATAAATGCATATGTGGTGCTAATATGTATTCAGACGGTATCACCCGAAACCTGATCTGTTTGAACCAAACAGAAGTGAAAATTTATTCTTTACTGCCTACAAATGACAGAGTTACTCCAATTTTTAGGAAATATGGACATTATATGAGCCTTTCATGAGTATGAACCGTGAATTTTGACAGTTCTGTGAGAGATTTCTGCCAGAGTTTAGCCAAGCTTCGTTCGCGCAGCCAGTAAAGAATTTAAGTGTGGCTGGCTACATGTACACTGTATCTGCTCTAGTAGCAATTACGTGCGATTCATTCTGTGTGTATTCTGTGTGTGAATGACAGAAGTTATCGGAGGGAAATGGTTTGCAGTGAATTTGACCATTTCTGGAAAAGTTATTGGCCCAACAATGGTTTTTATTACTGGTCATGTCGGACCCTTAAAATCTTGCTATTTTTGGAAAAATTACTGGCCCGACAACGATATTTTTTACTGGTCATGTCGGACCAGTAAATCTTCCTATTTCTGAAAATCTACCGGACCGACAGCGATTTTTACCGGTCTGGGACCGTCGCTAGTGTCGAGCCCTGCCTACAAGTATGAAGTAATAGCATGAATCATAAAAAATAATATACACAATATGACACAAAATTAGTAAGGAAACTTTATAAGATACATGTACCATTGACTTGTTGAGATGGCAAGATGAAGAAGATACCTGTACACTGTCTCACCAAGTCGACTTTACATGTGGAAAGTTGTATGTCAACCTGGTGAAATAACATATCACGCAATTTCGACAAACAACTTTTCATATATCTTGTCATCTCTACAAGTCAATGGCACTATAAAGCTGCTACAGTGAAAGAGAAAAAAATGTATCCAATCAACCATTATTTCATGATTTATCATGCAATGTCCCACACACCCCCTCGAAATCTGAATGATTAAAATATAATAAAAGCTGTATTCAATCAACACATACGTACATGTACCCTTTCCCTATTACAACATAGTTTTCAAAAATGTTTTATAGTTCAAACAATGGTCGAGAACAAAATTATTTTAATCTGACTCCATTTGGCTCATTCTGCCTCTAATGTGACTAGTGTGTGATGAGATAAAGGTAAATTCAACCCCCCCCCTTATTTTTCAGGATTTTTTTTCATGCCAGCTGATTCTGCGTGAGTCCAGCTGATTTCTAATAAGCATGATGGGGCTCTTTTGATTTATAAATTCATCAAAGTCTAAGACAGGTACATGTAGTCAGGAAAAGGGGATAACTCCCCCTCCTCATATCATACCTTTTAGGTATTGTATCACACACATGAGCTAATCAAACAGAAATTCAAAATAGCTGTGAATGTGACATTTTCTGCCCAGCCAGCCGACTATGAACTGACAAAATTCTAGTTCAGAAGAATGTGATTCAAGTTGGAAAAAAATCGTCTTCATGTTTGGAATTAAGATTCATGTTGATTGTATCTTAAGAAAAATTCACTTGAGCACACCTTATTAAAAATAATCTTAAAAGTACATGTACATAAGGCGTTGCTGCACCATCCAGAGTTTGCCCAATTTCAAGGTTTTAGCCCGATCGGCCCTCTTCGCAATTAATCTCGAGATTCAAGAAACCCCGTCTTCACCATCGCAAGAAGAGCGATTCCTGCTCGAGCGAGGCATTGATGCATTATGGTCTGACGCCGTGAATAAATGATCCCGAGTGCGTCTGCACCTACGGATAAGCGTAATAATTCGTGAAATAGCACGCTATTTTGCAAATAATCCCAAGTTGACTTGGGATTGCAATCTCAAGATTAATCCTATGAACTAGCGCGATAATTGCGTCTCCATTACAAATAATCTCGAGATTGTTCAGATCAAGATAACTTGTCAGATCAGAAATAGCGCAATAATTTGAAAACTTGGGATGGTGCAGACAGCCCTATTGTGTATACAGTTTTCAAAACACACCCACACGTGCACTGGCATGCAACATCAAACAAAGTTGACAAAGATTTCTCCATACCAGTCTTTGGGGAATTTGAAAGCATTCCAGATCTAGAGGTCTATGAAAATATTGATTTAAATTAATATAATAGGAATGCTGCAAGAAGCAAAAGGAAAAAAAAGAAAGAACATTCTCTTTTATACAAAAAAATATAACCTATTGAAAATGATAAGATATGCATATGTTAATATGGTTCATGACATTATCTGGCATGACTTTTCCATTAAAATCAAAGATTTTGGAAGAACTTCTACCGACTGAATTAAAATGTTGTTTGAAGGTTTGCATGGTGGCATGTACAATCGCTGATGTGGTTTTACGGTACACCATGTGGAATATTATAGAAACAGTGGACAGAAGAAGAAAAATAAATGGAAAGGCGAGAAAGTGGAAATTTGAGAGTAGAGTATCCTTCTTGAATGTAGTCCTGAAAAGGACTGTAAACCAGAAGAGATTGATGAGTTGAAACAGCTCGAGTAGTAGGATGGATGAGGAGATGCTGGCTTGAAAACGTCCTGAAGACGGACAGACGGTCAACTTGCCCGAAACGTCATGTCTCTCTACTGCTTCTGCTCATCATCTCTACTTGCCGACTCAAGCCAGCATCTCCGCATCCATCCTACAACTCAAGCTGTTTAACTCATCAATCTCTTCTGGTTTACAGTCCTTTTCAGGACTACATTCAAGAAAGATTACTCTACTCTCAAATTTTCACATCAGCGATTGAATTTGAATGATCATCTAAAATGAACATTCTCAGAAATTCTACAAAGAGTGAAAGAGGCATGATAAAATGGAAAAAAGTACAATGTACTATGCATTATTACAATTTTCATGCAGCTAATAAAACAAAACTGAAAGGACTGTTGCAATACATGTACATGTACAATGCAATTCATCTAAATGTAAATGTAATTTGAACAGGCCATGACCATATTCTAGTATTACATTACATGCATTTCATACGAAATATCACTACATGTACGTGTCAGCACATTCTTAAATTATCTGGACACTCGTTAAAAAATACAGGTAGTGAATTAAATATCCGTACTAAAAAAAAATCATCACAGATACTAGCAAAATTATCATGAATGATTAATCCCAACTACATAAAAACTTAAATCTCAATCAATAAAGTTTGGCTCCAATTAACAGGGTACAACTGTATTATGCAAGTACAAAGAGGGGGTATTCTGTAAAGTTGAGTCACTACCCAAATTTAATTGGCAATATTCAATAGTATCATTCATGGAATAAGTATCAATTTTTTTTAGCATGCAAGCACCTAAGCTCGACATGCGCAAGTTTCTTGAGATTCCAATGTTTACTTTTTTAGTGTGTCGAAAATTTGTTATAGTACGAATAATGCATATCATAGGTACATGTACAGGTGTATAAGAAATGTATGAAATGAAATGAATCGTTGTCCAACCTGTATGAGCCAAATGAGATGGTATTAATTGTGTACTTACAGTTGCATGTCTCCAATAAGCATATATATCTCGCAGGTCAGAGCTGGGATGTAGTAAGAGATAATTTCTCCATTCATTCCAGTCAACTTTTAATGTTCCATCCTTATCCATACTATATAGAATGTAAAAGAAGAGAAGAAATCATTAAAGGGGAAGTTCACCCTGACAAAAAGTTTATTGTAAAAATAGCAGAAAAAATAATAAAAAATACTGCCGAAGGTTTGAGAAAAATTCATCAAATAATTAAAAAGTTATTAGAATTTCAATTATTTGATTTGTGACGTCATATGCGAGCAGCATTCCTACATAGCGAATGGTAAAAAATTAATAAAATGTAATTTTCTCAGAAAATTGAAAATGGTTTTCACTGTAACTTTTGTATATCAATAGACAAATCATTTCACACCCGATCATGAAAAGAAAACAAAATTAAGTCATCAGGAACCATACAAAATTTGAAATTCATACATTTTATATTACATAACACATGGGGCAGCTGCTCGTTTATGACGTCACAAATCCCAAATTTTGAACTCTAATAACTTTCTTACCCTTTAACAGATTTTCCTCAAACCTTCACCAATATTTTTACTATTTTTTCTGCTATTTTTACAACAAAGTTTTCTTCAGGGTGAACTTCCCCTTTAAATCAAATTATTAAACAGTCTTTGTTTTACTGACTTTGCTAATCTTTCAACATGCACTTCAGTCTTGATCAGATCTGGAGCCCATTTCATAAAGACTCATTATAATAACAAATACAGAGTTTTAATAACAAATTTACTAACAGCCAATCAAATTGAATGATTTCAGTAGCAATAAACTGTCATTCCAAATTTGTAACAAAATTTGTTATTCCAAAATTATAAAAAATTTTATGAAACAGGGCCCTTGTGACAAAGCTGTTTGTTTTTATTTGTTTGTTTTTTGTTTGTTTATTTTCAAGTGTCCAGAAATGTAAGATCCTCACCATTTGCTTCAAGTCTAAAAAAAAAATGTGCAAACCTATGACATCACTAATGCTGTCCATTGTCATTAATCATTTTCTGTCATTATGATGTCACATGTAATTCATGATAATCAAAATAACAAATGCAGCAGCTTATAATAATTTGGGATTTGGGAGCTATAGCTCCATGGTTTTACAATCAGGGAATACCATCGTCTAAAAATGTCTTTTGAGCATTATAAAATGAAAAATGTACAAGAGCTTAATTTCAAATATGCGATGGCAAGCTATTGGGTACATGTACTGAGAGCAACCAAATTTGAACCCTCACAGCAATTTAATATACATGTACTAAACAGCGAACAAATCTAGATACATTGATTTCTTGATGGGTGACCTTGTCTAAAAATTTAAAGGAATACAAATTCACTTGTTTACAATACACAGAAATTTTTTGGGGAAACTACATGTAAACAACTGCTAGTATTTTATCAGACAAAGCACTGGGTATACCCTGATTGTACATGTAAACAACCTTTCTAATGACAGCACTGGGCTGACTGACTATCATGAGCTTTTAGCATGGAACCATGTACAGCTTAACCATGACAATGTGCACAAGCATTCAAGAATAATGCTTATATTGCGCTAGATTTTAAAAAGAATTTCATGCTCACAATCTGAAAAGCTTTCAATCTTTGAAACCAGGTAGCAATTTAGATGAACTGTCCGTACACATGAAGGGACGCACCATTACATGTAGATATCCAGGGGGGCTGGAAGTTTTTCCCAAAAAAAAACATTGGCTTGCTCTATGAGCAACAAAAAAAAACTTGACTCACCATCAGATTAAAAAAAAATTGATCCACTGAAAAATTATCTGAAAAGGGCGAAAAAAATTTGTCTCAATGGAAAAAAAATACCCAAACATCCAGGCTCCAGCCCCCCCCCCCCCCCCCGTATCTAATGGTACATTCCTATTAATATGCTATTTACAATTTTATACAACACTGTTTAGTACTATATGAACCATACAGTAGTTGCTAATTCTTAACGGCTTAAACAACCATACTTATTGATAATTTCATATTAAAAATTAAACTTTGTTGTTGAAGATTTTAAACACTCATTTTACTCTTTAGCAACTATTGTAAGGAAGGAAAGTAAACAGTGTTGTATCAAAATTTTAAACAGTATTTTTACTACATGTATGTATGGAAATTCTAGAACTTGAAGCCAATTAAATAAAACATATACACTGTATATGTGCATGTAGGACTTTTTAAAAAAGGAAGTGTAATTTTTCCAATCAAATGAATTCAACTTCAGAATGAAATGAGAGATCCTGATGAATCAATCATTATAGTAAAAAAAAATAACTTTGAAATATTCAAAATTAACTGTTGAAATACAGAAATAAATAACTGAAAAAAATCACATGAACTCAGTATTAGAGTTAATAACACTGAAATCAAGGAAAACAAAAATATCAAAACTTATGTAGCATTTTTTCTTAAAATCGTTTATTTTACTTAAATTCTACATTGTAACAAAAACTAAATCATAACTGTAAACCATACATGTACATGTACTGTAGGAGCGCCTTGAGCACCTACAATGTAGCAAGGTGGATATACATGTACATGTATGCACTATACAAATCCTTTATTTTTGTTATTAAAATGAAATTATAATAATTCAAGAAAACAGGTGAAAGTAAATCACAGAACTCAATACAAACTTGTGACAATGGGGGGGAGGGAGGGAGATCATCTGACTTCTGTATCACTGAGTTCAGCATACCCAATGCAGAACTCTAAGATTAGGCCTACAACTTATTCTGCAGTCACCTTTCCCCTTCAGCGGCCGTACTACTTGTCAAAAACAACCGTTTTTTTTTTCATTTTTTATTCAAACCACCTGCATGTATAAGTACATGTAGCTGGTACAAAAAACGGTTGTTATCGACTCGCCATATGGCTGCCATATGGCTGCCATAAGGGAAATGTGACTGCGCCATACAAAACCATACACTTGTATTACATGAGTATGTTCTGCAGTTTGAGATCCATCTTGATCTCAAGATCAGCATTGGATTTTAAAATACTCATGAACTCTAACTACTACATGTAGGCTAGTAGATTGCGCTTTGTGTGTATGATGTTCATTTTCAAAAGCAAGTCTGCCAGTATGCATGACTACAAAATGCTTCCAGAACTGAAGAGTCACAGCTGACCCCCTCCCCCCCCCCCCCCGAAAAAAAAGAGGGAAAGTGGTACATACGTGTATAGATACTGGTAACTAAACAGAGGGAAAGGAAAATATTGGGAGAGAGAGATGGAGAAAGTGGAGAGAGATAGAATAAGAGAGGAGAGGGGAGAGAGGGGGTGAAAGTGTGTACATGTTGAGAGCCAGACATAGAGCAAGAGAGTGAGAGAAAGAGAGCAGAAGCTGTGAAAATGAAAATATAAATACAAATGCAGTGGGGCTGGGTATACATGGACAACTCGCCTACAATAACAATATCACATTGTAAGTTCCAGTCTACTGGTTTTCACAGCTATCTATGCGAGCATGCCTGTCAATAAAGATCCAGGTCAGTTCATCACTCTGTTGAACTACCCTGGGAAAGAGCGCTTCCATCTCCATCAAATAAAATGTCAGAGAGCGCGTTCAAGCGATTCTCTAAAGCGAGAATCACAAACATAGACCTAAACCCCAACACCCACACAAAACAGGAATAACACACCAGACTATTCAATTAATTTTATCAATGTTGATGAATCTCCACCATTTTAAAACATGCCACTGTAGTAGAGGTCACATTTCAACACCATACATGTACATGTATATGGTTTCATGTTTGCATTTCAAACGACTGTTTCATGATCAATAAAAAAACTGACTTGATTTCAATAAATGTCACCATGTTTCAAAATTAATACATTGAAATCCCTGATTTTACATCGATACAAGGTTGCTTGAACACTATTGGTTTCAAATTCATACATCATATCCTATGCTATGCCATACAATACTGTAATTATCCCAACATAATCAATTAAAAAATAAAGATATGCATTAGTCTACCACATTAGAGGGTTAGAGCCTACATGTATATGTAATTACATATAATTCTGTTGACATGAACTCTTCATTTCCATTGATGATGATGATCCACAGCATTTATATTGTTCCATATTTCTGTTAAAACATTCATAGGCGCAGGCTCATCCAATCAAGCTAATCATTACACATCTGCTGAAATAAGATACTGTAACAGTGTATACAGTATAATATAAATTCTGAAAAATACATATATCACAACTCCAGATGCATATGTAACAATAGCCACTAGCCAGGGCTCCACACTAAACCCTTTTTCTACTGGTCTAACCTGTTCATGTCGGACCAGTAGATACCCAGTTTTTTCCATTTTTTTACTGGTCTGAACCTAAAATTTACTGGTTCCCCAAGGTAAAGAAAAACATAAGAGACTTGAGTTTATTTTGGCTGTCTTTTATTGGCTCCCCCCCCCAAAAAAAAAAAAAACCTACAAAACAAACAGTACACACTACATGTACATGTACTACACACAGACAAAGTCACTTGAGCCATTTCTCAATTTTGGAGAGCCATTTTTATAATCTACAAGAGAGAAAAAATATCATTTGCATCACTTTGTTACTGGTCATGTCAGACCAGTAAATCTGGCTATTTCTGACAAGATACTGGCCCGACTGGTCTGGGACTGTCGGACCGGTGCCAGTGCCGTACGCTGCAATAGCCAACATTATAGAGATACATGTACATGTACATATTATTCTAGACTCCAATTTGGTTAAATCGTCTATACATTCAAGTCTTTATTACGAAAAGATAATGCAAATAATGACTGTAATGATTCAGATTTGTATTTATGTTTGAATGGAAATGAAATAAAGATATGAACTACATGTACATGAACTTCAGCTGATGTACATAATATACCACCGTACACTCCGGTATGTGACGTGGGTTGGGAATGGGAGAGTTTGGATTGTTAATTTATTAGTAGTGATGATAAGAGCATCCCATATGATGATATCCATTGCAGACCTCACTCACATCCACCTGACTAACTGACTAATGAATGTCTACCAGCCATATATCTGATCCAGTGCAGCGATGTCAATTTAAAAAGGTCACAGGTACTGTTCACATTTACAGATGGATGAACAAATACATCATCAAAACCGTTTTAATTTTTGCACAACTTTAATATTTGAAGGTTTCATTAATTAAATTTATGATTTGCAAACAAATCAGGACAAGTACGTCATGGTCGTGTACAGTGTAGGCCTATGCATGTAACGCAACAATACATTCAAACACTCTCAACTAAGAAAACTGAGAAATTGTGTGCAGCAATATGTTTTCTATACATGTAGTTCTACTTTGTTGAACCAAGGTTCAAATTTTCATGTGAAAATATTAATTTTCATGTACATGTAGGAGATAAGAAAAGTCAGGTCTTAAACAGGCAATCTGTTATTTTTTGTTGACACTGAATATTAAAAATTTCTTAATTTCACAGTACACAAAATATTACCAGGGGCTGAAACACAAAGGTTTATAGCAATCAATAGCTAAATGAAATGGCTTATCAAAATCGTTGATCCACATGCTTTTTGCTAAGTAGCCAGACTACATTGTAGGAACCAATCAGATTTGTCCATTCAAATTAGTGATAAATCACTAACCTTTGTGTTACGGGCCCTGCATGTACCAGGATTTAAAAAAAACTAGAATTTAATTCGTCATGCGGACGAATTAGGTGGTCTGTCATGATTTTTCATTCAGAGTCGGCTAATGTATAAAATGAATAATTTAGATATGATTGATAATCTTGATTCTAGACATCCTAAGAATAAATTTTGACCATTGCTCAATGTGATTATTAATGTTTCCCATAGACTTTACACGTAAGCAATTTTGAGAATTACAATTCCAATATTGCAAGTGAAAAACGGGCATGATCCCGGCATCTGATCAAAAAGTGGAGGGCACATTACCGAAAGCCCAGAATCTAAGCTATAACATATTAAAAGCTCCGGCAAAACTGACCAGAAGAAATGGAGATATGGCTCACGAAATAGAGGAATGTCGAATCTAGTTTTGAGAAAAAGTCATGTCCCATAGAGATTACACACAAATACATGTGATATGAAAAAAACAATTATAATCTGTTTTATCTTGCTAAATTTTAACTTTCATACCTTTTAATTATCATAAAGGATCATGTAAGAGGTGGCAAAAAGAAAAAAAAATGAAAAAAAAAATCATCTTTTCTACCCCAGGAATCGAACCTCCGCCCTCGAGAAAGCAAGTCAAATGCGTTATCCATTGAGCCACGATATTCCCCATAGAGATTACACGTAAGCAATTTTGAAAATTACAATTCTAATTTTGCAAGTGAAATACGGGCATGATCCCGGCATCTGATCAAAAAATGGAGGGCACACTTCCGATAGCCCAGAATCTCAGCTACAACATGTTAAAAGCTCAAGGAAAGCTGACAAGAAAAAATGGAGATATGGCTCACGAAATAGAGGAATGTCGAATCTAGTTTTGGGAAAAAGTCATGTCCCATAGAGATTACACGCAAAATGAGGAAAAACGACATGCCTCTTTTCATCGCTGTTTTACGCAATGATGCGTTTCTCAAAACGAATATTCATCTTAACTGAGGAGAAAGAGTACATTATAAACTACAACATATTGAAATCTGGGCGAAAAATGATCTATATTCGAGAAGTTACAGCCAAATTTGCATAAATTTGATGACGTCATTTTTGAAAAAAATGAAATTTTTAGTTTGGGCGCCTATTTGATGACGTCACGATATAATTTAGGGACAATGGTGACATGAAATCAAATTTACAATTAATACTCTATCGATATATGAAAAAAAAATTGGGGTCAACGGACTTTTTAAAGAGCTACAGTGAATTTACAATAGGCATGTTTTTGCCTATATATGGCCTATAGTGAGAGCTCGCGCGCACACGTGCTGCAAAGTTTAACGGGTGTTAATTTCGTTATTAATGGTTGTAGAAAGTTGATCAAGGTATCAAATTGCTCAGAATTTTATTAGCAATGCAATGATATTAAAGAAACGGTTTTTCTGCGTTGCGTTAAGGTGTAACGCGCGGAAACGCGCGCGCATATGTGCGCGCGCGCAAATTTTTGAAATGCTTAAAATGACCTGAAACGTACCCAAAAATTTTTATAGGCCATTTGGAGAATTTTTTACCTTTGACGCACGCGTACGCGCGCGTCATGACCTCTACATGACCTTTGATGACATTGACATTTGACCCTTGACATGAAGTTAATGTCATGTAAATATTGTTAATTTTTGACAATTGATAATGAAGATATGATCAAATGAAGAATTTTACAAAATGGCGCGTAGATGACGTCATCATGACCATATGACCTTGAAAAGCTTATTTTGCCGTCTCTATGATAGATTCTATATATGACGAAAAAATCAGCAAAATTGATTCAGCCAATTTCGAGAAAAGTTGGCGACAAAAAATAGGTACTATGAATAAAGAAATAAAGAAAATTCTGACGAAATCAAGAGGTGATCTGTCGTAGACAGACCACCTAAAAAGTTGTGACACAGGCCTACTCTCTGATGACACATATTGTAGCGACTAATAGTATAAAAATTTCAGAGAAATATCACTTCAAAGATCACACAGCAAAACACTGTAGCAATTGAATTGGCCAGCTTGTAGCAATTGAATTGGCCAGCTTCCTGCAATCCACTGGTGAAGTGAGATTTGCACATTTCTTGGGTGGCAGTCTATTCACTATAAAAAAAAACAATTTGATCAAGTACCAACAAATTTTTCATCTTTCCACAATCAATTTGGTTTGTACATACCTTGTTTTTACCAAATTGATTGTGAATTGAAAGATGTGCATTTGTTGGAATTGATTCCTACCAATAACATGAATCTAA
This sequence comes from Lytechinus variegatus, assembly GCF_018143015.1. Lineage (NCBI taxonomy): Eukaryota > Metazoa > Echinodermata > Echinoidea > Temnopleuroida > Toxopneustidae > Lytechinus > Lytechinus variegatus. Next base: position 8,564,077 of record NC_054754.1, on the reverse strand, counting down.
TAAAAAAATCATGCAGTTTTTATGTGGGATATTTCCTCCAGAAATACTACATGTAGTGTAGCCCCACCAATTTCCCGGGGTTAAGGAAAAAAAGTACAGTGTGAAAAGCCTTATAGATTTTTGCTAAGGGTGCTATGTACATGTATGTAATTTACCAAAAGCAGCACCCCCTGGAAATCAGTTTGGTATGCTAAACTGACGAGATTCAGGGTACGTTTATCCGCCACTTTTTTACCATAGAATCATGATTCAAATCACGATTCTGCAGAATCACGATTGCGTTTAGTCGAAAATGAATATAATCATGATTAGAATCACAAACATGAAACACAAAAAAAGGGGCGTTTGGAAAGACGTTTCTGCAGAATCACGTACGAAAATGTTCGAATAAACGATAACGTGATTTGAATCATGATTCTATGACCTCACTGTGTCAGGCTACTTTCGGTTTGACTCTTGCCAAGCTAAAGGTGCTTTATATGCTCATTGTATGTACATGATTATGTGCTATGCATGCATTTCTTGTCATGTTCGGGTTCTGTGTTGGTCATCGCATCTTCCACTACTTTTCATTTTTGGTCATGTCTTCAACTTCACGTTCTAGTAAATGAATTACATGTAACTGGACAGACAATGATCTCTGAAATTCACTTCCGAACACCATTTTGGATAAACTAACAAGATGAATAGAAGCACATGGACCCTATATGATAGAAGTAAACAAAATGAGGTAGGGCCTATAGACTGAATTCTGGAAGCAAAAGATTTTTCAAGAGCCGAAACACGTGCGAAAAACTCCCTCTGTCAAACTGCGCACTAGTGATGCGCACTGGATTGGCCCAAATCTGAGGAGAAACAGCATTGGAATGAAGGTCGTCTAAACGCTGATTCTGTGATATTGTGATTCATGATTGTGATTCATGTTTGTGTTTTGAATCATGATTCAAATCATGATTCTGGCTTGAGGTCGCATAAACGCAGCCTCAACACAATCTCTGTCATTTGGAAGCAATAACAATTTTTTTTTTTTTGGGGGGGGGGCTTGTCAGGTTTATTCCTGACCAAACTTCCCTTCATTTTTTGTGTGATAACCAATTTTTTTCTCTTGTCAAACTTTTTCTGAACCCCAGCACACCCTACTGAAAGGTCCTTCCCAGGACCCTGACAAAACAAATACACACATGAACAGAATGCAAAAAATGATGGGAAAAAATCAAAAGCAATAATCACTATCTTCATGCATTACAAATAAGGGTATCACTATCAGTTGTACACCAAGCCAGGCAAGACATTGTCTACAGCAAATATAACAAACAATACAATACAACTACATGTAGGTAATGTGAAATTCCAATGTACATGATGAAGCAAAGATAAGATTTCACCTATTCTGAAATGTATTACAGAACTTGTGTTGGTCATGATTTTCGTATGAACACATACCCATTTGTACATGGTTGGTATGATAATAAAAAAACATGTATTTTTCAAGATAGATTTTTTATTTGAATCAGGTAGTACATTGTACGCTATGCATTAAGGCCTAGGGCTGAATGCAATCAAAATGCATTTTTAATATAATTTTTGTCTGCTAAATAATAATTTTTTAAAATCTGACCTTATTATCTTTTTAGCCTGTGAGGGCAACATAGTAAGGGGAGGGGGGCTTTATATGGGTGCTTAATCAATAGGTTCCCCCATTTTTTTCATATTTGGATCTAGATTTTCTCAGGAGAGTTAAAATCTACTTACAGTGTATACATCACAATGACCAAATTTTATCGCTTCAAGTTCTGGAGACTATTCCATGAAGTTTTGCAAAAATCATGCTTAAAATTAATGCCTGCTCCACTTGGAATATAACCTGTATTTGAGGATACTGCATTGCATTTCCCCTATTAATAAAAACACACAAATGCGATGTAAGTTCATGGAATAGACTTTTTGTGAAACACCACCATGACTCTAATGCACTAATACCTCCATCCTATCTCAAAACTGTAATTTTTTGTTTGTAACATCAATATCTGCATCCAGTGAAATCTATTAAATCCACTCTGTTTCACTGGTGAATTTGAATTTCACATCAAGGGAAAAAAATTGCAATGGGGCTCAGGCCGATTTTGACCAAGAAATTTTAAAAAGATCCCTGGAAAATAAATAATTAAAAAAACCCTGAAAACCCCTATTCACTGCAAAGCTCATCAAATAAATGTACATTTAGTTAGGCAGTAAGTTGTGAAAGCAGCCCTTGAAAATAAAGTATTAAATTTTTGCCTGTTCAAATACAGTATACTTGTAACTCCACAACAAAAAACGAAATGCCCTTTGCATCTAGCAATATGAATGGTAGGAATGGGTAATGAATGAACACAATACGAGAAACAAACAGCAACTGTAACAACACCAAAATTGATAACACCAGCCAAAAACTAACAATACAGCAAAATTTTTAAACAGGAACAAATGGGGTTTTGCCGAGCAATACAAACTTACTAGCACACACACTCTAAATCCCCATGCCTGGGATCATGATTTGGGATGTGGTCTCGACACCCTTTGCAACCCTTTAACCTGCGTAGATATAGATACAGGGAGAGAGATTGAAGCAGGGAGAATGGTTACCAGTCACCAATGAGAATGATGGAAAATATACATGACTATGGTAAATAATGGAATGAACCAACGGCTATTTCTTTAGGAAACTAGGAAAAAAGCCAAATACATCTATAAATGAAGAAAGCAATATTAAAGCATATGAGAACAGAATGACAGACAGGAGACATACATGTCAAACAGAAAATATATTATTGTATGTACATGTAGATGTAGGATATGGGTTTTAGTCAGACATTAGCACTGCTCAAAATTAAAATAAAAGGCTATAAATGAAACCATCATCATCCTTTTACTGTTTGACATAAAACAAGTAAATAAATGCAGTTTAATGATGCGTAGACTCAATAAACTGCAATGCACAAAATACAAAAAACACAAGTAAATGGCCATTCAAGGTTTAATGAACATACTGCTTCACTGTCCAATGCAGAAGTACACTGTGAATCAATGGAGTGTACCAAACAAAATATAGGCCAAGGCTTAAAGCCTTTAATACACAGTACATAACAGCAATATAACTGGGGGTAGGGAGGGGCAATAAAATAAGACTGAGTATTGGCAGTGTACATGTAAATATTTTTATATGTATGTCAGTGGGAAATAATCTGATAAGAGCTGGTTTACCTGGGGGCCAATTTCAAAGTAGACGCTACATGTATGCTCAAACAAAATCATTAAAAAAGGATTTTTATTTTAAAAATCTGGCAATCTATGCATGTACAGTGAAAGAGTACATAAAAACTGCATAACCAGGAAGAGTATACTATAGCCCCTATACTTTTCAATAAACTATACACATGATGCGTAGAAAGGGTAGTGGAATACTGTATTTCCCCAAGAAAATAATTAATTTCAGACATTATTTAGGGTGGGAAAATTAGACATTTAGGGCATTCTGAGATCAAAGCAAGATTACTGCTCAAGTTGTTTAGGGTCCTTTTTGATGAAGTCCATGAACATACATACATGTACATGTACGTACAAGCATGGTGTCCACCCTGTAACAATAGTCCCCCCCCACCCTCTCTGATTTTAAAATGTACACTGTACCGCCATTTTCTAAGGAAGTATGAAAATACACAGTATATACCATCAGGGAACACCCGCTTCTCTGGTACAATAGATTACTGCACAGTATGATGCACCTACACAATACAAAAAGAAAATCTTTATCCCTGGAAGACCATCATGAATTCTGAGCAAATTTTACAAAAATTAGTATGGGAAAATTGAAAATGCAATCCGGCGGATATTAATCACGTACATACATGTACATGTGTTTAAAGTAAAGCATTCCTCTCCAAAGTACAGGTCTGTAGACATTTTCGGCCTGGAAAATCTCAGTTAGGTTTTTTTTCCCCCAGGAATGGAATGTTACACATTATAGAACATAAATGCATGTAAGTACACTACATTCAATACAGTGTACAGCTCCAAATTCCATCAGGAGCTCAATTTACCATACATGCTTGAATAACCCTTCTAAGAAACACAGTCATTATTGCTAGTGGGTTGGTTTGTTTCAAGGATTTTTTGGGCGTGGTGTTTTTCACCACAATCTTTCAAGGACAACAATTTACACACACTTCCCTAAACAGGCTTTCACAGTCGGTTGTGTCAAGGAGCTTCAAGCTCCTTGGTTGTGTGATCATTTGCAAAATACATGTGCATGTATATGTATGTACCGTACTTCAACCACATGGTTTGCAGTTGCATTCAAGAAATGCAAGATACATGTATGCTAAATTCTCATGAAGTGTAAACCAAGCTACATACCATATTGCATCATCTTTCAAAGTTATTCATGCCATTGACATTGGTTTTAACTTGAAGGACTTGTGAAGGTCAATAGCTCAAAGAATCAGCACTCTGGATACACGTACAGGGAAAATATTTTATTTATTTTCAAATGGAGGGTGCATACTTGAACATGTAGCCAGCCACCCAATTTGATCAAGGCCGGGGAAGCAGTGGCCTTGTGGTGACAATCATAGAATAAACACAAATCAATAGAACAGAAAGAGTGAGGCATTACATGTACATTCAGAAGACAGATGTAATACTGTGTACAATATTTCCATTATACAGTATACTTGTGGGTGTGTATTGAAATCTACCGGTAATTGCCATAGGTGCAAATAAAGAAAGAAGACCAATTTATGCTGGCCTACAATGAACATGTATATTAATACAACTGTAGGCCCTAATTTAGAGATTAAACTTCAAGCAGTACCAGTACAAGAGAAATTGGAGAATACACAATTTCATTGATACAATGTCTTTGACAAGAAGTTATACTGAGATTCAAGGTATCAAAACTTTCTTTTCTCAAAGAAAAACCATTCAGTGCAACTACATGTACACAGAGGAAACAACCAGGCAAAGTATTACACAATGTTGGTGCTTTGACGATGCACTATTGGCCTGCATAATATTCCCGATACCCAATAATCTGACAACCAAATACATGTAGGCTACTGCCGTACAGTACAAAACTTGCTGTTCAATATATGGTACCTCATGGCGTGATCTCCATGAATGCAGAAAGTAGAGATTGTAATGCACAAGCAATTACATTTGAACTATTCGTGATCAAAATGATTTGAAGAAGTGAGGCCTTTAACTATAAACTTTGCTCAATCACTTTTAGGGGATAATGGGGGGGGGTACAGATGATTTTCAAAAAATCATATTAGATGTCTTTATTTCATAGAATGCCAGAAATATTCTACTTGTTTGGGCAAATATTGCAATCTTCTACAGTACATGTACAATTTGTGCAATATTGGCCTTAACGTGAGGAATACCTCTAGTACATATCCAAAATACTTCACTTGCTACATGTAGGGCTAATATTAAACTCGTCTAAGATTTGTTCAATAATGGTCCTCCATGCAAATCTTGGAATATCTGTAGTATCAAATTCTGTGACATCTAAATATCACTGTACTGCAGTGTATCACTATCTAGAAATTAGAATGTACAGGAATGCATATACAGCAAAGGTGACAGATAGACATGTATACACAGGTGAAAAGCTTTTAACGAGAAAAAATAAATGATTACACTTTTTTGGGTTGTGTCACCCCTCCCCCCCCCCCCCTCCCCCTAAAAAAAAATTAAGCAGAGCTTGACAGTTTCTTTTTTTTTAATTCATATCTAGAGGAGAATTTTGCAAATACATCCCCCAACCTCATTAAAGACAAGAAACATTACAGTAACAAAAAAAGACAGAAAATACAAATTGGAGCACAAGTGACATAAATGTAGCACACAAGATATTTACCTTTTAAGAAGTTTATCTGCCTCCTCTTTGCTTACAGATACACCAAGTTTCTTGAGTGAAAGAAGAATCTCATCTACATCTATTGCTCCATCCTGGTTATGGTCTACACTCTTAAACACAAGATGAAGCTGCTTTTCGTGCTCTGTCACATAGCGAACAAATTCTGAAAAGTCCAAAAGTCCATCTTGATTTTGATCGCTCTTTGACATGAATTTCTGTGAAGATACAATAAAAATTTGGGAAAAAATCAATTTCATTTCTATCAAGTATCTGTTTCCACAACATAAATTGCAATTAATCTCCCCCCCCCCTCAAATCTACATGTAACAGGTGGGCATTTTGGCAATCACTACGTAGATGCTTCTACACAGTGATGCAGAGTATCTGTTGTCTATTAAAAGCCGATCAATGACAAAGCAAGCTTTGTCGAATATTGGTGACTCAAAACAGCAGGGTCGCTCTTGACTCTTTACAACAATATGCATACTGCAGTTTTTTGTCCGGTCTGAATCTTTTGACAATCTGCTGTCCAGGTCCACCAAATTTCGACCAAACCTCTCAGCTGTCCATTGTGAATTGACTTGCATTTCAAAGTAAGTGGAGCGTTGTAGAAAGTGTCTGCATAGTGATAGCAAAAATTGTATGCTATTAACAGTTTATGTAAATTTTCAGACTGGGTAGAAAACTACAGACGCGTGCGTCGTGTATCGTTGGCAAAGAACAATAAGAAACAAGATGGCGGTGTAAACATCGGGCAAGTCTCTTCCGTCTTTTCACAATATTTTTCTCATTTTTTTTATGAATTCTTGTTAAAAAATAACGAGAGCATAGAAATGTCGGAAATGAAGTTTTATCTCATGTACATGATTTAGGGCTAGATCTTTTAGAAGGAAAGTAGAAATCTCGGGGGTGAAAGTTTCAGGTTTTGGCTTCCTTCATGTGGGTCAATGAGAAAGAAAACCTGGCTTCATTAAAGCCTACGTTAATTTTACTCTCAAGAAGCCGCCTGGCTAGATGTGATGGCACAAGCCGTTTTGATTTCTGATCATTCATTCACAATTCTTGAAGAACAACTTTCAGTTTCAGGCATAACTAGACATAACAAGTTAGATACTTTAGGCCTGCTATTGTGCTAACTTTAACGTTAGAATTAGATGAGTACCGTAATGGAGCGATTACCGTAGGCCCTACCGTAATTTCTTCTTTTTTACATTGAAATTTGAATAACATGATCATGAACATGATGAACATCAACTTAACATTAACAAGTGAGTCAAGAGAAACATATAGACCATATATATCTATTCCTCACACACAAAAAAAAAATCAATGAGAATTAAAAATTCCAAGCTAACGTTAGATCTCTAACTATTAGTGAATGAATATTATGAGCTCGATTTCAAGCTAGCCAGCGCCAGCAAGGACGTACTTCAGCATGATTGGGAACCATATGCACTCCCATACGCACAAGACCCTCCTGCAGATCATCAACGTTGATTCGTCCATCGCCGTCCACATCCAGTTTTCCAAACAACTCCGAGTATCGTAATTCCTCCTCTGGTGACAACTCGTGATGTCCGGGTGGAGTGCCATCTTTAGCATTTACGTCGATGACACTCATTGTAAAAATCTTACAAATTCCAATTTCAGTTCATCTCAAAGTGATTTTAAAATTTGGTGTAAAATCCACGTTATGCCGGTTTCGCAGCGTTTACATTTCGCGTGCGTCGCTTTTTTTTTATTATTCGCAGCGCGCGCGCGTGTACGGATAATATCGAGAGCAAATTGACTTCCGTATTAACTCTCTTAGTTCAATTCTAAAGTAATCAATCAAGATATAGGCTACATGTGCACAGAGGTATCACTGGACTTTCCCTATACTAGCGAGAGATGTGATTTTTTTGCTGAACTCTGTATGGAAGCTTAAAAGTGCCACCGAGATGTTGAGATAATTATCTCGGGAAGTCGACATCTTGATAGCAAAAGATAAGATGACGAGATCCTGGATCTCATCATGTCGACATCTTTTAGAAGAGATGTTGAGATGACAAGATCATCTCATCATCTTTTCTACAAGATGTCAACATGATGAGATCCGGGATCTTGTCATCTCAACATCTCTTCTAAAAGATGTTGACATGATGAGATCCGGGATCTTGTCATCTCATCATCTGTTCTAAAAAATGTTGACATGATGAGATCCAGGATCTTGTCATCTCATCATCTCTTCTAAAAGATGTCGACATGATGAGATCCAGGATCTCGTCATCTCAACATCTCTTCTAAAAGATGTTGACATGATGAGATCCAGGATCTCGTCATCTCAACATCTCTTCTAAAAGATGTTGACATGATGAGATCCAGGATCTCGTCATCTCATCATCTCTTCTAAAAGATGTCAACATGATGAGATCCAGGATCTCGTCATCTTATATTTTGCTATCAAGATCGACTTCCCGAGATAATTATCTCAACATCTCGGTGGCACTTTTAAGCTTCCATAACTCTGTGCTTGAATATGGACATTATTTTGAGGCCCTTGGGGGGGCCACTTACGTTGACGAGTGGATACCATGCGCGACCAAAAAACACGTAAAAAGGATGTCTTTTTCACGATAGGGCACGTTACGTACGTAACGTGATAAGGGTGTCAAAAACACAAAAATAATGAAAAAAGGGTATCTATTTCACTAGGAAAATTACGTGTTTAGGGTCGAAATTGCGGGGATGATAAAACAAAATTAAAATGTTTTATAAAGGATGTCCTTTTTGCCCCAACACTTCGTGTTTAGAGTTCGATTTGCGCGAGGTGTAGAAGGTGGGGTCGTACTAAACCAAATAAGGTAAAGCCGACGACCGAAGGACCGGTATAACAATAAAACATTCCTGTACTTGTTTAGGGGTTCATTTCAGGGAATATTTGCCAAGAGTATCGTCCCGGGGGGGCACTCAGTATATAATGCATAGTGGGTATGTGCCCCAGAAGGAAAAACCAGTTCCACTGGACCAGTCAGACCAGTATAATTTTAACTGGTAACTCTGGAAATTGGAACATCAGTTTACTGGTCTAACTGTCATACTGGTCCAGTTAAAATTTTACTGGTCCAGTTAAAAATTAAACTGGTCTTTAATTAAACTGGTCTGGTGGTTGTTACTGGTCTCACTGGTCTTCATACTGATCTAATTGGTCCTCAAACTGGTCGAACTGGTCCTCGTACTGGTCTCACCTGGATCAGTTTATGTTGTTGTTGTTGTTATTTTGAAAAGGCAAACTAGTCAGTTTTGACTATTGTTGCCTTATAAATATGCTTTTCTTTTTTTCAAAAATATGATAATTTCTTTGTTCAAATTATGTCAGTTTGAAAAGTAAAAGAAAGAAAGGAAAGAAAAGTTCCCAGGAAATTGTGCAAGACCACCTCTCCTGCCCTGTATTAGTACGTTATCCTGACAAGCCCGCTCGAGGTGCATTTCGAGGGCGTCTCAGGAGTACAAAAAATTGTATTCCCTATGTCTCTCAAACGTGAGCAGGGGGCGCTCTATCCAATACCTCGTGGAACTTGATTTAAATTCCGCAGGTGCAAATTTATGTCAAATCGATCGGAACCATATCAACATTATTATTTTTTTTTTAAACGAAAACATTTATAGTAGAGTAAATACTGACATTTAAGGGCCATGTGATAAAGTGAAAGTGACAATAAAGGTGCACACATAGATTAATTCGGTGAAAACATCATAAAGAATTACCCCCGAAAAATATGAATAATTATAAAAACTTTGCTCAGCAAGGTATTCTGGTCACGAAAGTAATAATTTGCTAAAGTTTAGAACTCTTTACTCTTGACTACACCCTGTTAAGATGGTTGCCATCCGGGCAGCCAATTTGAAATCTATGAGTCCTTTTGAAATATCTGATTAGAGCACTTTGTGTCTTAAGTGTGAGATTCTCCACTTTACGTTCCGCATCAGGGATATTGTTAACATTTAATTCAGCAAGTAATAGGGCTCGTTGAATAATAAATTTAGGGCAAACATATAAGAAATGGTATATCATTTCTCTTTCATTACAAAATTCACACAATCCAGTCGTGTGTCTTCCCTTCTTAAAAAGGAAGTCATTTAAACCCAAACCTCCCAAACGTAATCTGTGGATCATTTTTTCACCTCTTTTATCTGTGCAGAGATAATCAAAGGGAGTTTTTTCGGAGACAGCTTTCTGGTATTTTTTTAATTCTGAAGTTGACTCGTCCCATCTCTTCTGCCATTCCTTTCTTGCAAGAACTCTTACAATCTTTTTTGTTTCTTGGATATTCAAACCATTATTAATCTCTATTTCTTGTTTTAGGGCTGCCTTTGCATAGAAGTCAGCCGTTTCGTTTCCACAAATGGAATCCACCGGGAATCCACTCAATGCAAATTAATATACCTTTATATTTTAGACAAGTAGCGGTAATAATGATTTCTCTAACGAAATTATCCTCATTGTTTTCCTTCACCGCTTCAATAGCACTTAAAGAATCGGTAAAAATTACCACTTTATTATAAACGTTCAAATTTTCCAACCACTGCAGTGCCAAGACTATGGCGACCAATTCCGATCTATACGATGAAGTAAAATTTTGCATTCTTTTACTTTCGATTACCCGCATAGCAGGCACGTAAAAACAAGCAGAGGCATTGCCGTGCGCCGGGTCTCTAGAACCATCAGTGTAAATATGGAGATTCTCTTTCCAAGTTGTATTAATATACTCCACAGTTGTGTTGTATTGATAAAAAATGTTGTCACTTTTGGACACAAGCTCATGCAGCTTCAATGACACTTCTGGTGGAGAGAGATGCCAAGGAGGCATGGGAGTATAAGACTGATTCAGTTGTGTAGAGTATCTCATCTTCCAAAACTCTTAATCCAAAAGGTTTTCGTGCTTTCTTATTTTTTTCGTATTCAAATTGCCAACAGTTCTTCAATGATGATTGGAGTGGATGTTTGGCGTTTTGTCTTATTTTTGCTTTGTATACCTTGCTAAGCATATATCTTCTCAGATCAAGTGGTAATTCACCAGTATCTACCTGTAAGGATTCCAGGGAGGTGCCCGGCAACGCCCCTGTGCACAGTTTGGTTTGTTATATACCATGGCCAGTGAAATGTGATGGAAAAGATGGTTAGTAAATTAATCTTTCTGCTGTTATTTTGAATGTGATGTATAAAATTACACATTTTCATTGTGAATTAGTTCACACAATTATTTTGAAGGTTTTCAAACAACAATGAGTGCTATTGCAAAGATATTTCATTATAAATCCTTATTTTTCTTAAAAAAACAGGAAATATGCAAATGAGGTAAACCACGTGATCAGCATCATCAGAATTACTGGTCTTGACCAGTTTAATTTCAAACATTGAATTACTTTAGACCAGTTGACTATATATCAGAGGAATACATCTTGCTTTGATCTTAATCATGATTAGAGGAAATAATTATTTTAATGATAATATCAATAATTGATAATTATGATAATATTAATAATAATAATTACAATATCAATAACAATAACAGTAATAAGAATGATTACAAGAATGATCATAATAACAATAATTGTGATAAAAAATATGAGCAATGATGATAACAAAGATAAATGATAACGATAATAACTTTCTCTGAATTGCAAGATTAATTTTTCATAATTTGTTAAATGATCTGACTTGAAAGCCATTATTTATTGGACCAGTAACCAGAATGCAATGTTTGAACTGGTCTCCAGTTCATTTTTACTGGTCTAGTTAAAAATCAACTGGTCCTGTAAACATATACTGGAAACCAGAAAAATCTACTGGAAATCATTTATTGGACCAGTAACACCAGTTTAATGAAAAACAATTTAACTGGTATTACTAATTGCTTTAACTGGAATGAAATTGTTGGAACTGGTCTCCAGTTAATTTTTACTGGTCCAGTTAAAAATCAACTGGCCCAGTAAAAATATACTGGAAACCAGTAAAAAAAATTACTGGTCTAACTGTTTTTTCCTTCTGGGGCCGCGGAGGGGACCCCCATTTTTACACTCAAATTTCAGTTCCAAGGCATAGCATTTTTGCCTTGTTGAGAAAAAGAACAAAGAAAGCCGCTCCAAGGCATAGCATTTTCTTCTTATCGAGAAAAAAGAAGAGAGAAATCCGCTCCAAAGCATCGCATATTTTCGTTACGCCGCTCCGTTCGCATTGAATGAGCTGCAATTTTGGTGAAAAGCGGCCGCAGAGCTCCACCGGCGGAGGCCGCGCTATCTGCATCATGCACGCATGACCGTTCCATAGGGATGCATACGCACTCACACGCAGGCGATCCGTTCCAAGGACCCCCGTTTTCACAAACATTTGTCGTTCCGAAGCCCGTTCCGAGGACCCTCCTTTTTACAATAAGCCCGCTCCAAGGCCCCCGTTTTTTGTCTCGCCCGCGGCACACCCCCACCACTTTTTTGGTCGAGTGCCCCCCCCCCCGGAGTATCGTTTTGTTTTCAATACTTGTTAAGGGTAGGGTTTCACACGCCAATACTTGTTCAGGGGTGCATTTTCATAATATGGAAATTACGTGTTTAGGGTGCTTTTCCAGACCCCATGGTCGCGCATGGTATCCACTCGTGAATGGAAGTGGCCCCCCCCCCCGGGTTTTGAGGTCGATAAAATGTCTTATATGGGGAAATACTAAATTAAGAGCTACTTCATGAGTTCATGCAAGAAATTGTTTCAGTTTAAGGTTGAAATTCCCTAAAAATATTTATATCTAAATAAATAAGAGTAAAATTCACAAAGCAAAATACTGAAAATTTGATCAAAATCGGATGATAAATAACGAAGTTATTGAATTTTAAAATTTATCAATATTTTCTGAAGTCAGTTATATGCATATCGTCATAAATATTCTTTAGTTGGGCTGATTCCCTGATTATGTCACATCTTCACTTTCCATTTTCTTATGTTATTACATGAAATCATAAATAATTCATTTAAAAATGATTCATTTTTTCATGCATTGTGTAAATGATGTGTCTCCATTCTGATGAAATAAATGGCGGCAGTAAATAACTAATGCACTTAATCAGTTGTCAATCCAATTGTTACTAGTTCTTGGTAGATTTTTTTTAAAAAAACCTAATTTCATATAATAAAATGCAAAAGAACAAGTGGGGATATGACATCATCACCCACACTAATAAATATTCATAAAGACATGTCTAGATCTGTTTCACCGGAATAATGCAAATCTTAAAAAATCTTTTTGTGAATCTTACTCTATTTAGAGAGATATCTCCAGCCTGGACCATCCCTTAAACATACAAAGGATTTTTCAATCCGTATCAGTGACAAATTCCCAGAGTGGTCAACTCATCCTAGCCCAGCTTAGGTTTTAAAAAATCCTCATGGGCAAGGGGCCGCGGAAGCGGGGGGGGGGCTTCAACCACTCCCTTTTTCAAAACCGTATAAAAATGACCATATACAGTGGCGGACCATAACCCGGAGGAGACAAAGCATTAGGGGGCACACAGCATTCACAGTAAGCTCCAATCATTTGTCTCCTTCGAGTCACGGTCCATCACTGTCTGACCATGATTGTGATTGTTTGCATGGTCATGGGGGAAGGGAATTTGGGGCCATATGGCCACAAGCGAAAAAAATCCACAAGAAAAAGGGAGAAATTTAAAGAAAAGGAAAGATAAACGTTTACGTGAAATAAAATTAGTTTTTAAACATGTCAAAATCAATCACAAAATTAGTTCTTCGTGAAAAACTGTCTAAATTTTTGTCCCATGATTTTTATTTTTGGGCTCATAATGTCCACTGGAAATAGAAAGGGGTAATTAGCTCTTTTCAGAGATATTTTTGGTTTACAAAATCATCTTCCCAACTATCAATCAGGATTATTTTGCGAGCTCTCCCAAAAATCTATTAAGGGGCATCATGTCGCTGTCTTTCCTTAATTCCTATAAAGCCCGTTATTACAGGTTCGGTGTGCAATTGATCTGTAAGTATATTCGCTTATTTTCCATAAACTAAAGTTCTGTTATATTATAACATTATTATCTAAACTTCCTGTCTTATAAACACATGACCGTTATCCCGGGAGGGGCACTTCCATTCACGAGTGGATACCATGCGCGACCATTGGGTCTCGAAAAGCACCCTAAACACGTAATTTCCATATTCTGAAAATGCACCCCTGAACAAGTATTGGAAACAAAACGATACTCTTGGCAATTATTCCCTGAAATGAACCCCTAAACAAGTACAGGAATGTATTATTGTTCCGGGTCCTTCGGTCGTCGGCTTTACAGTAGTTTGGTTTAGTACGATCCCACCTTCTACACCTCGCGCAAATCGGACTCTAAACACGAAGTGTTGGGGCAAAAAGGACATCCTTTATGAAACATTTCAATTTTGTTTCATCATCCCCGGAAATTCGACCCTAAACACGTAATTTTCCTAGCGAAATAGATACCCTTTTTTCATTATTTTTGTGTTTTTGATACCCTTATCACGTTACGTACGTAACGTGCCTTATCGTGAAAAAGACATCCTTTTTACGTGTTTTTTTTTGGTCGCGCATGGTATCCACTCGTCAATGTAAGTGCCCCCCCCCCCCCGGACCGTTATATATATTTTTTCAAACCCAAATGGAGAATTCACGCTGGGGATTCATTTTGATTTTGACTGAGTTGCTCCCTCTATCGTAAAGGTTTGCTTATAGAATTGCCCATATAAATTACCTATATGAAAAGTTATATAAGAAAGCTTTAAAAAATACATTTTATGCTTATTAAGTGATTTTTACCAGAAATAAATAGATATGCACAACTATTTTTTCTTCTTATTTTCATTGTGGGTATAATTATAGTAAAAGACCTGTCATTATTGTCTCTCAATGAATATGATAATAATACTGACACATTAATGATGATCCGGGGGGGGGGCGTCAAATAGATTGCTGTGCACATGTGTGACAAAAAAGTGTTTAATGGGTATTTTTTCAGTTTTGGACGAGGGCCACGCGTGTACTCATTAAGGGGATCAAAAACATTGATTTAAATGGTGGTTTTGAAAGACTGGTCAATGGTCAATCGCAGGGTCAAACATGTATTTAGGGTATGTTTTTTCCAAAAATCTTTTACCCGGGACTTTTTCCTCCTCGTTTCTGAAAACGTGTTCGGGTTATTCCCGATTGTAATCAATGACCCTGGGAAACGGGGAAAATTGTTTGGGGCCAAAATGTGTAAATGTAAAAAGGTGTAAAAACTTGTTTTGGTGTTATTTAGCACACAGAGAAAAACTTGTTTAGGGGGTGTTTGGAAATAATTCGGTCATGCATGTGTACATATATTTGACTGTAAATGATAAAGTGCTTATATTAAAAAAAATAGTCTCTATTAAGCATTTAAAAGGTGTCAATGAATTTAACATGATATAAAGACATGTAATCATAATCATAAGTAGGCCTATATAATATTCATTAAAACTTTATTTTATGGTGAAGAGATGACCATGGCCCTGTGAAGCGGGGGACGCTGTTAGCACCCCAAAACTTGGGGGTGCTGTTTGTACTATTCTCCATATAGGCAGCACCCCCAGGTATTCTGGAAGATGTGTAAAAGGGCCGGGGAAAATGTAACCAAAATTACGTTCAGTTTGTAGTAAAATACTCCCCCTTTTTTTTGGGGGGGGGGCTTTCGAATTTCTTACGAGCAATTCTATCTCCATTTTGTAGTGATGAAAACCATTTTTTTTTTGGTTTGTTTTTCAAATTTTCATCAGCACCCCCTGTAAAAAAATGTTACCGTGGCCCTGAAGATGACATACTTTGAGTGACTATTCTGGACTATCATTATCACCTCGAGGTCATCCTGCCCCTCTAAAAAAAAATATCTGGCATAGACCAGACCCCCTCATCCTAACAAAAAACCCAGTATTTCACTCAAATAATGTTCACATATGTACAATGAAATAGAACAAGCCAGAATGGATAGAAAATTAATTCTTTGACATATCTAATGCAGATTTGTCTCCTGAACAAGATGGAAAACAAGTAATATCACCTTTTTTAATATACAGTGCGTCCCAGAAAAAAACAAAACCGAGATTTATCGATCATTTATCATTATTTAATCATAAATAAAATAGACAAATGACCTACCAATTTAAAGCTTAGAATCTCCTCTTTCATCTGATATTACTTAGATTATTTATCATTCACGCATGAGTGAGCAAATGCAATTTGAAGAAAGGATATCAAAAACTCATTTGGCGGGGGGTATCTGGGTTTCAAAAAGAAAACCACATTTTTGAAAAGTTCAATATCTCCTCTTTAATTTGATACCTAAATTACAGAAAATGATCACGAAATAACAAAGTTCTGGTCATTTGAAATAAGGCTTGAATTTCAATAATTTCATAAAATGAAGAGTTTCTCCAGGATGGCTTTCAAACTCTCTCGACACTCTGTTTTGTTGACGATCAGCCATGCATTAAATCTTTTGTTCACCATGCGAAAGCTTCTGTGGAAAACCGGTGAAAACACGTTTATCTCATGAAATTATGTAAATACAAGCCTTATTTCAAATGAACAGGACTTTTTTATTTCTTGACCATTTTTTGTAATTTTGGTACCAAATTAAAGAGCAGATATTGAACTTTTCAGAAATGTGGTTTTCTTTTTGAAACCCAGATAACCCCCGCCAAATGAGTTTTTGGTATCCTTTCTTCAAATTGTTTTTGCTCACTGATGCGTGAATATGAAATAAGCTAAGTAATATCAGATGAAAGGGGAGATTCTAAGATTTAAATTGGTAGGTCATTTGTCTATTCTATTTATGATTAAGTTATGATAAATGATCGCTAAATCTCGGTTTCGTTTATTCTGGGACGCACTGTATATATTCTGTTGGAGACAGGGACAGGTTTTACTTTAAAAATTTTCGAGTAATAAGAAAAAAAAAAGAATGGAAAAGAAGGAAAAATAATGAGTGTAAAAAACAAGACATATGAAGAGCTTGATTCCAAAAGGGGCTAAATCTACTTTGCGCCAAAATTGATTTTTTGATAGAAATATATGTATCTTAGACGTGAGAATCATATCGCATTTGAAAAAAAATGGAAAGGTTGGTAAAAATTGATCACAAATTTGAGTTTTGTTCCAAAAGGAGCTAAATCCAAAACAGTTTTGTTCCAAAATGAGCTAAATCCACTATACGGTTATCTAAAATTGGTTATCTTTCCTATTTTACATTAAGTTATGCATTCATTTTTTTTAGATACATGTTATGGATACACATTCGCACCATCAGTGCAATTTTTGGTGAAAATAACATAGTTTTTCAATTTTATAAATACTTTTTTGAATTAGCTCCTTTTGGAATAAGATATCGAAAAATTACCGTCCTTAGAAAAAGATGACAAAATATCCTTTTTTTTGGTAATTTTCAGTGGATAAACATCAGAAAAGATGTGGAATCTACTCTGCTAGCCATACTTACGTTTTTCATGTTCAGTTTCCAATATCAAACATGTTTAAATTGGCTAAAATTTACATTTTACTAAGTTTTGTTCCAAAAGGAGCTAAATCCATGAAAAATGAAATTTCAAAAGTTGTTTAGAAATTGATAATGCTCGATTTTTGAAATCGTTATTTAATTAATCTAAGATGCTAGCACTATCATATATATCAAAGTAGAACAGCAGTGGCTAAGGGAAAGTGGTGAATTAAAAAACCTTGATTTACAGAAAAATACCAAAAGTGGATCTAGCTCCTTTTGGAACAAAACTCTTCATATGACCCACGTTATTCCATTATTGTTTTTAAATTAAAAAATCCTCTGTTCACATGGACATCCCTATCAAAATCTCCCCCCCCCCCTCTCTCTCTCTCTCTTTATACCCCTCATCTGCACCCCCTTCTTTCTTTCTTTAATACTAAATTAAAACAATGCGACTTTACTAATTTCTTTTCAAATTCAATCAGGACAACACTGCACAGAAAACAATGACTGCATTCATTTGACTTGCCACTTCAAACACATTTAATTACAAATCTTTGAAATTGATCATGCATGATCAATTGAAAATGTCACTTCTTATCTTTTAAGTTCAATGACATCAAAATACTTTTCTCTTAGAATTACTATGCGCTATACACATTTGATGACGTTTTCTATTACCATATCAATACCAGATACCAACAAACAATGTTTCCACTTTGTATTCATGATTAAATGTAAATCTGAAAATTAAAGTGCGTCAAGTAATCTCCACCAAAACATCTTTACAATGGAAAAACTGCTTCAAACATCACACTGCAAGTTTAACGTCATAAAACACAATACCTTTGCTATTAATGGTTTCTTAGTCCAGTTCAAAATCAATGAGTTTTTACTCTGTAATGGTGTCATCCACATCAACATGAATAAATAAATCAATAATAAATAGAATAAAGTCCCCAGTTTTCTGTACATAACAGAATAAAAATCAGAGAATACAGAAAGAATACAGAATTCATGGAATTTTCAAAGAAAACACATATTTTCCAAGCCCAAAATTTTGAGAATCACAAAACCCAGAAAAACAAAAGAGAATTAAATGAATCAAAAGTGTGCATAAGTGACAGATTTGCCAATCAAACATTGCCAATCATACAGATTGGTTTATTTTTGCAAAGCTTAATCTGCACAGAAAACTTAGCATTTCTCAGATTTCATCAAATTACAAATTGCTCTACCCTATGAAGAGCATGGAAAGTAATGTTTACAACACCAGAGCACACAGAATTTGCTTTCTTGAAAAACAGAAAACTGGGGTCCCTATTAATGAGAACAATGTTTAGTGTCAGAGTTCATGACATTATATTGCATTCTAATGAGAATATTTCACAGGGTGGTCTCATTCTCGTAAAGCAGTTTGTAAGGTTACATACAATCTTATAAACAAATGGAGAGTGGTAGAAGAAATTAGTGTCTCAGTCTCATATTGCAATGGAAAGAGGGTGAGTAGTGGAAGCTGCATGTGGGCGATTCCATACGTGTCGTACGGGACATTTTGTCAACAATTTCTAGTCTCTTAGCCGATTGCTTGAGCGATAAAAATTATTTTTGGTCAATCATAAAGTTATAGTGGGTAGTCATGTGAAAAATTGATTTTCAACAAAAAATATTTGATTATGGCTAAATTAAGGGCAAAAATGTGTGTCGTACAGGACTCAGAAATGTCCCGTACGATGCGCAACATTTTCACCTATAATTCCCCCATGGACAGCATATTTTTGTTGGTTGCCAATTTTTCATATGTCTATCCAGTAGTACTCTATTATTACCACAAAAAAAATTGAAGTTCTTTGTTTTTTTGGACAATAGGTTGAAAAATATTGCGAATATAGCTGATTTTTCTAGCATGGAATCGCCCATGTATGGGATAGGTTCAGAAATACATTAAATACATAACAAGCAATAAATACATTTTCACAGGATTGATTTAGATACTGGATGCAAGGTGGAATGTAAATTAACCATTTCTGTCAGAAATGTTGAAATGATAATGGATTAATCACACTTTATTACGACTATGGATACAACGCACATCATGGTGATTCCAAGTCTATAGAAAAAGAACAATATACTGGAGCTAATACACTGTTGGAAAATTTATCCTGAAATTAAAAGAAGTTCCTGCAGCAGTCTCGAGAACACCTGTAATCTTACCAAATTGCGTAATCTTATAGGAAATTGGTATTTGGTGTATGGAACCTTACAAATTTCCTTTAATCAAACACCCTTTTCCCCTTTTTAAATTGCAGAAAAATTCCTGTTTTATGAATTTACAGAATGACTCTGTTATTGCTTTCTACAAAATCTTTTTTCTGTAAAATCAGGGTCTTTTTAACAGAGTAAAAGATGAAAGTGGATTTATCCTGAGACAACCAAAAATATTATCATCTTGGAAAAGAAATATTTTGATCAATTGTGAGTACACTATCAATACAGAATATATTTTTCAAAACATCTTTAATGGTAAATGATTATAATACCTGTGTCACATTGATGTCTTATGAATACTGAGCATAATTGTGCTTTGGTCTGTGGCAAGAAACACATATTATTTCTAAAATGTATACAATTGTGCAATACAAGAACAAACAAAAAAACAAGTGGAATGCCTCTGGCCGTCTCACCTGCATCACGCGGTTCAATATAGCAGCAGTGCTCACTTTGAATACTACTCTAACTCGCACAAGATGTTCAGTGATACATGGTTACTCTTATTTCCCTTTTTTATGAACTAGACCAATAAACTTACAGAGATATGATGGTTATTCAACAAAAAAACCCAACATGGCCAAAGTTCATTGACCTTACATGACCTTTGACCTTGATCATGTGACCTGAAACTCGAACAGGATGTTCAGTGATACTTGATTACTCTTATGTACAAGTTTCATGAATCAGATCCATAAACTTTCAAAGTTATGATGGTAATTCAACAGATACACCCAATTCGGCCAAAGTTCATTGACCTTTGACCTTGATCATGTGACCTGAAACGCGCACAGGATGTTCAGTGATACTTGATTACTCTAATGTCCAAGTTTAATGAACTAGACCAATAAACTTTCAAAGTTATGATGGTAATTCAACAGATACCCCCGATTCGGCCAAAGTTCATTGACCCCAAATGACCTTTGACCTTAATCATGAGACCTGAAACTTGCACAAAATTTTTAGTGATGCTTGATTACTATTATGTCCAAGTTTCATGAATCAGATCCATAAACTTTCAAAGTTATGATGGGAATTCAACAGATATCCCCAATTCGGCCAAAGTTCATTGACCCTAAATGACCTTTGACCTTGGTCATGTGACGTGAAACTCATGCAGGATGTTCAGTGATACTTGATTAACCTTATGTCCAAGTTTCATGAACTAGGTCCATATATTTTCTAAGTTATGATGACATTTCAAAAACTTAACCTCAGGTTAAGATTTCGATGTTGATTCCTCCAACATGGTCTAAGTTCATTGACCCTAAATGACCTTTGACCTTGGTCATGTGACATGAAACTCTGATAGGATATTCAGTAATACTTGATTAACCTTATGGCCAAGTTTTATTAACTAGGTCCATATACTTTCTAAGTTATGACATCATTTCAAAAACTTAACCTCAGGTTAAGATTTGATGTTGACGCCGCCGCCGCCGCCGCCGTCGGAAAAGCGGCGCCTATAGTCTCACTTTGCTTCGCAGGTGAGACAAAAATGGGAAATGGAATTTAAGAGTTTTAAGACCTTCAAAAATAATATTTCAGTTTACATACAATTATGTATTTCTATGAAGTTATGGAGGAGAATAAAAAAAATATATATTCACTCAAGAAAAAAAATGGTTTGTGGGGTTTTATTTCCTAGTTTTTCTATACTTCAGGAGTCTTAAGTAAACATTACAAAACGAATATAAAAGCAATACTGCAATGGAATTATCAGATTGTTATCAAAGAGTATTAAAATTCAATAAATTTCAGGCAAAGTTCCCGGAAGTTATAGTAACAGATAACTGTACTCCATTACATAATATTGCATCACTCTAAAAGATTGCCAAGATAATGAGTAAAAACAAAAGAGAAAAATGTTTCTTAAAAATCTTATTCTTTCATATAAGCAAATAAATGAAAGGTATTGACAGAAAACAAAACAATAGTAAAGTACTGAAAGGGAACACTTAATGATGATCTCCCACCCCCACCAAGAAAATAAGTGAAAAAAATTATATTTTATACACCTGTCTTTTCTGCATTTAAACATCCATCCCTTAACCATTTAAACCTCGTTTTGCATCTAGATTGTCTAAAAGCCATTACATATCAGGGCCTAGTCTCACAAAGAGTTGCGATTGATCCAATCGACCACAACTATGGAAAGCCAGCAATTTCAACATCTAAAATGCATGTTTGTTCCAAACATTTTCTAGATATGGTGTACAATCAAACATTCATGTTTTTTTTTAATATTCAGTTTGCTTCTCTTTGTTTACAAGGACATTTCCTGAACAAATATTTACGCCACTGATGGATTTCCATATAGTAGCGGTTTATCGGATCAATCATAACTCTTTGTTAGATGGGGTCCTGCACAGTGTGTTTTAGTTAATTAATATTTCTGTCCATTACTTTGCTGATTCCCCGGAGAAGGTTACTCCGCGGAGTCGTCTGTACTCCTTCAGCCTGCAGGGGAAACAATCATAAAATATTAATTGAAAAGACTAATTCAATGCATGTTAAACATAATTTTGTGCAATTCTACATGAGGATTTTCCTCCATTTGAATAAGCCTGTTCACGGTTGTAAACTGCGCATTGAGCAGAAAAAGGTCATTTGAGATAAACCATGAAGCAGGCTTTCAAATTCACTGACATAGGCATTTGTGATTTGATGATTATTCATGTATTCCTTTCAAAATATTCATTTTATCACATCCAAGCTGAAGAGTAATAAATATAGCCTTCATAATCACTGGTATTCGACAGTAGCCTAAACAATAGTGAAATGTGCCAAAGGCAGACAGATTCAAAACTTTCCTTTCCAACTTTCCAAACTTTATCCCTGATGCACTATTCTAGTCACCTGGTCTATACAATGCCTTTTGTTCTTAGAATTTGAATACACTCTTACCAGTAAAGCTTACGCAACATCTACATTTGAAAATGATAGTGCTTATCCTAATGAAAAATCAAAAAGGTCATTTGAGAAAAGTTGATCATAAGCTAACCGTGAACTGGCTTATTGCACTTTTGTGTTTATACAGGACATAGATATATCTTAAAATAAGTAGAATGATATTTTTCTATACTTAGTTTTCATGCAGGCAGAACTTAAGTGAGAGATTTTCACAAATTTACGCAAGATGATTGCGATAGCATTTGCAAAGCCACTTTTATTTGGTGCACAACTCTGTGATACAGAGCCGACTTGGAAAAGAACACAGTTAAGACAAGAGAAAGGAAACAGGGTTTTCTAATCTCATACTTTGATGCAAAACTTGCGGATATTTCATGAAAGTTGTCAGCCCCAGGGACCCGTTGCAGAAAGAGTTGCGTTTAAACGTAAGTAAAAAAATAAATTGCAAGTCCCAAATGCGTGCTGTTGATTGGTTGAATATCAAGTTGCGCATGGTTTTTAGAGTTGCGATTGATTGCAACTCTTTCTGCAACGGGCCCCTGACCACTTCAGTGAAATCCTTAGTCCTGATTGGCTGAAAACACTGGTCTCTGAATGTTACTATGGTAACTGTCAAAGCTGAAAATTTAGTCAGTGCTGACAATCTTCATGAAACACCCCCGGGGGGGGGGGGGTCTAGAAAAATCTTAATAGAATGGATCTCTGCCTTACCTGACTGCATTGACCTTGATGAATCCTAGAGCATCCACCGGCTCATAGTCTCCTTTTACATCCATACTGTCAAGTGAAGAGATGATCAAGTATAAGTTAAAACAAAGATGTCACAGAGACATCACTCAAAATGATTCAGAGAGCAACTCCACCTACTTTTCATTTGGAACTGTTTTTGTTCTCTCCTTTTTTTTCTTTGATATAGAAAAACGACCCACCTCTTCTATGTGATGTGGTGATTTTTTTAAACCTGATTACTACGAGAGCATGAATGATTGCTTGTATTATAGGGAACGCAAGTCCAGAACCATGACGATATTGAATCGTACAAAATTTGCAATAGGCTAATTTTCTTACACATAATTTTTTTCATTTTTTTTTCAAGATTTATTAAAAACATGTGATCGCAGCTTAAAAGCTGAATTGATAGATGATTTACAATTAAAAAACAACAATGAAATTAACAAATAAGGAATATAACAAAACAATCAAGAAATTTACAGAAATTACAATATGAATTATAAATATCATGGTATCCTCAAGGTAATAGTGGTAATGTAAGATAATTTTTGAAAAAACAACTGTGAGAAGATGCATATTAACTAAAGATGTGAAAGACAGTCTGAGAAGTTTGAGCAGAACTTCAATAAGAAATTATCATGATGCCAAATCTGTTTGATAAAAGACAGAAGACCGAACTCAGGATGGTCATTTACTTCTCAACAATCCCAAGTTACAGTCTTTACAGGTCTCATATGTTAAAGCCAACAACCATGTTGAGGGGAAAACTTATTTTATTTCTTGCTGACCCGGCTAGTTGGTGAGAATATCATCTAATCCTTCCCACACACTACTCGAGATATACCAATGCCAATTATGAAAAAAAAACCTTAAGGCTTCATCTGGGGTCTATGTGTGATTGCTCTTCAGACTTATCACAGCGCAAAATTTGAATGGTAATGATGTCACTTGCATAGATTATTTTTGTACCGAATATAATCTGAGTAATGCCTGCGTATTCCCCCCATGACTCCTTGCAGTTTGGTTGTGTTCAGGTGGGCTACCAGAGGACCTCTCAGTGGCACCAGCTAATGAGGATACATGGTTTACCAAAGGACTTGGTACTTTAACCTTGTCACCAGATAATCATCACTCTTGCAAACAAGCTATTGCTCTCCTTGGCAAAGTCTTTGTGGAATACCCGTGAACCCCCTTTTAATGCCCTTGATCCACATGAATTTGAATCATACCTGACCCCTGAAGACGGACAGTCAACCTGTCTGAAACGTAGAGTCTCTCTACAACTCATCATCTCTACTCGCCGACTCAAGCCAGCATCTCCTCATCAGCTCTACTACTCAAGCTGTTCTCACTCAACATTCCTTCTGGTTTACAGTCCTTTTCAGGACTACTTTCAAGAAAGAATACTCTTCTCTCAAATCTCCACTTTCTCACCTATCCACTTTTTCTCTTCTTCTATCCACTGTTTCTATAACACTCCTCACATGGTGTACCGTAAACCACATCAGCAATCATACCTGACAAGTTCCTCATTGTAGAGACTCCGAGCTGACTCTCTGGCGTTGATGTAGACATGGCCTCTGTAAACAGTCACTGTCACCTTGCCTTCCACACACTCCTGGCTGCGAGCTATGCAGTCTCGGGTGAATTCACATTCTGGGCTGTACCAGAAGCCTAGGTATCAAACAAAATAAAACAAACAACACAATCATCGCTGCTCAGCTTGAAGATGTGGAATGCAAATGTTATGAATTCAGGAATGGCACTTTCCAGTCAGTAAAGGGGGAGAGGGAATTGAGAAAATAAACAAAACAGCTCCACAACCAAGCATTTTCCTAATTTATGCCATATTTTTCATAATCTTGGCAACAAGTGCGTGTGACACACACACACACACACTCTCTCTCTTCATCTCTTTTTTCTTTTCCTTATTCCCTTCTCTCCCATACTAATTTCTGGTTAGTCAGCACTCATTGTTTTTATGTTATATGGCCGTATGTATTTTCAATGTTGGTTTTTCATGATGGGGATTCATGTCATAAATTTAATACATCCGTCCCCAACATGATGATCAACCTTCATATGTGTTTTAATGTTTCATATGATGTAGAATTTGTGTAAATTGAAGTTTTTTATTTGATGTTGAATGTATTTCATGTAAATGTTTGTAAAGGGTAATGCAATTTGACTTTTCAGCCGCTATAGATACCCTTGTTGTAATAAACCGTTTTAAATAAATATCAATAACGAGTGGTACACCTCTGGCAATCTCGCCTGCATTACGCAATTCGATATAGCAGCAGTGCTGCCTCTGAAAACAGCTAATGAATAATTATTCATAGAAGAAAACACTACATATGATAATAAAATATGTCCATTCACCCAAAATGACTTTTGACCATGATCATGTGACCTAAGATGTGCAAAACAATCATTCATACTTGATTACCCTTATGTCGATGTTTCATGAGCTAGATCCATAAACTGATGCCAATTCAACACATACCGGTACTCCCAACACGGCCAGAGGTCATTAACATTTAAATGACCTTTGATCTTGGCCATGTTCCTGACATGCTCAAAGGGTATTCAGGGATACATTGCTGCTCTTATGTCCAAGTTTCATGAACTAGATCCATAAACTTTTAAAGTTATGACAATACCACAAATACCCCCAACATTACCAAAGTTTGTTGACCCTAAATGCCCTTTGACCTTTGTCATATGACCTGAAACTCGCACAGGGTGTTCAAGGATACTTGATTGCTCTTATGTCCAAGTTTCATGAACTAGATCCATAAAATTTTAAAATTATGACAAATTCCTCAAATACCCCTAACATGGCTAAAGTTTGTTGACCCTTAGTGACCTTTGACCTTGATCATGTGACCTGACACTCACACATGATATTCAGGATTATTATTCATACAGACAATTTTAGAGCCCAAATACAAGTGTTATTTTGTTGATGCACTCGACCCACTTAAAAAGTTTGTTGAACTCGCCTAATATTTTTTTCCGAGGTGACACAATATTGAAAATATTGGACGACTAGAAGGGGAATCCCCGAAGTTTGTATGGTAGGGGGTCCTAAAGCTACGCACCACTCATCGCGCGCGCATGCAGTTTTCAATGGCAAATGCGCACTCTGTGTGTGGAACTGTGACTGCAGAGTGATGAACAATTCCTATTAAATTTTTTCTACAGAGGCTGCAGTAAATCTCTAAATGCAGAGAAAACCAACAACTGTTAGGAAGTTTGGAGTTATATTCGCTTTAATTTCATTTTATCCTATAATAATTTGAATATATTTTAGAAATTGAGGCACAGGAAATACTATTTTTTTGCATGATAAATCGAGTGCGTAGCTTTAGGACCCCTTCTACATCGGGCGGCGAAATCAAGAGGTGTTCGAAAAACACGACAGGATTTTCGTATTAGTGAGTTTTGTGATATTTTCTACTTGGTTAATGATCTTTAGAATGTTTGCCACAAATTAGTGAAATATAATTTGTTAATTATTAAAATATTAAAATTGGGTCAGTTTTAATTGTTTGAAAACAAAGTGCGTAGCTTTAGGTCCCCCCATCATACAGCAGAGTCAGAGTCTCAGGGCGGGAGGGTAAGTTAAAAATTATTTGCTAAAATTCTCTGTATGAATAATAATCATAATACTGGATGTCCCATTTTTCGGTCAATACAAGGAAATATAGGACTCGCTTTGCAAAATATTTCCTTGTATTAACCTCAAGGCCATCCAATATTAAATAAATATTTGATTGCTCTTATGTCCAAGTTTCATGAACAACATCCATAAAATTTCAAAGTTATGACAATTCCTCAAATACCCTTAACATGGCTACAGTTTGTTGACCCTGAGTGACCTTCGACCTTGGTCATGTGACCTGACACTCACACATGATATTCAGGGATACATGGTTGCTCTTATGTCCAAGTTTCATGAACTAGATCCGTAAACTTTTAAGTTATAACAATTCCTTTAAAAAAAAACATGGCCAAAGTTTGTTGACCCTAAGTGACCTTTGACCTTAAACATGTGACCTAAAACCCAGGCAGGATCTAAAGTGATACATTATTATTACCCTTATGTCTAAGTTTTATGAACTAGGTCCATATACTTTTGAAGTTATGACAACATTTCAAAAACTTAACATTGGTTAAGATCTCAATGTTGACGACGACGCCGTCGCAGCCGGAAAAATCGGCTCTGCTATGCAGGCAAGACAAAAACAAAGACTGAAAAGAAAAAAATATTAGTTCAATGGTAAGTGAGGCAATTGTGTGACAATCAGGGACGTCATGCTGGGATGGGGGGCTGAGGATCAACAACCGACTGTCCAGTTGGTAAGGATTAAAGGGGAAGTTCACCCTGAAGAAAGGTTATGTGGTCTAATGCTCACTTAATCTTCTATCATCTGGCAATCAGTATGATGTCCAAGAGGTCTAATTTTCACTTCACCTACTCCATATTTTGCATTTCTGTCAAATGAAAATTAGTTTATAAACAGTCAATCTTATCCTACAGACAAAAGTGAAGTTAGACCAAGTGGATATTAGATGCAATGGGCATAGCCGAACTGGAAATAAGGCGAGATTGTTAAAGGACAAGTCCACCCCAACAAAAACTTGATTTGAATCAATAGAGAAAAAATCAACAAGCATAACACTGAAAATTTCATCAAAATCGGATGTAAAATAAGAAAGTTATGACATCTCAAAGTTTCGCTTATTTTCAAAAAAAAATAGTTATATGAACGAGCCAGTTACATCCAAATGAGAGAGTCGATGATGTCACTCACTATTTCTTTTGTTTTTTATTGTTTGAATTATACAATATTTCCATTTTTACGAATTTGACGATTAGGACCTCCTTGCCTGAAGCACAAAATGTTAAAATAATGGAATTCCACGTGTTCAGGGAGGAATGAAACTTCGTTTCACATGACAATGACGAGAAAATAAAAATATTTCATATAATAATATACAAAGAAATAGTGAGTGATGTCATCAACTCTCTCATTTGGATGTAACTGGCTCGTTCATATAACTATTTCGTTGAAAATAAGCGAAACTTTAAAATGCCATAACTTTCTTATTTTACATCCGATTTTGATGAAATTTTCAGTGTTATGCTTGTTGAATTTTTCTCTTTTTATTCAAATCAAGTTGGGGTGGACTTGTCCTTTAAAAGATGAACTGGTTGTAGATGGACTAGTATTAGACCAAACGAGATGAGACCAAATGGACGAAGTGGGTGCAGAACAAAGTGGCATTTTAACGCCTTTTGATGACAATGTCAATACAAACATATTGAAATACCTTCATAGCACTGCTCTGAGAAGCGTAGAGACAAGGTCTGCTTGATGCGACGGACAGCCTACAAAGAAAGACAAATTATTTCTTATTACATAAAAGTAGCAATCTGGATCCTAATAAAAATGATTGGATGAAATTCATCACATATCCAGTCATTAATTTCAGCTCAAAAGAAAATTTGCTGGTATTTATGACTAAAAGACCCATATCACTACCTAATATTACATATCATTTTGCTCGAGTATATGAAATAATTAAGTATACCAAATAATTAAGAGAGACAATATTTGGGTGTTTATGATTAAGAGAGACAATATTTGGGTGTTTATGATGGAGAGACAGCATTTGGGTGTTTATGATTAAGAGAGACAATTTTGGGGGTGTTTATAATTAAGAGAGACAATATTTGGGTGTTTGCAATTAAGAGAGACAGTATTTGGGTATTTATGATTAAGAGAGACAGTATTTGGGTATTTATGATTACGAGAGACAATATTTGGTTGTTTATGATTGAGAGAAAATATTTGGGTGTTTATGATTGAGAGAGACAATATTTGGGTGTTTATGATTAAGAGAGACAATATTTGGGTGTTTATGATAAAGAGAGACAATATATGGGGGTTTATGATTAAGAGAGACAATATTTGGGTGTTTATGATAGAGAGAGACAATATTTGGGTGTTTATGATTAAGAGAGACAGTATTTGGGTATTTATGATTAAGAGAGACAATATTTGGGTGTTTATGATTACGAGAGACAATATTTGGTTGTTTATGATTAAGAGAGACAATATTTGGGTGTTTATGATTGAGAGAGACAATATTTGGGTGTTTACAATTAAGAGAGACAATATTTGGGTGTTTATGATTAAGAGAGACAGTATTTGGGTATTTATGATTAAGAGAGACAGTATTTGGGTATTTATGATTACGAGAGACAATATTTGGTTGTTTATGATTGAGAGAAAATATTTGGGTGTTTATGATTGAGACAATATTTGGGTGTTTGCAATTAAGAGAGACAATATTTGGGTGTTTATGATTAAGAGAGACAATATTTGGGTGTTTATGATTAAGAGAGACAATATTTGGGTGTTTATGATTAAGAGAGACAATATTTGGGTGTTTATGATTAAGAGAGACAATATTTGGGTGTTTACAATTGAGAGAGACAATATTTGGGTGTTTATGATTAAGAGAGACAATATCTGGGTGTTTACAATTGAGAGAGACAATATTTGGGTGTTTATGATAAAGAGAGACAATATTTGGGTGTTTATGATTAAGAGAGACAATATCTGGGTGTTTACAATTGAGAGAGACAATATTTGGGTGTTTATGATTAAGAGAGACAATATTTGGGTGTTTATGATTAAGAGAGACAATATTTGGGTGTTTACAATTAAGAGAGACAATATTTGGGTGTTTATGATTAAGAGAGACAATATTTGGGTGTTTGCAATTAAGAGAGACAATATTTGAGTGTTTATGATTAAGAGAGACAATATTTGGGTGTTTGCAATTAAGAGAGACAATATTTGGGTGTTTATGATAAAGAGAGACAATATTTGGGTGTTTACGATTCAGATTTTATTTACACATACAAAATATACATTTCACTATCAAAAGATGATAATTTTAAATACGAAAATACAATCATAATTATCTGACCTTATCCATAGTAAAGTTTTCAATATCCATGTGAGCTGTAATTAGAATCTCCCCTGCTGGACACTCATAAACACCTGTTGAAAGAAGAAAAAAATATATACAGTATATCAACCTGTTGTCTACTGAATTATATAAATCCCATATAGTTTGTACATGGATCACCTGGTTCAAGTAGGCAGTGGGTTAAAGGTAAATGCCAGTTTTGGTAAGGATCTCAAAATGACTTTTTACAGAATCCAATTACCACCCAAGTGTCTGTTTATATGAATAAAAAATATGTGCCGGAGGATTCTGGAAAAATTGTGTAACTGCTGAGAAATAAGCAAAATAAGTGCGGATTCGGGCACTTCCATCGGGTCTTTATTCCAGCAATATAATATACACTGTCCCACGTGTGCCTATCTGTGTTGGTGATCTTCAGTGTGATTGATTTTCAGCTTAGATTTAATGATTTCCCAAAGTTCAGTTTATGTAACTGTACCAGATCAAGATCGACGATGATATAGTAATACTTAACCTTTGTTTTACAGGCTTTCTCACGAAATCAGTGTTTTACTGCAACTACTGTAATTTAGCTTTAACGGTCAACTATTGACTAAAAAATAATAATTTCATTTGTTTAATAATAATAATAATACGACGTTGCTTGTGTAGCACATATCACTACCTATGGGCATCTCTATGCGCTTATGTATTGCCTCACACTGTTTCTTTTCAGAAGTTCCTAAGCACTCGATATTCATGTAGCATAATTTTCCAGCTGTAGATGGGCAGCCAATAAGCGCTCAGCATTTCAAGGAATAGATTCCTGTCAGGTATCCAGTTAAATCTTAAGCAGAGTAGCTGTTACATGCTTGGCATTCCAAGGAATAGATTCCTGGATTATTATATTGCTAAAAGAAATTTGCAACAAACATTCATTCTAATGATAAAATGTGGGTACAATGCCAAGAAAAACATCAGTTGTATGTTTCCTAATGGAAGACAAACTTGTCTAATGGACAATGAATACATTCAACTAAATTTATTCCCTTTCTTTACAAATACAATATTCAAAACCGGGAGATAGTTTTAGATAAATAGGAGTAAAAAAATCTTTCCTGTAGTTCTACAGCAGAAATTACATAGAAGACATCTTAACTGACCTCTTGACTTCATCCCGATATATCTATTCTCAACGATGTCAATCCTTCCAACACCTTGCCTTCCACTAGAAAATAAAAATAAAAACATTGAGATCAAATAGTATGAATGATTGTTTGATTGAATTTTAAAAAGAGTTAAGACATAGTGTAGTAGGTTTCACGGTAACCTATGTATCTTTCTTGGGCAAATGTTGGTCCTGAAAAGGACCACCCAATTTTGACGTTTCGACAAGTGTGTTCTTGTCGTCCTCACGAGAATGAGCAAAGTTTGTAAAAGCAGGCCTTATATACTCTGTCGAAGTGCCGTACGCACGGTATCTCACAGGGTACATGTGTCTGATTGGCTAGATAAGTCACATGACATCCACATATGTGGATGTGGGTGACAACACACAAAATTGGGCGCGCAAAACCAACGACAACCGTAAATGCCGTCAGTTATCATTCCCGCTAGGATTAGTATGAATGACAAAAGCCACCACTTCCGCCCGTGCACTGCAGTGCTAACACGTGTGTGGAAAGTCCCGGTAGGCTAATTAGGCAAATTAGCCTCTTTGTCTAGAACGGTAAGCCAGATATTGCTGAGTTGGAGGCCGCTGTCTTGAAGAACAGTCTCCAACGCTTCTCTGACTTTCCGCTGATGCCAGTAGGGGACACGGGTGACCAGTCTACTCTCATCCCAAAGGATCCGGTGATCATGCGTATGAGCATGTTAAGTTAAGACATCTTTATCAAAAGTCAGGGTTGCATCTTTCATGCAGGAATCACAAAAGCAGCTTATTGTTGCTGACCTTCAACATCATTTAAGTCAAAAGCCACTTTGCAAGATCAACAGCAACTGTTTTGCATGACTCAAATGCAGCAAGCGTCTTTTACAGCAGCTTTCCGCCATTCCCCATTGCTTTGTCTACGTGAAATGTGAGGATTAGCGATGAATAGATGCTCGTGGGACTCCTGCAGGTAAGAAGCAGCTCTAACTTTTGGTAGGACAAAGACTCTTCACTGCAATGTAGACTTACTCTTCTCAAAGGTGATTTTTTATTTGTTATTAATAATACATTGCAACATTTGTCATTTTACAAGTTACCTGGCATTGGCAAATTTTCACTTCTTTTGTATGTTCTAGTGGATTTAAGTATATGGGCTTATCAGAAAATTTAGGCGATATTACACCCAAGAGATAAAAAATAAACTTCTTTATAATTATATTCCATCATTTCTTGAATCCTGGACACGCCCTAGTTCCATGACATCAGCCTTAAACTGATCTCAACATGCACACCTCACTGTATTTCCATGATTTATAAATTCAAGCTGTGATAACAATGTAACAAGTGGAATGCCTCTGGCCGTCTCACCTGCATCACGCGGTTCAATATAGCAGCAGTGCTGACTTTGAATACTACTCTAACTCGCACAAGATGTTCAGTGATACATGGTTACTCTTATGTCCACTTTTTATGAACTAGACCAATAAACTTACAGAGATATGATGGTTATTCAACAAACAAGTGGAATGCCTCTGGCCGTCTCACCTGCATCACGCGGTTCAATATAGCAGCAGTGCTGACTTTGAATACTACTCTAACTCGCACAAGATGTTCAGTGATACATGGTTACTCTTATGTCCACTTTTTATGAACTAGACCAATAAACTTACAGAGATATGATGGTTATTCACCAAAAAACCCCAACATGGCCAAAGTTCATTGACCTTACATGACCTTTGACCATGATCATGTGACGTGAAACTCAAACAGGATATTCAGTGATACTTGATTACTCTTATGTACAAGTTTCATGAATGAGATCCATAAACTTTCAAAGTTATGATGGTAATTCAACAGATACACCCAATTCGGCCAAAGTTCATTGACCTTTGACCTTGGTCATGTGACCTGAAATGTGCACAGGATGTTCAGTGATACTTGATTACTCTAATGTCCAAGTTTAATGAACTAGCCCAATAAACTTCCAAAGTTATGATGGTAATTCAACAGATACCCCCGATTCGGCCAAAGTTCATTGACTCTAATGACCTTTGACCTTAATCATGAGACCTGAAACTTGCACAAAATTTTCAGTGATGCTTGATTACTATTATGTCCAAGTTTCATGAATCAGATCCATAAATTTTCAAAGTTATGATGGGAATTCAACAGATATCTCCAATTCGGCCAAAGTTCATTGACCCTAAATGACCTTTGACCTTGGTCATGTGACGTGAAACTCATGCAGGATGTTCAGTGATACTTGATTAACCTTATGTCCAAGTTTCATGAACTAGGTCCATATATTTTCTAAGTTATGATGACATTTCAAAAACTTAACCACAGGTTAAGATTTCGATGTTGATTCCTCCAACATGGTCTAAGTTCATTGACCCTAAATGACCTTTGACCTTGGTCATGTGACATGAAACTCTAATAGGATGTTCAGTAATACTTGATTAACCTTATGGCCAAGTTTCATGAACTAGGTCCATATACTTTCTAAGTTATGATGTCATTTCAAAAACTTAACCTCAGGTTAAGATTTGATGTTGACGCCGCCGCCGCCGCCGTCGGAAAAGCGGCGCCTATAGTCTCACTTTGCTTCGCAGGTGAGACAAAAACCCCAACATGGCCAAAGTTCATTGACCTAACATGACCTTTGACAATGATCATGTGACCTTTGACAATGATCATGTGACCTGAAACTCGAACAGGATGTTCAGTGATACTTGATTACTCTTATGTACAAGTTTCATGAATCAGATCCATAAACTTTCAAAGTTATGATGGTAATTCAACAGATACACCCAATTCAGCCAAGGTTCATTGACCTTTGACCTTGGTCATGTGACGTGAAACTCATGCAGGATGTTCAGTGATACTTGATTAACCTTATGTCCAAGTTTCATGAACTAGGTCCATATATTTTCTAAGTTATGATGACATTTCAAAAACTTAACCTCAGGTTAAGATTTCGATGTTGATTCCTCCAACATGGTCTAAGTTCATTGACCCTAAATGACCTTTGACCTTGGTCATGTGACATGAAACTCTAATAGGATGTTCAGTAATACTTGATTAACCTTATGGCCAAGTTTTATTAACTAGGTCCATATACTTTCTAAGTTATGACGTCATTTCAAAAACTTAACCTCAGGTTAAGATTTGATGTTGACGCCGCCGCCGCTGTCGGAAAAGCGGCGCCTATAGTCTCACTCTGCTTCGCAGGTGAGACAAAAATGAGTTCAATTAGAATCCAATTAAGTGATCACCAAAATCTTTGTATTAGTAGGGAAAATATATGTGGCAAATGATTCTTGTAGAAAATGTGTAATTGCTGAGAAAAAAACAAAATAAACACATTCCATCAAAGTGCTGGTTATGATGAGTATACACTGTCCCAAAGTACTTTAATCTGATACGAGATCTTCAGTGCAATATATTTTTTTAGCTTAGATTTCATGATTTCACAGAGTCAGTTTTATGTAAATGAACCACATCTAGATTGACACCGATATGGTGACAATTGACCTTGATTTTTTGAAGACTTTCCCATGAAATCATTGTATGCTGCGAGTATAGGTACTGAGTTTTAACCTTACCCAATCTCATTGAGGTATAAGTAACCTTACCCAATCTCATTGAGGTATAAGTAACCTTACCCAATCTCATTGAGGTATAAGTAACCTTACCAAATCTCATTGAGGTATAAGTAACCTTACCCAATCTCATTGAGGTATAAGTAACCTTACCCAATCTCATTGAGGTATAAGTAACCTTACCCAATCTCATTGAGGTATAAGTAGAGTTCTAAAGGATCTGTCTTCTCTGTGCTGTCACCTAGATGTTTCACCCGGACAGGAATACCTTTTGAAAATAAAAACACAAATTGAGAGAAAAAAGTTAATATTAAATACACAAAAAGGGTCATTTAATAATAATACCCAATATTCATAATGCACTTTTCCAAAATGGCCCAAATGGGTGTCTCACAAAGAGTATGTATGACTTAGAATCAAGGTTAAATGCTGATGCACACATGATATGCAACAGGTAATCTTATTGATAAGTACACAGTAATGCACATCAACTAAGTATGATTTTACCAATGCGGTGATGCCTTTTATACCTCGTGCAACTGGGAATTAAGTAATAATAATAATAAGTAATAATCCACGTAAATCAGATTGAAAGACAAGATTCTTAACTAGACCACGACGCCCCCACACAGGGTGGCTCTAAGTCACGCTTGAAACTTTGTGCAATACCCCAAGGCATTCATTTTGCCAATCACGTAACTTCATCAATGACCGGTGGTTCTGAGCAGTCATAAGTGACTGTTATTGTTTTGAGATGAGGATGGTATACTGAAATAACCAATACCCACATCACTAACTTGTATATAATAAATATCCTTTCAAATGAGCTTTAGTATAATACCAACATTCTTAACCTTTGAATCAGCTAAAGGTACATCATATATGTAGTTCCTACTGCTGGTTTGGCTTTACAGGTAGTCACAGAGTACATGCACTACATAGATCTGGGCCCCGTCTTACAAAGAGTTACGACTGATCCAATCGTAACTCTATGGAAATCCATCAGTGTCATAACTTTTTCTACAGGAAATTTGCAAAATGTCCTTTGTAAACAAAGGAAAACAAACCAAATTGTAAAGAAATTTATGGATATACATTCATATCTAGAATTTTTTTTTACAAACATGCATTTTATTTGTTGACTTTGCTGGCTTTTCATAGCTGCGATAGATTGGATCAATCACAACACTTTGTCAGATGGGGCCCTGTGTATAGTTCATTGATGCACTTGACTCTTAATCATCAGACAGGTACAGTAAATCAGAACAGAATTTTCAGAATGAGTTTTACAAAAGGTGTTTGTGTGGCTTACCTTTCTTGAATTCAATTTCCAGTTTGTCCGGTTTGCTAGAGTTGTCTGGGTCAGAGGTCATCTGGTAGATATCCACGGGAGCTTCACACTGTACGTCATAGTAGAGAAGACATGTAAGTTGTTTGCCGAAAGAAAATTACCAAAATTACCAATGATGAGCTTTGCACTGTATGCATCAAAGAAGATATTCATGGCAGTTCAGAGTAAATGCTCATGCTTACCAATGTAATCAATGGTAGATCATGCATTTTATAATGCATGCACAAAATCTGCAACGTTATTGTGATGTCATTCTCTCTCGTTAATCTGGAGAGATCGGTCTACTAAATTGTACTCAATAATGCAAATTTATCAATGTTTCTCTTTTGAAGTAATCACAAACCTAATTTAAACACAAACACTAGTTTTGCAAGGATTCCACTGCTTGTTCTACCGATTAATCCTTTTTCTATCAGCACCATTTCTTTTGTATTTTATGACGTAAAATATAGAATATTTTAATTTTTCAGATTTAAAAGGAAAGGCTTCATCATTGAATCATAGTTAGTCATGGCAATGGCAATTCCAGATTCATTTTGCATCCAATTTTGATGAAATCTATAGTGTTATGCTTTCTTATTTTTCTATATGTTTTTTTCAAATCAACCTTTGTTATGGTGGACTTCCCCTAATAATGACAATTTACTCATGAGATAGAGTGACTGAACTGTGGCTAAATGACCAGAAATAGTTTTTTTTTTTAATCAATATTTTGCTATAGCAGGGGATTTTTTTCAAGAAGAGTTAAAGGATATTCAAATGCAACTTTAAAAATCAAGCACAACTTGATTTTTAAACCAATGTTATAAGTTTATTTAGAATTTACAATTAATTTTTTGTGTTACAATAAAACTGAACTCTTTCTTTTAAAGATTTCAGATGTTACCTACATATAATTGACCCAATATTAAACAAACCTTGGGGTCTTCAAGTACGCCTGCCTCATAGCTGATGTGCATAAGGTTCCCATCCATACTCCAGGGGGCGCTCTTCGTCACTGGGAGAGGAATGTTGTGGGCACTGGCAAACTCAAAGAGGTCGTTACGTCCCTGGAAACGTTCATAGAATTCGGGCATCTTCCATGGGGCTATGATCTAAGAAGAATATGCAAAAACAATAACAAGGCAAAAGCGATTTTGTGTCTCGCCCACGTATGAAAATAACCAGAAATATCGTGATTCGCGAGGGCATGCAACAGAATTGTATCGAAACTTCACTGTAATATGACTGGGATGGAATAACACTTGCCTTAAGAGCCTTGCACGTAAATTTTAATGTTGACCTGAAAATGACCTTTGACCTTATTGTGTGACCTACGACTACAGCATAACATGCAGGTCCCCTAAGTCCATCTACCATCCAAGTTTGGTTGAAAAGCACCATACGGTTGCGGAGTTAGGTAAGGTTGACCTGAAAATGACCTTTGACCTTACCATGTGACCTCCGATTGCAGCATAACACACAGGTCCCCTAAGTCCATCTACCATCCAAGTTTTGGTGAAAAGTGACTTACAGTTATGGAGTTATGTGTCATAAGGTTTGTGACGGACGGACGACGGACGGCATTTGGATCCCTAAGTCTCGCCTTCACCTGTGGTGGGCGTGACAAAAACTATAAACTAGCAGACACTTTGTATACTTGTAACAATTGAAAATTTCAACAACAGGTTGTGATCTATATAAGCTTAAGAATGAAAATAATAAAATTTGAACTACTGAAAGATAACATTGTACAGCTAGAAGCGTTCACAAAGAAAACACATATTATTTTAACTCTTGTTAACAAAAACTATTCATTGAAATTACAGCAAATAACAGCAAGAGACAAATAATGTTTGCTTTTGTATTTTAGATTTCACATCCTACCTCCTCTACCTTTTAAGTACAGTACACTGGGTTTCTGTGATATAAATTAATTTCCTAGAATGGGTTCACCTTTGAAAATA
This sequence comes from Lytechinus variegatus, assembly GCF_018143015.1. Classification (NCBI taxonomy): domain Eukaryota; kingdom Metazoa; phylum Echinodermata; class Echinoidea; order Temnopleuroida; family Toxopneustidae; genus Lytechinus; species Lytechinus variegatus. The sequence continues at coordinate 8,525,700 of NC_054754.1, read as the reverse complement.
AAAGAGAATATTTTCAAAAGGTGAGCTTACAATGGCATAAAATGAAGCAAGCTTATATAATATGCCAAAGACCCCATTGCATAAAAGTTTCTATCATCCTATCTTTACCATCCAATGGTAACGTGTCTCAACAGCCAATCAAAAGCAAGCATTCTCTAAACGTTACCACTGGAGTATAAAGTTTTATGCAAAGGGACCCTTCTCAGAAAAAAAAACTGCTTGGTCCATGTTCATATAATAATTACTTGGCAACTCTAGAATCAGGAAGGATAAATTATTTTTTTTTCGTGGCTTGCAACACTATTATAGATTGATTGATTGGTGGGGATTTTTACCTGATTGCTAAGACAGCATGAATGCTTGTAAGCAAGCAACCAGAGGACCGACAGCTTATTAAGGTCCTCTCGGAATGACCTGGTAATGAGGATTAATGCCTTACCAAAGAGCAATAGCGCACCAAGTGGGAATCGAACCCGGATCACCTGAATACAAACCCGTTGCTCTACCAACTGAGCTATCGCGCCTCCACAAGATCAGACTAAGCTTCAATTCTATACATTAAGAAACTCTTGAAAACAATATTCACCATGAACTCACCTTAATGGATGGATGTAAGGCATAGCAACTCAGCTCAAAACGAATTTGGTCATTTCCCTGTACAAAAAATGTAATTTTTAAGAATTCATATCAATTACCGGTACCATGAAAACTAAACACATTTAACGTGATCTGAAAATTAAGTAATACAGTTGAAATATTCCCTTAAATTTTCTTGGAGGAAACTCAACAGGAGCCTATCAAATTTGTTATACCGTTCAATTCTAAAAGTACCAATTCTTTAAAAGCATTCACTATTTTTTTCCTAATAAAATTAGGTACTTGTGAGGGTTATTGTTGATCAATTTGGCAAGTTATATATCTTTTTTCTCTTTTTAAGTCAATAAACAACAATCATAATCAATTTTTTGTGACTTATGGTTGGTTTTGGGATGGTATGTCACATGGCTTGTCAACCAAGTGAATATTATAAACCATTGTCTTACTTTCCCTGTAGCTCCGTGTGACACAAACTGCGCATTGTGTTCCTTCACGACCTGGATGATGCCTTTAGAGATACAGGGTCGAGCCAGAGCAGTACCCAAAAGGTAGCGATCTTCATACTTGGCGTTGGCTTGGACGGCAGGCCAGATGTTCTCAACCACAAAGTCACGCTTCAGATCTTTCACCACATACTAAAATTAAAATTCAGAAATGAAATGAAAGTTCAATACCAATATACCATACCTCATGCCCTGATGTCATTGTGCTGCCATCTTCGAGGCTGAAGCCATTGTCTTGCATACATGTACATTGATGATCTGCAGGTGGCCCATCTCTGACAACTCTCGTTTTCGCGTATTCCGATATCCTCTAAGGGAGGGCGCCATGAGATTACGACATCACATGCATAGTATTACAAGATTATGAAGTGGTTCCTAATCAAATGATTGGTTGCGCGCACACATGACCCAGCAGTTATTTTGCCTTATAATACAACCATTTTTTTCTCACATGTAACTTTCAAAAGTTGATGTTCCATTAGTCGAATAGTCACCCTCAAAGCCAAGCAATTTTAAAACCAGATTAGGCAAAGTGTGTGTTGTAAACATACCTATTCTAAGTCATATTTTTCCTAAATCAAAGAAAAAACAGATTTCTGACTACTGATTGATTGAACTGTATACAGTAGGTGAAGTATACCAGGGTGCCATTTCATAAAGCTATTCGTAAGTTAAGAGCGACTTTAAGAACAACTGGTAATTACGTAATGACGATACATAAATTCGCCATTTTCGGATGAAATGGATAAGCGTTAACAGATCGATTGACCATTAATTTGGGCCGCGACACATAGCCACAGTCACCAATTCATGCCACTGGCAGAGTAGCAGCTGTTGCCAACCTCATTCCCCTCATTCAAACAGCAGTAAAAACAGTTTCCTGGTCGATCTTTTTTTTATGTAGGCTCAATTCATTTGAAAAAAAGGAGAAGGAACTGATGATGTATCATAATGACAAAAGACAACGTTAACGTAAACGTTACATTTAACAATGTTAACGTAATTCTAATTATGAAGTCATCGAGACAGTTATATAAAACGTCTCCACTATATTGGTGATAAGGGTTATTTTTCAGCTTATGATAATTTCAAATTATGATAATTTCAAATTGAATTGGCTTTTTAATAAATACCAAACTCATAATTTTCATAGTTTCATTTCATCGTTGTTTTTTCGCTATGACATCACTATCTGTCAGTCTTTTTTCTCATCTTTTCCACTTCCAGCCTAAAAATACCTCCCTCTCTCTCATTCCCGCTTCCCCTCACGGCCTCACCCACAACCCCTCTCCAAGCCCCTACCACACTTTCAATTCAATTTCTTTCTTTTTTAATATAGAACATTACAAAATAACGCACATAATATGATTATACAAACAGAATAGAATAATACTAAAAAAAAACAAGTATATGCTTATAATGATTATGTGTTTATCATTCATGTAACAAAACAACATAAAATGAGTGAGAGTTTTCAATTTCAAGCTATCCTCAGAACCTGCTCTTTAATCGATTTGTGGTCTCACAAAAGATTAAATCATCGCTTCCTCAAACATGGTTCGAGGCTAGGTCCGAGGGGAAGAACTATGATCTTTGCTTAAAAAATAAGAAAAAAAACATATTCCGTTGCTAGCGGTCAGCAGCTCCCCTAAAGCTTTGTTTATGTTTTGGGGCGGCCGGCGAAGCGAAGGTCGGAGATCGAGAGTTGCGATGTAAGTCAGGATATCAGGGCGAGATTGATGGGAGAGGTGGGAATTGGGAAATTCATAAAGACACGCTTGCCGAATAAGAGAGATTATTTTGTTTACAAACTTTGCTAGACTGTCGTGCGGAGGTGATGGTAATATGATTTACGTTCATCGTACTCGCGTGCCTGTGCAGTTTTGATTGTGGGCAGTTAATTCATTCATGGTTCATCACACCACGCCGGTGTGTTTTGACTTGGCTGCAGGGTTCTTTGTGTGGCCACGGAAATAAAAGGAAACTATGTGGGTGGTTCGCGATGCTCGAGCGCGAGCGCAGGCATGAAACTTGACTCACGCTTTGACGAGCTTGATGCTGTTTCGTCGTCTCCACGCATTAAATTCTTGAATATATTTCATTTGTTTTTAAGTGTCAATCCGAACCGATTTTTACTCTCAAGCATCAAAATCGGAAATCGGAAAAATGTAGGAAAAAAGGGAAAATCGGTTCGGATCGGGAATTGAAATAAAAATCGGTTACAACATTACTGGTAACCCTTTCTTACATGCTACACCATCGCTAATGAATATGCCATTTACCATAAGAAAGGATCATATATATCTTTAACTAAATTTAAACATTTGCTATTGATGAAATTTGCAATGACATGATTGTTTATTTCCTATTCCTTCACATCAGCTTGTTTTGGGGATAAGCTTGGCCTTTATAAATTAATAAAAACGGAGATGAGAGAGAGTTAATTGCAACACTACATTTCCAATAAATAGAATATTTACTAATTTCTCTCTTTTCAGAAAATATTTTCATTCCATTCCTCATTACAGGAAATAGGGAAACTGGGGACCGTTTCATAAAGCTGTTCGTAAGTTAAGAGCGACTTTAAGAATGACTGGTGATCCCTTCTTACGCGCTAAACCATAGCCAATGAATATACCATTTACAAGTCGGGATCACAAGTCGTTCATAAAGTCGCTCTTAACTTACAAATGTTCAGCTTTATAACAACCCACCAGCTCTCAACTACAGCCCACATACATACATGTATATAACAACTGGATATACATGTATGTTAAATGAGATAAAATCTCTTCAGCCTAGTAGGGTCCTGCATACTAAATTGCAATCTCCGCTTTAGATCTGTTGCATTTTCTTTCAATTACACTGGGCCTGCTCTTGGCAAAATGCATAAGATCAAATTCATTAAATGATATTGCCATAAATTGAAAGCTTTTGATATGGAGCTCGATGCCATTTCTCGTCTCTGCATTAGTCTCTGGAGATGTTTTACATCTCAAAAGAGACATTTACATTAGAAATGGGTCCTGGTTATCTTTAAAATAGCAAATGCACAATTTCAAAAAAGCAAATAGCCAACCAGATTGAGGGATTTCAGTAGCTTTTAACTGTTGAAAATTTCTCATATTATAACAAGTTTTATGAAACTGACTCCTGGAAATACGATGCAAGAAGGAACGCGCTGTGGCCTGGTGGTTATGACTCTCTCCTTTGAAGCAGAGGGTCGTGGGTTCTCAACCAAGCCATGACAACTTCCTTCAGCAAAAAAAAAAAAAAATCACCCACATTGTGCTGCACTCAACCAAGGGTGAGGTGAAAAGGTATTAAACTGGCTGGGCTTATTCCCTGAATGTACATGTACTAAGCACCTTTGGAGCTTAAGTGAACAAAATATAGCATTATCATAGACAACTAGATAATTGGCATCTCATGAATGCTATACTAATGCAAGAGTCATGTTGCTGTCTTTACAGAAACTGTACCCAATTCAGGTTGGTTTGAGTGCAAAAAGTAAATAACCTGTGATATTTAGACCAGAATAAATTCTCATAATTACAGATATTGCTATAGTCAGACCGGTATGCACACACCGTATCAGAATCTATTGACTTGCACTTTTTTATCAGGGTCATAAACTTTTACAAATTGTTCACAAATTTTTCACACATTGGTGAATTGCAATGGGATAGCAATGATGCATGCATACAATTGCCAATAAAGATAATTCCATTGTCATTGGCAGAGATAAATCGGGAACAGAATGACAATGCTCACTGTTACGAACTGGGCATTCGATCCTCAGACTGTGAATATTCATTTTCAGACAAGCAGAATGAATTCATCAAAAGAAAGGCTTTCTGCTGAGAGGTACAATGCACCTGTATACTCAAGGCTAAAGGAGGCATGATCTTGTATTTTATAGTTTGTAGGCTTACACAGCCAATAATACAGGTACAATATTTTTTTGGTCTCTTGTCACTTCCAGGGTGCTGCATTGTTGATTCCAAATTTGAACAATGCTACTCACATGAAAATCCATAATTTATTGTTCGAAATAGACATGAAATGATATACTCCGGAAATTTGCTTTGCCCCTTTGACTGTGGGCCCGGCAGCCGCTGTGCAGCGCTAGATCGACGAGGCTCTATCCCTTTAATCGTTGAACGCCAAACAAAGTAGTAGCACTAGCAACTCCCATTCTTTTGTCTTTTGGTCTGACGCGGCTGGGATTTAAATCCTGGGATTTAAATCCCCCGACCTCCCAGTTGTGAGACGGACGCTCTACTAACTGAGCCAACACACAGGTTGATACATGTAACCTTGAGCATTTTCAAAGAAAATTGTCCAACTCCAATATGGCAGCTAAAATATGCAAATTACAGATGGAAAAAAATGCATACACCTCGACTATAAAATGCCTGCAATTGTGACCCATGAGTGAGATAATGTCTGAAAACATGATTTTTTTTTACAAAATAATTATTTTCTTGATATTAAAAATAGACCCCTGTATGTACAGTACAAGAACAAAATGAATGGGCAAAAAAATCATTTTCACAATGAGTGAGCACAAAAATTATGTGATCTACACTACAGTATGAGTGAAGTACTGTCTGAAAACATGATTGCTAACAAAATATATCATGACTTATGTCATTGTCATGTATGTCATAAATGCTGTATTCCAAATGGCTGCCATATGTCCCTATAAACTGAATATTATGACCAATTTGAGTGGGGGCAAATATTTTTGACAACAAAATTTGAGTTTGACTACACAATGCCTATAATTGTGATGTAAGAGTGATACTGTCTGAAACATGATGTATCATTTCTTTATAGGTGATAATGCTATATTTTGAAATTCAAAATAGCCATCACAGGCTCTACCAGTAGCCTATCACGCACAATGCAAATGTGCAAACTGCTTTTTCACAAGAGTGGAGTGGGCACACTATAAAATGCATACATAATTGCGACCTACATGTACAATGAGTAAAATACTGTCTGAAACAGGATTTCTCACAAAATACATAATTTCTTCTGCCATGTACATGTATGTGATGAATAATGTATTTTGAAATCCAAAATGACCACCATGGGCCCGAAGAGCATTGAATGAGAAAAAATTTTGACAGAATTTGGTTTTGCTTGACGATAATATTAATTTCTATGAGTGAAATATTGTTTGAAAACATGATGAAATAAATAATTTCTCCTGCCACATGAGATAAATACTGTATTTTGGAATTTAAAGGTAAGAGAAAGTACAATTGCAGCAAACAATCATTTCATGAGAAAGCCTTTACACTCCAGGACAATTAACACCATATATCATAAATCTAGATCTGGTATATTGAAACCAACTCATCTTTGTGAAATCATGAAGTCTTAGCTGAAAACTGATATACTGTTATTGATAACTAACACAAAACAGCTTTTGGGACAGTGTATTCATATTGCTTGGAAAACTTAAAATACCAGACATTTTATGGAATTCTGTGCATATTTTGCTAATTTCTTGGCAATTACACACTTTTTTCCAGAGCCAGGTGGCACATATCTTTCACAAGTGGATACAATGCGCGACCAGGGGGTCTCGAAAAGCACCCTAAACACGTAATTTCCATATTCTGAAAATGCACTCCTTAACAAGTATTGGCGTGTGAAACCCTACCCTTAACAAGTAATGGAAACAAAACGATACTCTTGGCAAATATTCCCTGAAATGAACCCCTAAACAAGTACAGGAATGTTTTATTGTTACGGGTCCTTTGGTCGTCTGCTTTACCTTATTTGGTTTAGTACGACCCCATCTTCTACACCTCACGCAAATCGGACTCTAAACACGAAGTGTTGGGGCAAAAGGACATCCTTTATAAAACATTTTAATTTTGTTTTATCATCCCCACAAATTCGACCCTAAACACATCATTTTCCTGGCGAAATAGATACCTTTTTTCATTATTTTTGTGTTTTTGACACCCTTATCACATTACGTACGTAACGTGCCCTACCTTGAAAAAGACATCCTTTTTATGTGTTTTTTTGGTCGCGCATGGTATCCACTCGTCAATGTAAGTGCCCCCCCTGGGATACGTGTAGCCTACATACAAACACCTGGGTGGTAATTTTATCTGATTCTGTTCAAACTCATTTTGAGATCCTTACCACTACTTGTATTTATCTTTAAAATGGCTGCCATAAGCCATAGCAGTATCATGTAGCATGCGAATGGGGACGATAGTTTTCACCACAACGAGGACTATTTGACCATACATTAAATACATCATGTAATGTTCATGTGTGAGTTAAATGGAAATATGATTTCTAATGGGTCAGGTGCAGGTGATAAATTTTGTATGTTGTATTTTGCAATTCAAAATAGCTTTAGCCACCATACAGTAGGTCTTTACAGTATACAGTATGTACAATATGAATGGGAACATATGATTTTGAAAGAAATTTGCTTTGCTTTCAGATTATAATTAAATTACAATTACGTTGTATTCGTGAAATATTGTCCAAAAACATAAGTTTTATTTAATGAAATATATCACATCTTGTGAGGCCTAATCTTGAGTCATTTATAGGTGATAAATGCAGCATTTTGAGTAAATTTGAAGTTAAAAAATACAATTGTCATGTACATGGCACAATAAATTATAGATTTCATGGGCAATCATGGTTTCAGACAATATTTTCACAATTGTCACAGCAATAGCCCAGTGCTCACTTCTGAACAAGAGTGTCGCTAAGACGAGCACATAATACGCCCGTCTGTAACGCGGAAAATGGAGTTATTGATCAAGCAAGAAAAGTGGAAGGTGGCAACTCACCTTTGACCATATGGCCTCAAAATCAAAAGAAAGATCTATACTAGTATCATACACACCAAATTATATGAGACTAGGTTAAGTCAAACTGAAGTTATCGCGTTTACAAGGACTGCAGAAGGGTACTAAGATAAAAACATGTCATTGTGACCTTGAACTTTGACCTACATCTACTGACCTCAAAATCAATAAGCTTCCTGGGATCCATGCTAGTAACATACACACCAAATTATATAAGCCAAGGTTAAGTTACACTAATGTTATCATGTTTACAAGGACTGCAGAAGGGTAAGATGAAAACATGTCACTGTGACCTTGATCTTTGACCTTTTGACCTCAAAATCTATAGGCTTCATGAGATCCATACTAGTATCATACACACCAAATTATGTGAGCCTAGGTTAAAGGGGAAGCTCACCCTGAAGAAAACTTTGTAGTAAAAATAGCAGAAAAAATAGTAAAAAATATTGGTGAAGGTTTGAGGAAAATCCGTTAAAGAGTAAGAAATTTATTAGAGTTCAAAGTTTTGGATTTGTGACATCATAAAGCTGCCCCATGTGTTAGTAATATAGAATGCATGAATTTCAAATTTTGTATGGTTCATGATGACTTAATTTTGTTTTGTTTTCATGATCGGGTGTGAAATGATTTGTCTATTGATAGACAAAAGGTACAGTGAAAACCATTTTCAATTTTCTGAGAAAATTACATTTCATTGATTTTTTATCATTCGCTATGTAGGAATGCTGCTCGCATATGACGTCACAAATCAAATAATTGAAATTCTAATAACTTTTTAATTATTTGATGAATTCTTCTCAAACCTTCCGCAAAATATATATTTTTTTTTCCTGCTATTTTGACAATAAACTTTTTGTCAGGGTGAACTTCCCCTTTAAGTAAAACTGAAGTTATCACGTTTACAAGGAAAAGTTAACGGACAGACAGACGGATAGACACCGAACGTGATACCATACTACGTCCCATCCTAGTATGGGTGTATAAAAATTATTTTCCCTATTCAAATTGTACATAATAGACTATACAGGGGTGTATGGCAGTCATTTTGAATATCAAGGAAATCTCATTATTTTGTAAAAAATTGTGTTTTCAGACTTTATTTCATCCCTGGGTGGGTCATAATTAAAGCATTTTATGGTTAACCTCAAATAGTCTGGATAATGTGGCTAATAGATAAAAGCAGTTCAGAAATAAAACATTTCACCTTTGCAGAATAGGAAATACCCCGTAGTATACATGTAGCTGATTGTCATGGTGAGAAATGATACCTTCAACCACAATATTTGAGTCCCATTCATGAATTCAATAATTAGAAGTAATAAACTAAAGCAAATAGCATACTCCTGAGAGCAGCACTTATGTCTTATAGTCCTTGATGTATCATGAATTGAAATAAACCACATCTATGATTTTTAATGAAACCAAAAATCCATCTTTTCATCAAGGCACTCAAAGCAATTTTCAACACTCCTATGAAATATCTTCCCATTGTTTTATCTACAATAGTGGTGAGGTCACTCTGTTTTATTTTCAAAATGTTTATTCATGGTTCAATAAAAATTTGGGTAAATTTTATTCAACAGAATATTTTTTTTAATTTGGTCCTGGGATATTATTTATACCGTGTTTACACGCTGCATCGGCTTGGGGTGCAGCCGGTGCAGACTCGCCTTTGTTTATGAGTGTAATAAACACGATTAACTTGCACTGGCTCAGACACGGCAACTTTGCTCTGCCAAAATAGTAGGATCAGAACTGCAAGCCGGTACAGACAGAATTTTTCTCTGTGTAAACACGAAGCAGACTCTGCACTGGCAATTAGCGCGCTTTTCATGATGTAAATTCTATCCACTGATCTGTGTTTTTGCCCTGTGAGCCGATTCTGACCCGCGAGCTGGGGCAGCATGTAAACACAACAGAGAAAAATCCACTCGCGTGTTAGCATGGTATAGGCTACATTTCACATTTTCATTATTTTTCTAATCAATTTTCCATATACTTGGTTTCAAATCCATTTTCATAATTTGGGGTCACTAGTAGGGTGATTCCATACGTGTCGTACGGGACATTTAGAGAACATTTGACAGTTTTTGACAAGAAAAAACAAAAAATATTCCAGTAACTATAGGTGGTCATCAACTACTACCAGAGTGTAAGAAAAACCAAGACTTAACATGACTTGAATTCACATCCTGTATAATACAGATTAAAAATAGTAATGTGTCGTACGGACGCAGAAAAAGTGGCTTTTTTAGAAACCTCAAGTTTGTACTCAAAATTCTGTGAGTTGGGCAGATAAATTTCATAGAAACTGAACTCAAATTGACACTCAATTACCCAAGAACAAACACATTTATAAAAGAAAGCAAAATAAACATTCATGAATAAATAAAGCAAATTATAATTTTCGAGAACATTGTGGCGTACGGGACATTCAAAATGTGTCGTACGGGACATTTCTATACTGAAGCCAAACTTTCTTACTTTATGTCACTTTGACTTCTTCAATCACATTATTTGGCTGATGATAATGATAATCCTATCAAACTAAGACATTCATTAGGTTAGAAACCGCTATTAGGTGAATATTTCTGTCAATATATCATAAACAAAATAATGTGTCGTACGGGACAATTGTGTGTCGTACAGGACACTTGTGTGTCGTACGGGACACTTGTGTGTTGTACAGGCACTTGCGTGTTGTACTTGGCAGCCTGAATAAATAAACATGAACTTTTTATCAATCAGAAGGAACATTGCCCCTAAATTTTTGCTTATTTATGAAAAAATCTTTTGATAAGTAGTCATTCAGGACAATACAATTAAGCAACCTCAATATATACAATTGGGAGCAATATGTTATAATTTTTTCATGATGGGAAATGTACAAGTGTTCACAGCATTTTTACGAGCTGAAAAACTTCAGGTTTTGTGTGAAGTTATTTAATTGATGATTTACAAACACTAAACAATGAATGAATGAAATTTTGTGTAAATTATGGGGCTAAAATGTTATAATTCTTTTTAATAAAATGTATATCTACATGATATATGGCACAACTGTCACTTTTTTTGCTTTTTTTTTGGTCACAATTTTTCTTTCTAAAGAAATGCGGTTCTACTTTTTCAAACCCATCTGCATTATTTCATGAAACCATATGGTTTGTCTTATTTTTCAGATTTTTTTTACAACTTGAAAAAAGTAAGGAGTTTCAATACTGTATTTAAGAAATAGTGGTCATCAAGGGAAGTCCAAATAGATGATCATGATGATCGATATGTATTTTTTTATAATAATTCCACATTAGCATGCAAGAGGAAGTCATCTTCCAGGCTAGGTTGAAATAATTATAAAAGTTTTCTTTTCATGCTCAATGAAAAGAAATTAACCTGCTCTGATCAGTGAAAATCACCAGTTTAGCTGAAGGGATTCACAAAATAATAAGCCTACATGAAATCAATTAAAATGTTTAGAATCACCTATTTCATGTTCTATGGAGATAAACAAAGTACTTTTTCAGTTCACTTTATGTTAAATCAATTAAATGAATTTAAATATGCCTGCTATTTTTGGTTTCTGAATCCAAATCCTGCAATTAAATGCATTATTATATTGTGTGTCGTACGGGACATGTCCCGTACGACACAGCGTGTGTCATACGGGACAACTTTTAATAGGACAATAATTGAAAAATGAAGGGCAGTAATTAGATCCTTATGGGATAAATCGATCACCCATGGGTCAAACAAAGAGAAACTGATTTTATGAAATTGCATCATCAAAAATAAAATTGTAGGAAAAACTTTTGCATTGTCATGTGTCGTACGGGACATTGCCAAAAATAGGTTCGGAAAAATCAGGGCTGCCCCTATTATGGATCATGAAAATGTTGTAGATATTATTTGGAACCATCAATGATATATTATTCTATTGACCTGCAATACTTTCAATCTTCTCTTGCTTTGCAAATAATTGTTTCAGGCGGAATTTTTACTTGACTATTCATTGAGCAAAATTATTGAAAATTTAAAATTCCATTGTTCTCCCCCCAAAAAAACTATATCTGTCTTCACTTTTGGTTAAAACTCATAATTTTCATAAAATTTAGGTATCATAGTAAAATATTACACTACTTATGACTTATTGAAAGCATGTTGAAATTTATGATATTTTTGAAGTTCTAGTGTGGAATCGCCCAGTAATATCCTTATTTTCACATACATCCCATTTCATTTTTGTTTTCATACAACATATTTAGTGGCTTACTTTTCTTACAACTTTGGTTTCATTTTAGTATTATCCACGTTTTGGATATCCTTATTAACACACTAGTAATATCCTTATTTTCACATACATCCCATTTCATTTTTGTTTTCATACAACATATTTAGTGGTTTACTTTTCTTACAACTTTGGTTTCATTTTTGTATTATCCACGTTCTGGCCTGTGTGAAATACCCCTTTTGACCCATAAAAAACCCATTGGGTAAAAGTACAATCACATCAAGCTATTTACTATTCTCTCCAAATCAGGATGGTAGAAAGGTTTTAGATTACAGCCATTCGTGACTAATTGGTGTGAATTCCGCTCAAATCCTTTCCATTTGTCATCAATTGGAAGCAGACCTAGAGTTTACATACTTTGCAAGTTGTATTCAGGCACTGGGAAATGAGGATGGGCAACGACAAGAGCGGATGAAATCATATACTCACTTTTTCTTTGATCTATAAAAAGCAATTACACTATCCATTTTTTAAATATAAAATTGCTTCGAAAAGGAAGATTTAAAAAGGCCGTTTTAGGAATTCATAGAGATGATAGGTACATGTATCTCATTAAATGAATCAACTGATACAAGGGCGAAGTGTGAGCCCAATTTTTTTTTTAAATATTAAGATCTTAAGACTGAATTTTCAGAGCACTTTTTGTAATCATTATGCATATATGCATAAAGTGTGGGCTGAAAATTATTAATATACTTAAATACATGTATTTAGACCTGAAATTGGGATTTTTTAAGAAGTAAAGTAATCCCAAGATGCGTATCTTAATGCAAGCACAAGGGGTGAGCTGAAATTTATTTACATATCTGAAAGGGGAAAATTTTAAGGACTATTTCTAGGAATTCATGAAAAGGACACGTATCTCATCGGCGTAATGCAAGTGCGAAGAGCATAGTGCTGTTGTCGATAGGCCTCATATCGACATTGATGTCGACATACGAAGGATTTTCAATGTTTCCGACATGTCGACATGCACGCACCCACATCGACATGCAAACATAAAATAAAAAGGGGTCTAGCCTAAAGTCACGAGTATAAAGCTTAGCTGAAAAGTTGGAAGCTTTTATCCACAGTAAGTGGCGCGATTAAAAGGTTTATTCAGCTATAAAGCAGCACATTAAATGAAAAAAGAATACCTGCGAGCTGCGCGGCAGCAGAAATACGTCAGTGCCTGATTCGAGTGTGGGCCGGCTTGCCCGATCGAGCTGCCGCGCCCCTCGACTCGACGATCGTGAGCGTAGCGTAGCCGTAGTAGCATTCACCATACCCATCCATATGTACCCATCGCTATTCACCGTGCTTGATAATACTTTGCTCCTCAATGCATTACTTTTCACATAAACGTTTTTGTCAAAGTTGTGACCGCCGCAATTGAGCGCTTAATTCAAATCACGAAGTCACAGAAAACTTCCCTTCCTTCGTTTGGAGATCGTTGCACGGATCGCCGCGGAAGTGATACTGAAATTATCGGTCGATTTTCATTATTTTTTACTGTCAATTTGAGGAGCTTGCGTTTGCAGCACATGTGTACCAGCGTATAATACGCAATGATCACTATTATAATTGGTGATTCTCAAATTGGCTCCGAGTGTTATTGCGCAATGCTTTCGAGACCGGATCGTGGTATAAAACTTGATTCTCCGGCCAGAAAAAGATGTGGATTAAATCGGTGATTTTGAAAGTGAATTCACTCTAGAAAATATGTTTTCCCGAACTGAGCCTGTATTATATAGATATAGATCTAGTGTGGGGATATTCTTCGTGTCAAGGTGAATACGTTTGATTGAGAGTGTTATGTTCCATGATCGAATGATTTTTTTTGTTAGGGAGCTTAGGCTAAATTACGGTCCCTTTTTCATGTCGACATTGTCGATGTCGGGATTAATTTTTAAGCGACATGTCGACATGGATTTTTGTTCCCGACAACAGCACTAGAAGAGCAGGCCGGTTTTATTTGTGTATCCTCACCGAAAAAGGTATATCTTAAACTGATTGTATTTGAAAAATAATGAAGAGTAACGCATCAAAAATGCAAAACTTCAGAGCAAGGGATGAAAAGTTATGATACATGTATTTTTGTTTGAAAAAGGATTATTTGTTGGAATTAATGAAGAGAATAAACTATCACTATCAAATCAAAAGTTAGCATGAATATATTCATCCCTGGGTAAAGACATGCAAAATTCATTTTCTATATGAGTTGGAAACTGCATTACCATGGTAATAGCATAGGATGGGGGTATTAAATAATCTCCTTCAGTAGTATTCCTTTTCTGCAGCTTTATCCCTTTGTCTTTTCCCTTCATTTTTTTTCTTTTCTTTATTTGCGCCCGGGACATGTGTCCCCTCCCCTGCCTTGGCATTCAGCCATTCATACAGTACAATTCTGAGTTGCTACAGCAACACATGTTTTTAGCATGTGTTAAACCAGGAACGTGAGAGGGAAAACATACACCATTGTGTTTCATGTAAACTGTGATATCAAAATATTCAAAACTGCTGTAGAACAGTTGTAATCTGTTTCACTTGCACTTTGATACCTTTGCTCCACTGGAAGTCGAATGCATAGCCTATTACTTTTTCTTTTGGTCATTAAAAGAACAAAATGGAAATTTAATATTAGTGCATGCATAATGAGAAAGTTACACAGCTTTTAGCTTTAATAGTTTTAAGTTTGATCATTTCACAAAACAGTCATATCATTACTGTAAATTTTGCAAATGAGGAGCCAATGAGAGCAACCATTTTCACACTAGAATATGTTCTGAAAGGTGTTTCAAACACTTAATTGCATTAAAACAATTATTTTATATAATAATAATAATTGTATATTGACCAAGATACTGTTTTGTAAAAATAAGCAAAACTATTTACAAAAAATCATAAATTTCTTGTTTTACATAAAATTTTCATGATATTTTCATTGCTATATTTGTCTGATTTTTTTTCTATTCGTTTGAATCAACTTGTTGGGGGTAGACCACCTTTAAAGCCTGTGTATAGCTTTGGTAAAGGGGTCAATAATGTGATTGATAATCGAATATTGTCTAATATGACAGTCTTTCTGAAGCGTAGAGACCGTTAGATATTTTTCCAACTGCACTTCTCTGAGAAAATTTCAAATATTCAAATCTTGGATATATAGCGCCCTCTCTCGGCGATGCTTGTTTTAAATAAAAAAATGGGCATTCAAGCACTTATCTTATAAATTTAGTGATTAGATATCCACAAGTTACAGACAAAGAACATATCTTGAAAGTTTCAGCCCATTCCATGATTTGGAATAGGATTTAATTGAAAGACAAAAACACACAGATATTTTAATTTGATCGGGTGACCCGATCAAGTTAAATTTCCATGTAAAATCGCAAAATTTATCCTGTAAAACACATTTTCATTTCATATCCTCCACATCATAACTGTTATAGGGCATATCCATTCATATTAGCTAGCAATGAATTGGAATAGTGATAGGTGCATTTTGGTGGATTTACCAAAACTATACACAAGCTTTAAAGGGGAATCCAACCCAAATAAAAACTTGTTTTTATAAGAAAAAGAAAAATCAAACAAGTTGATAGGTGAAAGTTTGAACAATATTGGACAAATAACAAGAAAGTTATGAATTTTTAAAATTTGTAAATATTGGTAATCACTATACCTATGGAGACTTCAAATTGGCCGCTTATGTGATGTCATAGTGATGTAAGGCAAGGACTACTCTTCCATGTACTTCAATACATATTATGGCTAAAATGTCATTTTCCCCAATAGTTTTATTTCAAATTGTATTTTTCTCTCATGAGGACATACAATATACTACCTGGGTTATATTAAGATTACTGCCCCAGGGGAATGGGTAATTAGGAGAAAACCACAAATCCCTGATAATAAAGTACATGGCCTATGGGAAAGTTGTCCTTGCCCCTTGTCATAATTTACTTACCCAGTTGCCAATTTGATATCTACATGGTATTAGTGATCTCAATTTCAAAGCAGCTATACATTGCTTGTCCGATTTCTTTCAAACTTTCACCATTCTGTTTAATTCATTTTTCTCCTTCTTGACACAACATTGTATGGCCAAGGCTGGATTCCCCTTTAAAAAAAGTTTTGAACACAATATGGAGTAGCAATACTCCTGATCAACAACAGTCATTAGCTTCACATATTACTGCCTGCTAGCTTAATATAGAGAGTAAACATACAGAATTGCTGCTACATGTACATGAATGCTTGTCTGGTTTTCATTATTTGTTTAAAGATGAAGTTCACTCTGACAAAAATTTTTTGTAAAAATAGCAGAAAAAACAATATTGGTGAGGGTTTGAGGAAAATACATGTATCAAAGATTAAGAAAGTTATTAGAAATTGGATTTGTGACATCATAAACAAGCAGCTACCCCATAAAATTTAAATTTTTGATGGTTTGTGATGACTTTGTTTTCTTTTTAGGAACGGGTGTGAAATGATTTGACTATTATTATACTGACGGTAGAGTAAAACTTTTCTTCGAATATGACATTTCATTGAATTTTTACCATACGATATGTAGGAAAGCTGCTCACATATGATGTCACAAGTCAAATAATTAACATTCTAATAATTTTTTCTCTTTGATGGATTGTTTTCAAACCTGCAATATTTTATATCATTTTTTCTGCTAGTTTTGCAAAGAAATTTTGTCAGGGTGAACTTCCCCTTTAATAACAGAGCTAGAACACTATGGACTGGAGTCCAATCTCACTCCTGATCAACAACAGTCATTAGCTTCAAATCTTACCATCTGCTATAGCTTAGAGAGTAAACATACAGGAGTGCTCTAATCAATAGACCTACAGACAGTAAATCTTCAGGAGGAAATTGGAGAAAGAGGGTGGATGATGGTCTAGTGGTTACCATGACAACAGTGAATGATGTCAGCGAGACCTTGATGGTCATCCAGATACTTGCTAGTAGTACATGCATTTATCAGACTTGTGCATCTATGGGATAAAATGCACATTCCCTACCTAAAATCATTGTCATTTAATGTCATTGTAACATTTGCAATTCATTGGAGAGCTTCTTTGGAGTAAACCAACACAACTACAGTAGTATGTTGATCTTTGAAATTTCAAGACATAAATACAAAGGAATAAGGAATGACTTGTATCATTTTCTCTTCAAATTTACAGGCATACATACACGGAGAAGACCTCCATGTATATGTTTTTTATTAGCATTCAAATGCAAAGGTTAGTTATTTGTAAAATTTGATTAGGGTTTAATATTGCTGTTTTGTTAAAACAAAGAAATGTCAGGTATCTCATTTAACACAAGAACATTTCTTCAATCATTCATAAAGTGAGCAGCTTGCCTTTATGACCCAGACTCCTCTTATACTGGTAATGAGAACTGTATACCATCTACAGACATAAATAATCCAGACCCGTATGATAGACAAAGAAGCAATCAGCAAGATTAGCTCTTCTTAGATTTCAAGGGATGATTACCTCCACCACAATCTCTCTACCAATCTGCATCGATCATCACTCTGTTTTAGAAACATCTATTTTGCTTATTGGACGATTTTGTACCATTAAGGGTAAAAAAAAGGTGATTCAATGAAGACTCTCTTGAAAGTCTGAACAAATTTTCTAAAAAAATGAATAATTTTTTTTATATCACCTCTTCTATTCAAACATCCAAATACATGTTGATTTTCCCCCTTTTAGTTTTTCCTGTCAAAATCTCTAAAACACGTTTTTTTAGAATGGGGATGTACATATGAAAAGTTAATTTTAGATTAATTGAAACATGATGCAGACTTATTCTTTTTGAACATTTGAATGTGTGGGAAAAGTAATATGGGATCCTGAAGATATTAAAATTCAAATTACATTTTTTATCTCAAGGCGGGAATAGAGTATCCTCATATGTCACAAGGAGCAGATTTGTAATATATATGTTCAAAAGCCTTTATAAGAAAAAAAATAACACATTACTGAGGGCACAAATAATTCAACCAACTGTGAAATTAAAATTGCCAGAAGTTTCAATGGATGAAAAGAAATAATAAAGGATCAACCATTTTTTTAAACATGTACAAAGGTCGAAATGTCACAAAATACTCGAACATACATAGTTATTTCACTTTGTCTCTACCAAAGCTTAATAATAGGCAGGCTTAAAACAAAAAGCATAAAAAATATTCAAACTTTCAATCCACTTCATCAACATCATTATTCTTTATTTCACATTTGGCTTGCTGAAATTAAATGAGCATATTAGATCTTAGATACATGTACACTGTATGTAGATGATAATGATACACCTTTAAAGCTTATCTCTTGAAATTTCTGCCCATTTCAAAAGGAAAATACATGTATATAAACCCAAGAGAGGCCTTAGGCAAAATTGTATAGATTTCCTGTTGACCTAACTGCAGATGTTCTTCCCTGGAAATCAAATTAAAATTCAATCCCAGAATTCATATCGCTCTATTATCTTGCCAGAAGGTTGAGGCAGAAGATTTAATTACCTCATTGCTATTCACCTCACACACTGTTATCTTTTTAAATCAATTTGTTTGCTGGAATCTAAAAGTGCACTCCTCAATTTGACATCAAAACAAGCAGATTACTGATCTCCTCTTACATTTTCTCAATCCAAGTAAAATCATAAAGTCAATAGATTACGTGAACACTGATCGAATATTGACAAATGAAATAAAACCATCATAATACCCACAAGGTATCTGAATCTTATACATGTACATTACTACTGTAATTCTTGTATGCCCTACCATTAACAAAGATTTTTTGTTTTTATACTTTCTTGTATATTCTTTTGTGCGAAAAACGAGGGTCTGTGCCTGCAGACTAGGGTCAAAGAAGGTGGTTTCAAACCGCCTCGATCATAAGAATCCCTGTTAAATTACGAGAACTTTTTCAGGCTAAAAAATACCCATTAATTATTCCTGCATTCACATCGCCCCGAAAGATACCCTTCGGGATAAATTCCTGAAGTTAGGAGCATGCGCAGTATGGTCTGATAAGCAGGCAAGGCACGAGATTCAAAACCACTAGCTCAGCAGCCACCCATGGCGCCCACGCCCAACTACACGCTGGGTTAAAGTTCCCGTACATTGCTTTCACATTGCCAAAATACCTGTGACCTTGGAAAATCCCCGCAAAAGTTCTCGTAATTTTGCCAAGTACCTACATGTACATGTACTATTTAGGGGGGATTTTCTTTCGGGGATATTACGCGTAGTTTGCTTTCACATTGCCAATATTACCTGGTATTTTCTGAACGGGTAAATTTCCTGATCAGAAAATAGCTAGAACTGATGAACTTTGAGGCGGTCTGAAACCACCTACATGTAGAGAGAATGTATAATCAACTTACATCAATGGCTCCACATTTCAATGCTTTCTCTCGGATGGCTTCATAATCGTCTCCCTGCCCAACATCAGCCTGTACAAAAGACAAACAAGAACATCACAAACAGGGACTATAATCTGATTTTAAAAGTACTTTTATCAATGAATGTGCTTTTATCACATCCAACCCAATCATGACAAGGTATATTACATTCTACCCTGATTTATTTGCATAATATATTTGTTACTACGGCAACACAAGTATGTGACAATTTTTTTTTGTAAATGTCTAAAAAGTCTCATTATTGAAAAAGGGAGGAAGTATTTTGCTCTGGAATAGAATATGAGAGAAAACACTGAAAAAATCCATCCAAATATTACCATCATGTGCCATACGATGTAAATAAATAAAGACTGTTAAATCATGAAGCTACATGTATGAAGACTCATTACACTCATTTGTTTAAAGGTCAAGTCCACCTCAGAAAAATGTTGATTTGAATCAATATAGAAAAATCATACAAGCACAATGCTGAAACTATCATCAAAATCGGATGTAAAATATGAAAGTTATGACATTTCGAAGTTTCGCTTATTTTTAACAAATTGGTTATATGAACGAGCCAGTTACATCCAAATGAGAGAGTCGATGATGTCACTCAATCACTATTTCTATTGTTTTTTATTGTTTGAATTATACAATATTTTAATTTTTACGAATTTGATGATTAGGACCTTCTTGCCTGTAGCACAAGATGTTAAAATAATGGAATTCCACATGTTCAGGGAGAAATCAAACTTCATTTCACATGACAATGATGAGAAAATCAAAATATTTCATATTTCATATAATAAAATACAAAAGAAATAGTGACTGAGTGATGTCATTAGTTCCGTCATTTGCATACAACCGAGATGTGCATATAACTGTTTTGTGAAATGAAGCGAAACTTCAAAATGTCATAACTTTCTTACATGTATTTTACATCCCATTTTGATGAAATTTTCAGTGTTATGCTTATTGAATTTTTTCTTTTTATTCAAATCAAGTTTTTGTTGGGGTGGACTTGTCCTTTAAGTATCACATGATCGAAGAAAAAAATAGAAAATATGGGTTAATTTTGTTGAAATTATGACATAAACTATAAAAGGCCAAAGTCAAACTAACAATTATAGCCAATATGTGAATTGAAAACAAATGAAGCTAATTGGATAGTTGTGTACGGTACCTTTATCTGAATCTTGCTAGATAATGTACTTCAACTCAATAATATCCCAATAAGTTACAAAGGAACTTCAGAAGATGTTTGTACTCAACTGTATTTTGTCCTTTTTAAAGTGTCTACAAATGTTAGGCATGTAAATATTTACACTGTTCACCAAATACAAGCACAAAAAAAAAATGTAAATTCAGCAGAAAATTGTGATTGAAACAGCAATAAATATTTCAACTCAAACCTTGATATGCTGTTATCTTCTGGACCCACTGATGGATATTTTTAATACTTGAATTGCCTTTTGATAACATTACAGCTGTTACAATGAATTAGCAATTTTCAACATTGTACTCGGTTTTCAGCTAGTATGCATTTATGTAGCAACTCATTGTAGTACATACATGTAGTATGAGAACAATCCAAACTTCACTAAACTTTGGCTCAATATGACTGCTTGAGTTTGGCATTTTATAAACTAATCTATATCCATCAGTCAAAGGTCCATAAACTAAACTCAGCCACTCAGGTGTAACTTACACAATGTATAATTGTATGCATAAATTAATCTGAATTTTCTGGGGCTACCTGCCTTGCACGGGGGGGGGGGGGGGGGGAATTACAAAATGTCCAGGAGAGATCCCCCCTGTATTAGGATTAAGATACTAACTGTATATGCCACTACATCATATCCCTGTTCAATGAGCCAGACGAGGATGCAGGACGTATCTAATCCACCGCTGTAAGCTAGCACAACCTTATTGCCTCCATTGCGTGCTCGTTTGCTTGGAGATTCAGCCATTGTATACTTGGGTTGACAATGGGTCCTTCAATTTGATTCAGAAAGCTTCTACTATGAAGTAGATTTTGATCTGCAAAGAAAGGAGAGGCAAATTCATAGATAGTCAATTTGTTGATAAAATTTATTCTTTTCGAAAAATAAACCTGAACCATACATGTATGAACGGTGCAGCCCCCAAAAAAGGAACCATCCGTAATCCAGCTTGCAAGTATGTATTTCAAATTTGACACGAAATATGTTATGAGTGTGTGTATGTCTCTATTTATTAATATTAACTGTCACTTAAGTGTAGAACTTTAGAGATATCTTGAAATATTACCATAAATTTTATATGTAGGCTTTACAAAGGTTGATCTTTTATGCATGTAGGTTTTTCTATTAAAAAAATAGTGGAATATCCCCCTAAAAGGTGGTAAATTAGAGATGGAAATAAGGATCCATGTCGCTGCACAGGACTGATCATGAAACAACCAAATTTTGCAAACTGAATAAAGGCAGCACACACTGTTCAGTCATTCAGTCCGCAGGTCCACAAAGAGTAGATTAATTTCATCCAAGCATCAGTGATATTCATGACTAGAGGTTTTTTATGAATTGACCCCAAACAGGACAAATATTACAAGCACGAGCTGAAAATATTTGAAATTCACACCTGAAGGGGCATTCTAAGGCTTGTTTTTATAGGAATTCACTAAAATCATACGCATTTCACTCACAAAATCATGCAAGCCCAAGCTGAACATTTTGGATATTCAGACCAGAAAAGTGGACATTTTGGGGATTGTTTTTTAAGAATTCATGAAGAGCAGACATATTTCACCAGTTCACTTATTATGCCAACATAAGCCCAGACTGGACATGTTTTATAATATTCAGACCTTAAAAGGGGGAATCATTTTAAATATTCATGTAAAAGAAGCATGTCACTACCAAAAACAATGATAACTCGAAGTGCGAAGAAATATATTTGGTGTATATTGACTTGAAAACGGGATGTTTTTAATAGTACAACAGGATTTTATCTCAAATAGAAAATGCGAGAACCAGGAATGAACGCATAGGCCCTAAGCAACCTATGTTTCATAAAGCTACGAAAAAAAATTCTTCTTCCCCACGTTTCTCCTTCTTTTTGCATTTTTCTCCTTTTCTTCCGTTCTTTTTGCCAGCCGATGGGGGGGGGGGAGGCACATGCCCCCTCCCCATAGTTACGCCACTGCTACTGCTAGCAATACTGAAGGGGTCTAGTGATCGTAAGCCGATACTTCGACTAGTCTACATGTAGACTTTCAGACCCTTCACTAGACAGGAATAACCGTCGTTTCTGGGGATTTATTCAACAATTTCTGACATTTTACTGTAATCCCCATTCACCGACGGTAAAGTGTCCGTGTGGGCTCCCATTTGTTATAACACCAGCACTTTTGTCCGACCAGAGTCCAAAGTTTGGGGTTATATAACACATCGAGGTTAAAATCTAAGGATATGTAAACTACAAATTAAAAATATTTAATTATTCAATTTTAAAATACTTTAAATGATATAGATGAAAATGCATGAAAATTATACTTTACCGATGTTTAGTTGGGAAAAGCACAGCTTATCGATCCAAATTAAGGCAGCCAAACTATGAAATATTTACAAACGAACGGAGAGGGCGTCAACAATATACGAATGTGATATCGATATTGCATTCCACCAGCACACCTACAAGGCAATAATACGATACGATACACTCACGAAGACAAACGATAATAGTTATAATCGCGATATATCGAGACATTAACGATAATGACGTCATTCAAGATGGCAACTTGCAAGAAAAACCGTCAGGTCAGGAGAAAATGTCTTAGATGACAGATTTCTCAATCATCCAGTGGATTTTTTTCAACTACTCTGGTCCAAGGTATGCAATTACTTAAAGGTCAAGTCCACCTCAGAAAAATGTTGATTTAAATCAAAAGAGAAAAATCAGACAAGCACAATGCTGAAAATTTCATCAAAATCGGATGTAAAATAAGAAAGTTATGACATTTCAAATTTTCGCTTATTTTCAACGAAATAGTTATGAACTAGGCCTGAGTCGAAACGGTTCCCCGACCGGGCCCCGCCCGTCGCCCTAAAACCCGGTTTTACTTTTTCGAGTTTCGGGTTTTCCACATACAATAACTGCCCATAAAATCCTTTATCATTCCTCAGTGTTTTGATTTCAAACATTCTCCTACCTTCTCAAATCACTGTCATGTACTTTGTGACCAGTTAACCGCCTTTGTGCTCATGCGAAAGCAGCGAAACTTGTAAACTTCATGACCAAAAGACAGAAGTATGTCAACGTCAAATCAATTTGGAAGAGCCGCGCCGATCTACGGCCAGCTGTGCCAGCCTTGCCTACGCCACATCGCTGGCGCACCTACCGTACCCACGCCTGTATCTCTGGCCTGAGCACGCAGTTGCGCTGAAGCGGCAAGTGTGTGCGGCCGAATGAGTAACATTATCTAGAAATACGTGTAGTTTCAAATCTAATGCGAATAATGGAAGAATTTATCATTCCATTTGACAATCAATTGCAATGACTTTGAACTTGAAGGGCCCAACGTCTAAACAAATTTGGTTTTAGATGAAATAGACTAACAACGGCCTATGGGAAGTTTTGTAATCATGCTTCTCGTCGAAGAAAATGGAATATGATAAATTCGGACGAGAAGGAAGAAGAGTATAAAAGAAAAAATCTGTGACCCTATGCCAGACGAGAGACCTCGCTCAGGGGAGCTCAGATTACGAATTTAGGGTCGTGCTCAATAATGCAGCGGGCAGACATAATCCATATGTTTGGCAAGACAGAACAAGCGGAAGGCGTTCATGTTAATGTCTCCCCTTTGCATGAACGCACGTGCTCTGCTTGTTCAGTCCAGGGACCTAACCTTTCTTTTTTCGGTTTCTGGAGTGTGGTTTCGTTCTTGGGGCAATATTATGTAATGTGTTAGGTCATGTACTCTGTTATCATGTTTCGTTCAAGTTCAGAAGCGTTTTGCCCTGGCTTATCACGAAATTCTTTATTTCTCTTCACTACTATTTTGATCCTATCCTAGGCCCTAGCTAGAAATGCAACTCTGACACTACTTATTTTTACAATGGCGATCGTATTCGTTTGATCATTTTGATGGTATTCATAAGTGGTTTTCAAAAAAATAATAAAATTTACTAGATAACTAGTATATTGTTAATAAATGAGTTTTGACTTTTGAACAATGGCAAATTGGCAATGATTAATGAAAATGACGAATATGATGATGATAATGATAAGATAATGATGATGAATGATGGTGGCAGCGGTGGTAGTGATGATGATGTTATCAACTGAATCATGGTTGCAATGATGATGGTGGTCACTGCCTGAATGGTGAAATTGGTGATGATGATCATGAATTGTGATTTTGGAGATGGCCATGCGTGGAAAGTGATGATGACTGTGATGAGAAATGAGAATGATGATGATGTTGCAAAAATAAAATCAAGAGCTACATGTGGTTTGGAGTTTGGACAAAGACAGTCATTTCAATGACGGGAAGGCAAAAGTTGAACATGAGGTGCATGGCTGTTAAATCAAAGGGCAGACATAATCCTATTCCATTGTTTATGTTGTGTGCAAAAAAAAATCTCTTTCGTCCATGTGGTTTTTTCGGGCCTTTTTGGCACATCCCGCCCCGCCCGCCCCCCTCTTTCTCCTCTCCCCGCTCTCTTGCACTCTGCTCATTGCACTGTGCGATATCCAGAATCATGACTGGGCGAGTTTAATTTGAGGTCGGTGTGTTTGCTAGCACATGCGTAGATCTTTCTCCTAGGTTATATTATAACCTTGTTCATTGAATGAGTGATGGACCCCCAACCTCTTCAGTCTATGTATGGTGAGTGGAGCTCAGCAGAACAACCAAAATACAGAGACTGAAGCTTTTGGTCTAACCCTTCACTGACTTAATAAACCAATATGGATCCACTCATTCAACGAACAAGGTTATAATATAACCTTGTTCTCAGTTATATCTCCATGTGTGGCAAAATAAGGGTGGCAATGTTTGGCTTATTTTCTCTTTTTCTTTGGGGCAAATGCTTGATTGTTTTACACTGACAGTTTCCATCACACTTATCATTCATCCAACTTGGCTCTTGTTTAAATTTGATTCTTTAAAATATTTTTTTCTTAATTAAAAATAGAGATTGAAAAATGTAAATTTTCTTTCCATATTACTTTCCACCAATAGAGGGCGTACACAAAATATGCCCAAAATTCAAGTTTTTGAGCGCACTGGTGAATACAAAAAATATTCCCAAGTTACTAATGAAAAAAAAATTGCAACTGTATGGAAATTAGTAATTTTGGTCACAAAAGTGATATTTCAATGATTTTTCAAAGTGTGTGCTTTCTACAGCATATATTGGCATACCCATAGTCCTACCTGTAGATTCCCCACAGGCAGGATTGGTTGCAGCAGGGAAGTACTTCCCTGGTTGCAGTAAACAAGTGCCCGTGGCAAGACTCGACGTACTTCTACTATTATTGAAGTTTGAACCTTTGAACCCTTCTTGTGTCATGTGAGTGACTGTCGCATAATTTTAAAGGAACTCTCTCCCATTCACTCACTGTTGCTATATGACCTTTATTGGTTAGTGTTCAGCAAAAGCCTTTTGAAAACGTATTAAACAAATTTGCAGTATTATTGTAATTTTGCACTAATCTGGCCTCTCACTCTCAGCTCAGGCGATGAGCACACTATGATAGGGCAAGTCTACAGCAGCGCAATGGGCAAGCACTGCCTTCGCTTCGGGCCGCGAGGCCAGGTGCGAAGCTTCTTACATGTTCGCTGGTGGCCGTGGAACAGGACGAGCCCGGACTCCAGAAGTAGCTGTAACTTGTAAAAGATCATGTTCATGGACAAAATAGGGCTAAGATTAGGAATAAGGTAACAGAACTACGTCTACGGTAATATTAAGTCTGGCCAACTTTACCTATCACGTGTGATCCGCAATTGAAGATTCTCTCAGCTGCTTCGACTTTCCTAATCGTGCAAATTTACAGAAGATGATGCAACGACAACGAACCGTAAACCACTGAATGCTGGTACAGTGCCGCCGTTCGCGTTGTCGGGCGCGGGCCGGGCAGCGCCGCCGGGGCCGCGCGGGGGCATGCACAGCGCGCGCTAAAGCCAAGCATGTCGTCCGCCCGGGATGTGGGAGGACCTGTGCACCTGGGGAGGAATAAACCCCCGATCCGACAGACCCCCGACCACGTGGGCGAAGCGCAAGCAGCCCAGCTGAGCGTGACTTTGGTGTGTCTATATATGGGTGGTGGTGGTGACCCGGGGGGGGGGGGGCCACTTCCATTCACGAGTGGATACCATGCGCGACCATGGGGTCTCGAAAAGCACCCTAAACACGTAATTTCCATATTCTGAAAATGCACCCCTTAATTAACAAGTATTGGCGTGTGAAACCCTACCCTTAACAAGTATTGGAAACAAAACGATACTCTTGGCAAATATTCCCTGAAATGAACCCCTAAACAAGTACAGGAATGTTTTATTGTTACGGGTCCTTTAATTGGTTGTCGGCTTTACCTTATTTGATTTAGTACGACCCCACCTTCTACACCTCGCACAAATAGGACTCTAAACACGTAGTGTTGGGGCAAAAAGGACATCCTTTATAAAACATTTTAATTTTGTTTTATCATCCCCGCAAATCAGCCTAAACACGTAATTTTCCTAGCGAAATAGATACCCTTTTTTCATTATTTTTGTGTTTTTGACACCCTTTTCACGTTACGTACGTAACGTGCCCTATCGTGAAAAGGACATCCTTTTAATTAATTTACGTGTTTTTTTTGGTCGCGCATGGTATCCACTCGTCAATGTAAGTGCCCCCCCCCCGGGGGTGGTGATGAGTGATGATGATGACGACGACGATGATGATGATGGTGGTGGTGGTGATGATGATGATATCGATGCTAAGTAGTGGTGGTAATGGTGGTAGCGCAGAGGATGATGGGGCAAAATTTGGATTAAGCATCTTTATCTTCTTTTCAAACATTTTCTTCTATAGAACATAAGATTTGTAAAGAAACACGTAGGCCTATTAGGTTTTGGAAACTTATTAGTTACATTATCATGAAACTTTCCAGAAACGTTATGAGATGCGGTTAAAAGAAATCTCCTTCGGCCCCTCCTGTATTTTAAAAAATTATTTATTCATTTACTATCTTATTTACAATTCCCCCAAAGTCTTATTACCGCAACAAACAGATGCAGATAGTAAGACCATGACAGGGGCGGCGGAACCTAGGAAAAAAATAATAGAATAAAAATCCCCGTACTACGGGGATTTATTTCAAAATGGAAAATGCCCTTTTTTCAAAATGAGTTAAATGTCCCCTTTTTAAAATGAAATATACTTTTTGAGGTAAAACATAATACATTTTAGGTTAGAATTTTTTTTACTCGGGCTTCGCGCTCGCCGCATTAAGTTATTCGTCCTGTTCATGGTTACAAAAATGCATAGAATGTCTAGTTTTCAGGTTGGAATGTTATACATTTATGGCTCGTGTTTCGCGCTCGCATCAATTATTGTTCATTAAGGTACTCTTCTGTTCCAGGTTATACAGTGCTTAGAATATCCAGTTTTCAGTTGAGAAATCACATTTTTGGGCTCGTGCTTCGCTCTCGCATCTTGTTCATACAAAAATGCCTATATTTAATGTCCAGTTTTCTGGTTAGAATATCACAAATTTTCAGCTCGCACTTCGCGCTAGCATTATTCGATTGAATTAGTCCGTATCCTATTCATGACTCACTAAACGCAGTCTTTAAAAGGTTCCTTTACTGGTCAGTACTATTAAAAAGAATCAGCTCGCGCTCGCGTTATTTTTTATTTTAATTCACATCCTTTGTTTTCATGATTACAAAAACTGCTCGGAATGCGAAATTTCCAAAAGTTTGAGCTCGTGATTCGCACTTGCACCATCTCGCAAGAGTGACTAGTAATAATAGGTCCATCGTATTGACCAAAAAGTGAATTTTACAACTTCAGATTAGAAAAACTTTCGCTCGTTGGTAAAACTTAATTACTACAAAACACAAATTACTTCTTCACACAGATGACAATCTCGTGAAAATATCCGTTTGTACCAAAATGCTCTTTTTGGCATATAAATGCCTTTTGGGGGGCTACCCCCCCCAAAAAAAAACCCGAAGAAACGTTTCGCCACCCTTGCCATTTGAAGCTCTGAATACGATCAGAGTAGTAAATAAACCAGTGACGACATCGCGGTAGCGTGCTTTGATTGGTCAGATAATTTCATGGAGCCCCTATCATAGAGGTGGATTAATCCACCTTTATGGCCCCAATGTTCCCTCTGCTCCTCTTTCTGCTGTTGTGATCTTTAGCGCCCCCACGTGAATATTGTGAGACAGTTTCCATGTTTTCATAATCTACTTAAGACGGGAATTTCCGCTATAGGGTTGATCCTTCTGAAATTGGTGTTTTTTTATTGTCTTATACCTACATAGCAGAGCGATAATTTAGGCGCCGCTTTTCCGACGGTGTCGTCGTTCGTAGTGAAATCTATAACCGTTGAAGGTTGTTCATGTTGTTGCTGTTGATTGGTTTTTAACGGCGTTTTCATTAAATGCACCAATCTAAATTGTCACTATCATGCACTAGCGTACCTATTGGGGGGGGGGGCAGACTGACGAGTCACAATTTACTCATGTAAGGGAGGTACCCCTGACGAGTCACAACTGATCCCTGACGAGCCACAAGTGCCCCCCCCCCCCCCTTGAAACTTGATGAGACTTTTTTTCGTGCGAAATGTCCTTTATTTGCGGTTGAAGACCTTTTTTTTTCGCTTGTCAAATTGTTTGGCGGATGAATTTGCCCCCCTTTGGAAATCCTGGGTACGCCACTGCTGCCATGGGGAGGGTATGATGACTTGTTGGTCCAGCAGCAATTTCTTAGACACTTAAGACAATATTTTAAGGAAATTGAATTTAATTTCAATCTTCAAATTCACGTGTTCCTTGGAACAACAATAAATTACATCACTTCAAGACATAAAATATGGAAAAGTATTCAAAATAAACCAATCATCGAATTCAACGGAGATCAGACCTTGAAATACAATCCAGTAATGCAGCCATTCCTGATTATTCCTGCATGATCAATTCATCTGACTAAAGAATTATCAATGTATCCAGATATAGCCCATTCATTTGGAACATGATCTGGAGAACTTATAGGTAATATTAAAATCAACTCGTTGACCGTCTAACATGGTCGAAGTCCTCCGACGTTCGCCTTGACTGACTCAACTTGACTAGTGTAGACCTGTATACATCATACTGTATTATAGCTTATATCGGGTCTATACACCTCTACGCTTGAGAAACGCCTTCAATCAATGGACATAACATGACATAACGTCGTCCTTAAAACTGTCGACATCCACGTCAACGCCATCTACAGATAATAAAATACCAAGGTATAAATGACAAGAACAATCAAGAATATTCAGCCTATTTCCATAAAACAACTTCTGATTTCTAGTTACATTATGACAAGCAAAAGTTGATACAAAGCAACATTCACTTTGGACATGTTGGAAAAGGAACAATTAATATCTTTGACAATTAAAGATAATATCAAACTTACAATTATGTTCTTTAAAATGTTTGCAATAATATACCTCAGCTTCAAATCAAATGGCCATTTAGATCATCTCCTTAATCCATTTAAAGGAAAGCACAATCCTATAAATGCAAGTCAATCATTAATGATTTATTTGAATGATTGCAATGTAGCCAAAACGTGATTTGCTTCTTCATATAGCTCTTAAACAATTTCCCTAATAAAACTATTATAAAGAAGTAACAATTCAAATTCACTTACAGTTCAACTGCATGGTGACAAGAAAGCTTAGGAGACCGGAGCAGCCCATGTCCAGTAAAGACAAAAAATGAGGTGCAACATATAGCTAGAAAATTAATAACTGCAACGCCTTGTTTCTAGATGTACAGCCTAAACATGCTGTCGTCGCCCGACCCTGTCGGCCTAGCTCATGAATGTTTTTGTTTGTGTTATCATTGTATATACTTTTAAAACAAAATATTCATGCGATATGAATGAAGTTTGTTAATAACTTCAAATCCAAATCCATGCTACCAAACCCTTGCAGGCTATAGCTGATGTGGCTGCTCCGACATGTTAAGAGAGAACTCGGGAGGTTTTGCCTCCGGCTGATAAGCTTCAAGTGACATCTAAGTTCTAACTAGTTAGGGTTCCTCTCATATAAGAATTCCAACCATCCTAGCATTGAATAGGGATCAGAATTTAGAACTTGCAAGAGAGCCTGAGTTATGCAAGGTTATGGAACACACAAAGAGACTATGCTAAAAGCCAACTGCACTGCATAACTCTGGGCCCCCCCCCAAAAAAAAAAAATTCTTGACCAAGACAAACTATTTGGGTAACTGGCATAGATAGACATAGCTTGCAAGAAAAATGATCTTGTAATAATTATCACCCTAATGCTTTTTTTTAAATTTTAACTATTTCTAGTGGATAAGGCCTTATATTTAAGGAGATTTTGAGAAATATAAGGCTGTTAATTTATTGGTAAGAAAAAATGTTTGCATCACCCAATCAAAATTATAGCTATAATTCATTATTATGTATATATGGATTCTGTTTTTACTTTGAATTGCTTATGATGTTGAGTTATTTTCTTGAGTTGCAGGGCGCCTTTGGAAAGCAGTTTTGCATAACTGAACAGGCCTACCCTGCAATACAAAATAAATAAAACTAATTAATTAATTAATCAACGGACCCCTTATGCAATAAGACAGTATAGTCATCATCGAAGAACACACAAATCAATGCATAAGGTGGAACTAATGGTATCGAACATTAAAAATATAAGCAGAAAAGGATTATCTTAATCATCCAAAGTCAATGACAATTTATAACAATCTGTTGTGCCACGAACGCACAATATTATCATTATGTGAATAAGATACTGCTGGTTTATGTTTCTTATTCATAATATAATCAAATTCCAGGCAATAATTTTGCAAAATAATCTGTAAAATATTTACATTAGATTTGCAGATTTGTCACTCTATTTTTACATAGCGTTAACCCTGCTAATAAGCATCTTTTGGCCGCTTTGCGCATTTTCACATCGCTGAAAATCAGAACACCAACTTTACATATCCACAACAGTATTGGAATATCATAAATAAACATAACGGTCTTAATATTCACATTATCTGGTTGAAAATAGATAATACATGTCGCTATGATCGTCGAAATAAGTATAACCGAAGCCAAGTTCAGAAGGTTTAACACATTCAGGAGTCCTCTTAACTTCACACGGTTGCGATCTTGTTCCTCTCGGGTTGCAACTCCATTTTGGTCCATTTGATTCGGAACCATTGCTGCCAATCGCCGATTTACCCGAGCATGTAATATGGCAATGTACATAAGTGCAAAGTTTAAACTGATGGTTACAACGATAGGCACAGAAACACAAATTATGACAATGACAACGAACATAAATTGAGCCGATAAAGCGATTTTGTGAAAATGTCGCAGGTAACCATCTACAGAGCAGTGTTCGATATCCGCAAATGGAAAACCGTCGAATGGGATAATACCAATTACCCCCACCATGGAGAGAACCCCTCCCGCTGCAACGATCCCTATCATTCGTTTCTTTGTAACCATGCTGTAGTACCTCAAAGGATACTTGATGAAGATGAATTTGTTTAAGGCGACAGAGCAGAGTATCCAAGCAGACAGTTCAAAAGCGAGGAAAAACATGGCCAAATTACTCACACAAGCATCCGCGTCGATATGAAAATAACCACCCAAAAGTAATGCAGAAAAGTTGACGTTGTAAAGGAATGAAGAAATTATATCTACGTAAGCTAGCAGTTTGTAGAGATATGCGTCGATCTGGATGAAGTCGATGTCGCGGTCATTGGCAAGGACTACGAGGATAAAAACGTTGAGAGCCACCTCGATGCAGAAATAAACCTGCAAGACAACAAGTCGAGCAACATCGACGATGTCAATGGCAACCATCCCATCCAGTCCAGTAATATTGTTTGAGGTGTTCATCATGTCCACCATTATATCCCCTTACCTTCTCTGACTGACAGATTATACAAATAGACTGTCCGAATGGAATTAGCTGACGAGTTCTATAAAATAATGGTGACGAAAACATTTCATCTAACCAATGACATTCTTGTTTAAGTACTCTTTACGTTGCATGCAGTCTTAACAGTAATCATTTGACGAGAAAACTGAATACATGAATGATATACATTGACTTATTCAAATGCTTGACACTATATGCTGTTACACCGCACATCCAACTTGATTAGTACAATAATCGAACGAAAGTGCGAAGGTTAGATAATGTCACTGAATTTTAAGGAACCTTCCTAAATTTGGTGAGTGGTGCGATTTTTTTTACCCATAGGCCGGCGGGAGCGGGCTGATGATCACTCAGAGGAGACTAGCGACATCATGATCGAAAGATCCTGCTATAGACACTTTATGGTATACTCCGATGGGCTGGGGATACTTCCTAAAAACAGAGAAAACTGGCGCTCAGCTGAGGCTTCTTGCATCGCCAAGAAGAGTGTGAAGAGGATTGAGTTGAGCCTGGCCTGTTCGCTTTGTTGTGGTACAGTTTCAATTTACAACCCTTGCAATAAAGTATGATTCAAAGAGGTTTTTCGATATTTTGTTTGGCAAAAAACAGCGGAAAATGAAAAAAAAAGAGAACCGACGTCATTAAATCCCCCGCTTAAATGACTGTGAAAGAAGAGATGAAAGGTAAATGAAATGTTTGAAGATCGACTGACCCTGTAACTTGATAAGGTTGATGATGGTGATGTTCATAGATTTTTGTTGTTTGTCATATACTTAATTGTCGATGCAATATCCTGTTCGAACTAATTATTATGTCAGATCGCATTGGGGCTTATGACAAGCCTGTCAGCATGGTCAAGGTAAACAATCTAATGGGTAATATACTCGGTGAAAAGCTTTCTGTCTGAAAATGAATAGAATGGATTTTATGAGCGATGAGACATGGCATCCTCAAGGATTTCTATCATTAAGGGATATTAATTCACACAGCCCTCAAATACTAGGCCCCGTCTTAGAAAGAGTTGTTATTGATCTGATCAACCTCAACTATATGGAAATCCATCATCGTCATATTTTCAACAGGAAATTTGCACATCGTCCTTTGCAGTTGCGTACCTATAGGATTTTCCACACGGGGGGGGGGGGGGAAATCGTCCGCCCAAAAATTTGACAAGTAAAAAAAAAGGTCTTAAACTATAAATAAAGGATTTCGCACCAGAAAAAAAATTGACATACAAAAAAAAGGAAAAAACAAAAGGTCTTCAACTTCAAAGGAGGGGGTCACTGGTGGCTCGTCAGGGAACAGTTGTGACTCGTCAGGGGGGGGGGCAGGTATACGTCCCTTGAATAGGTTGTGACTCGTCAAGGGGGCAGTCTGCCCCTCATAGGTACGCTAGTGGTCCTTTGTATTCGTAGGGGAAGGGGAGCACACTGAGTTGTCAAGACAGCAATGTATACACTATCTGCAAAAAAATTGGAAACAAACATGAATTGTAGATGTTGACAATACTGGCTTGCCATAGTTGTGATTGATGGGATCAATCGCAACTCTTTTTGAGACGGGGTCCTGGTCTGTGTCAAAACAGGATGGAAGTTAACAATCGATCAAGTTGGAGCGGGGGCGGTTATTGTAAAAAGTTTTCTCAAATATTATACGTATTAAAATGTTGCTCACCGATATAGGATTAAAGACAAAAGGGAAAAGAAAGTAAACAAACAAACAAAAGTTGAAAAGCGGGGAAAAAAACAAGGGGAACTTCGGAGAAAGGAAAATAAAAACATAAGGGAAAGGAGAGGAGAAAGTGGGGAGGCAAGACAAAATGAAAAGGGGAAAGAGGAAACTTGAAAAGTAGAATAGGAAAGAAAGGGGAAAAGAAAAAAAAATGCGAAACAGTGGTGTAATGGGCAAATAATTTTGAGGGGGCTTGATCCTTGATCTGGTATATCGCATAAAAAATTTAAGCAGCTGCAAGCGAAGTAAGCAAGCAATTTTTTTCCGACATTTTTAGTAAAAGTATAAAATTTTGTGATAGATTTCGACGTAATATTCAGAGAATGATAATTATTATATTTCACCTTTTCTCCTTTCTCTTTTTTTTCTTGGTCGTGAAAATTTTCGGGGGCGTGAGAGCCCCTATCCCCCTCCCGTATGTACGTCACTGGGGAAAAAGGGGGAAGGGGATAGGAGAGAAAAAAAGCGGGAAGTAAAAAAAGGATAGGGAAAGGCCTAAATAATATGTAATTGAAAAATAAATGAAAAAGAAAGATCGTGAGGAAAGCCTTTCCATCATCCGTGAGAGGCAGGGAGGCAGGCTAGAGAATCAATGAAGATCCTATAGCGAATCGGGGTGAAAAAAGCGTAGGACGAAAAAAGGGGCCATCCTCGCAATAACTTTTTTTTTTGGGGGGGGGGTGATCGTTTTATGCTCACATGCATTGCCTTTTCTACTGAGGTAAATAAAACGAATATCCATTTTATTTCGTCAGATACTGATTATTCCTACGATTATACCAACAAAAAATGCTTTATTTTTTTAGAGTATGACAACGAAAAGCCACCCATTATAGCCTAATTGGGTTGTATAGGTCCTCCAATCAGGGACGGTGCCACAGGGGACGGGACAAGAGTGGGGACAAAAGGAAAAGGTCAAAATGAGAAGAAAGGAAAAGAATTAGGGGCAAAATGATTATTGCCTCGATCAGGCGTGGGATCCTTGTCGGAAGAAAGGTCGGACATAGACTGTTTTTGGTCAGAGAAAGCCCAGTCGGAAGAAAGGTCGGAGTAGTACCCGTCCGGACAGAGTTACTCCGACCAAGATATCAGATTTTCTCCGACTGAGATACCACGTCTGATCGAGGCTGATATAGGCATATAATCTTCTTGCCTGGGCCCCGTTGCATAAAAATATTTTTGGTAACTTTGCCATCCAGTGCATGGTAACTACAATGCTCATTAGCCAATCCAAATCCAAGATTCCATGAAAGATAGCATTATGGTAACTGTTATGCATCAGGGTCCAGTGGCTTACCTAGGATTTTTTTTTACAGGGGGGGGGCAATTTCGTCCGTCCAAAATATTGACAAGCAAAAAAAAGGGGGTCTTCAAGCTCGTCAGGGGGGGGGGGCAGGTATACGTCCCTTGCATGGGTTGTGACTCGTCAGGGGGGGGGGGCAGACTACCCCTGCCCCCCCCCCCCTCCCCCGTAGGTATGCTAGTGTCAGGGCCCAGGTTGTATATTTTTCATCAAACTCGCCCGACAAACCCGAGATGAGATCGTTTTCTCCTGAAAGGAACTCAAAAAAATCGGTCTGGATTTATTTATGTCATTTAGGGTGCAAATTGGAATTTATGGACTTACTCGGAGCCATGACATGCACTAGTGTATCGACAAAGAAATATGGGCCCATGCACAAGCATAATATAGAATGGGCCCCTGACGTCCTTTGTATCTGATGTTGGATACGCGCCTGCCATGCGTATATTTTTTGTGTACATAATTATGCGTGCTCAAACGCTCATTCCATCCTCTTCAGGCTTTTTCTTTTAAATTTCTCTTGGTGAAATCAAATAAAGGGGCTGTCTCATCGCCCCTTATTTATATCATCGTCCAGGGTTTTAAACGAAATGATGCGCACTATGAAATAATCTCAAACCTTATTATGGAATTCATTTTTCATGACGATGTCAGGATATGGACCAAACAAACTTTTTTTTTGTTCTATAGAATATAGACTCAATAATCTGGCAGGCATAATAAGTTAAACTCTGTCAGAGTTTGACTTTAAAGGAATATGTAGAGAAATGTAATTTATAAAAAAAAAATTGGAGGGGGTGGTAGCAATCATTATCATGGATGGCGGCAGACCGAACTGCCAGGCGCGGTTCTATGGGAGCGCATTGGGGAATCCCCCCCCCCAAAAAAAAAAATCGACCACAAAGAAATAAATACTTTTAAATAGACTATAGGCCCTATGCGTATTATGCAATACCCCATTCTTTATCATCAAGCGCTCTAAATTAAAGCTTCTAGTGTTCAAATTCGAAAATTTTGACTAAATAAATCATGAATGCTCTCTTTGACTAACAAATCAGTGATCCCCTGCTATATAGAGTAGACTGCCTTGTAATGATTTTTATTTTCAAAATGATCTCCCCTGACTTCACCCTTTTACCATGAATATAACAAGAATAATGAATTGAAGTTTTAACTCTTAAATTTGTATAATCATTTTCGTCAAAATCGCTCTCATTTAGTCTATGGTATGTTTTCTTTATTGAGAAAATGGCTCTGTCGCTATTTTCTCCCTGATCGAGGCTAAATTTATTTAAAACATTATAGTATAGAGTCAGGGATGTCGATCCCTAATTCAGATGGGGGGGGGGCTGAATTAAGGCTCTCTCAGCGCTTTTTTTTATAATTCTGTTTTTATTGAAAAAAAATCTTGTTTGCACCTATTAAGGTCAAGTTTAATGGTTTTATATTGCTTTCCGATGCTTTTTCAAACAATATTTTTCAATTCATTAAATCATCAGTTGGTAAAAATTATCATCATATTTTATTATCATTATTATTTTTTCATTTCTTTTTTATTTATTTTTTTTTTTTTTTGGGGGGGGGTCAATCGATATGTCCCTCAATGTTTTCATGGGGGCGATTGCCCCTGCCCGCAGGGTCGACGCCTCTGTTAGAGTGATTTGACTCTATTCTTGACAATACAATATTTTGTAGACTAATGTGTTTACATGCAGGGAAGCGACCCCAAGGCAAAAAAAAGTTCTTTTGCAGCCTATTATCCTTAAAATAAAAAAGTTCCTGCAGCAGAGTCTCGAGAACACCTGTAATCTTACAGATTGCGTATAATCTTACATTATATCATGATTATAGGACATTGGTATATGGAATCTTACAAATTTCCTTAAATAAAACATCCTTTTCCCCTTTATACCTGTTCTGTTAAATTGCAGAAAAATTCCTGTTTTATGAATTTACAGAATGATTCTGTTATTGCTTTCTGCAAAATCTTCTTTTCCCCCTGTAAAATCATGTTTTTTTAACAGTGTATATGTCCATTTTGAGTATCCCATTAAATAATTTAAATATGTTCATTAATTAGGGAGTTCATAAGAAAATACCCTATATTCTAGGTTTTATTTCGAAAAAAATCTCGGCGGTGACTACATTCCCTCGTAATACTTTTTAAGGGGATGGGTGCCCAAGTCACGGTGCCCTTAGATTCCCTGCATGCATGCCTTATTGTATTAAGTTCATAGGTATCTACAATTTGAAAATATTGCTCTCTCGCATGGACCATGTTCACTCGACCGGTATGAATGAATTAAACACTTTAAGAGACTAACAACACAATCCCAAAGCTCCATCTAAATTATTGCCCCCCACCTAAATGGTGTAGATTGGCATACACATGCAGGACCCTAGGAAAGATTTTTCAGTTTAGTGGGGGCCGTGCTGATGTAAAGAAAGAGAAAGAAAGCAAAAAACAGGGGGAGTGATCAGTATGAAAAATATTTGAGGTCATTTTGGTTACATTTTTTCCATTCTTAATCTTTGGGGGACCACGCAGCACCCCCGCTTCTCAGTGCCATGTGCATATGCCCTCATCGTCCCCTGATGGGTGCCATACATGGAGATGAAATGATTATGAACAAAATTCTCAAGCATTTTTAAAGGTCAAGTCCACCTCAGAAAAATGTTGATTTGAATCAATAGAGAAAAATCAGACACAAAGTACAATGCTGAAAATTTCATCAAAATCGGATGTAAAATAAGAAAGTTATGACATTTCAAAGTTTCGTTTATTTAAAAAAAATAGTTATATGAACGAGCCAGTTACATCCAAATGAAAGAGTCGATGATGTCACTCACTCACTATTTCTTTTGTTTTTTTATTGTTTGAATTATACAATATTTCAATTTTTACGAATCTGATGATTAGGACCTCCTTGCCTGAATCACAAAATGTTAATAAATGAATTCCACGTGTTCATGGAGGAATGAAACTTCATTCTACATGACAATGACGAGAAAATAAAAATATTTCATATAATAAAATACAAAAGAAATAGTGAGTGAGTGATGTCATCGGTTCCTAATTTGCATAACGACCGAGATGTGCATATAACTGTTTTGTGAAATGAAGAGAAACTTTAAAATGCCATAACTTTTTTATTTACATGCGATTTTGATAAAATATGCTTGTTGAATTTTTCTCTTTTTATTCAAATCAAGTTTTTGTTGGGGTGGACTTGTTTTTTATTAAGGGATTTTTCGTTCGTTACCTCGCATATTATTAGAGAAAAAATCGGGGTGATCGATAGGGGGCCGGGGACTATCTGCTAGTTCAGAAGTATGGTACGTTTCGCAATGTCGACAAATTTTCAAGCCCCCAGAAGCCCCATCACCCTCCAATATAGTCGAGAGCCGCGCCTGCGAACTGCGTTCCCAATATTTCTAATAATTTCCAAAGTGATTTTAAAGTTTGCAAAGGTATTTCGACTTGCAAATGAGAGCCCTAGAGTTCTCTAGAGAGCCTAAGTATATAGAGTTCCCGTATTTAACTCTACAGTGCGTATCCAAAAAAAGTTTACACTTAGAAAAAATCCTGTAAAATTTTACATTTGTAATATCCTGAAGATTTTTCCACATTTTAAAGTTGGTACAGATCCATTTAAGCAAATGACGATATAACAATACTGTCGGAAAATATTTCCGCTTGAGTGAGCACTGAGCACCACTTTCTTTTGAAAAGTTAGTGAAAAATGATTTGCGCAGAGCTTTGAAATATTTATGCGAATAAAAGTAGACCTTAATCATGAAGACACCTTCAAGATCAGACTCAAAACATATCTATTCAATGGACTGTAGTCCGATTCACTAATTCCATGTCACCCATCTGTTTTCTTTGTTTATTATAATTTCTTGCAATGTAACTTATCGTAATGTAATTTAATGCAATATTATGCAACGTAATGTGATATAATTCATTATGCTCTTAATAATCTTTATACTTGTATTGCTTTAAGATATAAATATTAAGCGCTTAGAAACTATTGTAATAAGCGCTATATAAATGTACATTATTATTATTATTATTATTAAGAACACGTGGAATTTAGCTAGTACAATTGATTTGAAGATATCTTTACATTGTTTAAATGGTTTCCTTGCCCAAAACACTTCGAAGAGTGCATTGCGCCCAGTGGCATACCTAGGATTTTCCACAGGAGGGGGGGGGGAATGTCCGCCAAAAAAATTGACAAGCAAAAAAAAAAGATCCTCAATCACATATAAAGGATTTCGTACCAGAAAAAAAAGGTCTTCAAGCTCGTCAGGGGGGGGGGGGGCAATAAAGATCTTCAAACTCGTCAGGGGGGGCAAAAAGGGTCTTCCAAACTCGTCAGGTGGGGCAGACTACCCCCCGTAGGTACGCTAGTGATGATTGCGCCCCACCCCCGGGGGCCACTTACATTGACGAGTTGATACCATGCGCGACCAAAAAAACATGTAAAAAGGATGTCCTTTTCACGATAGAGCACGTAACGTGATGAGGGTGTCAAAAACACAAAAATAATGAACCCTTACATTCGTAATTCCGAAGCTTCGTAATTCCGAAGGTTCGGTTATTCCGAAGGTTCGTATTTCCGAAGGTTCGTTATTCCGATGGTTCGTAATTCCGAAGGTTCGTCAATCCGAAAACGAAATAAGGTTCGTAATTCCGAAGGTTCGTTAATTCGAAAACAAAATAAGGTTCGTAATTCCGAAGGTTCGTTAATCCGAAAACGAAATAAGGTTCGTTAATCCGAAAATTAAATAAGGTTCGTATTTCCGAAAATGAAAATAATTCATTTTGGTAACAAAAACGATGTTGTCATTACAAGATTACACGATATTATGCAATGATAGTAATAACGATCGATGATACATGCGTGTGTTGGGGCCAAAGCATGTATTTCATTAAGAATGGCGCCCTGATCAAGCATAGGCTAATTTCGATTTTATCTGAGCAATTGCTGCCTATAAGCAAATTGTTTAATTAAAGATGCAGGGGATCAAGTGTGTTGAAAGCGTGCGAGCAACCTCTAGATAATAGGATTTGTATTGGAGGGGATGTCATTTTTAATAACAGCTTCTGCTGGTAATAAAAATAATACTAATAATGATCCTTGTGAGATGTTGAAAGCGCGAATCGCAAGCTGAAACTAGTAGACATTTCATATAACAAGACGTGAAGTGAGCATTCGGAGCATTTTTTGTAATCGTGAGAAAGATGTGTATCTTTCTAAAGAATTAATGCGAGGGCGAGCTGTAATTTGTTTATATACTGACCTGGGGCCCGTTGCATGAAACTTTTTACCTGAAAAAACTCAGGTTGTTTTTACAGGAGTTTTTGCCCTGTGCTAAAGTCAATGGCGGAAATCAGACTAACCTTAGTTTTCAGTTTTTACCACAGTTTTCTCAGGTAAAAAGTTTTATGCAACAGGCTTCAGAAAGAAATCTTTTAAGGACTGCAGTTAGTGACTCATGAATAGAATGTATATCTCACGAACTAAATAATGAGAGCGCGAACCGCAAGCTTAAAATTTGTGATATTCCAACCTGAAAACTGGACATTTCATACTTCTTTTTTGTAACCAGGAATAGAATGAGTTGCTCAATAAAATATAATTGATGCGGGCAAGAAACGTGAGCCAAATTTTTCCGATTTTCCAACCTGAAAACTGGACATTCTACGTGTTCTAAGCATTCTTGTAAAAAAAATAATAATAGCTGGGAGAATAGTTTTCAGAACTGAAGTGGCTTCCCTGGGTAAATGATATCTATATCAATATTATCATTCTAGGCCCACATGAAATTTCCAAAAGTTTGAGCACGTGATTCGCTCGCAACATCTCACAAGGATGCCCTTTTAACAGTAATTGACCAAAAAGGTGAATTGACATCTTCAGATTTGACTTTTTCCCCCAAACCGCTTGCTCTCTACGCTCGCAGAAATGAAACGTAAATATATAACTTTAGTGATCATTTAAAAAATTGTGCTCAATTTAGTTACTACAAAACACACAACCTCTTTACACAGATGATAATCTAATGGTGAAAATATCCGTTTGCACCAAATTGCCCCTATTGGCCCCTTTTTTTGCTCTGCACCCCCCCCAAAAAAAAACGTTCCGCCGCAATTGGTTAAAACACGCATCGTCTTCATGGCTACCTGCAAAAATTTCTTAAAATGTCCCCTTTAGATCAGGTCAGAGCTTATATATTTAACAATTCTGTTCGCGCTTCTTGCTAGCAGTTATTATCTAAATTTAGTTACATAGGCATCTCGCTTTGAAGATCACAAACATATTGCCCATCATATTAACAAAAATATATAGCTCGCTCTCGCATTATTTAAAAAGGGTTTATCATGTTATTACATATTTACTTTATTTTAAAGCTAATTATTGACTGTTAGGACTACCCTTTCAAAGAAACAAAAAAAAATCAACTTTAAACTGCCGATCAAGGAAAATATGGCTAAAACAAATTGCCCCCCCTCTATATGACGAAAGTTGGATCCGCCGGGAGGGAGGCAGGGGGCATCAAAAATGAAATAAAAATCAGGGGAATTAATATTTTTTTAAAATGGGAAAGTTCCTTTTTCAAAAATAAATATGCCGTTTTTCATGTTTTTTCGAAATAAAATACTCTTTTTAAAGTATACAAGTTAAGTTTTCAGGCTGGAATATTGAAAAATTTCAGCTTGCGCTTCGCACTCTCATTCGATTGG
Source organism: Lytechinus variegatus (assembly GCF_018143015.1). Lineage (NCBI taxonomy): Eukaryota > Metazoa > Echinodermata > Echinoidea > Temnopleuroida > Toxopneustidae > Lytechinus > Lytechinus variegatus. The sequence goes on along the minus strand of NC_054754.1, from coordinate 8,483,078 downwards.
TGAAATATGCATCCTAAAGAGGTCACTAAATGCTTTTTTTAACAGGTTCCTTTTCTGGTCAGTATGTTTAAGCTTGCGTTTTGCGCTCGTGTTAATTCTTTAGTTAGATGCACACCTTTTTAATGACAGCAGAAATCTGCTCGGATTTTTAAAAACTAATTTTCATTTTTTATTTAAATAACCTAACTTGAAAGTTTTAGCTTGTGATTCACGCTCGCAACACCTCGCAATAATGCCATTTTAAGAATAATTGACCACAAAAAACGTTATACAACTTCACCTTTGAATTTGTTTTACCAAGCCGCTCGCTCATATAAATATACATTTTGCCATAATAAGAAGTCACTTCAAGAAAGTTTTTCTCTACTTAATCCCTATCAAACACACAATGACTTCAAGCAGATGATAATCTTAAGGTGAAAATATCACCAAAGTGCCCATTTTGACGTATGAGTTTCATTTTTTGGCTTTACCCCCAACGAAAATTCGTTCGGCCGCCCTTGCCTTCCCATCCTCATATGATAATTGAACGGCAACAGTGTCCCCCGCCCCCCTCCCCTTGCCTATGACTCCCGGCTATGACTCTGCTTTCCCGGTTTTCATTTTTCGGATTAACGAACCTTATTTTGTTTTCGGATTAACGAACCTTATTTCGTTTTCGGATTAACGAACCTTCGGAACAACGAACCTTATTTCGTTTTCGGATTAACGAACCTTCGGAACAACGAACCTTATTTCGTTTTCGGATTATCGAACCTTCGGAATAACGAATCGTCGGAATTACGCCACAAATGTTCGGATTAACGAACCCTTTTTCGTTTTCGGATTAACGAACATCGAGGTATAGGCAATTTACGTGTTTCGGAATTACGAACCTTCGGAATAAAGAACCTTCGGAATTACGAAGCTTCGGAATTACGAAGTGTAACCGGCTTTACCTTATTTGGTTTAATACGATCTCACCTTCTACACCTCGCGCAAAATGGACTCTAAACACGAAGTGTTGTGGAAAAAGGGACATCCTTTATAAAACATTTTATTTTTTTGTATCATCCCCGCAAATTCGAACCTAAACACGTAATTTTCCTAGCGAAATAGATACACTTTTTGGTTAAGCCGACGACCGATCCAAAGGACCTGTAACAATAAAACATTCCTGTACTTGTTTAGGGGTTCATTTAGGGGAATATATAATTTGCTAAGAGTATCGTTCTGTTTCCAATACTTGTTAAGGGTAGGGTTTCACACGCCAATAGTTGTTAAGGGGTGCATTTTCAGAATATGGAAATTACGTGTTTAGGGGTTTATTGTACTTGTTTAGGGGTTCATTTAGGGGAATATTTGCTAAGAGTATCGTTTTGTTTCCAGTACTTGTTAAGGGTAGGGTTTCACACGCCAATACTTGTTAAGGGGTGCATTTTCAGAATATGGAAATTACGTGTTTAGGGTGCTTTTCGAGAACCCATGGTCGCGCATGGTATCCACTCGTGAATGGAAGTGGCCCCCCGGGGCCCCGGGCCACCCCACTCCCCCACACACCGAGGCCATCGTGACTATATTTGCTTTACACTGAGCTGTGATTTACATGAAGTGGCTTAGGCTTCATTTTTAATTTGTTAATTATTTTTAAGCTTGGGATAAGTGTGGAGGAACAAGTATTAAATGAAAAAGAAAATGTAAACCCACTTTAAATGATAAAAACTAAAAAATGCTGGAGATATGTCTGATAAAATCTTTTGTTCAGATTCGGTTATGTCCTGAGATTCAGCTGGCACAAAAAGGGTAAAGGTTGTGCTTTGGGTGGCAATTTGGGTGGCAAAATTGTTACAAAATGCTTGAATGTATCCGTTTTATTGACTAAAAGTGCAGGGAAATGTATGAGAAATGTTTTGCAGGGTAAGTTTAATTTCGCCCTTATTGACACAACGTGAAAACGAGTATTTCTGCGCAAACAGATTTCTGCGAACTTTTACAAAAATGGACAGTGCTCACTCAAGTGTATGATTCTGTCAAAACTTTTACTTTCATTAGATAGATGAAACCCAAACCCAAGATGAAATGTGAAAAAATACCCAGGTGTTGTATATTTTTTAATTCCCAGTAGGGGCTTTTCACAGTGTTGACCTTTTTTTTATACGCACTGTGTTCTTGTATTAGAAAGCACCAGAGTTATCAATAGTCTACTAGTATTGATAACTCTGGAAAGCACCAAGCTATGGCGCCCTCAACGGTAATTAATATGTTCATATCCGATATCGAACGGGCGACGATTGCGAAGGTAAGACAGAAAAGCCTGCCGAAAAGTACTTTATTTATTAACTATCTCTGTTAGTAGTGTTAAAATTTGCAGAAGAAGACATTGTAGGAATCTAGATTAAGAAAAAGGGAACCATAATTCAGTTATAACTGAACGCTTCTCGTTACACGTCTCGTCTTGATCATGTTGATTGCCGGTTGATTGGTTTCCCTTTTCTATCGTCACTGCACGCAAATGTGCACACAGAAGGCTGTTGCTTTTACCATCACACGCAATTTTTATGCACGCATATCCAATGGGGTCATTCACAATCCTGTGATACGAAGGTGTCTCTGCCATGCGCCCCCGGAATTGAAATTAAAGATTAAAATGAATTTCCTTTTAATTCCCCCAAACTTTTGGTTAATACTGTGGCTTGTATACTCAATTTGTATAATAGAGAAAAAAGCCAAACTTTTTTAAAAATTAGAATCGTGAGATTTATTTAAATTAATTGGATCTAGCCTTTCTAGGGCTAGGCTCGGGCCACCCATGGGCATGGGTTCATATCGTCTCGCGAGTGAAGGATTATCAGTCATACGCACGCGACACACCACTACACTTCGAAAATACAGTGGGCTTTTGCCCACATAAAATATTATGTTTAAATAAACATTCCACATCCTGCTATGACACTTACCGAATCATTTAGATCCTTCCGTGACTTCTCCTTGAAGTTTCTTTCTAAAAATATGTATATTTTCTTGATCTTTAGTGAAGATTTTACGGAGATAGAAATCAGTCAGCGTTGATATCAATTTTCTCCTGAAGAGGGCGCGCGATTTATATTCATATCAAAGACACGACAAGGGAAAGAATAGGCACCTACACTATTTTACACGCATATCGACGCAAGGCATTACGCAAAGTCCGTGAAGTGTCCAATCTTTTCATTGTATAGACTTTGGTACACCGTATACGTATTATTGACGTTCGTCAAAGCTTGTACTGCTGGTTTCTTTCCAGGCACGTATATTATTTTCATTTTTTTTTTATCAGTCATCTTTTTAAATTAATGCAAATGAGTGTTATCATCACCAATAATAATCATTAATTATGTTTTTTGAAGGCATTTCATTAATTGGTGCCCATAATTACAGTACCAGTCAGCAATCTTTGAGTACACTCGGTCACGCGGCGAGCCATTTCCGGCCGTCGCAGCGTATTGACACGCCAATGTCACGCTAGAGCACACTCTGCCATGTATTCGAGTGTTCTGATTTTTGACACGAGAGGTGCGTCCATTGTTTACAGAGTGACAAGTGTAGAACTGACACTCGGTCGGCGCTTGTGTGTCCGCTCGCTCTAGCCGAGTGTCAAGTGTAAAAATGACACTCCGCGCGAATGATATCATGTTATGTCGCACAGCAGATGAACCGCTCGATTCCGCTCTCGAGCATGAAGCGGAGCACGGTCCGCCGCATGATACGGGCCGCGCTAGCGGTGCGCGGCGACTGGCATGGCTGCTCCGCTCCGCTGATACGGTAACTGTTAACCGCCCGGTCGTAGCTGCGTGAATATTTATGATAATCCACCCAGAATTGAATAAATCTACTTACAAACTATTCCCAGTGCACCTACAGAATGTATATTGTGTAGAGTTCTGCACTGCTTTATAATTTCGTCTTCACGAGACATGACTTGTGCCTCGGCTATACCTGTACAGTATTTATGTAATGTATGTCATATGGACTGATAAATCCAAGATTTCACTTGTGTCTGGATCGCATATCGGAGTAGTTTTTTTTTTGTCCTTAGCTAGCTAGCTGCGCCGGGTTCCTCGGCGATCTTACAGAGTTTGTATCAATAAGGCATCTACATGTACTGATTTACAATCCATTACATACATTTGTTGAATTGATTTTTATTACAATCTCTATATTGAGGTAAGATACATGTACCTTTAAAACTTCCAGTGTGTTTAAGTTACACCTTTTATTGAACTCTGTTCTTAAATTAATTGTATGGCTTAATAATCAAACATCAATATATTATACTTAAAAATAAAAACTTTGGCCGACATGTACAATCGATTCAACCACAAGAAAAGTTGATTGCAATGCCATATCTCTGTTTTCTGTTTATTCATTGTTATTCACGTAACCTTTAAGTTTTGTAAAAATAAAATTGATCCTGAATTGATCTCATCATTTATCTTGCCAAATTCAAAATGTATTACATTTCATAAGCTTATGCTGTTATATATTTGATATATTAATTGTTTGTGTGCATTATATTGTGTTTCTTTTGATTATTACAATGTATTTTAAATTGATGATAATTCGGAATTTCAAACTTAAATTTGAATGGAATTGATTTTTTCGTGGTTCGCCTTTACATGCATTACTGATATCGCCTCTGACCTCATTCAACCAACACTCCTCACCCGTCTGCCTACCGCCCTTCTAACTAGGCTCTGATTTAATAGGTTTACGTTTTTAAACCAAACATTACATTCACATAAGTAAAGAAAATCTTCCATTTTCATTATCTTCGGGGGGGGGGGGGTGATTAAAATGATGGAATTCATCTGCAATATACATGTATATCCAGCTAAAGCAGACAAGGGGGGACAAGGGGAGCCGAGGGAGGGGGCGCGGCCGGTCTTAACAGTTTCAGCCCCCTTCACACCAAATTTTATTTCTACTACCTATACCTCTTTGCTTTTCCATATTCGATCTTTCTTTTTTTCTCCTGCCTCCTCTCTTTGCTTTTTCATTCTCGGTCAGTCGGCTTTACATTTTTTTTATATCTCTGAATTACCTTCACTTAAATTTTGTTATTCATCCTCGATCTTCCATTTTCAACCCCCTCTATTTGCTTTTTCATTCTCACAGCCTGGCTCCACTTTGCTTTTCATTCTTGGTCTTTCACACTCTTATTTTATTTCTCCTAATTTACCTCTTTGTTTTCCATATTCGATCTTTCTTTTCCTCCTACCTCTCTTCGCTTTTTAATTCCCAATTTTTTTCTGTATTTATTTTATTTCTCTTACATGTACCTTCTCTCTTTGCTTTTTTATTCTCGGTCTTTCATCCCGGGGGGCCACTTACATTGAGGAGTGGATACCATGCGCGACCAAAAAACACGTAAAAAGGATGTCTTTTTCATGATAGGGCACGTTACGTACGTAACGTGATTAGGGTGTCAAAAACACAAAAATAATGAAAAAAGGGTATCTATTTCGCTAGGAAAATTACGTGTTTAGCGTCGAATCTGCGGGGATTTTAAAACAAAATTAAAATGTTTTATAAAGGATGTCCTTTTTGCCCCAACACTTCGTGTTTAGAGTCCGATTTGCGCGAGGTGTAGAAGGTGGGTCGTACTAAACCAAATAAGGTAAAGCCGACGACCGAATGACTCGTAACAATAAAACATTCCTGTACTTGTTTAGGGGTTCATTTCAGAGAACATTTGCCAAGAGTATCATTTTGTTTCCAATACTCGTTAAGGGTAAGGTTTCAGAATATGGAAATTACGTATTTAGGGTACTTTTCGAGACCCCATGGTCGCGCATGGTATCCACTCGTGAATGGAAGTGCCCCCCCCCCCCGTCTTTCATAAATCATTCCACCTTCTCTCATTGGTTTATAGTCGATCTTTCATATTTCTCTTATCCTCCTCTCCTCGGTTTTCCATTCTCGACCTCTTTTTATCCTACCTTAATCCTCTCTTTTCCTTTTCATTCTGTCTTTCATACATTATTATATATCTCCAACGTTCTCTCTCTGGTTTACATTCATATTATTTCCTACCTTCTCCCTTTGGGTTTTCATTCTCGGCCGGTCATTCATACATATTTTTTTTTTTGCCTACATATACGCACTTCCTCTTTTTTGCTTTTTCATTCTCGGTCTTTCCTTCCCCTTTTTAGGGGAAATGATTTTGTGAATTGGACCCCAAGTTCAAAGGTATTTTCATATAAAAAAAAATAAAAAAACGTCAATTTTCCGATGCTTCACTTGCACTGTGCATGGTGTCGGCCAATGGGTAACGAGTTAATCGGAGTTAAACATAAATATTTATTGTAAGCATTAATTCTTCACTCTATTTTGAAGTGTCAGTGTGTCTGTGCTTGGATAATAATCAGCCTCCATGAGGATCTGAGCTGCTTCTAATTGATATTGTTCAAGATGTGTTTTATTGTATAAAGACCCCAATGCACTTGAGCATTCATTTAGGAAAGATACTAACTCTTAATATCCTTTTTATAACAGCAGAAGCTTTGAATTGAACGCCCCAAGCTGTAGCGACTTGAATGGGGATAATTAATTACATCGTCTCGCACGTTTTGTGAACAATGGATGAAGGTGTGAATTACCGCTAACAGCTGACAATAGGAAGAATCTGTTGCAACCGAAGTTACGCCACGGAGTCTTTTGATGTTTTATTCAGCGATGACCCCCCCCCCCCCCCGGCCCATTGTCCAATCACGAACAGTCAGCATTTGAGAAAACGGAATGATCGAGGATGAGGATAATGGTAGTGATGTGATGATGACGATAATAAGATTGTTTTCTTATGTTATGAACTTGATATGGTGGTGACGTCAAGAAAAAAAGTAAATTTTCTCTGTAGAAATAAGGGTTGTCTGCATATAACATACATTCTTTGGGGGATATTGTTTATTTTACTTGTACTTGATTTTTTTCTATCGTGATTTAGTTGATTCAATAAATACACAAGAAATGATGTACGACATAGAGATTATGACGATGGGTTGTGATTAATGCCTGATATTCGACAAACTGGATATCAGTAATGCTTGACGATTTGGGCATGTACTGTACTTGCCAAGGCCAGGTACGTTATACAAAGCCAGGATACAACAAAAATCGAATATGCAGCATGCAATGACCCAAAGCTGAGAATTTTGCAAACTACCTTAACATATTCATACGTATGTAAGAATTATGATGAAAGAAACATGTCTGTGAGCTTATAATAGCAATGTCGGTCACGTGTTGTTGATGCCAAGGAATATTATTTAAATCATAATCTTGGTCAAGCTTTCGATTTGTAAAAAGCTTTTACCAGGCTGTATAATGAAATGCAATAAATTATAATATAATACTACTTCTAATGAAAATGATAATTAGAGTAGAACACATGCAACTCTCAAGTACTGAAGGTTTGTATTGTATATACGTATGATAAGACCATCGATAACGACCAAAATCATAAAGTTGTACTGGGGCCGCGGAACAGTTGTAAAGTGTTACGGAGGGGGGACCATACAATAAATCTGCAGCTTGTTATGACGTACCATCTAAGTTCTCAAATGATATGAAATGTTAGAGTGCCGTCTCGTTCCCATCAAATCTTAAAACAATTTTTGAAATGCCTCAATTTTGAAAGTATTTGATCATTTCCTATTTCATTACAAGTGTTGATCAAGTCTCCATTTTGAAGGGGAAGTTCAACCCGAAGAAAGATTTGCTGTGAAAATAGCAGAAAAATAATAATAAAAAAGGCGAAGGTTTGAGGAAAATCAAATGAATATTAAGAAAGTCATTAGAATTTTAATCTTTTGATTTGTGACGTCGTAATCGAGCAGCTTCCCCATTATGTTATGTACATGTTATAAAGGATGCATATTAGTAAGTGAAGTAACTTTTTAATGATGACTCCTTTTGGTTTCCTTTTTACGAACGGGTATAAAATTTATGATTTGTCTACTGATATACTGAATGCTCAGCCGGGATGCTCGGGAAAAAAGCATTTCATTTTTCTTAGAAAAACATTTCATTTATTTTTTGCTATTCAATATTTAGGAAAGCATTCTAGCACATGTCACTAATCAAATCGAAATTCTAATGAATTTTATTCTCTGATGATTTTTTTCATCAAACCGTCGGCAATATTTTTATATTTTTACTACTTCGCACTAAACTTTTGTCAGGGTAAACTTTAAAATAAGAATAAACTTTTGTTCTGGTGTGCAGGCCTAACTCCTAATTTTTGTAGGTAAAACAGAAAGGGGACGCAATAAAAAAAGGTCATAAAGCAGAGGAAGAGGATAGTTAATGATCAGATAAGAGTAAGAACAAATTGCAGGAGGAAGAAAGATGAACAACGGGAGGGCTCGCGGGAGAGGTGAGAAAAAAGAAATAAAAATCTATGAAAACGTTCAGGTAAATAAAAACAAATTCCGTTCCCACCCAATAACCCATCTTCCATCCAATGACGAGAATTAATATGAAGCCGTATAATACGCAATCATGTTCGTGAACAAATCAAATAGCTTACAAGTTAATAGAAGGTTCTAGGGGTAGTTATGCCCCTTTTATTTTTTAGTACCAAATTATCATTTGCCCCAGTGGCGTAGCTCCAGCCCGAAGGGGGTGATAACATTATCTTGACCTGCTTGGATTTTTTTTTGAGGGGGGGGGGGCGTCCCCCATTATGCAAGGAATTTATGCCATGATTGCTTTGTCGGTTCATTTAAAATAATTTTGTTTGAGTACTGGTAGTTATCATTCTACCATTCCCATTGCCCAATCTCGACTCAACTCCTTTCTAAAAGTTTCATCTTATGGCTTCATAGTTCCCTATCTTTTTAAACAAATTCCTTTGTTTCATTTTTGCCTCTACTTTGTATTGAAAAAAATCTGAACGTCAATATAAGTCCATTTGCCTTTATCTTATGGCTCACTGTATGACTCTCCTGCATATATTTTTTATTGGAAATTTGCGAATACCATACCATAGTATCGCATTATTTGGGAGCAGGTCAACGTTAGTTAGAGAGTTCTGCAAAGAAAGGGATAACCCGTCATTTATTTAAGTTGATACTTATTACAAATCTGTGCATTGTGCATATTGCCGATTGTATTGTACTACTTTAAGACTGGCTTCAAATCGTAAATAATTTGCATGGAATTACAAATATCCGAATGAGTAATTTTATCTGCGTACCACACGATACCGGTACATACTACATGCATGGTCTTTCGACACTAGCTACATCAGCCAGGCTCTGCTTTAGTTCCCTGGCCTGGTTAGCTCTGCTTCTATAGACAATTAGAAGGCGAGGCTCGAGTACTGGTAGTGACTTAATGTTATCCGTTTTTTATCACCTACATTATAGTTAATTTCTCATTGTCAAAACATATTCTGTTTATTGTGATGAACATTGAATGAAAACAGGCAAACCACCTATTTTTTATCATGACGAATTCGAATCTATACTCTAGCCTTATACATTGTAGGCCCCCGCGTCGCCGAAGTTCATGGTCTTAAAAAAGAATATATTACCGTCATCGTCACAACCCACATCATAAAAATTCATCATCATACCCCTCATTATCATTAGAATTACCAGCATCACAACACAGGGGCCATGGAATGGTTTTAAGGGGGGGGAGGCTTACCCTGCAAAAAATCACGTCACACTCACAGTGGTAATTTTTACGTTTTTGTACATGGTTTTGTAAAAACAAGGGGGCTGAAGCCCCCAGCCCCCCCCCGATACCGCGGCCCCTGCATCATAACATCATTATATCACGTACCCATTATTCACAATCAAATTTTGAATTGATCCCCCTGCCCTGGAAACTCCACCCCTCCCCGTATGGCCTGGCCCATTGTTCACTCTTCTCACTTTGCAATTTCGGTATTTCATCTGAAACAAGAAAATCTTACCTGAGCGAAGACATTCATGCTCCTATGTGGTATGGTATCCAATAGTCACAAACAACGCGAATTATCTTTGGTTGATATCAGATACGTTAATCACGATGTCCAGGGATCGAGCCTCGCACAAACTGAGGAGGGTTGCAGCTCTGTCAGCGTCATGGATGATAATTCACATGTGGAACCTCTTCAAGTCTTAGCTTTTAGTTTTTCTTGATGAGAAACACTCAAAAACCTTACCACTTTTTAAAAATTAAATTAGGCTATTTATTCCGATGATGTAATCAGAATGAATCACACCAATCTCAACAAATCCTTTATTACCGCTGATATTATATTCTTGTAAACATTTTTTTTAAATTTCTTTTTACATGCCCATTCTCCATCAATAGGGCCGTCTGCACCATCCCGAGTTTTCAAATTAGCGCGCTATTTCTGATCCGGCAAATTATCCCGATCTGAAAAATCTCGAGATTGTTTGTAATGCAGACGCAATTATCGCGCTAGTTCGTAGGATTAATCTCGAGATTGCAATCCCAAGTCAACTTGGGTTTATTTGCAAAATAGCGCGCTATTTACGAATTATCGCGCTAATTCGTAGGTGCAGACGCACTCGGGTTTGGACTCGGGTTAATTTATTCATGACCTTCAGTCCATAATGCAATTCGCGTTCCATTTCCGCCTTGGTAAAAACATAAACAGCGATTATACCGAACGCATATGCGAAAGTCAACTTTATCATAGCGTTCATCAATTCCCCAATCAGCAACGATGGTGTCAAGCCCCCCGTGAATGGATTTTGGGAGAGACCAGACCGATGGGGGAGGCGCTCATTATCGACGATGGTCATAGTCAATAACAATACTGACAGCATTGTCGTCTTATTCCTTCGCAAAATGTGAGCAAATAGCATTTCTTTCCTCCCCTCTCTCTCTCTCCCCCTCTGTCGTTGCCTCGGAGTCCGCCATCATATTAAACGAAGAATACTTCACTCGCTTATAATTATAGCGCGGCTGAGCTGAGAGGATTGTTGCATAACAACGGTCGAATTCGGCGAAAGAGTACATGGACTTGATTGCATATCGCGGGAAGTTATTCAAGAGCGCGGGCCGTTGAAACTCCAAGATCGAAAGTGCGCATGCTCGGAATATCGGGCTTGTTGCCTCGCTCGAGCAAGAATCGCTCTTCGTGCGATGGTGGAGACGGGGTTTCTTGAATCTCGAGATTAATCGCGAAGAGGGCTGATCGGGCTAAAATCTCGAGATTGAGCAAACTCGGGATGGTGCAGCACCGCCTAAAGCCATGTCATATTCACTATCGCCACATTTCATCATTATATCCATCTCTGTAATTATCGTTGTTATCAACACGGGATCAACATCATCGTCCTTATCACCACAATCATTACGGTCACACCATCCTCATCATGAAATTGTCATCGTTTATAAGATTATCATAATCATCACCACCATTACTATCATTATCATCATTCAATGCCATTATCGTGATCAATTTGTATGGTCGTACTTTATTTAAAAAATAATGATGATCAAGAGAATTCATCTGTAATAAAATATTTCATATATAGCGGGGTACATCATATTACGTTGTAAGTAAAATATTGAATGGAAACTGACAACAGACCATAATGGTGGATCAGCGGCGTACGCAGAAGGGGGGTACAGGTGTTCACCCCCCCCCCCCCCCGCCAAAGTTTTTTATTCCCACCCCCCCCCTCCCCTGAAGAAAAGTCGGAAAAAAGTGCTTGTCAAATTTGTGTTGGGTACGAAACGTAAAATTTGTGGTGTAGACTTTTTTTTGCTCGTCAACATTTCATTCAGCTGGGCCCCCACCCTTTCAAAAATCCTGCGTACGCCACTGTGGTGAACCTTACCACTTAAAAAAAAATTGTAGGCCTACTTATTCCGATGCTGTCATCAGTATCCATCATAACAAATCCCTTTTTTACAGATGATAGAGTATAATTGTGTAAAGATAAAAACATGTCTTTAATTTACATGCCCATCCTCCATCATCGCCTTGTCATACTCATTATTGCCACATGCACAGGCGGCAGAAGCCTAAATTTTTAGTTGATAATTTGTTTTTTGCTTGTCAATTTTGTTTCCTGTGTTCCCCCTAAAATTTTGGGTTGATAATTTTTTTTTTGCTTGCTTGTCAAAAATTTTTGGTGCCCCCCCCCCCCCCTGAATTGTTTGGCTTCCTCGCCGCCAATGGCCACATAATCATTATCATAACCATCACTCATATCATCGTTATTAATACGGCATCGACATCATCATCCTTATCCACACTCATCAGGGGCCGCGGACCGGTATTCAAAGTGGGAAGGGGGGGGGGGGCTGAGCCAAAAGTTGGGAAGCTGACCATGCAAAAAAATCACTAAAAATCACAAAAAATTGTATGGTCATTTAAAAAAAGAAGGGAAAAAGACAAATCCTCAAAATAATAGAGAGAGGAATTCAGATTATTAAAACAAATGATACTAGTATATATCAACAATGACAATATGAACAATAGTAATGAATAATAAATCATCATGCATAATATCTCCGAAACCGTATTATTACGGGCCTTGACACTAGAAAAAAAAATCACAAACATACACATTGTACATATGAATCTTGGATTGTTTGGGTCATTGAGGGACCGGTGAGGAACGGGAGAACAATGTGAGTAAAATCCTAGATCTTATGTTCTCTTGATGTAGGCTCCTGTTAATTCCTTCATTCACATTTAAATTCTGAATTGCTTTTGCTTGACCGGAGCATGATCAAGCACGCAAAGCCAACCACAAGCTGTCGCACGCCGGAGAACCGGGCCAGTAACCGGGAGCGCCGTGCCAGTGGATCAGGTGGAAGTGTGCATGCAGCGCAGGTGCTCTCCGTCTTCGTGCCGCATGGCGCAGCAAGAGCAGCGGCGCGGCCGGTGCCTCCCTGTCCACCTCGATCGCATAGCGTTTACTATCAAAACGCAATACATTAACATCTACTTGTACGCAAAAGCAACTCGAATTAGACCTCTTTTGTTCGGATTTGTCGAGTGTAAAAACCGCGTATGACACTCTGGTCACTTGACCATGACGAATGGCTCGATCACAAAAGATCGACGCCGAGTGTAACACGCTATTGACACGAGAGCAAAATGACACGCGAAGAGAAATAGTAGCACCTGCTCTCGTGTAGTCGTGCGTGTGACACACATCCGGGTTGGATGGCTCGCCGCGTGTCCGCGTATGCTCAAAGATTGCTGACTGGTACTGTAGTAAATTAATCATGAGGATTGCGCATTCAAAGAATTTAGATACAGTTATAAAATTACCGAGGAGCTGAATCAAGGTTGTGAAATTATTAGCGCCACCAACGGGCTTCCTTGTATTTCCGTGGAAGAGACAAGCGAAGTCACTTTCGAGGCCGAGGTAAGCAAAATGTGCTTTTTTTTATCGGATTATTATTTTATTATTTTATATTCAACAAACTCTTGCTACTTACCGGCAAGAGCCCCGGTGCGTAGCGAGAAGGAGCTTCGGCAAATATTACTTCAGCAATGAAGCGATGTTTGCCGACTACTTCGAAATCCAGGGTCAAACACGGTCTATTGTACGAGGTTAGTACATACTAACCTCGTACACTGTGTGAGTGGGCTCGGGCTAGTCTTGAGGACGCAATGATGATGATTTTTTTTAAATATGTCATATATTTCTTCATCATTGACGTCTTGACACTCTCTCCATAGTCATAGTGCCTTCACCGAACGACCAAAACAAAGATGGATTCCCCCAAAAAATCCATCCTTTTAAACCGAATTAAAGAGCATTCATTTAATTTTATTAATTCTTACACCTTCCTACGCCTAATGCGTAGGAAGGTTTTAAATATTACTATTTAAAAATGTAAAAAAATGAAGATTTCTTACCTAACTGATGCCACGTAGACCCCTCGTTCCACATGTAAACAACGGAAATACAATAGCGTCGACCCTTGAACCGCTTATGTATGACGTACTTCCGGAAAGCAATGCCGTCTTAACGAACAATTTAGAGATAAAAAATCTTATTTAACAAATATTAAAATTTATTTTGTGATCAGAAATAATTCATATCAATATATATAAATTATTTATGATCACAAAATAAATTTTAATATTTGTTAAATAAGATTTTTTATCTCTAAATTGTTCGTTAAGACGGCATTGCTTTCCGGAAGTACGTCATACATAAGCGGTTCAAGGGTCGACGCTATTGTATTTCCGTTGTTTACATGTGGAACGAGGGGCCTACGCGGCATCAGTTAGGTAAGAAATCTTCATTTTTTTACATTTTTAAATAGTAATATTTAAAACCTTCCTACGCATTAGGCGTAGGAAGGTGTAAGAATTAATAAAATTAAATGAATGCTCTTTAATTCGGTTTAAAAGGATGGATTTTTTTGGGGAATCCATCTTTGTTTTGGTCGTTCGCTGAAGGCACTATGGAGAGAGTGTCAAGATGTCAATGATGAAGAAATATATGACATATTTAAAAAAATCATCATCATTGCGTCCTCAAGACTAGGCTCGGGCGAAGTTCATGCAGGCTCCACTTTTTACTTCACTACTGCTACACTACGCTCCACCTACCTGATCTTCGGGGCGATGAACTTGATCGGATATTCCGAGTGACAAAGGTGGGATTAGCCTGGAGGCGTTTGGGAGTAAAAATTATAGTAGGCCTACTATCCACTCACACAACATGCGAGGTTCAGGTTAGTAATACTAACCTCGCACAACGCATGTGATTTCATAGTGGACTTTGACGTTTTCATTCATCACACGAATGTGAGGGAAAAAACACGCCACACTTTTCAATATTTCTCCACTATGACTCTTGCAATTGAACATTTGTATTTTAACTTCATTTTAAAAAGGAATTATTTATAAAACTGTTTTTATCACTTACCTCCAAAATATCAACCGTTCAATCCGTCCTTAGTTATCCTTTATACTGCGGTGGAAAGTATGCAAACAACAATCGAAAAGCAATTTTTCCTATCGAACATTCTCGATTCAAGTCTTCAGCGCATAATAGGAAATTGTAACAAAAATCAACACGTTGCATCTCATGTATATACTTATTGGTAGAGTACGCCATCTTTTGACAAGATGATGATGAAAGTGGATTGAACGAGCAAGAAAATAATGCTGATCGCCTAGAATGCAGCTAGCTTGCAAAACCGTAAACAAAGTTATACCGTAAACAAACGGTAGGCACTTAAGAACCAAGTTTGAAAGGACACTCGTAAAATTACGTCACTCTCGCCGATGAATATTCATTAGATCGTGGTCGTGCGTGTTCAATAAAACTTTCTGCATGCATGCACTCAGTGTGTATTGAACACGCTGCTACTAAATTCTGTGTGAAAGGAAGACAAATAAGGAGCAGCGAAAAGCAGGTGCATGTGATAGGCCCAACAGGAACCCACTGTGCGCCAGGCCGGTAGGCCCGGCTAGCTTCGTGAGCCGTGTGCGCTCGCGGCCGCTGGATTTGTTGAGTCGTGCGGTGGAATATCGGTGCGTGATTTCGGCGTGTTGATGGGTTGATGTTGACATGAAATGGCCGAAAATCAACAAAAGAAGACCAAGAAATGGTCTCAGGGGGATAAGACTGAATACAGTCTCTAGTACCTGTGTATTCGGAAAGAGGAATTTACCATGCATTTTGCACAATTTGCAGTGTGGACATTTCAGTTGAGCACGGAGGTCGTGATGATATTCGGAAGCACTGGGAGCAAACGATATACGGACATTGCGAAGACAAGATCTTTACAGGTAGACGTTACCCGCACTGAGCTTTTCTGTACTGGATTTATAGTGGAACATAACCTGCCTATCGCTGATAATTTCTCATTATTATTATTGTTGAACGGGTACTTTTCTTCTATTGTCCCCTCTTTTTTTTTTACATGTAAAAATGCGTATTTTATATTTTTTATGTTAGAAAGTGGGAACAATGTTTTTTTAAAACATGTGAAATGCTCCAAAATAAGGGTCAGATTGCACCAGAGAGCATCTAGGAACCCAGAGCTGGACCCCGGCCGCAAGGGTCGAGCGCTCCGCGCTCAAGATGTGCGCTATGCGCACATAATTTGGTGTCGGTTGCAAATCCTTCCTAATTCTGATTTCCAAAAGTTGGCATCTCTGGCTCAGTGACATGAGTAGGGCGACAGACTGGAGATTCATTGTTCTGCAACAAGAGGTTCGAATCCAAGTTTCAATTGGAAGTAAGAAGGAAAAAAAGAAAGAGAACAAAAGTAGTGGGTTTTGGAGAAGTATTTTTTTTAATTAGTGAAGGGGACAAAGGAAGTCTTTCCAAATTTAAAAATCAGCCTGTCACCTGCCAGTAGAGGCACATGGCCAATATTGCAGACTCTCTCCAATATGGGAGACTTGCTTTGCAGAAGTATAAAGAAACAACACCAAGAAGAGCGTAATTTTTTCCACCCAAATTTTGTCTCACTGAGGTCCGAAGTAGATCTCCTAGTAGCCAGGATGCTCCTAGAGAGTAAAAATCATTCACTAACGTGTGCTTTTCATGCAGACAGGGATTGCGTCCCATTCATGTGCGTGTACCGCGAACTTTCCTTCAAAAAGATCTAGCCCTAAATCATGTAAAAGGGATACAACTTCATATCCGACAGTTCTGCAATATTAATTTCATTTTTAAACAATGAATTCATTTAAAAAAAACAAGAAAAATATTATAAAAAGACGGGGTGACAGGACGCATATACATGTATATTGATGTATATGGTTTTGGTTGAGAATTTAGGGTGCAGTGTGTTACTCTATTGCAGATGTTCAGATCGTGGATTTCAGCTCGTTTTATTTGAAATGCATATATATGTATACACAGATCCTGAAGTGATTTCATGAAATTGGAATGTAAATTGTGTCAACTGAAATTCAGCAAAACGCAATAATGCCAATGTGGCATAGGGGTACAATTACAGAAGAAAAATTATATCTTTCATCAGCTTTCTCATACTTTGTAGGTATAACATTGTAATATTGTGATACAATGTGTTGCTAGGGAAAGCACTGTCAGGTTTGAGATCTTCTGTTGCCAATGGCAATGCCTGAATATATGAATGGTAAAAAAATACTGTATTCTGAATTTAAAGACTTATTGCTTCAACTAGCTTTCAATGTCTCATATCTATTACCTTTCCAGAATCAGCAGACTAGCCAGTGAGACTTGAACCCTTGATAGAACTCCCCGACAGTGTGTACCATGCCACCAAAGAACAACACACTACCCCAATGGGGGAACCAGCAGTCCATGAACCTGAACCCGCTGATTCTAACAAATATCCAATCATCACCGTACTTCAAGAATGATCTCTTTAAACTCAAGACATACCATGAGGTCATTGATGAGATTTACTACAAGGTAAGGGGTGGAGGTAGGTGCCATCATCTTCTATCTTTTTCCTTTTAAAGTACCCCTGCTACCAAATTCAAGTTGATGCCCATGGATGCACAGTGCTGACCATGGAAACTGGGGGAAGGGGGGGGGGGGCGGTAGTGCCCTCTTTTGTGTGTACAAAACCATGAAAATGAAGAGAAAAATTCAGAATACCTGTAATTTAAATAGACATTATTTTTATTGTCTCACCTGCGAAGCAAAGTGAGACTATAGGCGCCGCTTTTCCGACGGCGGCGGCGACGGCGGCGGCGGCGGCGGCGTCAACATCAAATCTTAACCTGAGGTTAAGTTTTTGAAATGACATCATAACTTAGAAAGTATATGGACCTAGCTCATGAAACTTGGCCATAAGGTTAATCAAGTAATACTGAACATCCTATTAGAGTTTCATGTCACATGACCAAGGTCAAAGGTCATTTAGGGTCAATGAACTTAGACCATGTTGGAGGAATCAACATCGAAATCTTAACCTGTGGTTAAGTTTTTGAAATGTCATCATAACTTAGAAAATATATGGACCTAGTTCATGAAACTTGGACATAAGGTTAATCAAGTATCACTGAACATCCTGCATGAGTTTCACGTCACATGACCAAGGTCAAAGGTCATTTAGGGTCAATGAACTTTGGCCGAATTGGGGATATCTGTTGAATTCCCATCATAACTTTGAAAGTTTATAGATCTGATTCATGAAACTTGGACATAATAGTAATCAAGCATCACTGAAAATTTTGTGCAAGTTTCAGGTCTCATGATTAAGGTCAAAGGTCATTTAGGGTCAATGAACTTTGGCCGAATCGGGGGTATCTGTTGAATTACCATCATAACTTTGAAAGTTTATTGGTCTAGTTCATTAAACTTGGACATTAGAGTAATCAAGTACCACTGAACATCCTGTGCACGTTTCAGGTCACATGACCAAGGTCAAAGGTCAATGAACTTTGGCCGAATTGGGTGTATCTGTTGAATTACCATCATAACTTTGAAAGTTTATGGATCTGATTCATGAAACTTGTACATAAGAGTAATCAATTATCACTGAATATCCTGTTTGAGTTTCAGGTCACATGATCAAGGTCAAAGGTCATGTAAGGTCAATGAACTTTGGCCATGTTGGGTTTTTTTGGTGAATAACCATCATATCTCTGTAAGTTTATTGGTCTAGTTCATAAAAAGTGGACATAAGAGTAACCATGTATCACTGAACATCTTGTGCGAGTTAGAGTAGTATTCAAAGTCAGCACTGCTGCTATATTGAACCGCGTGATGCAGGTGAGACGGCCAGAGGCATTCCACTTGTTTACTTAAAAATCACCTGTGACATCAAGTGACAAACTACTCTTGTTAAAGTCTGAATTTTGCTGGGATTATTTCTGAAGGCATCATAAGGGGAAAGTATTATTTTTTTTCAAGTTCTTGTACATATTATGAGTTCTACTTTGCCGTTAAAAAGAATACATAATTTTGTGTTGCAATATCATGTATGCGTCAGCATTTAAGTGCGACTATTATACATGTAAGTCATTCTTAATTTTTTTTCATACTTAAATCTTTGTGAAACACCACCCAGTTTAACTTTATGACCAAAGTCAACTCTGTTAAATTTGTGGAAAGCAGAAAATGTATAAATTCTTTTTACATTGCATGTTATGCTATACAGTTATGAATGATTTGAGTGCAGTCAATTTAGTGCCAATATGGCCTGTTATAGATTTAATTTGATCTGTTCGAGATTTTTGTCAAAATTGGCTATCCATACTTATATACAAGTTAAGACCAGAGTATAAATTAAACCAGAGTTTAAAATATAGTTCATTGGCCCGTATTCTGAAGTCAGGTTTAACTTAAACTCAGGTTTAAAGTTGTGGTTTAAGTATGGACAGCCAATTGTTACATAATCACTAACAGTAGAGATATCGTACTTTCAGCTCATTCGGCTCTCAAATCATTCATAATTGTGTAAGGCGTATAAATAGATGATTGTCTTCACCATCGATGAATCAGGAAAGAGCACAGTAAACATAAGAAACATATAACTTAATAAAAATTTTGATACTTTTGGCTTCCCATACTTAAACCACAACTTTAAACCTGAGTTTAAGTTAAACCCGACTTCAGAATATGGGCCATTGTATCTACATGTATATCCAGCTTAGTGAGTACAAGGAAGGATTTGTCATGTATAGTAGCTTAGCTTAATTTTGCACCAGTACTAATTGTCAAATGATTACCGGTAATCTTTCTTGGATAATATTTAATTTTGTTAATCAGGTTTCTCATCTTGAACCTTGGGAGCGAGGTAGCAGGCAGACGTCAGGACAGATTGGGATGTGTGGAGGGGTAAGTCAGTTGACATCTAACGAGCATTTTATGAAACAATTTTTTTGTGTGTACTAGTGATATTCACTGATTACAATTTACTTTGCCTCAGTCAATCCTTTCGGGAGCACGGACATTTGTTCGACTCAGAACTACATGTACAACTCACGTTCAACTTAGATTGTAAGACATGTTTTGCATAATCTCCTCAACAAAATTGTTTTGACTTGGTCAAATTCAGACTAATCGAAGGTCGACAGCTTTACCTGTACTGTTAAAAGCTACCAAAATCCTTGCATCTGATTGGTTGAGAACAAATGACTGAAAAGTAATAGAGAAATAGTGTAGTGGTTTTTAACTTGTTTTCAGACATTGATTCTTTGTGGAAATGTAAACTTTGCCTGTCTGTTTCCTTGTACTTAGGCAGGAAAAATAGTTGTTAAATGGACATTTACAGATGTAGCTGTATGTACATGCTTCTTGCCTTCTTTAAAGTTAAAAGACAGTAGTTGCAGCAAACAATTATTTTGCGGTCTTTTAGATTTAGGTTAATTGTCAAAATATCATACATCTAGATCTGGTTCATTAATGTAAACTTGTCTTTGTATTAAAAGTCATGAAATCTTAGCTCAAAACTGATAATTCTGATGATCACTAAGACAACAAAGCATATGTGGAACAGTGTATCAATATTGCTTTAAAAAATATCCGATATTTGATGGAATTATGTGCTTATTTTGCTCATTTCTCAGCAATTTTCTTCCAGAGCTATTTGGCGCATATTTTTTATTCATTCTCATATACAAATAATTTGGTGGTAATTTCATTTGATTCTGTGTGAACCCATTTTGAGATCATTACCACACCTGGTATTTATCTTTATTATGTTCAAGCCTCACATTGGAGAAGTTGGTATTGTGTCCTTGGCATATTAAATGTATTACATGAATGCAGATCTGTCAACTAAGACAAGGTGTGGAGCGCTGTGGCCCAGTGGATTAGTCTTCGGACTTTGAAACAGAGGGTCGTGGGTTCGAATCCCAGCCATGGCGTGATTTCCTTCAGCAAGAAACTGATCCACAATGTGCTGCACTCAACCCAGGTGAGGTAAATGGGTACCGGTAGGAAGTAATTCCTTAAAAAGCTGTGGGCGCTATTAATGCCTAGCTTTGCTGGGTGATATAGGAGCACCATGAGGACCTAACAAGGTGGATATGTGCGCAATATAAATACCCTATATTATTATATCCATAATTGTTATGAATTTTGATACACGAAATATGCATGCTCGGTCATTACAAATTTGAGCATGGATATAGATATCAATAATTGCATGAATCTTTTCAAACTTTGTCCTTTTACTTCTTAGGTGCGTGGAGTCGGAGCAGGTGGCATTGTTTCCTCAGCGTACTGTCTCCTTTACAAATTATATACATTGAAACTGACTCGCAAGCAGCTGAATGGTCTACTAACACATTCAGATTCACCGTATATCAGGGCATTGGGATTCCTTTACATTAGGTAGGCAGGGGCTGGTTTCATAAAACTGGGGAGTGTTTCACAAAGAGTTAAGTATGACTTAAGATAATGCTAAATGCTGATACGCGCATGATATGTAACGCACAATCTTATTGATTATTACGCAGTAGCACGCATCCTCTCAGCATTACTTACCTATGCAGTGATAGCTTTCGTAAAGCATGCAACAGGAAGATTAAGTGCGACTCTTAAGTCATACTTAATTCTTTGTAAACCACCCACTGGTCTAGTATTCTGAAAAATATTTTAAGTTTTATCTTATCTTCTGTATTGTTTAAGTCATAACAAATTTTTGATGTGCACTTTTTTATAGGTTGAATTGACAGAAATTCACCCATGGACTAGCACACATGTAAAAACTGTGTGAGGTTAAAGCCAAAAGAGCCCCTCTTTTCTGAACACTAAAAATAAAAAGTTCAAAGATAAAATAGTTTTCAGAATACCATCCCAGGTTGTTACAGTTATGCTTGAATTTAGGAATGATTGGTATGTGTTTGAGCCATTTTTCAAATGTGACCTCTATCTCAATATGATCAATTATTTTGATAACTTTGGAAGTCAATTTCTTTGTTTTGATTCAAATTGACAGTGCCAATTCTTAACTTTGAAATGCTTTGTCTTGATGAAAAGATATTTTGAAATAGTGGCCCTTTTTCCATTTTTTCTAATGTCTGACCTGTAACCAATTAGAACTGATTTTAAATGATTAGCAATTGTTCCTAAACCTTAAGTAATGAAGGGTCTGGGGTTATGTCCCTCAAAGAGTTGTGATAAATTCCATGTAGGTATGATACTCCTTGTAAGTGTTTTCTCTTTTCCTCCCCAACACAGATACAGTCAACCACCTCAGGATCTATGGGATTGGTATGAAGAATATTTAAATGATGAGGAGGTTTGTTAAGCTATTTTTTTCTTTTCGCAATTGCAAGAACATTTGTACATCAGAATAAGTCTTATTGTATAAGTATATTGTTTATAGTTATTTTGGAGATGTAGTTGATTGCTTTTTGCAAGTCATGAATGGGAATGTTTTTCATAGGAATTAAAGTGATTGGTTAACATTGGTTTGACTTTTAAAATATCTGAGCTAGAAGATCACACTTGTCACCTGTGTCTGTGGTATGTTGCAAAAATGAAGCCCAGAAAAAATTGCGTTCGAAAATGATTATTTAGTGCTTCAAAAATTGAAATATAAAGTGACCTGAAACACCATCTTAATTTCATCCCATACAAAATCGGGGTTTGCCTTGTAGTTTTAACTTTTCATTCTCAATAATGGTTGTTTTCAGGGTTTATTAGTTCTAATACATGCACTTGCACACATGTTTCATCTTGGTTTGAGAATTTTTTAAATCGGCTGCTCACAAAGTTAAACAATACCTTTAACACTTTATTACAGATCAAAAATCAGATTTCATCATCCTCTTTAATCAGTTTAAGTGCTACAATTGATTGTAAACTGTTTGAATCAACCAGATTGCACCATTTCAGTAGCTTATAACAGAAGGTTGTATTTTGAATTGATAGCAATTTTCAGGAGTCCTAACCCAGGTGTCTCAAAGGTATACAGTTCAGACCAGAATAATTTCTTCAACACAGTTGTGAGATACTGAAAGCTAGTGTCTCTTTTTTCACCCAGTTATCAATGTAATTTATTATTATTATTTATGTAATCTACTCACATTAAGAGTAAGATCACCTGGTAGGATATTCAAAATATCTGGAGGAAATGTTATAAAAATAAAATCCCACAATAAGTGTTTTATTTCTTGTTGAGGGGAGGAACTGAGAGTCTTGGTGTCGCCATCTGCCTGGTAAGAATACTAATGACAATTGATTGTTGTCTTATTTGATCAACTTTTATTCTTCAAATTGGCAACTTTGTTATTTAATATTCTCTTAGCTGCAAATTTTCTTTTAAAATATGATTTTTTAGAAATAATTATTGATTGATACAGTAAACCTAAAAAAGTATTTTTCAATTTTTCTTTTATAAGAATGTTCAGTGCTTTTGATGTTTTAAATTGAATTGCTAATTTTAGTGATACTTGTACTTTCTTTAATTCTTAATTGAATGAAAGATACAGACACAATTGATATGGACACTGTGTGTAGGATTTATTACTCCCTCTCCTAATTGATTTTGAATGCTGTTCTAGTGGTCTTCATCAAGTTGTTGAGCCAAACCATATTGTTTGTTAATTACTCCTGAATGAGTAACAAAAGGAAAAATTGGTTGTGTCATTTGAAAGAACTAGTATATATATATATATATACAAACCCTTCGGATGCAGCAGAAGTAAGCCTTTTTTGTAAAAGTTGAGTAATATGTAACAACTCATTCATCTTGATAAGAAACTTTAACAACATATATAGTTTACATTATTTAATAGATGTAATGCGTAAGGCTTGGATTATGAATGAGTTTCCCTGAAGGGTGGAGTGATTGTATATTGTGCGGGCAAGCTAGTTTCCGATCATCGGTTGATAGCATGTCTGTAAAGTGCTTAGAGACATTAGTGTTATGGTTTAAACACTATATGAAAAGTGGAAGATATCATTATCTTTTCAAATGAGTTTGAGTTATAATACTAAGTACAAAGCACGTGTGCATGATTTTTATTTGTGTGAAATACCTTTAAACATTAATATTATAAACTGACACATTTCATATGTTCTAACCCAACTATAGGAGATGGCAGGCATCACAGACACGAGTCCTCCCTTCTCAATCTCTCTTTCTCCCTCACTCATGGCTACGTGCTTCATTGGTGGGCCGTCTGAGAGCGTTCGTAAGCACACAGTCATATCGAACGAGTACAAAAACCCCTCTGTCCCTCGTACATTACCAAGAAATATGTGAATTAATCATATTTCCATTTATCTTGCTTACAGTGAAGAAAAAAATAAACTTTCATTAGTCTGTTCAATCATGATTATATATGTTTACCAGGAAATTAGGAACTTAATGAAATTATCTGTTTATGTCAATGAACATATAAGACTTGTTTTATGTAAATAGAGTCAATGTATCAGTCATGAAATTAAGCACATTTGCAAGATTCACCAATGGCGTAGGTTTTGAAAGAAAACTGAAAAAATTTCAACTCTGGCCACCCAGGATTTACCAATCAGTTGATATATATTTGTTGTGACTTACAAGCTCATATGAATTTGAGATTTAAACCATTTGAGATTGCAGAAATTAAAGCAGGACATTTTAAACCATAATAGAGATACCAAATAAACAACTAGATTCAAGTTGTATTTTGCAAGAATTAATATTTTTTCTGTATATCATTGGGAAAGTGAGCTTTTGCAGTAGAGATGGTGAATTGTAAACTCATGCCCAGTTTTCTTTTTTTCTCTCCCAATCTTCCTCCTATTTTTTTTAGGAAGTTGATAGCAAAGCTGGTGGAGGAAACTGTATCACCATCGGCCAAATGTTGATGCACTTCTTAGTCAAATTGGACTGGCATTCAACTCGCTTTCCTCGTATCCCAGTTCCAGTCATGAAGGTATGGCAGACTGTATGGAAATGTAGATCTAGATCCAAGTTTAGAATCTATTGGGGGCGGGGCAAGCTACTTTGCCTCAAGACAGCTCCACTGCTGGAGGTGGCAGCAGTGTCCGGTCCTCGGTCTGTTTCATAGAGACTTGTAATGAAAAATGCACCGTGACAAATTCACTATCGGCCAATCTGAATGAAGGATTTGAGTAGCTCTAAACTGTATTGCAAATACCTTTTTAACATGCTTATGAAACGTGGCCCCTAGAACTGTTCAAACAATTAAAATCACTTGATTTTTTATGAGAGTATTTTGTATTTCTCCCCCTTAAATTCTTCTTCATTTTTGTAAAAAAAAAAATCTTAAGTGAATGATCTGTTATGCATCAGCGGGTGCTTAACAAAGGAAAAAATACCCAAAATACGTGTTTTCCATTTCTTGAAATCTCACTTGTTTTGCAAAACAAAATGTTCACTTTATTCTAGCCATATTTAATTCCTTATCTTTGGTCAATCAGGATATAGAGAATAAGGTATCGGCATGGCAGTACGCTCAGCGTCAGAACAACCCAGAAGAAGAAGGAGGAGGAGGAGGAGGGGAAGCAATGGATGATTATAATACACAAGATGATAACAATGAATGGACAGCAAACGATAAGTGGGTATCAGAATAATTATATAATATTGACTGGCCTTGAGGGGAACATCAAATATGTTACCTACAACAGTGAGTCTTCTGATTCAGCCCCCCCCTAGACACTTTTCGTGATAAATCTGCCGCCCGAAATTTTTTGACCACGCTGCTCACTGACTTTTTACATTCAAGTCTCGCGCAACTTTTGAGACCAAATTTGCAACCCCCGGGTACGCGGTTCCAAAATTACGCAACATTTGGTAAGTGCATGCAGACTCAAAAAAAAAAACGTGAATTTGTGTACAAATCCAATGCAAATAGAGTTTTTAGCCAAAGTATCATTATTTAAATGTATCATTATTTTTCCTTTTACTGATTGAAATCAATTAATTCCATCTTATTTATGGTCCAAATAAAGTCCCCGACAATTTCCATTGAAAAAACAATGAAGAACAGAAAGTAAAAAAACAAAGAAATACATAAGAAAATAAATGTGATTTTGAAATTTTTTTAGTACATTTGATCAGATTCATATAAAGTGTCTGTGTACCCAAAATTAGCATTTTTAGGAGCATTATTTAGTTAATTAAAGCGAAATTTTGATTTTACGCATAAATTAGCATAATTAATGAGATTTTTCGCAGAATTTGATCATGTAGTTTTGTAGATTATGCCATGGGTAACGTGCGTGCCAAGTTTCGTCGCGATCACGTGATCGACGGCCGAGTTCATAGGGGGGGCTGAATCAGGCCCCCCCCCATCTTAGGCATCGAAATAGCCCAGTCTATTTAGGGTTAAGGGCAATGTATTTGATGTTCCCCGAAAAAAACAGTCAGTATTATTATTACCTACAGCTGAATAATGTGCAAGTCAAGCTATTATTTAGAACAACTTATATGCCTGTTTGCTTATCACTACTTCTGATATCAGGTTATTCACTAACTTTACGAAGTAATCCTTGCTATTAAGCAATTGTGACCTAATTGTTACCACGCAGTTGCGCATCATGCATGGCGCGCACATACACTTAACAAACATAAAAATCTTGCGCTTGGGTTTGATAAGGTGGGAATGCGTATGCACTGGCAACGCTGCGCATTATCTACAATGCGTTAGTTTACAAACTGTTTCCAACCAGATTTCGCAAATACTGAAATTAGCGATCAAAATCGGCTCCTACTGCGCAATCGCACTAGCAGAAATATGGCCAATGTTGCCCTCTTTTTTGTACAGTATTCCTATGGGCAAAGCCCGGAGAGGGCAACATGGCAAATGTTTACCCAGTTCTTGGATTGAAAGTAGCAAGAGAATTATGAAATATGTTCATCTGCTAAAATGCCTTGTGTAGGTTATAATTATATTATATTGGATGGCTCAGAATGGAATAAAAGAAATATTCCAAGAGTTGGGAATATTGGCCCTAATGAGGGGAATATTTCATGGAATAACGCTATCCAATATTATTATCATCTATCCCACCCCCCCAAAAAAAAAAGCGGGAGAAATTTGATTTAACAAGTCATATCACATGCCATAATAACTTCATAGGACCAATTTTGGTCACTGACATGCAACTTGCATGTAGTTCATTATGACGTCAATTAGCGTAGTTGTGCTCTATGCTGTGCATCTCGTTGCTCTTACTGTATGCGTTGTATATTCTAAACTGTTGAATAAGCAGAGTTGCTAATTTTCCGGATTTTTTACTTTGCTGAAAAATATTCCGGAAAAAAAAATCGATTGTCAAAGTGAAATCCGTAAAAATTTCCCCTCCAAATCTTGTCACGGAGTTCGCTACGGAGAGCGCAATTTCAATTTTGGATGGCCAATTTGCGCAGACGGAAAATTATTAGCGTTGTGCGCAGCATGAAGTTTAGCTGGTACTGTACTTGCACGGTACGCGCGAGCAATACATTGTAGCAGTTGCAAACGCCGCCCTATACCCTGCAGGGATACGGGTGTCAGCGCTATCCCAGTCGGGCAATCGCCCGGTAGAACCGCTCGAAGCACGGCCCGGTGTGGCTGCAATTGCCTGCTGCTGCGTGAGTGATTGGTTGTCTGCCGCGGGATTTCAGCTAATCGGCGTGGACTGCATTTCGACCCTGATTTCCCATGTGTTCTCTGGTGCGTATTCATCAATTCATATGTGTGAACTATCCATCATTTTGATAGAAATTGTGATTTATGGATTTTCAATAGTATAGGATTGTCTTGTTGATGAGTACAGTGAGTGAAAAAGGGCACCCCAGCTGCTACATACACCCGTCCCGAGTCGCACCCATTGGCCGCAGCATATTAACCCGCAGCAGGTTAACCCGTACCGTAATGAGTACGGGTTACATGATTTTTTTTTTTGAGCACCTTTCTTGCCTATGATATGAAGTTTATTATGTCATTAATTATTTGTTATGTACTACTGTAGATTAATGATTTCAGCCCTCTAAAGAATAAGAAAACGTTCCAGCTTCAGGGGGCTTTGCCCTTGACCCCGCCAGGGGCCCTGGGCGGGCCCCTGGACCCCCGGCCTGGGTTTTCAGGATTTTTTGAGCTATCAGTTAGCATCTCTGAATAAGCTCTCATATTCAGTAGCAAATTTTGTACAGGAGTCTTGGGATATTCTTTGGATTTTGGTCCTTTTTAGGGATACGCTCTGATATACTGCATGGGCGATTGATGCAGACCAAAATATGCGTTTTTGATGCATCGTTAGAACACTCTATATAGGTAATAATAACAAATGATGCCTTTCTTTTATTGATAAAGCAGTGTGTGTTTTTATGTGTAAATTGCTCATTAGAAGTGATGTGGGGGAAACTTGGGAAACCGATATGAAATAGTATCATGTTTTCTGGTGAAGTCCTTTGTAAAATTTTTGGAATTATCACGGACCAACAATTGTATCTTTGCTCCAACCTACACCAAATTTCTACATTTTTTAAATAGGCATTTATAGCATAGACTTCATATTAGTTGTAGAATTCAAGCCCACAGACTACACAGTCCAACTCCACCCAGATTTTGTAACAAATGGTAATTGATTAGTTTTAAACATTTTGGAGAGTTTTAGCAAGGAAATTATTTCATTTGACATTCAATTCGTTTTGAAAATAGGACTCTAATATTGCTGTTTTATGAATGTTTTGTTCAGACAACAGTCATATTGACTTGAAATCATTGCCAAAATGAAAGATTATTATGAATTTGCTAAAGTTTTTAAAAAGTTGTTTTGTTCCATCAAGAATGCTTGTAGCACAGCATTTATTTTGAAATATAAATCAATTTTAAAATATGGACCATATGATTTTTGGTATTTTATAGTTCACCTAAAATTCAATATAATATTTTCTTCCAGAAAAATGAGATAGATAAATGGTCTTGTAATATGTTGTAGGCTTTAGGCTGTTGCAAGTTCATCACGGAAAACTTCCAAGTTAATAAGTACTTTTTATTTTACTTTCTTAGGAGAATGGAAAGATTCCAGGATGAAAGAAAATCTAGCAGAGACCGAGATGATGACAGCCATAGAAGGGACAGAGATAGACATCGAGATCAAGATAGAGATCGAGATCGGAATCGGGAAAGAGATCGAGATAGGGGGAGTAGTCGTGACAGTCATAGGGACAGGTCCCGCAACAACAGCAGAGATCGTTCCCGCGATCATGACAGACACCGCGACAGAAGCCGAGATCTCGACTTTGATACAGCCCTGCGGAAGGAACGCGAACGACAGACGAGAGATCACGCCCGTGGAAGCAGCCGGGATGACAGACATCGACGATCACGCAGCAGAAGTCATGAAAGGAGAAGGCGGAGCCGCTCCAGAGAAAGGAGAAGGAGGTCTCGATCACGATCACGTGATCGTCATCGCCATCGAAGCCGGGATAGGAGATAACATGTTCTTTTTTTGTTTAATATGTATGATATGTATACATGTACCTGTTATATGGCCGTAAGCCACTCCTTTTTATAATCAAAATTCATGTGTATATATTTTTTGTAACAAGTGCACATGTCCTGCTTAATTACAATATTGTCTTGTTTGAAGACTTTTTATACAAATTTTGATAACATCATAAAAAAGTAATAGTAGAGCAATATTGACTGGCCTCGTGGCGATACGACATATATCGCCTAAACTAGATTTATATCGCCGGAGTTGTAGACGAGGGTGATATCAATTTAGTGAGGGCGATATGTGTCCTTTTGCCCCCAGGCCAGTCAATATTGTTATTATTAACCAAATCAGACATCTAGAGCAAAAATCATTAAAATTCAGATATTTCAAATCTTTAGAATGAGAATCTAGTTTCTCATGTTGAGCAGACTGGGCGTCTGAACTTTACCATTGTGACGTAATTGAAATGACGCGTCCCTGGCCTAGGGACACAGTATCCAGCATTGTCTCAACTTGATTACCATTATGACGTATAGCACTGCGCGGTTCAAGGACGCGTACAAAAGCTTGTAGAATACCCGGATGTTAGTGCTGCCTTTTGTTGCCCGCTACATTTCCATGAATTTTCTCATTGACTTTCCTGAGCGGACAATAAATTGGGCCCGTGGATAAACAATTGGAATTTTATTGACCGGCCATTTGATCCCAGTCTTGAACAGGCAACGATGTTTTTCAAAGTTGCCCTGCTCAGATGTCTGATACGAGTAATAATAAATATTAGCGGCACAGCAAAGTATTGACTATCTCAAAATATTTGTTCAATTTGTTGAGACATTGATTGTAATGAACCTCCCCCTCAAAGTTGGTATTTTTGTTTTATAGTTTGACCCCCCAACATATTTTGCCGCTACACGGCCGCGCAAAATGTTTTTACCGCGCAACTCGCTTTTTACTTCCAAGTCTTGCGCATCTTTAGAGACCTTATTTGGGTGTGCGGTTCCGAAATTACGCAATATTTTGCAAGTGCATGTCAGTCCCAAAATTTCTCAAAAACTTGATTACGTATACAAAGTCAATGCAAATTTCGTTTTTCATCCAAAAATCATATATGTATGATTATTTTTACTTTTGTTGGTTTGGATTTATTTTATGTTCTTTATGATCGCAAAAGGGTCCCCAACAAAGTTCATTGAAAAAAGCATTAAAAAACAAGGTTTGAAAAAACAAAGAAATACATGAGAATTTAATAAACAATAAGATACGTAGGAAATTAATTATATGTTCACCAAAAAGTAGCATTCTGCTAGGTATATGAAGTGAGTTAAAGGTAAAAACATACACAAAAATTCCAAAATTTGGGCAAATTTCATACACTTATTTGCATAATTAATAAAAAGATATAAGCAATTAATTTTTTGAAAATTTTACTATAAAGTCATGTAGTTTACATCCGGCTCTGCGCGCGTGCAAATTTTTGCAGTGATCGCGCAATCAACGGCCGAGATCTGAGGGGGGGGGGGCAAATTGACCCCCCCAGTATATGTTGTTCTGAAAAAGCCCAGTTAAAGATAGGGTTAAGGGTCAAGTAACATAGTATTTTATCATTATATGAATGGTGTTTTTGTAAATGATTATTTTATAGTTGTTTTCAAAGTCAAGACTGCTTCTAAATCCTTAATGCATTTTATTGACTTGGTTCCAAACTTTAAAAACCTCTGCACTACTTAGCTTGTCTGTATTTTATATCTTATACATTCCTAAGTAAAGAAAACAGGTTTGAACTATGTCTGTACAGCGAGTTTTATGTAATCATCCTGTGTTTTTGTAGCTTACAAAATTCAGAGTCAAAATTTAATTGAGAAAGCCTGAAGCCAAATTCTTAATTACCACACTACATTCAATATAAACTAATTGTACAGATCTACTTGCTATGCCTTAAGACAAGTAATCAGTTGAGATTATATTTATGTTATATTTCGTAAATGACAACTTGTTTTTCTTCCTTTTCAATAAACAGATGTGGTGAGACGAATCTCGGCAAGATAACAATATTCAAACATCATGCTAGTAAATTGGAATTGGTATGCTTGAAGTCGAGACAGGGATAATAATAATAATAATATGCAATTTCTTATATAGCGCTTAATACAAATGTTTCTAAGCGCTGCATACTATTACCCCGGCTTTAGCACGGCTACCCTGATTGGGCGCATCAAGCATTCAAGGAATTCCTTCCTACCGGGTACCCATTTACTACACCTGGGTGGAGAGTGGCAAATGTAGATAAACGCCTGGCCAAAGGACGCTACTGCTGTGATGGGATTTGAACCCAAGACCTTGTGGTTCACAGTCCGGAGACTTATCCACTGAGCCGCAGCACCATTACATCCTTATGTAATGGGATGTAATTTCACATCAATATTTTTTATTAGCCTATTTCCCTCTAGACATTACAATGAGGTGCACAGGCTGTGTACATGAATGAGCAGGCAAGTTGTGTCTTAGACACTGGATTTTATTCGACCTTTATTTTAATTGCTAACGCCATTACTTCTCTTAAAGAGCAGCTGTCATCTTTATACTCCCAATGAAAAATTGCCAGAGAGTTTATACTAGTATGTGGAAAGAAGATGGAGAGAAGTTTAGAGCTAAGCATGTGCAGGTCGATTCCTAGCCTCGTTTCTCCACTATTTCATTTTTTTCAAGAGCTCCAACTTTGAATGTTGTTTTTGCGTGTTTATTTCATTCAATGAGACTGTTTTTGGGATTGAAATTACTGCGAGTCACATGTTTGAAATGTTCAGTATGTATGCTATTCCATCCATCAATAGTAGTGACT
Source organism: Lytechinus variegatus (assembly GCF_018143015.1). Lineage (NCBI taxonomy): Eukaryota > Metazoa > Echinodermata > Echinoidea > Temnopleuroida > Toxopneustidae > Lytechinus > Lytechinus variegatus. The sequence continues at coordinate 8,450,930 of NC_054754.1, read as the reverse complement.
TATGTTTTTCTTTAAGTCTGTAGTTATAATCAATCCGATTGATCTCAACCATGGAAATTCACATCATAATCTCATAATTCTAGGAATGTACACTGTCCCTTTGGAAAGCAGAGAGGCAGATTGATTTGTCAATGACGCGTGCTTGATTACATTGAAATTTAGAAAAGACTTATACTATAACAGTCAGTCCTATACATGCTTCATGGGGTATTCACTGAATTTCCATAGATGTGAGTGTTAGGATCAAGACTTGTGAAATAGGCCCAGTAGAATGTAGAACATATTAAGATTCATGAACCTGGGGCTGTTTCATTAAGCTATTCGTAAGTTAAGAGTGACTTTAAAGGTAAATGCCAGTTGTGGTAACAATCTCAAATGACTTTTTACAGAATCCAATATAATGGCCACCCAAGTGTATGTTTATATGAATAAAAAATATGTGCCGAAGGATTCTGGAAGAAAATGTGTAATTGCTGAGAAATAAGCACGGATTTAGGCACTTCCGTCGGGTCTTTATTCCCGCAATATAATATACACTGTCCCATCTGTGTTGGTGATCTTCAGTGTGATTGTTTTTCAGCTTAGATTTTATGATTTTACAAAGTTCAGTTCATGTAACTCTACCAGATCTAGATCGACGATGATATAGTAATACTTAACTTAACCTTGGTTTTACAGACTTTCTCACGAAATCAGTGTTTTACTGCAACTACTGTAATTTAGCTTTAAGAACGACTGGGGATCCTTTCTTGTAGTATATGATATTCACCATTAAATGGTCATTAGTGATTATTTAGCGCATAAGAATGGTTCACCAGTCGTTCGCGAAGTCCCTCCTAACTTATGAAGAGCTTTATGAAATGGCCCCTGGATTTATACATGTAATTCTTTCCAGGTTTTAAACAACACGCTGCTTCTATCTGGTGCTGAGATGGGATGTTGTCATCTGCATTGTAAGTCATAAATTCGAAAGCATGTACCATATGCAATTATAATACATGCATACTTTTTGATGTTTGATGTAATTGTTAGGATGGAGGTTTCAAATAAGCAGCACGCCCATCCATGTTCCATCCTACATCCCAAGAAAATTTGAGCTCATATTAATTATTATGCACTGTGAAAGGTGCCCTCATGTCATGGGAATACCATGTGCTACTGGTGCATTGAAAATGGAATCAATCATAAAGAAAAGCAATGATTGTATATTAAGATATTTACTGGTTGTTACTTATGTTTTGTCACCAATTGTAAAATCAGTCTGTTCCTTTTCATGAAAATAAATCCTTGTTACAAAGTTTATGATGAATTTGCTTGTATTTATAAATTTGAACCTGTACACTTGGAAAGCTATTTCATGTTTAAAAGTGTCTGAAAGATTGATAACGCACGTTAATTCCATTTATAATCTGTCCCTGACCAAATTGATGAAACAAGAGATGTCTGCTTCATGAAGAAAATAACTCTAGCTTTGCATCTTGATTGGCCATTGAAGCCCATTGCTATGGTAATTATAAAATGGTAGCATAACCATAAAATGTTAGTTCTGTATGAAGTAGGCTGCATGTCTATCCATATGTCAATATAACAGATCAAAGTTAGGCTGTTAACACAGAAAAGAGCGTTAATGAGAGATGTACGTGTAGTTTGATGATAAAAAAAGGATGAGTAGTAATAGCACCATGAGAGAGTGAGAAAGAAAGACAGAAGAGGGGTGGGGATAATGAATGGCAGATCATGTGCAAGGCAAAGAATCAGAGCGAGAAGGGAAATGAATGGCAGATATGTATGTGGGAGACGGGGTAAGAAAGATATATCGAGAGGGAGAGATCAAGTGGCAGAAATGTATAAGCGAGAGAGGGAGGACAGGAGAAATGAGTATGAAAGAGAGAGAAGGGGGGGGGGGTAGAGAACGAATGACGGATGGGTAAATCAAGAGAAACGATGGTATAGGGAGCTCCGTGATATAATGACATTGGTAACAGTTACATGGTTACAGTATTCCAAAAACGTGTGAAGACATTTTGCTGAAAAATATCCAGTAATAATTTTTTTTTACAGTTAAAGATGAAAATGATTCAAGCTTACTGAACCATAAAAATTGTGAATTGTCAGGAGACGTATAAGGCAGGGGCCGTGGAGCGTTTTTGAAAGTGGGGCGGGGGATTAATTAGATTTGGCACCCTCAGCTTTGCTCGAAGATGGAAAGCTAACTTCTGGAGCTTCCTGTGACTTATTTGGTGTAGATGGTCCGGGATAACGGGATGACTTTCATTCGATTCAGCTTGTTTGGGATTGAAGAAATTCTTTATGCTAAGCCGAGTTTTGGGCCTTTTAGGAGGCGACCCCAGCATGACCTATCAAAATTAAGGGAAACGGGAACCGATTTTCAGTTTCTAAATAAAACCGAAAATAAAATGGCATAGACAAATTTTATATTTCTAGCACCATGATATCAGACACAACAGAAGTTAAGATATTGTATCACAAATCTCCCAAAATTATCACTTTCAGTTTTGGAAAGTAACACTGCAGCATTTCTGTATGTACATGTATACTCTCCCGATACTTTCTGACGCATAACTTGACTGAGCACATATTTTGTTACAGCAATCAGTTATGAGTGTTGGAACAGTATTCTTAAATCACTTTGCTAAAATTGTGTGATAAAAGAAACAAAAACCCAAGGAGAGAATCATGAGAATTTAAATCAAGCAAAATGTTTTATCAAAATCAGTGTGAAATAGAATTATAGAAGTTTGAAAAGTCTTGTGCTTTCTGTGGGGATCCTCAAATTGGCAAACATGCAAGCTTCAAAATTGCTGATTTTGTAGACAATTCTCCATTTGTTTTGTACACAAATTTTCAGATTTTTCCAGTTATCTTTCAAATTGTACTTTGCCTCCATCAGAGCACAATATATGTCATGGGAAAATTATAATTCACACCACATATGATAATTTGAAATACATGTATGTTAAATGAAGGGAAAAACTTGTTTTGAATTGCTCCTCTCATCTTTACTCTTTCCATTACGATTGATTCTCTCCTTTAGTTTTGGTTTGCTTTAAAATGTTAAGCCAGTAATACCGTTTTTACACAGGCTAAAATTTCCTTAACCCCGTACTATAGGTGGGGCTACATTGCCATTTAGCCCCACCTATAGTACGGGGTTAAGCTTAGCCCACTTTCTTTTTACACAGCATTTTTGCAAAGTGGGCTAACCCCACCTTTAGTACGGGATTATTTGGCCCTGCAAAAAAAGCAGGGTTATCCCAGCAAATGCGGTGCTAAGAGCGATAGTACGGGGTTAAGATCGCTAGTGTAAAACGAAAGTGGGCTAAGCTTAACCCCGTACTATAGGTGGGGCTAAATTGCCATTTAGCCCCACCTATAGTACGGGGTTAAGGAAATTTTAGCATGTGTAAAAAGTGTACGAGTGAAGTACTTGTACTACGAATGATCGACAAAAACCACTAGTCCGGGGTTAGCGAGTTTCGTGTGTGAAAAGCAAGCATTCCTTATCCGGGGTTAGCAATAACAATTTGGCATGTGTGAAAAGGAAAAAAAATAGTACGGGGTTAAGGATAGTACGGGGTTAGCGATAGTCCGGGGTTAAGAAAATCCTGTGTAAAAAGGGTATAATATGAAAAAGAGGAGGGGGGGGGGCTCTCAAATTATATTTTGATGGGGGATGTGCCTCACGAAACCCTGCAATGGGGTCTAAGGAACTGACCACAAGGTAAAATGAGGTTTTGGGAACTATACACGGTACTGGGCGGTGTCTACTGAACAGGTTCGCGGTACAGTATACGGTGAACGCTAGCACTGTAAATGTATATGTGGGTGCTAGTGGTGCATAGAGCTCGTTTGTTGAGTATAAAGAACACAAAACACCTGAGAAAGAGAAAAGAATGAACAGTTTCATCTCACGAGTAAGACACTTCTTTTTATTCTTCAAGAATAGAAGCAAATAAATACATAATATACATATAGTTGATCTCTGTAAAACGGGTAAATATGGAAAATAGAAATAATGCTAGGACGGACATGGCAATCAGTAATCTATACACATATATACATGAAATATTCACAAGTCAACTGGTAAAAGATGTTGCAAAAGTTATACAACTGATATCAAGGATTGAAAGTAGCTCATCATGGAACCTGTACAAAACAGTACCTATATACCAGCTTGTACATTGTAAGTCTGCACCAGACCAGTAAATACTTAGGGTATGTTAATGCTTCCATTGCGGAGACAGGATCAGCGTTTTCAAACGTTACAGAATGCTGATCGCAAACATGGTTCTGGAGATGCTGTTTATGCTTAATTTTTCAGAGGCGAAATTGCAATCTGCAGCTTGCTTTGCATCGTAATTTTCATTGAGCAGGAAAGTGAGGTCAAATTGGGCGCGCCCTCCTTTGGAAAGTTCTTTTTTCGAGTGTTGTTATGGTCGACTATTATTGAATAATTTCTGATCTTTTCATAACATGGAGCTACTTGACATAGCCGTAAAATTTCTATCATGGTGAGGATAATAGTAAGACATAATGAAATATATAAGTATACATATATGTATCAAGTGACTAAACACGTTCACGATCGTGGTTCTGTTTATACTTCCCCAGAATCCCTGATTCTGGTCAAACAACGTTTAGAAACGCATCTTTTCATAAGTTTATGATCGGCGTTCTGAAACGTCGTTTAAATAAAAGTAAGCATGGACACAACCGTGTTTTGGACTGATCACGTATGAAAACGCTGATTCTGAAAAGTGGAAGCAAAAACACACCCTTCGTTTTGTTTGAAAGTGTCACTATGACACACAATCTATAAATTTGTTCTGTATAACTGCATCAAAATTATCTCAAATATTTTACTCCTTCATACTCTCATTAATAGTTTTCACAGGAGTAATATATATGTTATGTTCTCTTCTTTCAATCAGTTCTTATCATAATTCCGAAATGAACATCGAGGCTTAAGAATATTCTTTTGTAATTTTCAAAATCTGGATATCCATGACATGGACATTTTTTTCACTGTCTCGTATGTTTCACAATATCTCTACACTACAGTACATGCTAGAAGCATTCATATACTCTAGCTCCTACTGCATGTTACTAGTACAGCAAAGTGCTTCCAGAATATAAGAAAATACAATTAGAAATACATACAGATTACAAGATAGATAGAGGTAGATATATTTACAATATACTATCCTATATGTTGCACAAAATATTCAAAATATAGTAAATATAACATATGTGGAATATCAACATAGAGCCACAAATCATCAAACTTTCATTTGCTTTTTGCTCTTTCAGCAATCTTTAATATATAGGGATGCCAGTTGGAATTGATCAGAGGGCCTGAAAATTACCTAGAAGACAATATTTTGTACACAAAAATGCTAAAACTATGGCCTGAAAATAAAATGCCAGAGCCTGATTTCAGGCCTTTGCCTGAAAACTGACATCCCTGAATATATGTTCAGTATAGGCAGTTGATCATGTTTATGATATGCAGTTTATACCGTTTATATCCTACAAAGTCAGATTACTGCTCAAGGCTTAGTGAATTTACAGCTGCAATCAGAGGACAGACACATTTTGTATTTATACAAATAAAGAGGAAGAATAATTGGTATATATTACAGGAAGAAAGAGATTGAAATATAAATAATCATAGAAATACATGAATGCAATAGGCACAAAATTATTCTACAAAATGTTATCTGTGTATATCAGCAATTAAGGCATATAATTAAGAACTTAATCTCCTATTGCAATATGAATTAAGAGAAAAATATATACATGTATATGTTGTTCGATAGTGTACCTAGTATAGTATTTATACATGAACAAATTATCATGGAATGTTACTCTATTAGTGACATTTTCAAACATACAGTATGTATGCCACCAGACTGAATTCATTGAAATGGTATCTCTAATATTTGAATAATTGGACAACTATATACAATGTATGTATAAGTCAAAAGATTTGAGTACATATGTACATGGTTCATGACATCATGCATCTCTATACACGTTAGGCACAATAAACATATTTGCATAGAGAATAACATTGCATAGGAGAACCTTCAACCATTTTCAAATTAAAAACTCTATGTCTCATAAACTGCTTGAAATTTTATTCTTAAAGAATATGATTTGAATTTAAAAACAAAAGTTGAAGAGGGGGGGATGTAATTACTCTTCAACATCTTTTGCAATAAATTCTCTGTGCCAGAAAGTCTACTCAAAGCTAGATAGTTTAACCTTTACTGTACACTAGTTAAAATTTTCACAAGAATTATGTTAATTATGCTTATAGATTCAGACATTTACAAACCCCAAAATAGGATCTGCTGATCACCAAAAAACTTCATTCAAATATTGGTAATATGATACCTAGTTCTGTTATTTTACAATACAGATCGGTAGATTTAGCCATAAGACAGAGTGGAATGTTTACTGCATATGAATATAAAACAAGATATTCTCAAGAGCCAAACATGGTTAACTGCCTGACAGTAATAATAATATGACACTAATAATAACAGGCATTTATATAGTGCCATCTATCTAGTTTTTGTTTAATCATGATAATGGCATTTAAATGACAAGTATTCACTTACATACAGTGTCTATACAAACAATGGTAATACAATATATTTGTAGATACTACTTTGCATGCCAAGTGTAATATAGGCATAGCATATCACATGTTACAAATTATTTCAGTCAAAATTTTGCAATACAATTCACACAATATTCAACTCTGAAAGATAGAAAATGGAAAATTTTTATTTGTATTTCTCTATTTTTTTGTTCAGGCTTTAGCTTTACATACATCAAATAGATATGTATGGGGTGTGATAAATCTACATGATTACCTTCTTTCTGGAGAACTTTCTTGTAAAAAATTCTGGAAAATAATAAAGACCTACACACATTAGTAACAATCTATGCTGCAGTGTGAAAGTTGAATGGTGAAATAGTCCAAGATCAAAGAGCCATTCCCAATTCTTGAGGAAAAAAATAACCTATTTATCAGATTAAGTGAAAATAAAATTTTACACAGTATCTGGGATTCTATGAGCAAAAGATGTGAATATACAACCCTGCTTCATGAATCAGAAGACCTTGACTCTAGGATAGTCACATAACCTTTATTTGCTTTGAAGATTTATCTCGATTATCAGATGATAGATTTCTTCACTTTTTCCTGGACTTAGCAGAGCCTCTTGAACCAATGGATGTTCTGGACGTCGGGCGAGACAAAGAGGCGTTTGAGCTCGACGTCTTCCTCCCAGGAGTTGGTGGGGGTGATGGGGTGATTGTAGGGGTGGGGAGGGGGCCAACGCCCGCTACCCCAGGCCTCATAGGGGGTGTTGACTGTGCCCCCATGGTATCCTTGGTGAAGGTAGTCAGCGGGGTTTCCGATGGGGACATCATGGTGGAACCTGGGGCAGTGGTGGTTGCTTCCTCGGTGATGGGCGCCTCTGGGGCCGTCTTAGGGGGCTCGGTCGATGCCCCTACCACAGGGCCGGGAGTCGCAATTGGAACGGCCGGAGTGGCGCTCTTTCGCTCCAGGGCACGCGCATGTTCCTGGATTGTCTTAAGCTGTTCTTCAAGTTCTTGGACTCGCTCTTCTGCTGTCTGCGCTCTCTCTTCAGTTGCACTAGGACAATAAAGGGAGACACAAGATTGCTTTCAAGATCAATCATCCAGATTCACATTCACTGTGGGTATCCATAAATTGGCCTTTTTATGACTCATAATAAAATCTCTCTAACGGCAAACTAACCTTCTAACCTAACATTTAACTCCTATCCTCATATTATTCTGAACAAAAAACAACAACAAAAAAAAACATATCATTACACCTAATCCTATACTCAGAGAAATAAAGACAAGATATAAATGCTGGGTCACCACTGAACAGGTTACTATTGCATATAAATCCTGCTACTGCATTAAATATCATAACAGGGCTCAGCAGCCAATCAACATCTAGAATCCATGGTAATTATAATAGTGACAAAGTAACTAGAAATATCACCCAAGGTGATAACTGGCAATACCCCTAACATGACAACCTGAACATACATGCATATAAATTAAAACAAAATCCCCCCCCCCCGATTTGTTACCATTTCACACCATAACATCGATCATCACATTACAAGATACTTTCATTCTTGCATGTGAAAGATCAATGTGTTTGCCAAGTCTTATGAGCACTGACCAAAAACTAAGGAAGTAACTTGATTTGCATGATATTCAACGGATCAACCACATGCTGATTACTATTTACTGTTCAATATTTGTTTGGCGGGGTTGTTGTTGTTGTTTTAGCTTATACGGCGTCTATCATTCAGCAGTGAATATTTGCACCAATATAGTGTAAATATAGGGTATAGTGACTTACAGTAGCTGTTGTTGAAGGCTCTTGACGGCTGTCAGCGCCTCATAAGCTTTAGATGTATCTGGCGTCTTAGAGGCAGAATCCAACAGCTTGGCAGGGGTTGCTTCTTTAGGGGCCGACTAGGAACAAAATACATCAGATAATACTTTATCGTTATCAAGAACTAGTTAGATACAAGTGAGCTCTTAATGAAGTTGGCACACTATAATTTTTAGGCACATATAAAAATATTTGGCAGTTGTAAGTTGTTTGGTTCTGATGAATTCATTCATTCAGTGACCAAAGAGTTCTGACCTTCTCATAATCTTCATTATTTTATACAAATATATGGCTTTTTTTGGGGGGGGGTGGGGGGAATTCTGGTAAAATTTGTATTGTAGCCACTACCGCAACTTAAAACTTTATATTATATCAATTCAAAAAGAGCCAATCAAAATCAGCAAAGCTGTCAGATTTGGGAACTTGTCAGATAATAATCGTTGATGAAATACCTCCCAAATTGTGAAGTACAATGGCCTGAGAATAGATAAGTTAAATCAAATGAAAATATGTGAATGCCATGATATTGGGTTAGACGGTACCTGAGGGGGTTGGTCTTTGTTCTCCTCTAGACTCTGAGTCCAGACGTTCTGATCAAATCCCAATACTTGCATCTCATTCATATTAACAAGGTCATCTGCACCTGGGGTGGAGCCGGGCAAGACAGAACGCTGGCTATTGGCTGTTGATGGAGTCTAATGAAAACAGAGAAATTTAATAAATCACTACAGTACATGCATGAGCAAGATAATGTGTTTGCATAAAGATATTTCAATGAAATACCACGAAAGAGCAAATTTTAAATATTTAATAAATCTAAATAAAAACAAAACAAAAAATTCAATATTCATGAAAAGAATCGGCTGCGGTCTGTAATCTCTTCAGAATGCAATGATGTTTTGGTAGTTGTGTGCTGGACTGAATAGTTAAAAAAATCTTGACAATCATGCCCATATCCAAAATAGCTTCATTTCTCTTTTAATCACAACTTTCAGAAACCAATTCCTTTATTAAGTGAATTGCAAATGTTTAAATCTCCCAACTCAAAATGGTTGGTTATTCTAAAAACACTCTTGATTTACTTTTTTTTTTCTACAAAAAAAAAAACGAACACCCACCATGAGCTGGTTTCCTGTCGCTGGTCTAGGGGCAGGGGCAGCCAATGGGGCAGCTACAGGGGCCGTGGATGGGGCACCTGATTTAGGTGTATCCAGACGTTGGGTGTCAGCTGTGCCAGGCGGCCTGTCTACCATTGTCGTGGGGGTTTCTGTTCCAACAAGCTGTTAACATAGGAATCGAAACGGATAGAGTTCATGAATTTCATTCTAAAAGTGGGCAGGTAATGTTTTTTTATGCATGGGGGGGGGGGAGTCGAAACCTCTATTTTTCTCTCCCGCGATCAAAAAGTATTTCTCTCCCTATTCCTTCTTGATATTCTCCTCTAAAATTCCCTTCCTCATTTCTGTTTCAATATCTTTCTTTCCTGTTATACATTCTCATCACTTTCTCTATGTTAAAGGTCAAGTTCACCACAGAAAAATATTCATTTGAATACATAGAGAAAAATAAAACTAGCATGATGCTGAAAATTTCATCAAAATTGGATGTAAAATAAGAAAGTTATGGCATTTTAAAGTTTCGCTTATTTTTCACAAAACAGTGATATGCACAACTCAGTGATATGCAAATGAGAGAGAAATGATGTCCATCACTCACTATTTATTTTGTTTTTTATTGTTTGAAATATACACTGAATGACTGAACTCTATAATATTAAACAATGCTAATTCCACGTGTTCAAGGAGGAATAAATCATTGTTTCACTTGACAATGAGGAGAAAATTAGATTTCATATAATAAAATACAAAATAAATAGTGAGTGGTTGACGTCATCAGTCTCCTTATTGCATACTGAACAGGATGTGCATATAACTCTTTGGTGAAATTAAGTGAAACTTTAAAACGTCATAACTTTTTTATTTCACGTCCGATTTTGATGAAATTTTCAGTGTTATGCTTGTTGGATTTTGCTCTTTTTATTCAAATCAATTTTTTGTTGGGGTGAACTTGTCCTTTAATAATGATATATTTATTGTACCTTTATCTCTGTCACTCTTTCCCTCCATTCCTCAACACTCCCATTTCTGCTACATCAATTAAAGTGTACACTGGACAATCATAATAACAAAAGTCTGCATTAGGCCTACTATTAATTTGATGTGATTGCCACTCGGTCTAATAACCAAATATGGCTAACAGCTGGTTGAAACGGTTTCCACTACGCCTCAGAAGTTTTAGGATTGTTCCAAAGGTATCTCTTGGGTGTAACTCTTACATACGCTCTAAATACTATTTGTATACTATTTCACCTCTCCTCTGTCTGGCATGCCTGGAGTAAAGGGTGCTGTCTGGCTATCCTCCCTAGGATCAGAGCCCTGCATCCCATCAGGGACATGGAGTGGAGTCGGTAGGTCCTCGCCCCCAAGCCGAGCCATCTCAACGCTTCGAAGCTCATCCATCAAGATGGTTGCCATGTGGATCCATTCGCCACATTCAGATTTAATCTTCTTCAGGTCACGGTATTCCTGGTCCGCATTCGGTTCCCCGTCATCAATCTTCTTCTGCATCTCGGTCGATACTATGCTCGAACAACAGCTATGGATAAAGTCATTGTCACATTGAGTTATTAGGTTTTCTTTTGACCTTCTGAGCCAGTGTCATTGAATCTTGTCTTTCTTTATACCTTTAATTAGAAAAGCTGAATAAATAAATATTGATAATTAAAGTAAATGCTCAGCTCAGATATGCAAAACATTCTGAATGATAAATGGGAATGTCATGGTATCACTGATTCTATAGATATTTTTTTATCTTTTATGAAATAAGGTCTGAATGACACTGATTCCAGAAAAGAAGATATCATTACCAAGCATTGAATGAGTTAATAATAAAATAATTTTAAGAACAAAGCCAATAAGCTGGAGTTAAAAATCAAATCAGTGCAGAAGTAATCAACTAACACACGTTCGCTGCACTGTATCTCCAAACTCTACCCTGTGAATTACTTGTTACCTCCTCACGATTCATACTTTACATATATGACCATCATTTCATAGTTCCCCTTGACTATCATAAATATATGAGCATTAAAAGTATTATGGTGAGAAGAAGTGAATGAAGAAAAAAGTTGCTGAAAAACCATGAATGTAGTCCTGAAAAAAGAATAATTTTCTTTGACTAAAGCATGACAAAGAAGAGAGTCCATCGTTTAAAAAAAATCAGCCCCTTTACAAACTCTTTTTAAGAGCTAAGAATAAAAACAGGAGTGTTTCACACAAAGCTTTGTCAGTAATTTTCACTGAGTAATTGGTTTTCAGCCAATCAGATACAAGGATTTGCAGTAGCTTATAACACTGGTCAGTGAAAGGCACTGACTATATGTTTCATGAAACACTCTCCAGTCCTCTTCAGGTCTACATAATGGTATTTCTGAAAACCTGATCCTCATCCTCACACCATATTATACCAGTCGGTCATACCTTGAAATGTAGTTTGAGAATGCTGTAATTCGATCGAATAGCCCCACAGCCTTCTCCTGTATCTTAGTAAGACTCCAAGCGCTGGCCATACAGGCATCGATCACTTCCTGTGGACTCTCTGGAGGGTTGGGAGCTAGACGTAGTAAGACCTGGATCATCCAGTGAACCATGTCCGCATGCAGGACAGACACCTAGTAGGCAAATCACCAATGATGACATCAATAATAATACCAGCGAAACACCTCTGTAAGTCCCATCTGCATCACGCAATTAAATGCAGGCAATACAGGTTTCCTTTAAAAAGTTCAGAAAAACTGGGATTTCCTGACATTTCACCAATATACTGAAAGCTATCACAATTTGTCACACAGTTGGTGACATATCAGGAAACCCACTTTAATTGTACTAAGTTCTGCATAAACTATATTTCTCTTCATTGACTGTAAAATGTACACAGGAAAAAGAAGAAAGTTATCTGTATATGATTTCAAAGCAAATTGAGTGATATACAACTAAAATATCAGAGATATTCCAAGAGCCAGGAAAGTGACTGCATGATATTGTTCATATGTTAACTGAATATGAATGCCCTTGATAAGCACTTAATAGCCCTTATATGTGAGTTGGAGGCTCAAGAACTGTTACTTACCTGTTCAAGGAGTTTAGAATCCTGACTATCAATTCCATTGATCGTTGCTGCCACCCACTTCTGAGCAAGTCTAAATACATCCTCCTGTATCATCCTGTACAATGAAAAAAAAAATGGAAGAGCCGTGGTGTAGTAGTTCTGACTCTCGCCTTGTAAACAGAGGGTCGTGTATTCGAATCCCACCGCAGTCTAGCGTTCTTTGGCAAGGCATTAATCCACACTTTGCCACTCTCAACCCAGGTGCTAAATGGGTACCCGGTAGGATGTGAAAGATATTGTATGTTTGATTTTGCCAGCGCCATAATGAAGCTGCAATGAATGCAAGGAATGCTCCCCAGGGAGTGAAAATTGTGCACTTTTCGTGCGGGGTTGAAATGAATCCAATGACCGGGGTAATAATATGCTGTAACACGCTTTGAGTCATTCTGGGAAAAGCGCTTTATAAAAATTGGCTATTATTATTATAATAAAGACTTAATTATAGTTTACATAACATGTTGGACCAAAGGAAATGAAAATTCTCTCTCCAAAGTCAATTCTATGTAAAACTTCTTTTAGACCTGACTAATAGTAACAATCATATTTTTTCACTTCATTTACATCTCTTAAACTTACTAATTCCTATCATGAATTCAAAAGGTTGTATTCAGGCACTGAAGACTAAGGATGAAATCTATGGACCTGAACCAAGAGATCAGTGGTTCAAATCCCATAGTGGCACTTGTATCATTTGGGCTAATCATAAGATGCATATCTGATGTCAAGTCTAGCAGGCCCCTGAAGAATTATCTTACGGAAATTCTACAACCTAAATTTCTGCTTGGCTTTAATACCATTTCATATAAAACATGAGCTCCCCTTTCAGAGAGGCTAATGTTGGCTCAGTTGGTAAAGTGTCCGTCTCACAACCGGGAGGTTGGGGGTTCAAACCCGGCCATGTCACACCAAAAGACGTTAATAGATGGGAGTTGCTGTTACCCTGTTTGGCGTTCAACGACTGAAAGAATAGAGCCTCGTCGATCTGGCGCTGCACACACCGGCTGCCAGGCCCACGATCAATTTAGGCAAAGCAAATTTTCAGAGATTTCATTTCATGTCTATTTCAAACAATAAAATATGGATTTTCATTTTTTTCTTCCAGGTTTTGGGATGATACAGAGAACTATCCTAGACAACTGGTATGGGTTTGAGAGTTGGGTGGTCACATAATGGTCAATCTAAAATTGTACTTACGGATTGAAAGGTTTGCCTTCAGCCTTGTCATCCTCCGACTGCTCGGAGCCAATACTTTTCTCGACATCATTGATGGTAGTTATCCAATCAGAGAAGAGTTCATAAAGCCGCAGCCATTCTGCTTCCATCGGCATAGCACCCCCATTCAGGATACTGTTCAGTTTGGTGTCCCAACTCTCAAGGGCATTGGTGATTTGAATGAATCCTTTAGCAGTGCCTTCATGTTAAAGTTGATAGACATGATTACACAGTTGCCACGATACATATTCAATTACATGATTTATTTTTATGCTAAATTAATCAATGACCTAAATGAAATACGACTGATATTGACCTGTACTGAAACTGATGAAGAACTTGCTATTGTGTCAACATAAATAATTGATATATGTAATTGTTATTACTTCTTTGAATTATATCTGAATATAGTTTTACATGAGTTACCATTGTGGAGCGTTGTGGCCCAGTGGATTAGTCTTCTGACTTTGAAACAGAGGGTCATGGGTTCGAATCCTAGCCATGGGGTTATTTATATCGGCAAGAAATTTATCCACAATGTGCTGCACTCGACCCAGGTGAGGTAAATGGGTATCTGGAAGGAATTTATTACTTGAAATGGCACCCAGGGGACGCATTTGGCAGTGATATGCGCTATATAAGCATGTTGGTATTATCATTATTACAACAAAATGAACAAATAAAAATAACTTGCCATTTTCTCCATTCACTCTTATGTGAAGCTGCTTACACATAGCCTCACACACCTGTTATAAAAGCAAACAAAAACTTGGTGTAAATGATACATATCAATACAAAGCACATTAAATAATATATTTTCTGAATTAAAAAGGATCTTTTTTAATTTTCCAAACAGAAACTACCTTTGGGCAAATGGGATTCAAAAACTCCATTCACACAGTCATAAAATAGATCAATAGCTCTTTATATCAAATGAACTCCACTTGGGTATCTAGTCATTATATTGGTGAGTTATAACCCTTTAGATAAATTAAAATAAACAAGCCCTATTATTCATATATTCAAATTATGAATTCCTCATTTTATTAATGGATAATTTTGTCTTCCATCTATTCAATTGCTGTATGTATAAGTCTTGATATCATCGTTACCTGTATTCATTTATTTAATGAAATCATTTGTTTACTAATTCTTTCACTTGTTTATTTATTTATTTACTCTCAATGTGCAGGCTCCACAGTACGCTAGATATACTTTTGTAGGCATATGTTGTAGAAGACAGAGAACACATACTTGACGTTTAGGCAGTCGGGACTAAGACATGCCCACAAAAGAATACTTTTCCCTGAAGCCTCCACACTGATTCATTCTTTGCCATAGAAACCATAAAAAATTACTTCATATACTCTATTGTTTATCTATAGATTAATCCATTAATTCATCTGTATTTCAGGGTAATGTATTTTTTTTACTTCTAAGTAGCTCACATGATTTCAACAATAATTAAACTCACTAACAGAAACTGAACAGATGACAAATCTCTCAACAATCAACCCATAAATGACCCCAAAACACAATATTAAAATTCAGACCCATTTATCAAATTACTTTCACTGCAATTAAAAAAAAATTATACACATATACATACGGGCACTGCATGCTAGGGAATCACGAAATATGTGCAACAAGTTTAGAATTTGAAAAAAAGGAGTGAAGAATATAGATAATGGTGTGGTATAAATCAGAAGAGAAAAAAATACATAAGATCTTTAAAAAAAATGAAAATTTGGTTTATCCTCTAATATACTAGTTCTTTACCTAGATATTTAATTCTACACAAAATAAACATCACTATAAATCATAATAACACTCAATGAAGAAATGACAATGTGAGATTTTGAAATGAAGTGAAATGGGTGTAAAAGTATAAAATGCACACAAAGGAATGATCTTTACCTCTTTCAAGCGCTAACATTGTACATTTGAATGCAAATAAATAAATAAAATAGATTTCTCATTAGCATGTATGAATAGCAAAAATTATCACACTCGAACAATGATGATTAGTGAGCTTTTCCATTAACACATAAAAGTATTAATTCATCTACAGATATGGAAATTACTACTTATAACCTCATTTCTTGTTACTAAAGGAATAGTTATCTTCTATTTACATGCAAGTTATGTTTTGAATAGCAAGGCAAAATATAACATCTACTGTTATTATTAATCATTAACAATATTCTAGATTTAAAAAAATTACATTATATAATATCTGGGGTTTTTTATATGATAAAATTATTTTGATGGGGCATATATTTTTTTTGAACGAGAGCGCCATTAAAAACCAATCAACAACAACAACATAACATGACCGCTTATGATTAGAGAATTGTTAAATCTCAATGCTCAAAATTCATATGTGCTCCAACGTTTTTGTTGCATATCATTTACTAAATGAATAAAATATTTTCTATTACATCAAATTAATTTACTACAATAAAATTTTTTCTAGTGTGTTACTTAATCAATAAAAGATTAATCTGTTTAAATAATATATTAATTAAGTGCATATCATTATCATTTCCAATAGGGAAAAGAGAGATTTATTTGTATTATCATTAACTTTCAATTCATAAAAGGAAATTTCACACAAAATGTACCACCCTACTTTCAAGCAAAAATGCAATAATGAAAAAAAAGGCAACTTTTTTTTCTTTTTACCTCAGTTGTCTGCAGGGTGAAGCCATGATGAAATAAACAAAACAAAACAAATGAACAAAAATATGTCAATACAAATATGGATATGAATGTTATGATAATATGAAGTGCTATGATAGGTTTTATATGGAGTGCTATGAGAAGCAAATTTATATTTTACAGGCTTATTATGCGGTTGCATCATTGCTCTCAACGAGCCTGGGACTCTAGGCTTGATATTTGTATATAATAAATGTCAACAAAAGTTTACTTCAATATACATGTACAAGCACGTGTGATGGGCGAGGTGGTACTAATTCATGGGAATGAAATGAAAATACATGTAATTTTATGGGTCAGTCAGTGTTACGATGTAGCCTAATTAGCCCAGTACTCACTATTAGATATCAGCATTATACACATTTTTCATAACCTTAGCCTACTTATCTCTGTTACATGACTTAATGGATTAATATCAAATGAAGCATAATATAGGCCTATACTCTTTAGATATAGTACAGAATTATAAAACATTAATAATAAAGCGCAAATAATGGTTAGAGCAATGCATATATCCTTTTTTTATTTGAAAATTAAGAATTAGGCCCCATTTGAATAAATAACATAAAATACTATTGCATAATAATACTCTGGAAATAAAATGTGGATTCATTTGATTGATATAATCAAAATATGGCAAATGAAATCATTTTATCTTATGACTACTAACAATTGACACATGAAAAGTTAATATAATGAATTAATTGGGATGAAAAAGGGAAAAATCATGGGTAGAGGGATCAAATCTCAAGTATTCCAATCACCACCGGGAGGACAACTAGTAAACCATCAAACAATAGGATTTATATAACTTTACATGGATTGCAAACTACTTTAAGGTTGCCATTACTGATCAGAATTAAATATAATTTCAATAAGCAAATGAATCCCTCTATGGGAAAGATTCACATTGGTTTTAGAAATATGCATGGTTTTAGATGTTATGACATATTTGTGCAACCGGGTCCTCAACTCACCATGTTCATTTCCACCAGCTTGTCATGGTCAGGGTACTCAGAACCATCGGTAGGCATGTGCCGACTGAAGATCTGGAGGGCCGTCTCTGTCCATTGATCGGTCTGCTTCTTGATTTCATAGAGACTCTCCTCGTGTCCCAGGAGAATATCTCCACCAAACTTCTCTACTTCCTTGTTCAGGTTCTATGTAGATAATGAGAGATACATGTACATCTAGAAAGAGTGATAACAATCATATGATCGTAATCATAAAATTACAAAATATATCAAGTTCGCATATGCTGTAGTTCAATGTTGTGAAATATTTAAACTAGAAATTTGACGTGTCCAAAGGACACAGATGCTCGCGCTTAACGCGATCAAAAATTCATTCAATATGATTGAACTTAATATCGTGCAGATACCGATATGCATATATATACAATGAACAAATTTAGACCTTTGAACCTGCGGACTCCAAATTCGAACTTAGCCTGTATTTTGGTGTCATCTATGTACACACCAAAAATATCTAAATCCTTTAAATAGTTTTTTAGTTAATGTGCGAAAACCAACTCGCTTATGTAATGAGCCGTTTCCTTTGACCTCTTTGACCTGCGGACTCTGAATTCGAACTTATCCTGTATTTAGGTGTCATCTACTACCTACACACCAAAAAATTTTTAAATCATATTTTTCGAGTTATTGCACGGAAACCAAGTGGGGGGGGGGGCGGACTTCGTCTGCCGGGGCATAAAAATAAAGAAAATTTATAATAATATATTTCACACAGCTGTGCCACAAACACTGTAGAGAAATATATTATACAATAATATCAGGCTTTGAGAAAGTATAGTGGGAATTACTTATCCGAGGTTGGACTGGCAATTAAATTACTATTTTCCCAGAGGGAAGAAGCCCTGAGGGAAAATAGTTATATTGCAGGTCCAACCAATCTAATCACATTGACTTTCACATCCTACTGGGTATCCTACCTGGGTGGAGAGTGACAAACATGGATAAGTGCCTTGCCAAATATTAGGGCCGGGTGGGATTTGAACCCTCGACATTTGGTTTAAGAGTCAAGTGACTGAAACACTACACCATGACACCTCCACAGATTTTCATTAGCATACCTCTTCCCATAGACGGATGTCCTCATATAAAGCTTGGATCATCTCTCTGCTAGGAGCTTGAAGGATGGTGTTAATCTTATCACTCGCTCTGATTAAAATAAACAAGTATTTGAACATTATTTTTCATATTAAAGAATTAGATTAGGATCATGTCAAATGCAACAATCTGAACAGAAATTCTGATTAATACTCCACTGCAAAATAGAAAAAAAGAGAAAAATTATGGGAAAAGGACTAAAGGCAATTTCCCCCAAAATTTAAAGGAAAATAAAAGGATAATGTAGTAGCAAAAGAGGCATGTTGTTATGTCGATGGTTTGGATATAGGGTGTATACAGTAATACATTATTTTGATAAACAGGATTTAGAAAGAAGCCCCTACATATTTTATTTTCTGATGCTCACAGCTAATCTATAACTTTGTACCATGTTTCAATCCTTAATGATGTATATAGAAATGAAATGGAATGAATTGATTGATTTATAATTCAATTCTCTGATTCTGATTAAACTTTTGGTTCCTATGATAGTTGTTTTGATTTCATCCTTCAGACTAATGCGGTGTCGCAAGAAACTTGCGATCAATTGCAAGTCTTTTTGGTCCCGAAATCAATCATATGTCATGTAGTTAATTTCAAATTAGTGATGGATTGCTAATCTTCTCCTTGAAACAAGTAATCTGATTTGCCATAACTAACGTTGATCTATCAGTTGTAAAATTGCAACAAAATATTTGCAATTGATCGCAAATATTTTCGTGCAACACCCCCTAAGAAAAAGAATAAATCATGTGACTTATATGCACTATGGTTTAGACCAATCTACATGTTTCAAAATGAGGAGTATTTCTAAATATTGAAAATCTGTTGCAATGCTTGAGAATGAAATCTAACGATTACGATCAATAATGCACCAGTTATTTCAATTTTTTCACCCTGTGAGAATATATTCTAGAAATCTTGCTTTTTGAAAATAATATGCTCACAGTATTCCCCTACAACTTAATCAAATTATCTGATCTATGTATAAATGGCATGATTTCAGATAAAGTGCACAACTAAATATGAATGGTCTAAGAAATAAATATAAATGGCACCTTGGATTTTAACAATGGTATTATATGGTTTCACTGTATGATGAAGAATTAAATACTCTCCTATAGACAGGGCTCCATACTACTGGTCCGACCTGTTCATGTCGGACCAGTAGATACCCACTTTTTAACTTTTTACACTCTTGTCCAAACATGAAATTTACTGGCCCCAAAATAAAGAAAAATATAAAAAAGACTGAGTTTATTTTGCTTTCTTTTATCCCATCCTTCCCCCTCAAAAAAACTACACAACATAGTTCATGAGAGCCATCTCTCCATTATGGAGAGCCATTTTTATAATTTATAAAAGAGGGGAAAATATCAATTGTACAAGTTTGATATATGTTTTTACTGGTCATGTCGGACCACTAGCTCTGGCTTTTTCTGAAAGTTACTGGCCCGACAGCAATTTTTACTGGTCTGGGATGTATCGCCGAACCGGTGCCAGTGCCGTGCGCTGGTATAGACAACAGATTTTGATGTGTATAAAGATACATATGAAATGGGGGGGGGGAGGTGGCATGGGGCAAATGCCTCAATCCCATTTATGTCCCAAAATGTAAACACTGGCATGCCTTCCCCAATAAAGGGATAATATTAACAATACCACTGAGTTCTTTTTCTTCAATCATTTCCCTGTCAAATTCAGGGCACTTGTTGGTTTTAAAAGAATATCCCTCTCTTTTTTAAAGGAAATATTTGAAGGAACCCACCCAATTTATGTACATCTATTAATTCATCCCTGAAAAGATATGCAAATGTGAACAATCCCAGAATAAATCAAACTGAAACTGGTATTATCTTTCACAGCCTAATGCACATATCACAGAAACACATGTTACACAAAGTGACATTCACATGATATGGATTTACTCGTTCCCAAACCTTTATTAAAATATCCACCTTTGTACAACACCACTGAATTAAGACAAATTACTGCAGAATAAAACTGATTGATAATGTACACTTGGGTATAGGAAAGCAAACTTTTTGACAAAGAGGAATATTAATCAATGTTGTACAGAATGAATACAAACACTTTTATTTTAGCTTTACATAAATAGAAATGGGAGAAGATGAGGCAATAACCGCAATGACACCAAGAGTGAAATTGAAGGAGCATGATCTCAACTAAAGGGTGACTGTGTAGGCCTCAATGAAGAAACGGTACTCCAGAAAAAAAGTATACTATGCTAGATATAGGTTCAAGGGACAAATAATGTTCATGGTGCTTATAATAGTGGTGTAATGCACAAGACAGATGTAAGGAGTTCAGTGCTCAATAAAGGTGCATGGTGCTATAGAAAAGGGTGTGGTACTCAAAGGTGTATGGTGCTAAAAAGGTGCAGTGCTCAATATACATGTTTGTCAGAGAGGTGTAGTGCTCAACACAGGTGAATGCAGCTAAATACAGGTTCACAATGTCTCTAGAAAAACAGGATTGAATAGCAACCTGTGCAAACAAAAATAACACATATTAATGGAAAAAACTTTTCTTAGGGTGCTTGTGACAAAGGTGTTATTTGACTTCACCTGGATGATTGACGCCCAGACATAAAGTCTGACTCCACGATGCTGGCTTCAAGTTGCCCGCTATATCAATTGGTAAGATACAGTTACAGAAAATCATGCAATAAGAATCATTATTAATGAAGCATGCACTGATGGACATTACATATTAACATGATGTTTAAAAAAAATCAGAAAGTTAAAATTTAAATACTGAAAATTTGGAAAGTAAAGCATGAATTTTATAAGTTTCATTATTGATGAATAAAGCATGCAACAACTGTTATAACATAATGGCATTATTATTACAATTCACGCAGAAATTTTATATCATGCAAACATGAGAATGAAAGAATCCATTTTAGAGAAAATGATATAACTCACAGAAAATGGAATCTTACATTTAGCCATGCAAGATTAGAAAGGGAACGATGAAATGAGGCATGCAAAATATTAGCAAAAGTAAAGTAACCAAAAAAAAAAAAGATGAGACATCAGGAAGTCATGTACATTTTCAAAAAGCAGAAATATAAATGCTTGATACCTACAATTAAATGTAGATATTTAGCCAACACCAGTATTTCAAGACGCCCCACTTCTTGTGTTCCCAGAAAGCATAGACCAAGACCTCTAAATGCCTTTCTCACACAAATATTGTCAATTTGAAATATTTCCCCCAGACCTCATAACAACCAACACCAGGGCCTCATAACAAAAAGCATGATTATGTTTAAAGCCTTGTGTTATGCATTATTTGTATAATAGAAACCATGGGTAGAAGTTGATAAACAACATCAATATCTTATAATGATTAACTCAATATTTTTGGCAGTCTACAAACAAATTCTTTAGAAATTTCTATAAGAAATATCATTAGTTTGATAATTCAATCCCCATTCTATAAAGGCCAAGTGTAACTTAAATCTAAAGCAGGTTTGAATAAATAGAGAAATATCCAATAAAAAGTAAAAAAAAATCTATTTATTCAAATGAACATCTTGTTTGGGTTGACTTGACTTTTAAATCATTGACCTTGACCATTCAGTATTGTAGAAAAGGAATTTTTCCCAACACCAAGGGAGAGAGACCTTCTAACCTCCATGAAAACTTCTAAACAACCAATATTGTATTGCAGTGAACCTACCTAAGACAAAACCTTGTCTTTTTATTCATTTCCACTGTGTAACTTGAGTTTTCCAAAGAAATAATACATACAAATTAGTTTCTCCTGTAATGACAATAGGGAGCTTTTGTTTTCCATGAAACATCCGTAACTTCCTTTAATCAAAATGTTGTTTTATTCATTACTTTAGCCTTCACCAAGAAAACAGTTTTAAGATCTGGATGGCGAAACTTCAGATTTGACACACGCCAAGATGGTTCAAGCATTATTGGAGGAGCATTCGTCATGCAAAACAGAAGCTCCTTAACAACAAAGGTAAGTTAGGACAGATAATGAACTTGTATCTGGGTCATTCCATGGGGTTGGGGGAATTTTTGTGACATACCAGAACTCCAATACCGTGTCTCTTGTTAAGAGGGCAAATGTATGCACAAATTTACCAGCAAAAATAAAGGTGTCTCATCAAGTTTCACTTCTCAAGCATCATGATCTATTGCAGATTCACACCTGAGAATTTATTATCAATGTTATGCCTATGTGATGTCCATGTAACGGTGGTAAAAACTTTGTATTTGTTTTGCAGCAAATGTTTTAAAGATCCCCAATATCCAACTGAATTACTATGATTGGACATCATCTTTAAATTGACACATCAAAACTTAACCCCATTTGAAATGACCTTCTCTGTGAAATGAAAAAGCTGATATACCATCATTACATGGACGATTCTGTTGCCCCAACCCCATGGAATGACCCATCTATGATACGCAATTCATTCATGAATTCTATAAATAATCTTATACACTTGTCATACATATCAATAATATGAATATGTTCTCTTCACCGCATTGGGATCAAAATTGGATATTGTTGCTTATACATGACCTCATCTTGTGTGTAATGTACATCCTGGAATTCCATCCCAAACTGACCAAAATCATCATTCCGACACACAGCCACACACACACCAATCATTGTTTTTCTTGATTTACTAGAAATTCACTTTCATGGTCTTCCAGATATACACATCCTCAATTAATTTAATCAGTGAATTTGTAGAGTACAGAAAAAAAAAACTTAAGAGGGCAGTAGAATGCATTAAATGTTATTGTTTCATGTCTAACATAAATTTTCAATTTTAGGGTTAAATTAGCAGTGGCATGCTTAAATTTCTCTTACACAAGGACACTAAATGGGATGGACATACATGTAGGCTGAACAAATAAAAAGATCATACTTGGATCCTCCTCTTTGAAAACTCAGTGCTTAGAAACAGTATTTTGTATAAAACGCTATATGTTACATGCTATTTCTTATCATTAATTGTTGATGGATATTTCAGGAGTCATTCACCTTCAATAAATAACCCAATTTGAAGAGCGATAGTATTTTTAAGCAAGTGAAAATTATTTTCATTTTCTTGAAAAAAAAGGTAATTCCTATGTGTGTTCTGTACGTTTAAAGGAACATATTACTCATCACAATGATACAGACAATGACAAAAATATGTGTTCAAGAAATGCTGAATACTTACACAACTGTACCGTAAAAGAGATCCATCCATTTCTTGATCCCTGATCGGATCAATGCAAGCCGCTCCCTAGATGTGATATCTTCTTGTTTGAGTTCTTTGCTGAAATCTATCATCAACAAGCGATGGCGCTCTACCAGAACCTAGTAGAAATGACAATAGGGTATGTAATAAGATCGAAATAAAAGGTTACTGGAATTTCGGGATTTCAGTAATATGTTGGGAGGGGATGGGGGGGGGGAGGATGGACATAACATTCACGTTCATGAGGAATGCCACATTCAACTTTAATTGGTACATTTGCTCATTTTGATGACGATAACGATGACGATGATGACGATGATGATGATGTGGATGATGATAATGTTGATAATAATGATGATGTTGGTGTTGTTGACGATGGTGATGTTGCTGATAATGATGACGATGACACTGATGATGATAGTGATGATGATTATGATGGTGATGATGATGGTGATGATGATAGTGATATTGGTGATGATGATGGTGATGATGATAGTGATATGGGGATGATGGTGATGATGATGATGGTGATGATGATGAAGATGATGGTGATGATGGTGATGATGATGACAATAATGATGATGATGGTGAAGACGATGATGATGGCAATGACGATGATGGTGATGTTTCTTCACCGCAAGTATTTGCCTATAAAAACATTCAAACACAGGCTCCTCTGAAGCAAAATGTTATCAATATGGTGGAAAAAATAAGAGTCTAAAGTGTAGTTTTGAAGTCTTGTTGATTGATAATTTCAGAGACGATAACAAAAAAGACAATCAATGAGAGCTTTACCTGTAGCTGTGAGAGTTGAACTGTGTCTCTGTCACTCAGTACTATCGTAAAGTGATGGGTCAGTTTTGACCAGGCCTTCTCACAGACATGCAATCTTCTTGCAGTGGTCAAGGAGTTGGCTTCAGTGACCTACAAATTACAACACAGGAGACATAAAGACACAAGATAAGTGACTCATAATTTCACAAGAGCTATGCTAATATACATAAAATATAACCCAAATTGATAGGTATTATTTAAGTTTATTTATAGATATATTAAAAAAACACTACAAGTGAATTATATGAACATTATCATATAATTGATTAGATAAATATTTGTTTTCTTCTTTGCTATCAACATTGGCCTTGAAAAATCTACCAAATAATGTAGATTGTGTTGAAGGCCAGGGCTATTTGTCCTTTATAAAATACCTTCCTTTTAAATACTAGTAGTGTAGAACTGGTGGCGTTATAATCTCACAAGGTCAATAATCTATGTGCCATCGTTTTAGATCAAAGTCTCTGATGTTGAATATCATTGATTTCAGCAAACTTTTTACCATTAAAAGGTTTTTCATGATAATAATAGACATTCATACATGTACATGTATAGCGCAGTCTATCTAGAAAAAAATTATATTCCAAGATGCACAAGAAAAATGGAAGGACAAAGATTTTAGATGAGTGTCATAGTGCTAAGAAATTATGTTAGGAACAAAAATAAGATTGAAAAGTCTCTAATGACGATATATTTCTTAAATTTAATAGCACTATAAAAAAAAGAGAAGCTGGAGTGGCAGAGAAAACCTGTTCACCATAGGCTACTCATGCTTTGGGTTTTTTAGAAAAAGCCAGAGATCCTGACCAATGAGAACCTTGACTTCCATAAATATTATAATTTGATGAGGTCAGGCAAACATCTGGGATCACCTCCTGGCAGAACCTCATGCTTTGTAAATTCTATTGTTCCTGTTTCAATCCATGCATCTAATCCCGGGCATTTAATAGCCATACCTAAAATGGTATTACCCCCCCAGCCTGTATCTTAATTTCACTTATTTTTGTTTGTTGATTTGTATAAAGTTTACGTATATACTCATGTAATGATTGTGTGTATCATAAGGCATTCTAAATCATTTTGTGCAAACAAAATGAATTTTCATTTGTACCTGATTGCATTATAGACAACAATATTATCTGAAATCTGAATCTCTAGAACAAGCTGCAGTGACAGGTTATAACAGACTCAGCAAGGAATATTGCCAGCTTGGAATAGGACAACTGTACCTTCAACGCTAGAGAGTATGCAGCGTTACTCCATAGATCTCTCTCAGAGGTTAGATGAAACACCTGCTTCTCAAGTCTCCTCCTCTGAAGCTCATAGAGCTCATGATACTCTCCAAGCAGACTGAACAAAAAATATGCATACTATTGTGTTTAGAGGTCTGAAGATGTATCCACGGAGCCATAACGCATCTATAATACACATGTCTATCATTAACCAGAGACACAATACAATGACATTTCCTTCAACTTCACACATAAGGTTACTTTTAAAACAAAAAAACATGACAATTAAGAGATTAAAATCATTTTTAACTGACTTTTCCATCCTGGTCGGTGCGTAAATGAGGGAACTACAGACATCATCTGCTCACTATTCTTTTTTATTTTATCAAATAAAATATGAAATATCTAAATTTGTTCCTCATTGTATTGAAACAAGGCTTGAATCCTCCCTGAACATGTGGATTGTCATTGATACGACCTATTGCGATTCAATGAAGATACTTCATTACTGTCAAATCTGAAAAAAATCTATTATTTCATATAATCATATACAAAAGAACTAGAGAGTGCATGACATTATTGATTCTCTCATTTGCATATCATCCATGATGTGCATTTAATTCTTTTGTGAAATGAGAATAACTGTAAAACATCACTACTTTGTTATTTGAGGTTTTTCTAACTATTCAAATCCACTTTTTGTTGGGGCAGACATGCCGTTCTAAGGCGAGAACAGGCAAATTCTAACAGTCAAGTGTAAAGTTTATTTATTTTATTTATTTATCTCCTCTTTATTCAACAGGGTAGCCCCATCAGTAATTACAATACTGTTATACTAGGAGGCCCTGCATAACATAAAATACATATACATAAATGAATGAAACTTTAAAAAAAAATTAATGAAATGCCCCCCCCCCCTTACATGATGCAAAGGGGTTTTCTTACCTGGCACTTTTCTCTGATTCAGCAAGAGCTGCTGCAAGCTAACACACAAATGAACAACACAATGAAAACAACCATGAAAATAGATTGATTCACTTTATTTATATTCTCACAGCAAAGTGAATGTTCAAAGAGATATGTGTATTCATTGTAAACATAAGCTCATCTCAACATGGTGTTACTAACTGCCTCCATTATCAAACTTAGTTTTTATACTAAGTAATTAAACGGTAAAGCAAGTACAACAGTGTATTATATGCATACATTATATATTTCAGACTGAACTCCCTTTTCATGCTTCAGCGGTAAAACAAAAATCAAACATATATTGAGGTAACATTGCCAGACAAATGAGCTTATAAATTGAACATCAACCGATCATTTAAAAATTCTGTCAAATTTTGTTTTCCACATGAAGACTAAAATATAAGACCATGCTTGAAAGTATTAACAGGAGTTCAAAATAATTGGGCATTGACTTGGAAAAAGAAAATAGCAGTAATAAAAGTAAATAATGTTGCCAATTTGAAGAAGAATAACTGAATGGTAAACCTACCTGTTCTTGTGCTTGCTGGGCCTGTCCAGTTACAACCTTGTCATGCTCCCTGACATCAGATAGCTCACTGTATAATTGGAAAAAATAAGCATATTACTTTCGTAAAATAGGTTATCTCTCTAAAGTAACAGGCCGTATTCTGAAGTAAGGTTTAACTTAAACTCAGGTCTAAAGTTGTGGTTTAAGTATGGAGAGCCACTTGTTACATAATCACTAACAGTAGAGATATCCTATTTCAGCACATTTGGCTTCATAATTGTCTAGGAAGTATAAATAAATAGATAAATTGTCTAGGAAGTATAAATAAATTATTTTCTTCACCATCGATGAATCAGGAAAGAGCAAACATAAGAAACATACAACTCAATAAAATAATTTTTGATACTTTGGCTTTCCATACTTAAACCACAACTTTAAACCCGAGTTTAAGTTAAACCCGACTTCAGAATATAGGCCACAGAGTCCTATAGTATGGTGATTTGTGCTGTCCAGTTTCTTTGCTTTTTAGCATTACTAGTTTGTCATGTGTTCCCAAAATTTGATTAACCTTTGTCATAACTGACCATAATGATAGACAAGAACAGTTCACTTTGACTTCAAATTAATTCTCTTGAAATTATTTCTAAATGCTACTTTTCTTTCTCTTGATGGATTCATTAAAACATTATAAATTACCCCAACCCCAGTAGCAAACTACAGTGTGGGATTTTCTAGAAGGATGCATGTGCAAAATTTGTGAAAACAATCTAAAATTTCAGCCTCGACTTGGGGCCTAATTTACAGAAAGAGTTGCAATCAAAGCAAATCCAGAAATCAAAGACAACTTAAATCAAAATTAAACACAATGTTATAGGCATCTGATCTGCTTTTACTTACTTTGTGAGATCTGAGATAGTTGACTTGAATCTGAACAGTTCTTCTGTTAGCCTTCTGTCAAGAGCTCTCTGGGCCATTACTTCCTGGTGCAAACTATTAGAAAGGAAGAAACGTACAATATTAATTATTTATCATACAGTCATACAACATCTTGCCAGAACCAACATGTAGATGGACATAACAGAGCTGCCATCCTGAACAAGAACATTTCAGTATTTTCAAGGCTGAAAATCATTATTTTGGTGAGGAAATTAGTATTTTCACAGAAATACCATAGAACACATAAACTGAAACTTAAGAAATCAGTATTTTGCATGAAACCATCAGTATTCTTTTCTATTTTCATTACTAAATACGGAAAATCAGTACTAGTTGGCAGCTCTGACATAACGTTGTGCTTCAATCAATCTCTACACAGTTTTTAGCATATCTTAATTTCATCAAATGAATGGATAGTCTATGATAAAATTCCCACAATAAATTCTTTTTATCCCTGGACTAGGAAAGCTCGTCCTGAATTTATACAAATGAGAAATTCCTGTGTCGTATAATGTTGCAGTTATCATCATAATTATAATTTTCTGCCTTTCAATAAAACTGATGAGAAACTGTTGCACTTACCTTTTGATCTGGCGAGGAACTTTATCAAGGAGTTTATTGTAGAGTTCTCTGACTGATGATAATAGTTCACCTCTCTCAATACATTCCACACTCACCTACATCAAAAAGAATATTAACAAATATATACCTATATATAAATTCCATCTCATAGAAATCATGAAATAAAACGATGGTAACAACACATTGGACATTGCTTCTTGTCTTAAAGAGATCATTTCACTTTGTTCTGATTTAAAAATTATCATTTTGGTTCTTGAAAATGGAATAAACATTAGGCTTATAATGTAATAATACCATCCCAAAAGTTTCAAAGTATTATATATACAGGATCAATTTTAAAACCTTGGAGATGTAAACCAAAGTTTGAAAATAATTGGGAGTTGGTTTCAATGACTATGTGTATAGAGCGAATCTGTGCAACACAACACATTAACTCTAGATGAACACAGCACGACCTACATACAGTGTGTACAAGGTATGCACTGAATGTACAGCGCAGCTCATAGCGGGTGTATAGGAGATACAGGCAGTCAACATAGCCAACAGACTTTTTGAATTGGAGAAAACTGGTCATAAGCTGAGGCCTGTCTACCAGACGGTTCTCAAAATCAAGCTAATAAATTGCTACTTGTATCTAAATTACAGTTTTTCATCCTATACTGAAGTCTGTTTCAGAGTTTTTGAGGACAAATACAGGCACTCATACACATGTTTCGTCTCAGTTTGAGAATTTTTTAAATCAGCTGCTCACAAAGTTAAACAATCCCTTTAAGCTCTCATGAGTACTAGTGTCCCGTTTACTGATCATATACCTCTAATCATACAATTGCCCTGGGGAAGCATACAACGACCATATGTTTCCTGTACAGATTCATAAACTCTGTTGCTTCTATGATTTTATCTAGCATGAATTCTTACAAATGTTAAAAAATCTCAAGATTGTAGCAATTTAACACATTGGACAATGTACAGGCAAAGTCCAATCTTTGTAAAATTTCTAAGAATACTGGTAAGCAAAATCAGAGTGTCAAAGCTTTTGACAGATGGAACCTCTATTATTTGAAATTAGTGTCACAGTAGGCGTTCCATAATTAAACCACAAACTAAACCAGAGTTGAAATTAAAACCCAAGGTTAGAATACGGGCCAAAGTGTTTAATATTAATAGATATGGCATACCTGTCTGATGAGCTCATGAAAAATGATGTTGTAGATATTCTGCTCCTTTTTCACCAGTTCTAGGAGGTTATGCATCTGAAAAGAAAGGGGGGGAATGGATAGATGATGAACATGTGTTCAGTATGATCTGAATATTTTGTGGTAGTTATTTAAATACATGTTGTGACCAAATAAATGAAAAAGTTTTCATCCCCTGACAGAATTTACAACATGAATGAAAACGCAAGTAAATTGCAATCTTGTATTTCCCATCTTGAAGTAAAATAGTGAAATATCAACATTCATGATATACAAATATGTTGATTTTAATTTGATCTGACTTCACAGTTTTTTTTTTTAATAAATATCATTCACTACAGCAATTTATACAAATCATTGTCTTATCACTGTTTTGAACTGTTAGCCTTCACAAGGGATGTGTTTCAAATCTTAACCATATTTCTGACGATCTATATCTTGGCCTCAATACTGACCTGTGTGGGACCTTTGACCTCTACTCCCTCATCGTTGACTCCAGCCTTGTTCAGCATGGCTTGAAGAGATTCCTTCAGCTGCATCACTTCATATCGGCTTGTTGGTTTACTGAGAGAGAGAAAGAAAGAGAGAGACAGAGTTAAAGAAAAAGAAACGATAGGAGGCTTATAAATCACATTTTCTAAACTGGCTGATGGGGTGAATCATACCCCACCCATGTAATTTTGCATGACACTCTGCATGTTCACAATGCCCCAAAAATCTTGACATGGTGCTTCATGACATTTTTTTCTAGACCAAGTCTGTGGCGCTCTTGCATTCAGTTCCGAAAATAAAGTATTTCTATAAAGTAAACAAAGTATTATCATTATAATAACTGTGCAATTAACGAGACAAGAAAATTTCAACAAATTTGATTCCAATTTCAAATTCAAATCAACTTCATTGATAAAAAATCCACAATTTTAGAATACATGCATTATAAAAATATGAAATAGTTAATAGATTCTTGAGAGTGACTACTTACAGTGATGGAAACACAACTGGAGCCTCATCCTCATTCTTCAGGTGTGTACTAAATTTCCTGATGAAAAAAAAAATTGATCAAAACTTTTTGATTGATAAAAGTGTCCAGTGAAATGTAAGGCATCATGTGCGATGAATGAATTGAAACATTTGTTTCTAAAGAACATGATTTTTTTTTTAAATAGCAAAAATTGCAATGAAGAAACATCAGTAACTTTTAAAAATGTTAGTGTGACAAACTTCCCTTAACACATAGTAACCCAATATTTATGTATTTTTTAAAAAGTCAGGCCAATAAGAAAAAGTTATTTGTTTGATACATCGATTTGTATAAAAGTATCATTGAAAAAGCAGAAATAAAAATCTTGTTTTAGTTCTGCTCGGAAAGACAGCTATATCCAGATTTTCACGTAACTGATATTATCTGCATTTAAGGTACATCTAATTACTTTAGATAGTGGAAGAGCTATGGTGTAGTGGTTCTGACTCTCGCCTTGTAAACAGAGGGCGGTCTAGCCTCCTTTGGCAGGGCGTTAATCCACACTGTGCCATTCTCGACCAAGGTGCTAAATGGGTACCCGGTAGGATGCACAAGATATTGTATGTTTGATTTTGCCAGCAGCAAAATGAGGCTGCGATGAATGCAAGGAATGCTCCCCAGGGAGTGGAAATTGTGCACTTTCGTGCGGGATTGAAATGAATCCAATGACCGAGGTAACACGCTTTGAGCCATTCTGGGCAAAGTGCTTCATAAAAATTGGCTATCATTATTATTACTTTACATGTAGGACAAAAGGGTTGCAATAAATCTTAAGATTGATTGTACCTCTTTCTATTACAGGGTGCAGGGATCATAATACTTACTCTTCTTGGAATTCTAAATGCTGGACACCCTTTGCTTTAACAACATGATATTCAGATGGGACCAGTGTGTTAGGAACAGCCATACCCTAAAACAAATGCACAAACATCCAGAAAATTTGTTAAATCACAGAGCCGAAGTAAAACAATTAAATACTCCACAGGTACGTTGAAAAATATTTACTGTCTTAATATTAAAAAACATATTTACAAAGAACATATATTCATCAATACATGTTGAAAAATATATTACTGCATTATAATAATAGAAGATGATAGATATAAACTCAAAGGAGAGCTATGTTTTATGAGTTCAAATTTTTTATCTTTAATTTTGATCATCGTCAGGACAGGGCAGTAAAATTGAATAACGAGTGATGTACAAAGGGGAAATTGGAAAAAATAAATAGATACAAGTGCTTCTTTTGGGGGGGGGGAATAAAAAGGATATATGATTATGAATGGTGGACTCATACCTTATTGCCATGACTCTGCGACTGTTTCTCAATAGCACGTTTTCCACTTGGGTCATTTGCTAACGGCTTCGGGTCATTGGATCCGTTAAGAGCAACATCGTAGAGGAAAGATATGTCTCTGAAATATAGGCAAATGAGAACAGGGGAGCGTTTCATGAAGGACTTGTCAGACGTTTTATCCGACAAGTCCTATTTTATCCGACAGTTACCATAGTAACATTGCTTATCAACCAATCAAAATCAAGGAAAGATGTCAGATCTGACAACTTGTCGGACAAAAATGTTGATGAAACGCTCCCCTGGTGTAAAGCAATAGCTTTTAAATAGCAGGTGCATGTCAGATATTCAAAATCTTTCAACATGCTCATGAAATAATACATGGTGTACCGTAAAACCATTACACTCTTTCAATGTTCACATTTTCAATGTCCATATTTGTGCTATCATAAGAATTTGATGCTCACCTTAAATACGAAATATAATGAGAGAGAATTTTGAAGGATTAAATGCCCATAGATATACATGCAAGAAATTATAGTTTCTTCATTTTCATACTACTAGTAAAAAGAATTCTTACATGGTTCCTCCAATAAAATCAATTTTTCTGTTAAATTCCCAATTGTAGTGATGTCATACAAACTTAATGATCAGCTGCAATTTGGCATTTACTCTACCCTGCAGGCTTGTCAAGAAAAATGTATTATATTTCAATAGTATTCTAAATTAGCCTGAACCTCAAATTAAATCATTAAATTTGTTTACACTTCAAAAGGATATGTAAAATGCCATCATATCCTAATAAGATTGCAGATAAGTCATAAGGAGTGTGGTTGCATTTACACCAATATATCCTACAGACTATAATATTGGTTAATCCCGACTCAAAGACTACTCACCTTCCTGCTCCCGTTACAGAAACAGGTTGATCTGTCAAATGTTGGAATTTCCTTCTCCTGCTTGGAAAGTTCCATACGTTGGCAGGTGGTCCACTCTTAATGGCCTTTAACAACGACAATAATAACAATTAACAATCAAATAAGCAACATACCATATCAAAAGAAATTTAATGAAAATTTTGATGATGAAAAATACAATACAATAATATTCATATGAAACATGCTTATCATGCTTATCAAAAATGCTTATCAAAAATGTTTCTAAGCGCAGCATACTATTACACTGGCTTTAGCAAGGCTAGCCTGGGGGCCTTTCATAAAGCTGTTCATAAGTTAAAAGCAACTTAAAGAACGACTGGAGAACCTTTCTTACACGCGAGGGTAAAAAGACCAAAATAAAGTTGACTGTTGGGCAAAAAGTACATTCTTTATATGTACTTTAACAGTCAACACTACGTGTTTAGAGTTTGATTTGGTGTGGGACTGGGGTGGGGACGTACCAAGCCCAGTGATGTAGGTAAAGGTAAAATTGACGTTCATGACATTAAAATATCGCTGTACTTGTTTAGGGGTTCAATTCAGAGAATAATTGCCAAGGTTATTGTTTTGTTTCCAATACTTGTTAAGGGTAGGGTTTCATACATCAATACTCGTTAAGGGGTGCATTTTCAGAATATGGAAAATACTTGTTTAGGGTGCTTTTCGGACCCCAGGGTCACATATGGTATCCACTCGTCAATGGACGTGCCCCCCCCCCCCCCGGACGTGAGTGGGGCGGTGGAATTTGAACCCAAGACCTTGTGGTTCAAAGTCCAGGACTTATGCTGAGCCATAACAGCTCTACGTACAATGATTCTCCACATACAACCACTGTACCAGTGATCTAACAACACCTCAAGTTGCTTACTGCTTACCTTTTGATCTGTAGGAAAACTGGATTTGGCCTTTCCGGGAGCTTTAAGCTTATCTTTGCTGACTGGTTTAGGGAGTTGTGTAAGTGCATTCAAGATGTCTTCTGGAATAAAATCACTCTGCAGGGAGGTTGGCAATGGTTTGCTTCTGTCGACATAATTATCACTGGATCGCAAGTCTGGGAGAGGACTTCCTCCTGAATTACAAGATTACATTCACAAACTCATTAAATATAATGCTGGAGCAAAGAAATATATATATAAACTATCAATGGCTGAAAAATGTTTCTTTGACTTTACAGTACCAAGGTCATGTTTATATGACAAAGAAGTCTTTCATTTTTAGCCAACTGGATTAAAAGAAAAATATCAAAGCATAGATAAAAGTTTTCATTGACTATGTGATACTTATAATTTTTTCTGGAAAAAATGTGCAAATTTTGCAAAGGATCCATTCTCACTTTTAAATATAAATAGTAATCAAACAAGAAAGAAAAAACAATAAAAAGAATAGCTAAACTAATTTTCACAAAATGATATAAGTTTCATGCATGAAATTTTATAAAGCAAAATAACATCTGTTACAGTTTGAAGGGTACCGTAATCAACTTTTTTTTTAAACATCTCTTCAGTTGGCTGTGACCATTTAAGAATCAAGGTGACCAAATTGTAAGTACAAACAAATATGATGACAAATAACTTGATAAGAATTTAACCTGGTGATATAGGTCAAATACATGGCTCAAAAAGATAGGAAAAGTTCTAGAGACAAACATAAACATCAATGGATGAATATTATTACAATATGGTATAATTGCATCACATGTGAGTAATACCTGTGAGAAAGAGAGGATTCTGGAGGAAAGAAGGAAAACGAGGGGGAGAATATGAATGAAAAAAAAGAAGGAAAACAGAAGCAAAATTAGAAGGAAAAGAAGAAAAAAAAGGAGAAAAAAATGAGACAATTGACCTATGAATGTCTACTACTAACAAAAAGTGAGTATACAAGTAGTAAAATTTTCATAAGCAATCTCATTTGAAAGGTTCATACTAACAACCTTTGAATGAAACCATCTAAGATTCTGTTTTTTTTTCATTGCATGTTACTTACCATTTTCTTGTTTGGAGACGACACCCTTTTCTTTTCTCAGTGCTGGACTATTTGATGCTGTGTCTGCAGGCATAGGGGTGGGGTCAGGAACTTTGGGAAAATCCCCAACATCAGGGGCAACTGCCACTGCCGTCATATCTGTCTTGCTTTAATCTGAAAATATGTTACAAAGAGATAATTATTATCCCACTTCAAATTGATGGTTAGTGAATGCTGAGCAGTGTTCAATGAAAAAAAAATCTACCAAATTTCATAGTAATCCATGAATTGGTTTCTGAGCAATAATCAAATG
This sequence comes from Lytechinus variegatus, assembly GCF_018143015.1. Classification (NCBI taxonomy): domain Eukaryota; kingdom Metazoa; phylum Echinodermata; class Echinoidea; order Temnopleuroida; family Toxopneustidae; genus Lytechinus; species Lytechinus variegatus. The sequence goes on along the minus strand of NC_054754.1, from coordinate 8,415,135 downwards.
AATTTCAAATGAAATTTTAAATAGCAAAATGCTCCCAATAGGCTCTGTAGTATAATTTGTCACAACACACACGCAGCTGAAACACATGACCACACACAGAGTGCAGATATATTGTGTGCAGTTTTGCATTGGGCTTTCTGAAGTACTAGTGAGGGAAAGGTATTTTGAAATCGATTCTGACACTTGATCCTAAAGGAAAGGTAAAAAATTAGTATTTCCATTGGATTTGCCATTATCAATACTATAAAAACCCGCTAGTTTACAAACTTATGGTACATTTTTTCACAAGATACGAGACTTTGAACTTCCTTTTTTAATGCCACCGTCAAAATTATGTTAGTAACCAAATGTTATTTGGAGCATTTTATTATCTTTAATTTGATACCAAAATCATTATATTTGGATAATGGGATCGTATGTCAGAAATGCGTTGAACTTTGATTTTTCCCTCAAAACTATATGACCATTTTTGGCTGTGTGAATGCGGTGAAAAGGGCGATTTTTTTTCTGAGTGCAGTCACCCTATTACTAACGTCCATGCGCAGTGAGTCGCCATGTGCATTTTTTTTACTGTTGCGCCACTCACCTGTCACTGCCTGACCAAAATGGTTCTAGAAATCATTTGCAATTTTGAAAAGTGTCTTTTGGCATCTGATATTACTCCTCAGTAATTCCCTGAAACTGCAACGTTTGGTTAAAAGAGCCAGCAAAAGGAAAAGATGTTTAGCGCAGTCAAAGTCAGACTTGCAAACTTGGTCCGTACAGTGCAAATTTTAGCTGCCATTTGTCTCGGGCGACGAATTGAGACGCCCACACTAAGCAATCGATGTTTCCAAAGCTGCCGCTCAAGTTAACAATATTTGGTATCAAAATATAGATTATAAAAAAAGTGATGCTCATGATCAATTCATTTTGAAAGTGGGGGTGACAAATGTTATCAAAATAAGAGGGGGTGGCGTCTCTATGCATATCTCAACCTACAGAGAGGTTTCAACAACACAGCTGAGTCAATGCAATTTGTGTACAATATGTCTGTACAGTACTATTGTAGGATGGTTATTTTCTCATTTTCTTATTTTATTCATTTCTTTTGACTTGTGTTTTCTTCAGCTGTTTTACATTTCTGTTCTGTCTAAACTTGAGCTCTCTTGCATTTCTTTTCAGTAATGCCCTTGCAGTCTGAAACTTAGGTTATTATTCAGTTGTCATTCATTCATTCTACTCTGAATGCCTTTCCTCTGATACTCTTTGTCATCTTCATTCCTTCTCTATTCTCTCTTCAGGTGTTCCACTCATTTCATCCCTTACCTGACTCCCTTGTTTCTAATTCCATTATTACATAATCACCAGACATCTTTGTCATCTTCATCTCATTCCTTATTGGTTTATCTTATGAATTGGGTTCTTACATTTTAGTTTGATCCATCCATTCTTATCATTTTGATTGTTTGACTTTACTTGATTATGTAAATTGTACCATGAATGAGTTTAGCTGAGGCAAAGTAGCCCAGATAATTAAAGCAGAGCACTACCAGACTCCTTCGGTTGCAGTTCTGTTTATTTTTGTCTCCGGCTTCAGTTTAACTTATTTCCCATTTGGTTTGATTATTTATTGATTTGAGTTGCTGCTTTGAACTTATATTATTTTCCTCTACTAAACTTATATTTTTTTCAACCTTACACTAGTATACAAATAGCGAAAAGGCATGAGTGCGATGGTGCGAGATTTCGCATGAGGTGAAAGAAGGATGCTCTATTAGAGAATATAGCGTCTCTTTCTTTCACCGAATGCGAAATCTCGCACCATTGTACGAATAAGAATATTCGCTATTTGTGTTGTACACCTCGGAATTTAGCGAAAATAGTAATCTATGAAAAGGGAGCAAAAAAAATTGAAAGCGAAAAGCAAAATCCCATAAGCGCAAATGACCTTGGGCAGAATTGCGCATAATGCCAGCAGGCTTATAGGGGTATTGCGCCTTCATTTTTGCCGAGCGCCATGAATTAAATCGTATTGTGACGTCACCTCCTTTAGCCGTGCAACGGTACATTTTGGATGGTATGTCTTTCGTGCAACGGTACAAATGATTGACATTCAGCCTCCCATTTGTTCGCGTACAACAAGCTATTTAGGCGTTGTACAATAGTAAATGTATTGGATGTTTTGAATCGGCGACTCACAATTTACCCATTGTGTCGCTGTTCTGGAAGTGCGCAATTCGTCACATTCAATCTTATCTTATCTATTCTTATGCAGCAATTTCAGGAGAAAAAGTTTTCCTAATTTTGAGTGAGGATCTGTGCTGTGCTGTGGATACTTTTCTCATACAAAGTCAACGATTTGGGAAAGAATTTTTTTTTTGGGGGGGGCAAACTGAAGGTTTACGACCGCCGATTATTGCCGATGGCGACTCACTTCGCATGGCCATAGCCATGGCCGGTCATGGACATGGTCGTTAGCACTCATTCGATGAACAAGATTAGCCAGCATGCAGCAGCAAGACCCAAGAGATTTACGACCACACAACACATTTCTTAATGTATGGGGCTAGGCCTACCCAATTTTTTTTAAGGCAGAAATATCCTTCGGTTGGTACGAAACTGCAACTAAAACATCATTGTTACACTTAATCAAATTTATCCGTATTTATATCCCTTTTTAATCATACCTTCATGTTATCGTAAAAAATATAATAAAAAGGATAATTTTATTTGATAAACAGAAACAATTCTCACCGACTTCGTCTTCGCAGCGGCTTGTTGTCAACGAAACAGCGTTTGTAAACATTGTTAACTCCACTTAGTTTTCTAACCCGCGCCGCACCTAGCTTGTGCGTATAGGCTACCCTCGTTAGTCTTTCACGACTCAAGTTAAAAATCTCTTATAACCAGTGGCGTAGCTACGGGGGGCCTGGGGTGCCCCCCCCCAGGTGCCCCCCAGAAAAAAATTGGCAGAGCAAAAGAAATGGGAGAAAGAAGAAAAGAAAAAGGAAAAGAAGAAGAAAGACAGAAGGAAAAAAAGAGAAAAATAAGAGGAGGAAGACGAGTGAATGAAATAATGTGAGGGGAAGACTTGCAAAAAAAAATCTTTCATGTTTACTATATAAAATTTTTGCTTGCGCTTCTTGCCAGGATTGCCTGTTCGATGAGATTCATATCTTGCTCAATAGGCTGATATGGAGCAAGTTTTGAAGTCAATATACAAAACATATTTTAGCTCGGATATCGAGCTTTCATTATTTTTTTCATTTACAAATTTAAGTGCTCTGTAAAATGTCTGTTTTATGGTCTACATATCAGCATTTTAAGCTCACACTGCGTTGTCACATTGTTTGATTTGCCAAGTTCATATTGTCTACGTGTATTCCATAATGTTCCATTAAACAAATGTATTCAGAATGCCCAGATTCTAGGTCTAAATCTAAAACATGCGCGATAGCCTGCATGTTGTTTATTCAAAATGTACTTAAATTATCTGTTTGTATATATTGTGATCCTCGATGATTCTCCAATAAAAATATAATAAAAAAAAAATTCACATCATAATATCAATAATTGTCTGCTCACGCTTCACGATCGCATTATTAATGATACCCAATTAAAATACAAAATATGTCCTGCTTTTAGGTCTAAAATCTCAATTTTCTTCTTCTCGCGCTTCGCGCTCGCATCAATTGTTTAGTTACATACCTATCCGATTTATTAATACAAAAAGTGCTTAGAATGACCATTTTTTAAGTCGGAATGTCAAAAAAATTTGCTTGCGCTTCGCGCTCGCATTATTGAAATATATACAGTCTTCGTGGGTAACTGTAAGTAGTCCTTAACAGGTCCCTTTTTGATAATGCTAGAACAGTTAATACAAATTTCTGCTCGTGCTTGGCGTTCGCAGTAACCATCTAGTGCCCTATGAATCTTGTTCAGGATCACACATAACATTGCCCAGAATATTAAATTTTCGGGACAAAATACATGAAAGTAAAAAAAAATCGCTCGCGCTTCGCGCTCGCACTTTTTTTTATAAGGCTTATGAGATTATTTCATGTTTATGTTGTTTTATAAGAATAAAACTAAAAAGTGACTGATCAGGGAAAATATAGGTGAAGATAATTTCGGGCCCCGTCCCCTATTGGTGAAAGTCGGATCCGCCCTTGTGGTACATACACATCGGAAAAAAATGGCCGGGCCCCCCCCCAGGAAAAAGCAAGGACCCCCAGTGCCCCCCAGGAAAAAAATCCTAGCTACGCCGCTGCTTATAACATGATGCGATCAAAAGAAGGAATTTTAAAATTAACTGAAAACATAACAACCGGCATAACAAGTTCCTCATATATGTTTACATATTTAAAAAATGCAATGTCCAGAACTTTACCAAACATTTTACCATCGTCTATTATGCCAGCACGACAGTCCTCGATCCAGCTAGGCTCCATGTACCTCATCCATCCTATCATTTAAAAATAAAGTTCAACATAGTGTAAGGAACTTTTCCACTCTTTTTTTTTATAGTAAACTTAGTCCATATAAACGTCTCTTCGAATTCACTTATTGTCTCACTGACTTCTGTGTAGTCTATCACGCCCGACTTCAGAATTTACAAGATTTCTTAAAGGTCAAGTCCACCCCAGAAATTTTGATTTGAAAATAAGAGAAAAATCAAACTAGCATAATGTTGAAAATTTCATCAAAATCGGATATAAAATAGGAAGGTTATGGCATTTTAAAGTTTTGCTGATTTTTCACAGTCATACGCACAAAAAACTCAGTGTCATGCAGATGAGTCAGTCGATGATGTCCATCGCTTACTTTTTCCTTTTTATATTGTTTGAATTATACAATATTTCATTTTTTTTTACATATTTGACAATAAGGCTCAACTTGACCCAACCATATAGTATAAAACAATGGTAATTCCACATGTTCAGGGAGGAACTAATTGTTGTTTCACTTGACAATGAGGAGAAAATGAGAATATTTCATATAATAAAATACAAAAGAAACAGTGAATGGTTGACGTCATCAGTCTCCTCATTTGCATATCGACCAGGATGTGCATATATACTGTTTTGTGAAATTAAGCGAAACTTTCCTACTTTACATCCGATTTTGATGAAATTTTCAGTGTTATGCTAGTTGAATTTTCCCCTTTTTATTCAAATCAACTGTTTGTTGGGTTGGACTTGTCCTTTAACAATAATCAAAGGTAAATTGGAGCATGGCATAATAATATTGTTAGTGAGCAAATATGATTTGCTTCTGTTTTTGTTTCTGTTTGTGGTAACTACCGTAGGAACTCGGCAGGACAGCATTTTGCTGGTAAACGCCAAGCTGGTATATAACCAATTACCTATGAAACATTTTACGTCTAGGTTCATCAGTCATAGTGGCTGACGTTATAGACGACAGATATCACTCTCGGGCCTTTTTATCAAAATGGAGACTTACGATTATGAGTCCAATGCTCTAACCACTGGACCACACGACTCGTGTCTTTGGTGCTTATAATTATTTTTGTAACAGAATTGATAAAAAAAAACGTGTTTTGGATATTATGGATGGATATAAGATTTCCAAATAAAAGGGGCTAACATCAGAAATTCCTCTACAGGGGCCGCGGAACGGTTTGACAATGCAGGGGCCTGACCATGCAAAACTCTTAATCAGTTGGTATTTTTTACGTTTTAGTGTATACACGGTGTTTTGGGGGAAAAGTGTGGGGCTGAATAGACTCCCAACACCCTCCTTCCACAACCCCTTCTCTATGCTCTCATCCTAAAAGTCACGCATACATACAAACCGACTGTAAACCGATGCAATTTGAAATCCGGTCTGGGATCGGTTTCGTTGGTGTGCCACGCTGTTGAATAAGAAAGTACAATCAAATATCAATTCATCCTCAGAAAAATGTTGATATTTGGATTAATAGAGAAAAATCAGACAAGCATAATGCTGAAAAAAAAGTCGAAAATGCATTAGAAAGTTATGACATTTTAATGCGCGTGTTTTAGATTTAGACCTAGAATCTGGGTATTCTAAATACAGAAATCAATAGTCCCAACGCAAAGCGCGAGCTAGAAAAAAGTGATATAAGATCAGAAGAAGGGTCAATTTAAGCATTATTTCAAGCACTGTGTATGGGTAAATTGTAAAGTGGTTACGGTTAGCATTTAATAAACAGTGTGAGCGCGAAGCGCGAAATTAATTTTTTAATTATTATTTTTGACCTAGAATCGGGACATTTTGTCATAATGTAAAAAATAATGACTTCCTTCAAATTTCTTTTCCTAAACTCGAGATGAACTCGTCGATATTCCATTCAGAAAAAAGGGAAAATGTAATTATAAAAAATTCATGGATATGTTATTACCTTATAACTAATAAGCCTTATGAGAGCGCGAATTTTATTGATATTAAGGCCTGAAAACTGGACACTTTAAGCACCTTTTTAATCATGAAATGGATGCATGGGTACACATATTTTTAACAATGCGAGCGCAAATCGCGAGCCGACATTTATGATGAAACTGTCATGAAAGGGAAATTTTAAGTATTTTTTAAAAATCAACTTTTATGTATACCTCTAAGTTAGAGGTATACATAACTCAGCTGGATCTGCCTATTCAATTCAATTCAATTCAATTCGGTTTATTATGAAAGACATTGTAAAACAGTCCGAAGACTGACACATACAAAGTTAACAGAAAAAAGGAAAAATACTAGGCCTATATATAAAAAAGCGTTTGCCAATTTCTTGTTTATTCATTGGCAAAAAAATGCCTATATATTGAAATTCTTGCATTAATGTAACCTAACAAAAGGTCCAGTGAGGAAAGCATTTCCTGCGCGGAGCGCGCGGAAAATCATATTTTGTATTAGATGTAAAAAACAAATTTTATACCGTAATTATGGTTGATTTGCAAATTCCTGTGTAACTTGATATAGTTTTATTTTCTTTTTGCACTAACGGAATTATTGGAGGGGGGGGGGCAAAACACTATGCTTCCCCCAATAATTGGTTAATGGGGTGATCGCCCCCTGCCCCCCCACCCCCGGATCGACGCCTCTGCTCACTGGGGAGCCATGCATTGTTCTGTTGCGTATCATTAGTAGATACGCAAGATAAAATTTATACGCAAGATAAAATCTAAAATTTTATCTGAGAGATAAAATCTCATCTCAGAATACCAATTTCATTTTAAGAGATAAAATAAAATATTTTAAAGATAAAATGACCTCAGAATACCACGCCTGGCTAGGCAACCGTTTACTAGTATCTGTGCCGCATGCCAATCTAATCCGACTTTCACATCCTACCGGTATACAACACCAGTGTGGAGAGGGACAAGGACCTTGCCAAATTACTATATTAGCACTGGGTGGGATTCAAACCCGCCATCGACTCTTGGTTTAAGAGTCAAGTACTTAAGCTACTACACCAAGACACCCGGGTGACCCGGCCTCCACACTATACCCAGGGTAGCCACTTCATATCATATAAGACTGCTCTTCCAGAGGGCCCAGCATACTATGTTATCATTACCCTTCTCCAAAGGCTTGATTAAAGGTCAAGTCCACCCCAGAAAAATGTTGATTTTAATAAATAAAGAATAATCAATCTAGCACATGCAACGTTGACAATTTCATCAATATCGGATGTAAAATAAGTAAGTTATGACATTTTAAAGTTTCGCTTATTTTTCACACATAGGCTATATTCACAACTCAGTGACATGCAAATGAGACAGTCGATGATGCCCCTCACTCATAGTTTTTTATTTATTGTTTGATTTATACAATATTTAATTTTAACAGATTGGACAATGATGACCAACTTGAATGAACCATATAGTATCAAACAATATATGCTAATTCCACATGTTGATCAATGGAGGAATTAATCATTGATTCACTTGACAATGAGGCCCATGAGGTGAAAATTAGAATATATCATATTTCATGTAATAAAATACAAAAGAAATAGTGAGTGGATGACGTCATCAGTCTCGGACTTCATTTGCATACCAACCAGGCATATAAACTGTTAAAAAATACAAAATGGTATTAGGAAAAACATGTTGAACTTTAATGTAGAAGCATTTTTATTTTCTTTTACATTATACTTAAATATGGTTTGTATACCCTCGCTTTCTCCATACGGTATCATAGAACTTCGGTAGCGGAGGGTAGGGTGAAGGAAGATCGACTGGGTAGTCGGTGCTAGGGAGCAGTTTGTCAGGGAGGGATTCGGGGGGGGGGGGGGGGCTCGCCATCGATGGTTATGTGGTCGGGTCGATTGTGGCTTCCTTTAACCGAGTTTTGTGTGTGTATATGATTGTTTATGTTGAAGGCTGTACAGTCACTGTCTAAAAAACAATAACTAATCGAAAAAGAGTGTCACAAGAGTGTACTCAAGGGGGGGGTGCTTTAGTTTGCGCTCCTTTTTTGCAGTGCGTAGCGTGTTAAATTATTTCCCTATGGAGAATAATAGAAAAATACGCCTTTTTTGACGGATTTGCTAAGATATCTCCCAAACGAGTCAACAAGGTGATCTATCAAAACAGAATAGAATAGAGCAGATTCTCACCTTGAACATGATATGATTTTCATTTAATTTTAGTCAAATTAAGTTCTGTCACTTTTGAGGTTTTTGGAACCTTTCTTGATGATTTTGGAAATCCATTTGTACATGAGCCAATGGGCAAGTGCAGGAAACGAAACGTTTGGTGCGACTTCACATTGTTGTAAAAAAATATATACGTCACAATAGACCCTATCAAAAAAAGACATTTTGCAGAAAATGCTGTAGATTGCGAATACCTAAGAATTATTTTGATTGGATAAAAAAAACCTCTGTCACTTTTCACATTTGCAAAAGCTTTTGCAATAATTGGTCACTATAGTTTGACGGGTTCCAGCCGATGGCATTGTGTGTACACAGTACACACGCATAGCTAGGCAACGCAACGCGTGAAGAATTTTGCACGTTTTCATTATTCGTACAGCGACGACTTGAGTGTATGTTGGATAGGACCGTACCATTTTTGACCGGGGGTGTGCCAATGAATGTAAGTGATCAAGAAGAGTTACAAAACTGAAGGGAGTGAGAAAACAAGGAAAGTGAGAGGGAAATTTATGAAAACAAGTAATGCGAGGAAAAATGATAAGAAAAGGAGAGAAAGGAGAAGAAGTGAAAACACGCAGCTGAGTGCGCTCACGATATGTAAGTTGCACACCCCTGCACCGCAATGTAGCAGCCCGCCACTATACACGTAGATTGCCTGCACGATGCGAAGACAGCGGCGCGTATTAGTGACTGTGCGTTAAACGTCCCATTTCTATGCCTTATAAAAGGAGCGTTTTTTGTACACAACAAATTGATATGTTGGGGAGGGGATGAAGCCCCATTGACACTCTTTCTGATTAAGATTTCTAGAAAAACTGGAATACTACACTTGATCCCCCCTTATATACTGCTGCCCCAGTATAGCTGCATACAAAAAGAAAAATAAAGGACCTCCTATAATTGCATGATCCCGTGCATGATAAACGATCAGTGAAGCGGATTAAGAAGAAAAATGAACAAATTAGCATCATTGACCTGTCATTGTATGCTCCCCGCCCCAAAAGGATTTTTACTTTTTAACGATCGAGTTCATGGATTTGTCATATAACTTCATTTAAAAAGAGACTGAATGTGTATTCTTCATATTTTATATGTGTCAAAAAGCCCTTTTTATGTATATTTTTGAGAAATAAAAGCTACGTACTGGAAAATAAAAGAAAATTTTGATCATAATGAACTATTCATTTTGCTATTCATCATTATTTGAGACTTTTGAGTGAGCCCTAATTCTTGGCAATGGACATCTCAATCTTTGCGCGGGGGGGGGGGTATTTCCGTGTGCAATGACGTTGATTGGACGTGAGTCACGGATGACCGCAGCTTGAAGATGGTTATAAAAGTAAAGATTTTTAAATTTATTTTTTTATCTATTCATATTTTTAGTACATTATTATGCCACTTAATTACATGACAGGTGATTAATATATTTTTGTAAAGTTGATAATGAATGCAAATTTTTATCTTGATAATCCAAATATATAAGAGTAAAAAAATGCTAAGTAAGTTTCAATAGAATAATGGCGGCCACCATCTAAGGCTGATGTCTGCTACTTAAGCAACAACAAATGCCAGAAATGTGATGAATTTTGTTCAGCTATTAAGGTAAGTTCGGAAATTTTGAAGCGAGAGAGTTATTCTATATTTTGTGTGAATAATGGTAACGTTTGTTGATGATTATAATGATTAAAATGGAGATTAATTTGCGATTGTTCGGTATGTTCTCTTGCTCCGCCAGGAGAACCGACAGTGCAACTTTACGCGCTATTGAAGTGTACAGGCTACAGCGCCCCGCGTCTCGATTAAGCCTAAGGGCAGGCAAAGGAAGCTAATGCAACGCAAAGGCCGGGGAGCAGTAGCCAGGCACTTGTTCACTGCTACCATCTGGCCTGTGGAGAATCTACAGGGGTACAGGTAGGACTATGGTATGCCAATGCTGTATAGAGCACTCACTTTAAAAAATCATTAAAATATCACTTTTGTGACCAAAATTACTAATTTCAATATAGTTTTAATTATCATTAGTAATGTGTGATTAATTTTTGAATTCACCAGAGCGCTCAAAAACTTGAATTTTGGGCATATTTTTATGTACGCCCTCTATTGGTGGAAAGTAATATGGCAAGAAAATTTTAATTTTTTGATCTCTATTTTTAATTAAGAAAAAATGATATAAAGAATCAAATTTAAATAAGAGCTGAGTGGTATGAATTAACAGGTCTAATGGAAACTGTCAGTATAAAAAAATCAAGCATTTGCCCCAAAGAAAAAGAGAAAATAAGCCAAACATTGCCACCTTTATTTTGTCACACATGGAGATATAATTGAGAACAAGGTTATATTATAACCTTGTTCATTGAATGAGTGTAGCCAGGAGGCTTCTACTAGTATGATGGTGGGCCCCAAGTCTGCGCACCTAACAATTTGAGTTAAGATTTAACATGAAATCCTTCTTATTTCACAAAATCTTTCAATTAATAATGTTCCTTATCATGCTTATAAGTTATATTATTGTAAGTGTACCAAACTTCTCATGAAAAAATGAAAGAAAATATAGGGCCTACATGTAGGATTTTCTTGAAAAAACCTCAGGCTGTCATTTTCAGATTGAAAAAAAATGGTACCCCATGCCATGTCTGCGCACTCATTAGGTGATCTGTCAATTGACAGATCACCTCTTATGTTTCTACGAATTTTCTTTTTTATTTATTCTTTATTTATTCTTTTTATTTATTTTTCTTTTTCCACCCTTTTCTTGTTCCACCAAAATCATCAAAACTAATCAATCAATTTTCATCAAAATGTTATCAATTATGGACAGTTATCATACGATGTGTACGAAACAAGTTCAACGTCAAATGGTCATCGTGACGTCATCTACGCGCCATTTTGTAAAATCACATTATCAATCATATCTTCATTATCAATCATCAAAAGTTAACAATATTAACATGAAATCAACTTCAGATCAAGGGTCAACTGTCCATGTCATCAAATGTCATTTTACAGGTCACGACGCGCATGTACGCGCCCGTCAAAATTTTAAAATGCTCAAAATCACTTTTTGATCAAAGTAGAGTACGAATCAGGTCATTCTAAGCATTTCAGGAATTTGCGCGCTCACAGGTTTTCGCGCGCGTTTACGCGCGTAACGTCCTTACGCAATGTACAACTGCACTTTATTTTACATCAATGCTTTCTTTATGAAATTTCCAATAATTTGATACCTTAACCGACCTTCTACGACCAGTAATGAAGGAATGCGCCTCCGTTAAAGTTTGAATTACGCGCGCAAGCGCGCGTTCACAATAGGCCAAAAATGTGCAAAAACATGCTTTTACAAAATTCTATATAACTCTTCAGATAGTCCGTTGACCCCCAAATTTTCTTTTGTATTCGGATAGAGTAGGACTTGTAGATGTGATTTCATGTCACATTTGACAATACATTTTATCATAAAGTCTTCAAATTGGCGTCAAAACTAAAATTTTCAATTTTTGTTTCATGACGTTTTAATAATTTTGCAAATATGACTATAACTCCGTAATCATTGGTCGTTTTTCGCCCGGTTTTCGACATATTGTAGTTGGTTATATATTCTTCCAAGTTATGTTACATTTTTATCATTTTGAGCAGGAGATCATCATAAATATTAACAATGTATAGAAGTATAATTTATGATAAAACTTTCACCTTAAAAATTCAATTTGAGGTTATATTTTATCGTTGCCTTGCAAGTGTATGGCAGTTACTATGGTCTGATGGTTAGTGCATCTGCCTTGTAATGCGAGGGTCCCTGGATCGAAACCCATCAGCATCTATTATTTTTTTTATTAAATTTTGTCTCATTTTGCGTGTAACCCCTATAAGCCAGTTTGGGGTTCATTCTGCAAATGATAAGAAAAAGTTCATTGGTACTAAAGTGACATGATTGTTTTATATTTAATAAGATATTAGTAACAACCTTGATGTCTTGATTATTCTTTTAGATTGTGCGATTCAATACATGCAAAAAAACAACAATGCGTGTACTAGCAACTGGTGTTTCAGAGTTGGCTATGTATTGTTATACAGTAAGAACACGGCTAACGTTGCATTCCAGAAAGAAATGCAACAAATGCCTCCGTCAGTGTTCATTGCTTTGCTATTCTATTCACCTGGTCTATGCAATTGCTCCAACCTGCTCTGTAAGGCATGCTTGTATAATATCTTGCAATGAAATCTACATATCGTCATGTAAGAAATTAAATGTCATTTAGTCATTACTGCTCATGAGGCAACTAAATACTGGTCAATGCATACTGGTTTAAATTTTTTTCAAAACTGGATTCTAGAATCTTGCTTTCGTCAACACTATGCTCACTATTTCGTGTTATTACTTGCTTAATTGGAATTGACATTCTTTTGAAAAACAAGATTTATACAACCTTTTATTTCAATGTCTTTCAACAGTATTTAACAGGTCCTTTCATTGATAAAACTACGTTTATTGTGATGATATTCATATTGATCTGCATTGAAATGATGATCATGATTAAAGAAAATAGATCGTGATTGTGATCATGAGATTCACAGACAGATCACCTAATTCGTCCGTAAGACGAATTAAAATTCTAGTTCATTTTGTCTTTGCACACGATTCAGGGATTTTGTTGAGAAAGGCCGCATTTTGAGGCCGTCACACGAAATGCCCTAAATTCATTATTTTTCCATCATTTTCAGTCAGATTTTTTTATGAATACCCGATACCTGTCTATGTATTGCATGTGTAAAGTTTGTGCTCGTTGCGTATCTTCTCTTACTAGAATCGCGCAGATACGCGGGTGCGCAGACTTGGGAGACCGCGCAGACATGGGGGAACTGACCATACTAGGGAGAAAAAATCATTAACTTACGTGTGCTTACTCTCTCATGTCTCAAGTCAACAAAGCCAGGAATTCCGATCCTTCCCATCAGTAGAGGCGCACGGCCAATATGGGAGACTCTCTCTCCATTGTGGGAGATAATCTCCCATATTACAGACTTGCTTCACAAAAGAACAAAAGAAACAACACCAACAAAAGCACATTTTTTTCCACCCGAAGTTTTGTCTCACTGAGGTCAGAAGCCCATTTGTTTTGTGTGTGGATGACAGCAAATATCCTTATCAAAACAAAAGTAGACGGTGAATTTTTAAAGTAGACGGTGAAAAGGGGTAAACTTTCATGAGGAATCTGCTTATCACATTTTTATTTGCCACCAAGGTAATCCTTTTTAAGCAAATGTAAACAAAGGAAATTGGTCTCCCAAACTGGAGACTGTCTCTGAAATTGGATACCCAAATTCTTTACAAAAGTCTCTGATATTGCCTGAGTCGAATCGATTTTAAAATCGGTGTTTGATCGATGTCATTGATCGAACAGTGCAGATTTTGCAAAATCGGTGCATCGAAAAAAAAAAAAAACGTCGGCCGGCCGATTCGTTTGGTTTACACAATCAATCATCAAAATATCAGTAATGTCCAACTTTACTACTACTTAATTTCTATTGCCCCCAAAATGAAACCGAATAAGTGATTATGATGCTACGTATTCACCATTAATTTGAAGGTTATTTCGATCATAGTTCGAGTCTCGTCTGCTCGTGCCGAGATAATTTATGCACGCACGATGAATTCATGAATGGAAGTCATGGCCATCGATCGTGCATGCGCAGTACTGTTCTTTAATCAAACCAGAAAATGGCCGTAAATTGACGCGATCAACGTAAAATAAATCTTGCTTTCATGAACAATATTAAAATCATGACCATAGAACATTATTTAATCGTAATATTTAACAATAATTTGCATATGATAATCATTAATATGAATTTAGAGCTTGATGTGAAACGTTTGAATTTCGTTTCAATTTTCAATGGCGGACATCTCATGACGATCGACTTGACTTCTTGAGTCGAGCTAGTGCACTTGTCTAAAAAAAATAATCATCACATCAGGATTGATTCTCGAACATTGTCTACATGCAAAAACTCTGTTCAAGGTCGTAATATCACCATATAATAACATTTTACATGACAAAACAGAAAAAATTGCGTTTGATATTTTTTCCCATCAATTTGAAGCTAGTTTGTGCCCAACTTTGGGCTCTGATTTCATGAATGGGAAAATATGTCATACGTCATCAAACACGCATGCGCATTGTGCTTATTTTCTCGGAGCTTGGAGGAGACGTCCAGAGATGGAATAACAATAGAAATAATCCCAGTATTATTTCTTCCATATGAACATAACATACTTTGCTGACATCGTTAATATTCTTAGTATGACCAAAAAATCTTGTTAAATCGTAATAATTTAGATGAATTTAGGGCTCGATTCGAAACATTCGTATTTATTTTGATCGAATGCTCAATTGCGTCTATAAAACTGGATTGTCATTATCAGGATTAATTCTTGAACATCGTCACAACTCATATTCCACAATCTTTCCTCACAATCGTTATATCAGCATTGAATAGCAATTCAAATGACCATCCAGAGAAAATTACATAAATTTATTTGGAGCTCATTTTGGATCCAACTACACAATCTCAGGCAAGTTACAGCGCTCTCCGTTGATTGCACTTGTTTGCTGGCGCTGACGTCAAGCACGCCTGTCGTTTCGGGAGAGTGAGTGTACGGAGCTGCGGACGGGGCTGGTGAATGGACTGCGAATGCCTAGTCGACCGAAAATCATTCGGATCAACTCATTCATGTCTTTATTATTGTTTCATTTTAAACTTATATATATATGTTGTCATCTGCAAATATCATTGTTGAAGATATTTTGGGAGAATTCTGCTTTGGTCCCCGGCCTTTTTTTGTGTGTTTTGTGATGGAAAATACAAACGAACTTTGCTTTGAAGCGCATCGCATCGACGCAAAAACAAGACTAAATTTTCCCCGCCTTCAATACTCGATGCATCGATGTTCGATCGAATTAGAGCTGTCGAACACTGGTTTTCAAAATAATCGATATGACTCAGGCTTAATTGGAGATAATCTCTCTCATGGGAGACAGTCTCCAATATTGGCCGTGCGCCTCTTCTGCCCATTCATCTGCAGCTGCACGTACCGCCCAAAATTTGGCAAAAACCTGAAACTTTCGCCCCAGACTCGAGATTTCTCTACTTTCCCTCTACTAGTACTAGCTCTAGTTCTACATGTAAAACTAAGACGTACGTGGTATGTTAGCCCTGAAATTAAATCATGTAGGCCTACATGGGATACAACTTCATATCGGACATTTCTACGCTATCGGTTTTATTTTTAAACAAGAATTCATCCAAAAAAATGAGAAAAGTATTATTGAAAAAACGGAAGAGACTTGCCCGATGTTTACGCCGCCATCTTTTTTCCTAATGTTCTTCCCCAATGTTACGCGACGTACGGTACGTGGTATGTGCAGATGAATGGGTAGACCAAAATCTTCAGTCTCTGTATTTTGGTCGTTCTGCTGAACGGCGTTGGCTCACTCACCAATGCATAGACTGAAGACCTTGGAGGCCCGTACGTACAGACAACGTATTAGCAGTAACGTTAGATCTAACATTTGACGGAAACCTGAGTTTTTAGTCGTTTTTTTGTACATGAAATGTCACATTATGAAAAAGAAATCACATCCATATTTATGAAAACATGTTTAAAATTAAGAAATATCGTACCTTAGACTAGCCTGGAGGCGTCTGGGGAGTAAATTCATCTACCTACGTAGGTTACTCCCCTAACGCCTGGATTTGCTTTATATGCCTCACCGTAGAGGCCAGAATTACCCGTGTTGAACCTACACCTAAATCACCAATTCTATTTTTGTTTTTTGCCCAAAGTTATGTACATGGGCAAGTTTTATGTTTACCCCCACTTTTAAGCATTTTTGTTACTTTTCATTAAATAAATAGTCGTAAAATTTAAAAAAGTTAAGAGCAAGAGCGTTCATTTACCCTGTCTGTTTACATACGCATTTTTATTTCTTTTGTTATCGATACCTAGATACACACGCGTGCAGAGCTGCAACTTAGATTTAAAAAATACTTGCATTTGCCGATTAATATCACGATTCATAAAATATTTGTTTCGGTTGATAAATACCATATAAATTACTTTTTACTCTCCATCCATTGCTCTACACGCACCGACGAATTGGGCAACAATAATGTTGCGCCAAATACTAGTTATTTTTATTTTTTAGCCCAAACTTGAGCTACAATATTGGTTGGCAACTTTTGGCAAAAATAGTGAATTAAGCTGAATTAAGGTTGTGAATTGTATTAGCGCCAACAACGACCTTCCTTTTATTTCTGTAGAAGAGACATACGAAGCGACTTTTCAGGCCGAGGTGAGCGATTGTGCTCTTTTTTATGTGGTTTTTTATATTAAAAAATAATTGTAAAATTGAAATAGAACGCTTTTCACCAGAAAAAGCCCTGGTGAATAGCGAAATGAGTTTCGGCTAACATTCGCCTTATGAAGCGATGTTAACCGACAACTCTAAAATCCATTGCGTAGACACATTCATAGTGCAAGGTAAGTATAGTATACTAACCTCGCGATACATGTACGTCTTAGTGGGTGCTAGCATGCTTACATGTACCTAGCCTGGGGGCTTCTGGAGAGTAAAAGTAGTACTAATGATGTAGGCTTACTCTCCATCCATTGCTCTATACGCACCGACGAATTGGGCAACAATAATATTGTGCCAAAATACTAGTTATTTTTATTTTTTTTAGCCCAAACTTACATGTGCTACAATATTGGTTGGCAACTTTTGGCCAAAAATATTTAGTTTTTTTTCGTAAAAATAAATGACATTTAAATTCATTAAAATATTAAAAGTAGAGGAGCATTTACGTACATTTGTTGTTGCCATCTTGAAAAGACGGGGGAAACTTCCTTGATGTTTACGCCGCCATCTTGTTTCTTATTGCTCTTCGCCAATGTAGCGTTTAAGATTTTTTGCGGTACACGAACATGAATGGCACCCAATCCCTGGCTCCGTGGAGAGTAAGCCTACGTTAGTAGAATGATTTTTACTGTATATCCTCTCTTTGCAACCTTTTTTTGCAAGGCATCTGAGTTATAGAGCCCAGCCTGCCCAGGTCAAAGTGTTTGCGAGGGTGACACCAAGTAGGGTGATGTGCTTTGTTGGTTTTAGGGGTGGTTTTACCCCACTGCCCACAATCAGTGATCTTTTGAATATCTTTTATCATAGTTCATATGATTTTTCTAGATTTATAGAGGAAGGTTAACTTAAAATCTGTTTTGTTTACAGGGATCGGAAGAACATGGCAATATGGCCATGTCGGTAGTTATTTTACATACGAATATCTATTATAATTGGAACGGGCAATGCAATGAATGCTGTACAGGTTCGGTGCATTGTCAGTTCCAATTCGCGTAGACTGCTGATTTTTGGTTCTTGAGAAATCTCAAGGAAGGACATCAAAGTATAAATTAATAATGTACTTGTCAATGTAAAGACCCACTCTATCCTTATGCATAGGTAGCCCGAAGGATTTTGGAGAGAAAAACAAATCATATTGCAAGGATACATTCCATAATGCCTGACCATTGTATTCCCAATAAGAGTATTATAGGAAATAGGTGAACAAAATAGTGTGATTTTTAACCATTTTAGTTTCAGAAGTCTGGGTTGCTCTTTCATAATTTCTTTTTTTGTTTTATTTGCAGGAAGGCAAATGACCTCAAGGCACAATTGACAGGTGAGCTGAAGTCAGAACCTCTATCTGATAATCATTAGTCATTAATAATAGGAAAGACAATGCGTGATTGTGTACAGTGGTAATGTGAAATATAAGTTATTTTCAATGTACATCAGGGACTCAATTATAAAAGACTTACAATTATGGGAACTTTGACAACTACCATGGTGTCGGGGCACAGCTGTCTTTCAAATTCAAGGTTTCATAGTAATACCATAATGGCAAATTTACTGTAATTTGAAAAAAAATCTTTTAAATACAAGTTTTGCCACAACTGCTATTTATATTTAAGGTCTGAAATAATTATTAGGATTTTTTTCTCTATTTTTCCATATTCAAGCTGAAGGTGGTAGCGATGCATGGGTGTCCAGACAGGCATTGCAAGATGCCTTTCATCAGTTGCTCCTGCTTGACCTGGAGACAGCGCTGGATAAGAAGCTGGAGCAAGAGCTCTGGAATCATGTTTTCAAGAATCACATTTCCTCACTGCAGCACAAGGCCAGGGATCGCATGGTATGTTGATCATTCCTTATTTTTGTGTTATAGTCACATTCAGGTAATGCTGCAGTCACGTATTCCCTACATTGGCAAATTTAATCCATTTCTTTTCAAACCATCTATATGTAGTTGGTACAAAAATGTTATAAAACCGGCTATATTCGACTCACCGTATGGCCGCCGTAGGGGAAACGTGATTGCGCCATTAGTGTCCACATTTTGTGGTGTGGCTGAATGAATTTGATGATGAGCCCTTAAAAAATCATATAAGATAACAAAAAAATTCATATAAGATAACAATGGAGGAGGAGGTGGGGGGCCTCTTCCCACATATTGTTCCCCTTTTTATTACACCAATATATGAAAAGAAAATGGAAGTTATCACTGAAGTTATAGTAAAATCCAATAGTTGGGATCACAATAAAGATCACCATTTTCTTATCAAACTGACATTTCTTTATTTCTGACATGTAAACTTTAAAGACAAATTTCTGTCCTGGTCTTTTTTTTGCCTGCATAGCAAAACGAGACAACCAGAGGCTTCCCACTTGTCTTATATTAATGATATAGGTATATTTACATAGGGAAGCCACTTCAGTTCTGAAAACTGTTCTCCCAGCGGGCCCTGCTATTATTATTACCCTGGCTATATATTTATATTGATGTGACTATCTAAACGCCTGCACATAAAATTGTACTCAAACATGGAGATCATCTTGAGTTTAATATGACAATGTTTCCCCATCTCTCAAATTGATTTATTTGTTTTAATGCAATTTTTTTTTTTAGAATCCAAAGAGATCCGAAGTTCAAGCCATGCTTTCTCTTCTTCTTGACAATGCTAGTGGGTTCTACATCCAGGTGAGTTGATTACATTTTTTTGGTTTTAATTAAATATGTAAATGCCCAGCTTAAAATTAAAAATGAAGGGACAAAAATGAATTTCAAGTTTTTCTTGTAGTTTGAAATGGCAAGTCATAACCTTCAAGATACCATTTATAACTTCTGATAATTGATAAATTATTATGAAAATAACAATAAGATTCAATGTTCAAAAAGATGAAGGATAGATTTGTATAATTTGAAGCAGAAACTGGAAGTTTACTCAAGCCTTGAGCGTCCAATAGAATGCTCAATGCTGAAATGCTCAATTAGACCATACAAGATAGAAAAAGTTGGATGAGACCAAGGGGTAACTCATTCATTCTTTTCTTTTTACAATTAACAAAGCTCCTTCAAGAGATATGCAGTGCATTCAACGTACAGCTCGTCTGTCGCATCAAAGCACAACGCTTGGGACTTTTCCAAGATACACTGCCATCGTCTCAGAAACCTGTTCAGCCCAAAGCTGTGTCATGCCACTATATCTGTCAACATTGTCTTGTCCATCTAGGTGATATTGGTAAGGCTCTTATAGACCATTCTAACGTGACATTGCAAGAAACTTACAATCAATGACAAGTGTATTTTGGGTTACTAAATCAATCATATTTCTGGCATTTGATTGCAAATTTGCACTTGATTGCACGTCTACTTCTTGCAACATGGAGAATGAAAAGATAAAAATTGATCTACCAATTGTAACTTTGCCATAGTAATTTACAGTTCATTGCAATTATTTCCCTGCAACAACCCTTATTTATGTTATATATGAATTAAAGAGAGAAAGGAATGTGAAAGAAAGTGAAGCATTTTAGCCGCTGTCAATTATTTTCATATTTATAAATTTGAACTTGGAAATGTGAATTATCTACCCATTTCTTATTTACCTTTGTATTTATCATACTACATAAAAAATGTTTTTATCACTAATATGTATTAAATGGGCTGTCATAATTATCAATAGTATGGAAGCTTAAAAGTGCCACCGAGATGTTGATATAATTATCTCGGGAAGTCGACATCTTGATAGCAAAAGATAAGATGACGAGATCCCAGATCTCATCATGTTGACATCTTGTAGAAGAGATGATGAGATGACAAGATCCCAGATCTCATCATGTCAACATCTTTTGGAAAAGATGATGAGATGACAAGAACCCGGATCTCATCATGTTGACATCTTTTAGAAGAGATGATGAGATGACAAGATTCCGGATCTCGTCATGTCGACATCTTTTAGAAGAAATGGTCAGATGACAAGATTCTTCGATCCATGATCATGTCATCTAATCATCTCTTCTACAAGATGTCAACATGATGAGATCCGGGATCTTGTCATCTCATCATCTCTTCTTAAAGATGTTGACATGATGAGATCCAGGATCTTGTCATCTCATCATCTCTTCTACAAGATGTCAACATGATGAGATCCGGGATCTTGTCATCTCATCATCTCTTCTTAAAGATGTTGACATGATGAGATCCAGGATCTTGTCATCTCATCATCTCTTCTAAAAGATGTCGACATGATGAGATCTGGGATCTCGTCATCTTATCTTTTGCTATCAAGATGTCGACTTCCCGAGATAATTATCTCAACATCTCGGTGGCACTTTTAAGCTTCCATACAATAGAGATATCATAATATACTAAATTCACCCTGTGCAATGTCAGAAGGAGAAAATAATAGAGAGATATAAAAAGTGGATAGATAGAAAATACTGTATACATAAATGCAAATTACAGACATCTCTGTGGAATCTTATTTCATTGTGGGAGAATAGTATCTGTATCATATTAAGGTCAATATTTTATCTAATTATTCTCCAAAGCTCGTTACCGTAATGACACACAGCAAGCAGAGAGCTTTTATTGCCATGCGGCCAGTCTTGTGCCGTCTAACGGTCAGCCATACAACCAGCTGGCCATTGTCTCGGCAACCAAAGGTGACCAACTATCAATGGCCTTTTACTACATTCGGAGCATAGCGGTCAAGCATCCCTTCCCAGCAGCTGCCACCAATCTTCAGACCACCTATGCAAAGCTGGTTGACCGGTCAGTATCTTGAATTTATTTTGGTCACTACTATTAAACACAAACCATGTTAGTTGACATTGAAGTGCCAAATCGGCAGTTTCATAAAATATTCAAGAATCTTGGTGTGTCCCACACATATTTTCTTTTTAATTTATTTCAGGCAGGACCTACTAGAGCATTGATAACAAAAAGAGCATTACACCTTCCTTTTTAACTAGGAAATTACTCTAGAGATTACTTTATTAGAGCTGCACAATATAATTGATATAACACTTCACTAGTATTTAAAAATAAATTTGGTTTTGATGTGTTTCAGACAACAAACCTTCCCTTCTATAAATGACAGACAGGAAAGTTTAAAATGCAGACATTAAATGGTATAATCTCAATTTCCATTCATATCGCAACTCTCCATGATCCAAGAGTAAGGGTCGTTAAAAACAAAGTGTCATCCCAAACCTTCTCTTCCCCATCCATTTTGTGTGTATTTGATATTTTTTTCAGACATGTATCATATAAGCCTCAGTCAAACAAAAGTAGCATGTAAACATTGTGAATAGTACTGAATGGTATGCCATGGGAACTAGAATTCAGGAGCTCTATGCTGTTGATGCTGACTCATATACTTCTCTAAATTTTATTTTTTGAGGTATGTGATCTTATTTGTCATCTAACTTTTAACCTTTGACCTCTGTGTTACAGGGATGAGGTGAAGATCTTCAAGATGCGTGAGGTGGAACTCATTCACTATTTCATCAAGTTTCATGCCATCATGTATTTGGCTACATGTGAACAAGGTAAATTTATAGGTATGATGATGATTGTGGTTGTGGTGGTGGTGTTGATGATGATGGTGATGGTGATGATGATGATGATGATGGTGATGGCGATGATGGTGATGATGATGATGATGGTGATGATGGCGATGATGATGGTGATGATGATGATGATGATGAGGATGATGAAGATGATGAGGATGAGGATGATGAGGATGATGAGGATGATGATGAGGATGATGATGATGATGATGATGGTGATGATGATGATGATGATGATGAGGATGATGAGGATGATGGTGATGGTGATGATGATGATGATGATGATGATGGTGATGATGATGATGATGATGATGGTGATGATGATGATGATGATGGTGATGATGATGATGATGATGAGGATGATGGTGATGATGAAGATGATGGTGATGATGATGATGATGATGATGATGATGGTGATGATGATGATGGTGATGATGATGATGATGGTGATGATGATGATGATGATGATGAAGATGATGGTGATGATGAAGATGATGGTGATGATGATGATGATGATGATGGTGATGATGATGATGGTGATGATGATGATGATGATGGTGATAATGATGATGATGATGATGGTGATGATGATGATGATGAGGATGATGGTGATGATGATGATGGTGATGATGATGGTGATGATGATGATGAGGATGATGAAGATGATAGTGATGATGATAGTGATGGTAATGATGATGATGATGATGTTGGTGAATTCTCTCTGGAAATATTATATTCCCAGGTGCGCATTGGAGAGAGAGTTTGGACAATTGTCACATTTAGATGTATTGCTTATGTTTTGCTCTGACTTTGGCTTTGTAATCATAGTGTCATAATGTCCAAATCCTGTCACAATGTAGCGTCCTGTGGCAATGTGTAAAGCCACACTTTACCACTCTACTCCCAGGTGCTGAATGGGTACTTGGTGGGATGCAAAAGCTTATGAAGTATACCTAGCAATTGAGTTTGAAAATTCTTGTTGGAATGCTCCCCAGAGAGTGGAGAAAATGCATTCATTATGTACAGGCAAGCCACAATCTGATGGCCGGGTAATAATAATGTATATAGTGCTTAACGACATTGTTCTGAGATGTAAAATTCCCTCCTGTCATGTGCTTTTGCAGATCTCCAAGTAGCAAGCTCCATCAAGGACAAGCTAGAGGAGAACTTCCGAAGCCACTTGTCACAGGAGATCCTGACCAGTCGCCAGCTGACACAGATGGCAGCCATCAATCTGTTTGCCCTGCATAGCATTCGTCAGCACGCAAACAACGGAGAGCGTGGATCCAAATCGGTTGCTACAGATCTTGGAGGGTTGGTCGGAGCACAGGACCTGGGACCTTATGCAGCGAACAACCTCCAGTGTTGGACTTTGGTGATGGGATTCACATGTGAGTTGTTGTGGTCTGTCTGACTGAAATTAGAATGCATTGGATTGCAATTTGACTACTTTCTGTTAGGTGTCATCCCACTTGGTCTATTCCTACTTAATCTCCAACAAGTTCCTAAACTAGCCATTCGGTCCAATTGCCATTTAGCCCTTCAAGTCATTTATTTACCAGGTTGTCTAACTTCCACTATACCCAATTCATTTACGATCCATTTAAGGTCTTACCCCACAAAGTATCATGGTCAGATGAACTGTTTATGAACCAAATTTTTAGTTGAGATAGCAAAAAATCAAAGTGGAATTTAAACCAACAGAGCAAGGAATAATCTAGCTGCACAAATTTGAATAGCATTGTTGGTCATAAGAGAAAGTGCATGCATTATGTACAGGCAAGCCACAATCTTGATGGCCGGGTAATAATCTGTGTAGCGCTTAGACACATTGTTACAGTTACATGTTACTAAGTAATGTACGGTCTTATGTAAAAATATGCTACACAAAAGACTTCATGCATAGCAGTCTTTAAAAATGTGGAGCAAATTGCGATGCAATACCAAGAAAATTATCCCCTGCAGAGCATAAGACTATTTGAATTACACTATGTTGGTAATAAACCAAGTGTAGTGTAGACTAAATGGCAATTAGACCAAATTAATAGTAGACCAAATGGGTTTAGCCCATTTAGTATTGGAGTCTCTGAGAAGTAGACCAACTGGTTGTTGACCAAGTGAATATAAACCATTTCTCATTGTCTTAATACCCACAGTCAATTTGCTTCAGATGATGCTTCATTATGCTCCTCAGAAAGGAGGGGAATCCCCGGTAGATGGTTGGCCAGGTCTACCCGCTGTGCGGCTTCTCCTGGGATGGATCTACTTGCAGCCAGCAATCTTTGATGACCCAGTACTCTCAAACAAGACTGGGTAAGAATCACACCCCCAAGTTTTGTGGTCAGTTGGATCATGCCACTTGTTGACTTTATTCAAAATTTCATTTCATTTGTTTTTGATGAGCACATGAGCAATACACATGCTTTTGCGCCTCTCCAAGTGTATCTGTGTATTTGAATTTTTAATCTATTAATGTACAGTAAAAGAAAAATCCTGAAAACTTTAAGATGAGATGTAATTCATTCAACTATCAAGCAAGCAACAGATAATCAAGGTTCACTGCACGCCCTGCCTCAGCATGCCCAGTGGGTATGGTGGGTGTGTGCACAAGTGATCGCTTCCAACACATGGACACTCTGCCGTCCAGACGATTTTGCCATTAAACTATTGCAATATGAGTATTCTTTTGTGGATAACTTTGAATATGAATGCCCCCTTCATCTGGCCAAAATTAAAGTAATTTCCACCCAACATTACAAGTTTGTTAGTAATTATGATGACAAAAGTAGCTGGAAGGGTGATTGAGATTTAGAATCCTTTGCATGGATACCAACTGCCAGCTAAAACACATGCAGCACCAATCTACAGTGCAAGAGACCATAATTATTCTTATCTTTGTATTATTAGGGTATGGAGCAAGCTTGGTCGTGTGCTGACGTCCCTTCAAGTAGATGCTTCACCTCAGGGCGATGACTCCACCAGCTCTCTCCCGCTCCCTGAGGATAACCTCCTTGATGGCTTCACACCTCTCCAAGAGTTTCAAAGGTAAGACGTCCCAATCGTGTTTTTCTGATTTTAGAAAAGTTGATGTTGCTTACAAGTAAGGGTGTTGGTTCTTTTTACTCTGATAATTTTTTTATGAGACTAAAAATCAATTGCTTCCCCAACCTGTGCCAGCAAATGATTTTCCATCAGGCACCAGTGCAATCATAAGGAATATGTAAGGAAATGACAGTGTTGAAAGATTTTGAGAGAAGTCTGAAATTGATTTACATTTGTGAGTCTGAAATTTGTTTTGAATCTAGACAACTAGAAAGTGATAGAATTGTCAAATGATATATTGCCTAAAGCCTAGCTCACACCTTTGCGTTTGAAAAGCTGCGTAGTGCAGTGTAAACCACAAACAGCAATACGAAGCCTTCTGCCCATGAGCTTGCATGCATGCAGTTAAGTGAGGTAATCTGAGGTAAATCAAGCACTAACAGTGTGTTAATTTTAATGGCAAGCATGTTTCTTTGGTCTCAGGAGCTCTGATTTATTTTTTGAATTATTTTGGGGTATTTTTCAGGGATCTAGACTTTGGTCAGAACAAGAGGCAAGGTTGGAATAGGAATGCAATCAATCAAGAGAGAAGTCAGAGATTAAGCAGTCAGGGAAAATGGCTTGCTCATCATCAACCAAGGTAGGTCACACTTATAGGCCTTGTATCACCGAGACTTACAATCAATTACAAAATAGAAATGACCAATCAAATGTATTGTTGCATGCATAATTAGTGCCTGACCTTTAAATTTTTCAGGAGCCAGCCAGGCTCATCAAGCTTTTTTTAGGGAGCTCGTATGGGTTTCAGGGAGCCAAAGTTTATCACATTTTTTTTTAGAAAAATTAAAATATGCCATCATAGTATTCATTTCTTGTAATCATCAGCTCCTTGTGTATTAAAGTGTAAATGTGACTATGAGGATTAATTGTACTAAAAAATTAATCGTACCACTATTGAAGCACCTTGGCTGCAGTAACAGATCAGAATGAGATACAGTCACTCTTCCTTGCTCTATCTGTTTCGATATGTATTTAGAGTGGAAAGTAACAATTGACAAAAACAACTTTGACAAAGATGTTTAGCAACTTTCAGAATCTTCCCAAAATATGATATTTTTTCCTTTACTCAATCCTTTTCAATACATTTTTCAATTTCCACCCAAATGGACTTTCATCTCAACCTTTTTCAAAATAATAATTCTCAAATTTCAATGACTTGAATAAATGTAAAAACATTAGCAGCAAGTTCACCTCATCAAGAATTACACATTTGGAAACTTTTGGTGCAATAATAAGTCCAATCATTGTTATAAAAAAATTCTTGATCTTGATTATTCCTGCAACATGTAGACCAAAAGGTAGACATACTAGTAAGTCTCAGCAGAACAGTATTAGTCTGCTGCTGCTGCCTGTTTGAGTGCACTACTGTTCTTCGAGCTGTACTGGAATATAGATACAAGTTAAAAAGTAACGTATTGACATTACTACAGATGGTTGTCTTCTTTATAACATCTTTGTATAATAGCTCTAAATGAAGAGCTGTACACAGCTTGTAGCTCTTGGTTGTAAGTTTTGACGTTGGTCACCATTCCATTATTCTTAATAACTCGGGCACCATCAGATCCTACCCCTACTATCTTTCTGGAAATATCTTCTGTAGCAATGCCCAGTTGATCAGAGAGCAAACTCAAGATTGCATTGGTATGCACTTGGCATCAGCCAGCACAACCCCGACAACAGCAACAAACTCCAAGTTTGTTTGGCCATCTTTTGCATGACGCAAATACACGATTTCATCCATGGTAATAGAGGAATATGTTTCCCTTCATTTATAATTGAGAAGAAGTTTGTTTCTAGGATGCAATTCTTTATCTTGAGTCTTTCCACCTACGAAAAAAATTAAAACTAACCAATAATTTGTAAGCTGTTTCCTCCCTGCCTTAAAAATACAACACAGTCATTTGTTAATCAGTATTCACACCCTGACAAATTAAACCTGCCTGAGGGACCCATGAAAATATCTGAGGGATGTATTTTTTTTGTTTAAAGAAAAAAGTTTCCGGCCCCCTTTCTGGGGTCACTTATCACATGTGCCGGTGCCCCTCCAGTTGTAATGTAAGCTTAGAGGTCTACACAAAAAATAATTTCAGTATAGATTATCAATTTATTTTTGGTAAAATTATTCAATTATAGACTTAAGTCATAATATGATATTATATAATAATCATGATGAGAGACTAAAATAAAATTGGTCAGATAATAAAATTAAAATATTAAATTAATAACCAAAACACTAGACTAAATTAATAAAGATAGATCTAGGTCTATTCCTAGTATGAAATAAAATTGCATTTCCTTTCAGTATCTTGGAATCTGAAACAAGTAATTTACCCTCGCAATATAGTGGCTGAAAACTTGGGCATACTTGTCAGTTCTGTATGTTGTCCCGATGTCAATGTCTTTGGCTTCATTGAGGCTGCAGAGCCAGACAAAGTCATTGAAGGAACGGCACATTTTGGAGATGGCATGAGCATTCCTGAAGAGATGTGTCAATCGATTGATGGTGGTTTCGTTGAACTTCCTTATCATTTTGTATCCTTGATATGTTCCAGGCGAATTCCTGGCAGCCATAATGTCAAGTGCTTCCACTTGCTGAATGCTTCTTGACAGCATCTAGTGGAAGGTTTTTGCAACCTTTGAAGAACAAGTTCTGGCTTCTCCCTGCATCTGTGCCTATCTTTCTATAACCTCTCAGCACACAGTATAAAACATGACTTGTTTGTCCCCGTCATATCACAACCATTTATGTTCCTTCTCCCATTCTTTTCTGTGATGTCCGACCCTGCTACTCTGCTCATACTGTTTGTCCTTTTCTTCTTTTAGCTTCCTGTTCTGGTATACTAATGTCTATGTATCGACACATTGTAGATTCCGAGTAGTAGAGAAAATAGCAAAACGTCTGGTCAATAAACAAGATAAAGTTGTGCTGGGCCACCTGTGTAGCTCACTAGCTGTTTGTGCGGTAATATGTACAACTAGCGTGGCACAAAACGTTTGCAATGTATACATATGTCTTCAGTAGATATTAAGTGACTGGCTGTAGATCAGTGAGGCAGCACCTGCGCATGGCGCCACGTGGCTTGGATCCCCCTGCCCCTCGAAAAAAAAAAAAAAAATTAGTTCAAAAATTTACCGGTAGTATGGACCGAGAAAATGAATATATATACAGGGGCTGCGGAACGGTTTTGAAAATGGGGGGGGGGACTGACCATGCACAATATCACAATCAGATGGTAATTTTTATGTTTTTGTACATGGTTTTGGAAAAAAGTGGGGGGGGGGGCTGAAGTCCACCAAGCCCTCCCCCCCCGGTTCCGTTGCTCGTGTATATTAAAATATCCCCCTCCAAATGATTGAGCATGAACTGATTACGATGCATAGCGAATTGGTTGTTATTCCCCTTTTTCATTTAGAGTCCTTGACTCATTTTTTTGCACTATAGCCCAGTAATCAATAGTAGAATCATACATTAGTCTACAAAAATAATGAGCCAGGAAGAGGGGGCTGTGATCTAGTGATAATTGAATTATATGTGTCCAAAATATATTTGTATCTGAATACATCAAATCAAATACTTAAAAAAAGATGGGATGGAATGTCCCATTCTTTCTTAATTCCTCAAAATATGAAAAAATTTTATGATATATTTTTTGTCTTCATTTTTTTTCAGTTTGCTGAAAGTGGAAACAAGCTCTTCAAACAAGCTTGTCTTTACTAGTCCTCTTGGAGACGATGTGACATCACGAAGATCCTCCCATCATCAGCAAAGACAACAGAGGGCAGCAAAGGCAGCAGCGTCTAATGCCAAAGGTATGTAGAGATGATGATAATTGTGTGTGTGTGTGTCTGTGATTGAGTTTTACAGATTGTATAAATCAGATATGGTTGTTTACCTCTGGGGCTGACCTTTAACAATACCATCCGAAAGACGTGACCAGAACTCGAACCTCAAAAATGCGCATCAGATTGTAACTTATCGATGTGGCTTTGATTACAGGCTCATACCACAACATAGTATATTATAATATATGCTATAATAGTGCTTTAATGCAATTTTAGGCATATAGTTGCAGCAAATAGGCCTACAAATGTCACAGGAAAGTTGGTAACATCAAGGTCATTTGTTGTCACATCATTGTAGATCTTGATCGGTTTAATACTCTGTAAAATCATCTTTAAAGCTGAGATTTGTTATTAATGTCGAGCAGAACTATTTTTGTGAAGTCTTTGATAAGAGCTTGGTGAAACACTTACCAGGGTCCTGTTGCATACAAGTTACTTTGCCATCCAATGATAACTTCCATGGTAACAATGATACACAGCCAATCAGAATCAAGGATTCCATGGAAGATACAATTGGATGTCAAAGTTAACAGAATTGTAACTTTTATGAAACAGGGCCCTAAGTGTGAATGTAAATCCATTGGGTTGTAGATGATATCACCGTGTATCCTTTCTATTTTGCGCATTATTCATTCATTTTAGGCTCCGAGTCGTCATCCAGATCAGCATCGGTTGAGAAAGAGACCCCCAAGAAGATCGTCGGAATGCAGAGGAAAGATGGCAGCAGAGAGAGGGGAAGCGAAGAAAACCAGAATAAAACAATAGCTGTACAGGTAAAGCAAGATGTTTAATATGATATTCAAGTGAAAATATTGTTAAGGGAATGCATGTCACAGAGCTGCCAAGAAGTACTGGTTTTCAGTAATTATTACTGAAAAATTATAAAGAATACTGGTGGTTTTATGCAAAATACTGATTTCTAAAGTTTAAGTTTTATTTGTTGTCCTTTGGTATTTCTGTGAAATTATGGATTTCTTCACCAAAAATACTGATTTTTAGCCTTTAAAATACTGGAATGTCCTTTATCAGGTTGGCATCTCTGATGTCACAGAATTTGGATATTTAACAATGTCAGTTATTGATGAAATTATTGATGTTTAGATGAAAAATGTAGAAGAGATGGTTACTGGTTATGCAATGAAGGTGAGATAGTATTTTAGTACAGTTTTCACAAATTCAAAGTAAATCACTTTCATGTGATTTTTCGGGGGGAGGGGACCTGGTAATGATGGTGTTTAGAAGGGAATTAATTAGCTCAGATGAACTAATATAGTTATATACTTAATTGATAAGAGCCAGGGTTTATTTTTTCTTGGTCAAATTGTGATGTGAATATATTGAATGTCAACCTCTTTTATGCATTTCATATTTAGGCAATAATGTCCAGGCCAAATAGTGATGTGAATAAGCCAACAGTGACCTTCAAAGGTCAGGGTCAAGAAAGATCTAATCAAGGTAGCAATTCCAAGTCCTCCAAATCACCAAGCAGTGGCACCACCAAAGACCAGGAAGCAACCAAGCGTCATGTCCAGTGGCAGAACCCTCCCCATGCATTTGCCCAAGAGCCTGCATCCTATTACCATAAGAAACCACACCCTACCTCGCAGCCCCACCCTATGCCTCAACCCAACCATACCGCTCAGCCGCACCCAAATGCTCAACCACATCTTGGACCTGGATCTGTACAGCCAGGACAGCAGCCCCAGGGTACAGGCCCTGCCTCTGCTCCAAGACATCCTCCTCCATCTGGCCCATATCCCCAACAGGTGGGTCAGCAGCGCCTGCCACACCCCTATGGACACCCACCACCACCACCGGGTCCACCACCGCCTGGAGTTCCCCCACCTTCGATGGGGATGCCTCCTCCTCCTCCTCCTGATCAGATATATCCACCTCCACCTTTGGGACCTCCACCGTCATTCAACCCCAGCTCCCAGAATGCCCCACACAGGGCAATGCACCCTCCCCCACCCAGACAAATGGGCCCCCCTCCCATGCCCCACGTAGCTCCTCCAGGATGGCAACAGCCACACAGGGATGTCAGCAGAGATGGACAACCACCGCATCTTCCAAGAGACGGTCCACCATCACCTCATGGAGTACCTCCTCACATGCAGCCCCCTAAGGTCCAGGTATGATGTAGAATTCATATGATATGCTGATTATAACAGCACACTTTGATAACATTTACATGTACAGGTAATGCCAACAATGTTTCTGGATTATGCCATTCCTGTTATAACTTATCTTCAGTGGGTGATATGTTTCTTTGGACGCCCGGTATGTGCTTCATAAATCGTTTTGCCAGTTATAAATAACTTTCTGAACAACTGGTGACTGTTTCTTGTGGTAAATGATGTACCCCAAATTTTAATGTGCTGATTTGACTGAAAGAAAAATGGGTCACATGTTTTCCACACAGCTGTCCTTTATGAAACACCCATCTGGGGTCCGTAGCAGAAAGAGTTGCGTTTAAACGCAAGTCAAAAAAATCAATGGAAAGTCCCAAATGCGCCCTGTTGATTGTTTGAAAATCAAGTTGCGATTGATTGCAAGTATACCAGGCACTGTTTAGCAAGCCCTAGGCTTTTGTTGTGATTCCCATACACATTTTATTGTATATATCTGCTTTGCATTTTATGAATTATTAATAAATTGAATTGAATCGATTGCAACTCTTTCTGCAACGGGCCCCTGGACGAGTAAAACAAAGATCTTATAAATAGCTGTGATACTCTTATACTTACTGATTTGCAGCTCCTTTAGGAATAAATATTATGGTTATTCCCGAACTCACAGTGTATCTAGAGATGGTATTAGGAAAAAGTAGAATATCTGCGTAACCCCTTGTGTATTTGGTAGATTGATCAACTGATTTTGTTTATAACCTTGTTCTTAATCTCTCTTTAAATCATAGATTCCACCACCGATGCCCCAAGGAACTCAGATGTCTCCCAACTCTAATATGCCCCAGTCTCAGGGTCACCACCATCACCAAGGTGGTTGGCCAGCCAGACCTGGTCCAATGCCCACTGTGGGAGAGAGACAAGAAGATCATCCGCCTGGAGACACTATGTCCAACATCAGCATGTGGAATGCAGCTATGCAGGACAAACTTGGCCACACTCACATGCAGAGGAATAGACCTGACATGCAACAGTATCAGCAGCAAGGACAGCAGGGCATGGGCAGGGATACCAGTCCTATCCGTAGCCCAATTGGCAACTCCCCGCAATTTCGGCTGTCTCCTTCAGTTGAGGACTTTGTCCAAGGGCCAGTACAGGCTGGCCAACCTCCAAGAAGGATGTCCAACCCTACAGAAGTATGTATCTCAAGTTATAATTTTGTATTTTTTATATTTGAATATTTGTTTTTGGCATCCTTGTGTTCCACAATGACAGATCATTTCTTTAAATAAAAAAAAATGAAATGCACTAGAGCTGATATAATGTACATGAAAATCTCTGGATTTGATCATTAAGGAAGTTACATGTAGTTGTATTTATTTATTGCCAGATGCAGATGCAAGGATATGGCCCTAACCAAAACTTCGATCAGGGTCGGATTAACTACATGCCATCTATGGCCAACTCAAATGAACATCCAGGTCGCATGCAGTCACAGCAGAAACAGCAACAACAGCCAAGTGGAGGACCTCCTCCTCAGATCCTAGACAGCCAAGGTGCAAACCTCCTGGAACTGCTTGCAAAGATGCAACAGCAGATTGTCCCAGAGAATCCTGTCGGCAGCAATAACAGCGGAACCAAGATGCGCTATTCCCCTGAAGAGCACTCCGTTGAAGCCTTCCGTGCCAACTTGGACAACAGTCAGCAGAAGAATGTAAGGGATCCCCCTGGGTTCCGCACTGCTCCAGAAAGGTTCTATGATGATCAGCTGGCCAAGAACAACGGCAGACCTGGTGGGTCAGAATTCTATGGCATGCAGCAAGGAGAGCAGAGAGGCACGATAGGATACAACCAACTTGGTAACAGATCCCAAGGAGGGTCAGCTTTTAGGAAGGTTCAACCACAGCAGCCTGATCAGAAAGATTCTCTCTTTCCTCAGTCAGACCTGGAAGCTAAGGTTTCCAGGTCTTACGAGCCAGGAGATGCTTTTTCATTCTTCACACCGTCATCTAATCAACAAGAAAAGCAGCAGCAGCAGCAGATGTTGGGTGGGGAAAACCTCAAATTTGGACGTGATATCTTTGGGCAAGATTCTGGTCTTCAAGAACCACAATCTTTCCCATACAGGTATGCTGAATTCATTTTCATTTGTCTTTGTTTTTTGGGGGGGTGGGGGATTTTTCCTGAAATCTTCCATTTTTAAAAACAATGATAAAATGGAAATCTACTGTTCTTCTATCTTTTCTACATTTTGCCTTTGTATTTTCTCAAGAAATCTTGAATTAAAAAAAAAAAAATTTTTTACTCACATCTTTTGTTTGTTTTTTTCTGATAATTTTTGCAAGTAATCCCCCAAGCTTTCCTTAGTTTAAATGTTTTCTAAATAATGATAAAACAGAATTGGGGATCTAGGGCTACATTTGCTTATTTTTTTTTTCCAAAATATTTTCTTGTAATGTTTATATTGTAAATATTTACTTGGGTCAAAATGATCTCATGGTATGTATGTATTTCTTCTCTTTTATGGTATTAGGAGATCGTCAGGGGGACTGTATGAGAACTCTGCCCCTGGCTTTACATCCTCCCAGCCCCCTACCTCCAGCTCTGATACCACCTGGAGAATGGAGAACAGAGAAGAAAGCAACCAGCATCTCCGGGGAATCTTCCCGGGACCTCAGGCAGGAGGAGGAAGCTCCGGGGGTGGTGGAGCCGGGAGCAATGCTGTTAGGAGGGGGTCGGAGGAGACGACATCTACTGGTTACAACGCTCGGTGGACTGGAGACAGCAGGGAACAGATGGTGACTGAGGGAACAAGACGGCCTTCCCAGGATGCATTGTTTAATCAGGTAATCATACATGTTTGTAATAATTCTGATTGGTATTATTATTATGATGATGATGGCGACGATGATAAAAAGAATGATAATAACAATTATTGTCATCGTTTGTCATCATCATAAATTGTTATAATTTTATGAGAAGTAGTAGTATTATCATTATTGCTATTGTATTTAGCAAATAAGGACAGCTATAGAACTAATCATAAATGTAATGATTAATAATACTTTTCTATTAGAAGTAAACCATTGGAATGCGAGGGGCAGAAAATGATAAGTGAATGATTGGTTCTCCTTTTGAAAGAAACCAATGAAAATCTTGAAAAAATTGATTGACCTCATCTATTGCTTGATTGACATTGTTCCCCCCCCCCAAAAAAAAAGATCAACCAACACATGAATAATGACACTTTGATATATTAGCCCACTCAGAAGCATCCAAAAAACATTGATCAATGATTTATTGAATTTGTTTATTATACTTAGATGAATTCAGGTGGGAGTGGACAGAGTTTATTCCAACAAGAACCATTTATTGAACGAGAATCATCCTCATCATCCTATTCCACTCCGCAACATCACCAGTCTGCTGCATCCAAGAACAGGTAATTACATTCATATTAAAAAAGCAAATGGGTATGGATGCGAAGGTACAAATTATACAACTCCCAAGAATGTTCTGTAATTTGATTGGTCCAAATCGGATCCCATGATATTCAGCGAATTGCACTATTGCATCCGAAACGCACTATCCTGCACTCTGACGTCATACCAAAAGTACTATCCTGCACTCTGACGTCATACCAAAAGTACTATCCTGCACTCTGACGCCAGAGTGCAACATTTAGCTAGAATTTAGATCAAAATAGCATTCAGGGCAACTCAGTAACATGGGGGAGGAGGGGAGTTGCATAAAACAAACAATGCACGCATTCTTGTGCATAGAGGACATAAATAATGAACTCTGTGCTTGACTCGCCAAATGGATATACCGCGCTCTGTCCTGTGGACCTCGATGCGGTATATCCATTGGCTCTTCTTGCACATCGTTCATTATTTGGCCCTGCATGCATGCGCTTACGTGCATTATTTGAATATGACAATCACTTTTTCACTTAATGCCAAAACCTGTACCAACTGTTACAAGAATAGAAAATTAGGAATATTCACTATTTGTGTAGCTCTGGGGTTTGCTTAATTTATATGAATCCTTTGAATAATTGATTTTTCATGTGGTATTCCATGAAAATAATCACACTTATTAGAAATGACCAGCAGTCAACTAGAAATGAAGGTATCTTATAAATTTGGTTGACATTTGGGAGGATGCTTCAAATAAAAAAGAATACCTGTGATAATCTGATGACTTCTTCCTACATGTACTTTGGATGTTCATGTATGTGCTACCATCAGCTGGAATGATTGTGGGTACAAATATTTAGGATTTTCTCTCTGATATAATACAAACATTTGAATATGGCTTGATAGCTGTACAAATATAGGTAATGCTTTCACTACCCCTTCACGTAGAGCTTACACTTGACCTTGGGGCTGATTTCCATTATTGATTGCATTAAAAGGTAAAAGAATGTAGTTGTAGACGACAATTATTATATGAGAATGTCTTTTAAATCAAGTTGTCACCATATTATCATAGATCGGGAACATTAATGTATATTAATGTTGTGGAGCGTTGTGGCCAAGTGGATTAGTCTCCGGACTTTGAAACAGGGGGTTGTGGGTTCGATCCCAGCCATGGCGTAATTTCCTTCAGCAAGAAATTTATCCACATTGTGCTGCACTCAACCCAGGTGAGGTGAATGGCAGGAATTTATTCCTTGAAATGCGTGTGCGCTGTAATCATAATAATTACGGCAGCCAAGCTACAGCTGGGGTAATAATATCCAAGTCCTTTGGAAGCGCATAGAGACATTATTCATAATTGTGATATGCGCTATACAAGAACTGTCCATTATTATTATTATTAAAACGTGAAATCATGAAATCATAGCTCAAAATTGATAATTGTGATGATCACTAACACAGAAAAGTATATGTGGGAGAGTGTATTAACATTGCTTGGAAAAATACTCGACATTTGATGGAATTCCATGATTCTTTTGCTCATAACTCAGCTATTACACATTTTCTTCCAGAGCCATTTGGCACATACATGTATTTTTTATTTATGTATACAAACACTTTTGTTTGAATTTTATTGGATTTATCTTTGTGTATAACCAATTGTAGAAATCAGCCTCATAATAAATGTTACATGGCCTAGTGTCCATTTAATAGCAGGCTCTTCGTTTATAGTTTGATAAACCTGATATATAGAAAAAATGTTATTCTCTTGTTATTTACATATATTCTATTGATTACAGCTACTTCTCTGGGAGTGCCTTGAAAGGGAAGCAGCCCGATGAAGAGAATGTCTTCTCTAGCAGTGGTAATAGCTATTCTCTCTTTAGCTCGCCCTCCCCTTGGTCATCTAGGCAGGAAGAAGGTGAGTTAACCGACTTTAGTCTGATCAAATCTATTACATTATTACCAAGACAGACCATTTGTTGGTTTGGATTAAGTTTTGTTGATGTGACTGCATAGATAGGGAGAGGTTACCATTTTGGTAAAAAGTTGTTTCTTAGCATAAAATTTATTCATATTTAACATGATCTAGCTACATTTTCATATGAAGTATAGGGGCAATTCCATAAAATAATCAAACTTTTGGACGTCCGACCCACATTTTTCTCAAGTCTTACTTCACATCATACACTGACCAAGTCATGGTCCTATGAGAACATTACAGACTGTCAAAAGAACAAGAAATCAGAAACAGAAAATTTCATGCAGGTCCCACATATAGGGGGTCGGACGTACATATTTTATGGAATTGCCCATAGGCATTTTCAGGGCAGCTTGGTCATTGAGAATGTCTGCTGGGTATGTTTGATTCACTCATTATATTTTGTAAGGATGTTTTAATTTATTTTCGCTTATATAGAAGGGCTATGTTTATAGTCAGATACAGTCAATATTTCGAAAGGAATCTTATCTCTTCAACACACCAACCAACAGCTAGCTAACATACAGAGTACTTGTGGTTATTATTGTACTTGTACTTTTAAAAAATAAAAATCTACTTATACCTATACCTACACGCACATTTATTATCTTTCAATGTCATTATAGAAAGTGGGGAATTCAATCAGGATACTTCTAAATTATTGTATTTAAACATGTTGGCCCGTATTCTGATAGCAGGTTTAACTTAAACTCAGTTGTGGTTTAAGTATGGATAGCCAATTGTTACATAAATCACTAACAATAGAGATATCATACTTCAGCTCATTTGGCTCTCAAATCATTCATAATTATCTAGGAAGTATAAATAGATGATTGTCTTCACCATCGATGAATCAAGAAAGAGCACAGTAAACATAAGAAACATACAACTTAATAAAAATTTTGATACTTTTGGCCTTCCATACTTAAACTACAACTTTAAACCTGAGTGTAAGTTAAATCCGCTATCAGAATACAGGCCATTGTATTTATACTCATGCTTTTTACATTTCCTTGTTCCCATAGGTGATGGAGGACTGAGTAAGTCAGGCGAGGGTTTAGGAAGTACCCTGGGCCTAAAGTGGAGAGAACCTCAGCTCTCCAGCTCACCAACTAGCAGCCTGTTACCAGAGAGAATACAGGTATTTTCAGAACAAATCTATTTATTCCTTAATCTCACTGTGTATTGTATCGTCTTGGATTTGGGTAATATATAATTGATTGTTAAGATTGGAGCATTGTGGTCCAGTGGATTAGTCTCCGGACTTTGAAACAGAGGGTCGTGGGTTCGAATCTCAGCCATGGCGTAATTTCCTTCAGCAAGAAATTGATCCACATTGTGCTGCACTCAACCCAGGTGAGGTGAATGGTTACCTGGCAGGAATTCATTCCTTGAAATGCGTGTGCGCTGTAATCTTAGTAATTACTGCTGCCAAGCTACAGCTGGGGTAATGATATCCACGTCCTTTGGAAGCGCATAGAGACATTATTCATAATTGTGATATGCGCTATACAAGAACCGTGGTGTAGCGGTTCTGACTCTCGCCTTGTAATCAGAGGGTCGTGTGTTCGAATCCCACCATGGCCTAGCGTCCTTTGGCAAGGCGTTAATCCACATTTTGCCACTCTCCACCCAGGTGTTAAATGGATACCCGGTAGGATGTGAAAGCCTATATGTAGTATGCTTAGCAATTGAGTCTTGGAACTCTTGTTGGAATGCTCCCCAGGGAGTGGAGAAGGTGCATACATTGTATGCGGGCATGCAAGGATCCGATGACCGGGGTGTCTAAAGCGCTTAGAGACGTTGTTCCGATGTATTAAGCGCTATATAAATGCGGAATATTATTATTATGTGATAACCTATATGTGACCCGACGCCCCTAAACAAGCAATGAGTCGACCAAAATGAATATTGAGATTTTTATTGATCTTGAAAATTCATTTCCTAAGCTTTAAAACGATATATAATATGTTAAAATTGACCAACAGTAACCAATACAAGTACTTGATTGCATGCAGAGGAAATTCAGCAAGAGCTTATAAAATAATGAGAAAACAAGGTTTGCAGTTTGGGCTTCACGCAAGCACGAGATGTGCATACAGTGTAATCTCAGTGAAACTTCCAAGCAGTCCGAAAAAGTAGTGTCTAAGAAACCCTTGTATCTTTTCTTTTATTCAACTTCACAACTTCAAATTTTCGCTGTACGAAGAAGAAGAATTGTTTTTCAGATAAGCTATTTGTGTAAATTACTATTTTGGCTACTCACAGAGATCCTTGCCTGGGGCCGTATACTGAAAATTGTCTTAAAGAGAAATATGCTTGTATCTTTAGAGTTACAATAAAATCTGTATTCTGAAAATTATTGTATCTTTTCTTGTAAATTTTCTTGTAACTTTCACTGAGCGCGTATGATGTCAGAGCTATAATGATGCGTAAGTGAAAATCGGTGCCTAAATATCTATGTGTGCAAGATAACATATCGAGATAAAAGGTTCTGAAAATTCTCTTATCTTTGCGTTCTGTTAACTTGCAAAATTACAAGAGGTAGGGGGCTATTGTAACTTAATGTTGCATGCAATATTTCTCGATCAAATATAATAATTTCTTGCTGCATCCCACAAGAACATCATGTTTTACTGCAGGAGACATTCTGAAGACATTTCAGAGACGGATTGGTAGACTTTTCAGCAATCAAAATTGGTAATCGAGATGATTTTCAATTCAATTCAATTCTTTTTATTTCATTTCCATTCAAAACATAATACAAAGTAATATAAAACAATACAAATCAAGTACAATTTTACAGAAGGGCATTCTTACTTCGTAAAAAAAACCAACAGTATAATATAGAGCATAAATGGAAATGAGGGGGTTGATGAATCTTTTCAAAGAAAATATGACTCTGAGATCGGCCACATGTATTTTTAGCACAGTGGTGCACATGCATAAGCGTCAGGGAGCGCAAGGGAAATATCCCTCATGTCAACATTGTGCTTATAATAATATTCAGAAGAGACACCTCTATTGGTTGGCCTAAGCATATAACAACTTTGATGATTGGTTGATGACAGAATATTGGGCGTGTCAGAGATAAAATAGGGGACGTCCTTACACAGATAAGACAATTTTCGGAATACCGATTTGAGACAATTTTAGCAAACTGTTATCTTGCTGAGTTACAAGAAAAGTTAAGACAATTTTTAGAATACGACCCCTGGTGACTTATTAGTGGTTTGGGGTGGTCGGTCACATAGTGTTTGCTTGAATTTACCTGATTTCTGTCCTGAGGAGTTACATGAATCCATTTTATAGATTTTGCGATTATGACGTTGATGCTTTGAGTTGCATCCAAACTGAAGGCAAACATGAAGAATACTAAGCAATTGGGGCCATTAAAAATTATCCTGAATCTTGTAAGATTTCAGGTAGTTAAGGCTCTGTTACATTGTTCCGTGCAAGCCTAGGGAATGAGTTTCAGGCAATCCCCCGCAACAAAGTTATGAGCTTGTTAAAAACTTCTCTGCATGCAAATGAGGCTTGCATGCGACATGGTAGTCGAATTGTGTTAATCTATTGTGTAAAATGATATTCATATCTTGCTCAATATAGGCTGATATAGAGCTTAAAATATCAAGTTTTAAAGTCAATATACCAAATATATTTCAGCTCGGATATCGAGCTTTCATTATTTTTTCATTTACAAATTGATTTTTTCAAGAGCTCTGTAAATTGTCCGTTGTATGGTCTAAATATCAATATTTTCAGCTCACACTGCACGGTCGCATTATTTGATTTGCCAAGTTCCTATTGTTTTGTATAATAGCCCTAATTCTTTATAAATTATATTATTTTTTTTTTTACAGAGTATCTGGTCCAGCCCTTTGCGATCAGAGCAATCACCCCTGGAGAAGATCCTTGGCCACACTGTGAGCCTTGAACAACAGAAACCCGATACGTGAAGGAAAGCGGCAGCGTGTCAACCTAAACTCCTGTGGACTCCCATCGGTGGCTCCACGGGCGGCTAGGAGAGAAGAATCCTAAAATCTATCCAGCAACTTAAAACATCAAGATCATCATCACGAAACTACAGTAACAATGAGCACAAGAGGCTCGTATAACACGTAGAGAAGAGGAGAAAGAGAAGGACAGAGAAGGAGAGAAGAGCAGATCCGGTTATATCCTTTCTCTCTTCATCATTAATATCAATACGGTATCGTCTTCATGGCTCTATTTACAAATGAAAAACGTTATTGAATCATTAAGTAAGGTTGTTTAAACCTTTTTTTGTTGACATCTCAAGGACTTTGAAAAGTGTAAGCGTTCAGACGAAATGTCACGTAGAGTTGTTTTGTTACCGACGTTGATAGACCTTAAGTAAGAGGTTCTGAGGTGTACGTATCTATGAAAATGACATCATTTGCACTATTTTTCATGAGTTCTGTAGGCCTAATAAGAGTGACTAGGATGTGTAGTTATGCAATGAGGTTTTATTTCATTCTTTGGAAAATCTTGTGCCGTGAGCATACGAGTGGAGCTCTATGATGTGTGTATAGCAGGCACTGAAGGCTGTGAACCTGTAGAGGGTGCTACAACTGAAGTATTTCTGATCTGGATTTTGTTTTTTCTATGATGAGATAGAGAGAGAGATTGACAGAGAGAGAGAGAGAGATAGAGGAAGGTCGGAGATGGGTGAAATTAGACTAAGCAAGAAATACCATAGGCTAGTAATCAATCGGCACAAGAGTAGTGCATTCTATTTGTAAACATGTTTATGTGTTTGATTTTTCTGTTTTTAGATACTGTAGTTTTAATCTGTTTATTTGATATATCTTGAAAAATAAAATATCTAGCTTAAAGTATCAACGAAGAACGGGAGAGTTGTAGCGCAGGCCCTTGAGGTGGATGGAGATAGCTGCAAATTCTAATAGGTTATATGATGTGTACATAAAGCCCGGCATCTGATTCAATTCTTGTCTGCTGCAGCTGACAGTGAAATCCATTCATTGATAATTTCTGTAATTCAGTTAGGTTTTGTAAAGGAAACATTGGCTGCAATATGGAATGGAGTTATATGAATTGATCAGCGTATGAAGCAGTAGAAACGTTTCTTTCTAAGATTGCAATTCACATGTTGTGTGATTCACGACATGTGTAGTATAATATGGAAAGTAAACAAACAAGTAGAAAAGAGAGAGAGAGAGAGAAAGGAAGTCGAGGATTAGAATATTTCTAACAAACAAGATATATATCTGTATTATTTTGTTGATAAAGTCTGCAATAGGAGTGGCTTCAAAATGTTCTTATAGAATGAAAATTACCTTTTATTATGTTAAATTACATTGAACAATTATTAACCTTTAATTCCATAATACAATATAATTTATTTGCTTAATTCATCTGAACAGAAAATTTACTTTGTTATATGCAATGATTTAGAATAAGTTGATTTTCTTACGTAGTCTAATACCCCACACATATCATCCATGTTTACCATTATTGTTGACTTGTTGTACATATAATGAAATCCTCAGTTTTCTGTGATACATAAAATGGACTATCAAGTCGAGAAGAACAGGGGATACACAGAATTTCAAGGAAAACACAATTTTTCACCAAAAAATGATTAAAAATTAAAACAGTTGAAATCATGACACTGTATCCATACCTAATAAGACAAAGCCCAAAGTAATCCAATGCCTTTGAAGGCCATGACAGTGGATGCTCTAATGACTGGCCACAGTCATCACCTCATTCATAGCCTTGGAGATATTTATGCCATTCTTTCCTGTTTGTGTTGTAATATGGAAATGTCCTTCTCAGTAGAGCATATGCCCACCTCACATGTTCGCGGTATTCTGCATGCATTCGCCAAGATTTTTCTGCATGCTGGAGAGTGTCTATGTCATGGATCCTAACGGTTTATTTAAGACTATCCTAACGGTTTATTTAAGACTATTGATTTCTTTTTGAATTACTTTATCCTATGTTTTGTAAATGTTAACTGGAGAAGACGTGATTTGATGTTTAGAACAATGAAGAATCCACAATTTGCATTTATAAAACAGGAAACTTGGGATTTATACATATACATAGGGAATAACCTGAATGTAAAGTTTAACATGGTACAAAGTGCACAGAGATGTTTTTAAATCAGCCGATAGTTACTGTCCATTGCCTAATTCCATTGTCGTGCTGTATTCTCCCAATACACCATAGTTTGCAAATTTGAAAAACAGCTTATTCAAAGAGCTCTTATCAAGGCGTGTTTTTTTTAAAGCCAAAGACGTTACGTTTAACTCAAGTGACCTATT
Organism: Lytechinus variegatus; assembly: GCF_018143015.1. Taxonomy (NCBI): domain Eukaryota; kingdom Metazoa; phylum Echinodermata; class Echinoidea; order Temnopleuroida; family Toxopneustidae; genus Lytechinus; species Lytechinus variegatus. The sequence goes on along the minus strand of NC_054754.1, from coordinate 8,371,757 downwards.
TTATTGTAAGGTTTCTCTAAAACTATGTTCATGTCTGTAATGATGCATGTAATCCGTATCTTTTCACTTTGATGTGTTTATTTCTCCTTGCATGTATATGCTTTTAATTATTTTGCCCGTTTGTAAGGTTTCAAGACTTTTTAAATAGAGAGTATCGTTTTATATTTCTTTTTCCTTCAGATTGTGGCAGGTCTTCTCTTGCTAATATTATGGTTCAGTGGACAGGTATTGTTTGTTGTCAGACAAACTCATTTTTTAACAGATATATGTTGCAGTACATAAGCCATGAATCATCATCATCATCCTCATCTATTCGATTCATCATCATCCTTAAAGGTATTGTTTAACTTTGTGAGCAGCCGATTTAAACAATTCTCAAACCAAGATGAAACATGTGTACAAGTGCATGTATTAGAACTAATAAACCCCCAAAACAACCATTATTGAGAATGAAAAGCTAAAACTACAAGGCAAACCCTAATTTTGTAAATAGGCGTCTTATAGACGCCTAAATAGTACACATAAGTGTATGGGATGAAATTAAGATGGTGTTTCTGGTCACTTTATATTTCAATTTTTGATTCACTAAATAATTATTTTCGAAAGTAATTTTTTCTGGGCTTCATTTTTGTAACATATCGCAGACACAGGTGACAAGTGTGACCTTCTAGCTCAGATTTTTTGAAAGTCAAACCAATGTTAAACAATCACTTAAACATTTTCATCATCATCATTAAAGTCATTACCACCATGATGCAGGGCTGAGCTACAACAATTATACTTGTCTGTGATCCTCTTCATGTTAGCAAATAACAAATGGGGTAGATGTTCTTTTAGACTTCCAAAATACACAAAATTGCATCTCCCAAGTAAATTTTTTTTTATAAACAACATTTGGGAGTTTCATATTATGACGTGTAAAACAAACTCTCTAATTCCTGCCAAATGTCTCATGATTCAACTAAGCTTGAAGTCCATTTCTAGAAGAGGTAAAAGTAAGTTATTACAGATCCCATTGTAACTACTTGAGACTGTAAAATTATACTGTTGTGAAACTATTGCCCAAATTTGAAATATCAATAATGTCATTGTATTCAACAGTCTGTCTTGATCTTTCAAGGGTAGAAAATTTGATTTCGATGATACCCGACTCTGTGAAATGCAATGGAGTTCCGCTATCCTAACTGAACGTTTACTAGGGCTTAGATAATAATGCTCTACCATTGAAACAAATCACAGTTATTCTTTTGCCTGATTCGGGTGAGGTCAGACTTTGAATGATGAGAAATGTGGCAAGGAAAACAATATACCTGTTATAGATGCTGCAGTCGGCTCTAGTTACCATCTTCATAGAAAGATCACCTCACTGTGAGGACGAATGGGCATTATGACATCAAACTTTTCAAGTGGGGTGTGGATGACACAAGGGGTTCACTGCTTGAATTTCCACCAGTGAAAGAGACCACCAGGGCCCTGTAACACAAAGATTAGCGATGAATAGCAAACATGAGAGAAAACTTCTGATTGGTTCCTGGTCAGTATTTTGCGCCAAATGCGCGTGTAATGTTGATCCTGATTGGTCAGTTCATTTAGCGATTGATCGCTAATCTCTGTGTCACGGAGCCCTGATTGGTTTTCTCTGAGCAGAGCTTTCCCACTGAAACATGTATTACATCATGGCAATGGACCTACAACAAACTACTGTGTCAGAAAGCTCACTTTTCTAGTCACCATTTGGCAGCATATACATACAGGTTTGACTGTGTAATGTTTATTGTTTGCATTACACTGTTTTGGCCAAAGACCTGTTAAAGATAAATTAAAGTAGTTGCAGTAAACACTAATTTCACAAGATAGTGTGTGAAACCAAGCTTTATTGTCACTATATCATTGAGGATCTAGATCTGGTACAGTTACATGAACTGAACTTTGTGAAATCTTGAAATCTACGCTGAAAAGTGTTCACACTGAAGATCACTATTAAACACAGATAAGCGCACGTAGGACAGTGTATTATTATTGCTTTGAATGTCGGCCCGACGCTTGATCCGAATCCCGTGCCTATTTGCTAATTTCTCAGCAGTAACACAATTTCTTCCAGAATCCTTTGGCACATATTTTTATTAATACAAACAGACACTTTGGTGGTCATTTCATTGGATTCTGTACAAACTCATTTTGAAATCATTTCCCCAACTGACATTTATCTTTAATGGTTGCATAGTAATGCATACCCTAAGTATCAGATCCCAAGGGAAGATAATGCTAGTTCGGATATTGTCCTTAACCTATATCTTAATGTGAATATTATGCATATTACACTTACATTACTAGTATGAAGTGATACAAGATCATGTAAAATGAAATAATGCAACTTATGAAGTGCACATTTCATCATCCAAACCTTCAGATCACACATACAACAGTGCAAACCCATTTTGGAGAAAGTCGACTTTCAAGTTGACTGTAATTTCCACACTTTGTTCCTCAGCCGTGCAACGTAATCATTGCTAGAAAAATCCATGGTTGGAAAGACAAAGACGATTGCTTGACATTGGTATCCTTTAACACAAAACTAAGGATCATAGAAAATAACGCAAAAGAGCTACATGATTGAAATTTTGGTTTGAGCGGCTTAAATTTTCCGTGTACAAAAAATGCCATAGTGGATACAACAACATTGACCATGATTTCAATGCGTGTGATCAGTCAAAGGACATTGATTTTTCATTTGCTGCACATTTGCATGATAAGTGCACTCAGCTGTTGTTTGCTTTGCTAAAGTATATGTTTCTATTGGGATTAGCACATTTTATCAACAATTTGTATGGCATCGCCGCGAAAATCCCCATATATCTCAGAAAGTAAAATAAATTGCTGCCTACAAATTGAAGTATGTATGGAATAGGATTTTTACTTTCAATTTCTGCAAAAATAATTTTTTTGACAAAAATTGACTGATATGATGGTTCGGATGAACGGCGACAATATCAGCTTTGAAGAGGTGTGTTATTTCATTCTTACCTTGGCTATAGCCCGGCTGCTGCTTAATGTAATGGCGATGTGTACTTCAGGTAGGATAACAACACTTCTCCCTCATTATTTGGTGAAAATTAGTTTGTTTGGTGAACTTCATTCCAAGATATTTAGGTATGCCTTGTCCAAATGCAATGAAACAAATTGAAATGATGAAGTCTTTGTTGGCCAGTTTCTTTGATTATCTTTTGTTCATTATTTTATGAAAATACACATAATATAGCACATTTTGATCACATCAAGAGAAACAATACAAGCAGAACATGCAATGTTATCCAGGTTCATCATAATGTTGCTATTAGGATTTGTATTTGCATTTGACTTATTAATAAAAATAGCAAATGGACAAGAATGCAATAATGCATAATGATAATAGTAATGGGAATTTGTATAAGTATAACGCCATCTATCTGGAAACAATATAGTCCAAGATGCTTTGCTATTAGTATTATTACCCCAGCTTTAACTCGAGCTGCCTTCGACGCTCACATTTAAGTCTTAAGAATGGTAGATCTATTGCATGAGGCAATGCACGTCTCTCCACAGAATTAAAAACTTTGTATCATTGCGTGGACTAGAATATTTAATTTTGATGTTTTACCATGCCTCAGATGTTGACATATTCAGGGAAATCAAGCAAAATAAATAGATTCTTTAATAAAAATATCTGTTCTCAGAATAAGGGAAACTGATCCTGACTAATGAAATTGCTGATAGTGCATAAATTTCAGGTTTGCGAGTTTGATCTCCAATTGATGATGTCACAAAAGTAACAAGAGAAGGTTATGATATTACAGGAGCAGTTAGCAAGTGCAACTTTGAATACACATCAATCGTGACGTGAAGTGTGTTGCCTTGCAATGGTACATGCACATTTGGACAGTGCATATGTGATATCACTGTTTTGCATTTTAGCATGACAAGTTGAGTAGTCATTGATCAACACACAATATATAATGCTAACATTATATCATGATAAGAATATATAATAATGATGATAATAATATATAATGAAAATATATCACTCTTATATAGCACAAGTATGATGCCTCTTATAAAGCTCTATCATCAGCTTTGCTGCAAACAATGTATGTAATACGATTAAATTTTATCCAATACAGGTGGGATATGGTATATTCTGATCTTGTTACTAACTTGCAGATAACAGTTATAACCACTATGTATCAAAGTAAAATCATATCAATGGCACATAATATGACCATTTTTAGTATATATATATTTTTTCAATTGCTTATTAGTATTCATAATTACAACAATACCGCTTGTAAAGATTTTTTTTTTGGGGGGGTTATTGAACCACTGAGATACTGATATAACTCTGTAATCAAATTCAATAGCCTTTTCTTTTTATGATCACATTTGTAATATGCTCACTGTATGTGTTTGAGTTAAATGTGTAGTTTCACTAGGGGGTGATTTCACAAAGCTGTTTACACAGCTAGGCACAAGTTTAGGAACAACTGGATTATGGAAAGCCAAGCATGTGCCTCAATCATATATTGAAATATACAGATTTTACTGTTAAGCTTAACTCAAGTAAAGACAATAACATCTATTATAACACAAATGTTGAGAGAAGGATTTTAAAATTGTAGTTAATTACAGCATATACATTGATACAGTTCTACAAGGTTTTGGCTTCATTCATAGTTAGAAACAATGGAATCTTGACACACCAACCAGAGTTTACTGAAAATCACCAACACTGAGTAGCATGTTTGGGTACCTGTTTGGGTGAAATTGTAGTTTTTTATTGCTTGAAAAATACTAATAAACCAAGCCGAAAGTTGACATGTTTTCCTTAGTACCCGGCAAGTACTTGTTCTCTAGAATAATTTGGCACATATTTTGTTTATTACTGAATATGAACATGAAGGTGGCAATTTCATGGGATGCCTTTCCAATTCATTTTGAGTTTGGAATGTGAATTTTGAATAGGGCAGTATATATTATATTTTGTTGATATGCATTAAATTATCTGAACTGCATTCATAGTTTGTTGGTTTGTTAGAAAAACCTTTAGGATCCCATGCTGTCATGTCATATTCTTATTGCTTGTAACGGTCACACGTCACTTTGTATTTTTCTATAGGCTTTTGTGTTTAAAATGAGACCTGAAAAAACATAACGGGAAAAAATTGTTAATAATAAGACCATTCAAAATGTTCATTTGTCATTTTCAACTGTCATTTATATAATAACCACCACCTATCATATTTGCTTCTCATTATTGGTCGTGAATCGTAAAACAGGGTCTGAATTGTAAGCCCATCGAAGACCATGACTCAATTGGGCTAGACTATACTAGTTAAGGCTTTCAACAATTTTTTTCCATGACACTCTTTTTGAGATTCATTACTATAATTTGACATTTTTAGTACAGAAACATTTTCTAAGTAAATTTGAGGCATCATAGTCCATAATGTGTTAATGATTTTGAAGTGGATAGGCTTCAATACTGAGCATATAACTGACCAGAATGTTGCAGCCTTGGGTTTTATGTTTCTAAGAAATGAAAAGATATGCATGTATTTATAGTTGATGATGGGTTATTGAATATACAATAAAAAATTTATTAATGTCTTCAAACCCAGTACTTCTTGCATTGCATATTAATTGCTGTGTCATTGTCATGTTTTCCATGTCTTTTATTTACTGGATTGGTCATTGACAATTATTGCACTGCAAAAACCCCGGTGTTGATTTAACACCAGACCGGAATCTATATATGTCCACACCAGAGAAGTACTGAAATAACACCAGTTTGGAATCAAACCAATGCTGTTTTAATACTAATTGGTGTTGTATAAACGCATATCTGGTGTTAAAATAATAGTGAAACCGGTGTTCTCTGGTGTGGTCATATATTGATTCTGGGCTGGTGTTGAATCAACACCAGAGTTTTTGCAGTGTGCAAAACTAATGGCCTGAAGGAGAGGAATTCTGAAATTATGAAATCTCTTTTCAGTTGAAGTTACAAAATATTTTTTTATCAAGGCATTTACTGTGGATTATTAATTACATTTGTTCATCAAGGTCACAAAATTAATAAAATAATGCGAAAGAGAGAGAGAGAAAAAAATGTAATATTCAAATCGTTTTGCCCCTCTGCAGTCCAGATCATCCATTCTAAGAATATGTCCAATCCATTTCCATCGTCTTCTGAGCATAATGGTTCCCATGTTCTCTTGTTTACATCGTGTAAGTAGTTCTTCGTTATTTTATTTAGCCAGAAAATTTGAAGGATCTTTCTGAGGCTTTTTGTATGAAAGACTGACAGTTTATGGCGGTCTTTCTCCGTCATCTAGCACTCAGATCCATATAGTAGGGTGGAGAGGACACAACTTTGATACAGTTCTTGTGCTGTACTGCTGTAATCTCCAAATTTTGTTCAACATTCTAAATGATATATGCTTTATTCAGACGGTTTCTGATGTCATTTTCTGCCGTACACATGCGTGACCAAAAAAAAAAGAAATAAAAAAGAAAAAAAAAACGCGGGCTGCACGTGCACTCGTTAAGGGTATTAAAAACACTGATTTTCAGAATGGGGTGGTTTAAAAAAATCAGTTGGACTCGCCATTTCGCCTTTGAGAAAACAAAGTTATAAGTGTGACCATTTGTTATTGACACTGGCGGATTCGGGGAGAAGCAATATTACAATTTGTTATGTAAAAATGCCGTTAAAATAAAAGTGTGCCCCCCCCCCTTTGAAAGTAAAGACCTTTTTATGCTTGTCAAATTTTCCTCGGAAAAAAGTGCCCCCCCCCCCCTGAAAAAACCTGGATCCACCCCTGGTTATTGACATTCATTGGCCATTAATCACAAAATTTGATCAATATTTTCTTTTTCACTAACTTTATATCATCAACATGATCAAGGATAGACAGCGTGGTTATACTATTGACGTGTGACCGTGACGATGTCATGTTATGTAACACAGTCGAGCAAAAAAAAGCAAGCAAACAGCGTCGTCCTTAACCGTTATCCCTGGATCAGATGATGAGACATTTGTTATCTTTTACTCACAACTGTGAAGATATATGGAGACTATTTGAAAGAAATCACAAGAATTGCAAGTGGCCTGGGGTGCTCTATTGAATCAAACAAGGCCATAGACAGACTCCTCCCCTCTTTATTAAAGCGAGGGTGCGAAGCGACCAAGGTTACCACCAATGTTTGTTTTTCAAAGATTAAAAGAACTATTAAAGGAAGGAATGGGTTACTCTTGATCATAATATGGATTTTAATTGGTGAAAATTTACAGTACATAAAATGCATTACGGTCATGATCCATTATCATAATTATAGTGAGGTATACATAAATCGTTTACATCGTTTGATAGATTGAGAGCTCGTCGTTAGAATCATCGCTTGACTAGGGGGTCGTAACACAAAGCTTAGCATTCATCGTAGAACAATATCTTTACGATTAATTGTATTGCCGGCAATGTACAATCAATCAGGAACGATAAATATTTGCGTTTGATCAATTTGATTTTTGATCAATTAATAAAATGCGTGCATTTGGGGACCTGCGCTTGATTTTTGACTTGTGTCTAAACGCAGCTCCTGCAACGGGCCCCGTGTTTTGAATATTAGAGTCCTGTCACAAGGGCTGGAACATAAATCAAATGAAAGTCCCGATTAGACTCTCCTGATCGACTTAACTTAGAACTACGGAACTACGTTTGATTCAGTTACCTTTCTGTCGCAGGCCTCTGGTCAGGCTGAGAACAATAAACATGAAATTAGTCAACCAAATTGAATACCCAGTCTTCATAAGCAAGAAGCAACTCGGGGGGGGGGGCGTTTCATGAAAGTACTTGCCGGAAATTTTTATCTGACAAGTCCCATTTTATCCGAAAGTTACTATAGGAACAGTACCTCTCAGCCAATCATATCATGGAAAGATGTCAGATCTGACAACTTGTCGGATGAAAACATTGATGAAACGCTCCCCGGGGCGCGATTTTTTTCCCGTCAGTACTTGCGCAACTGACGCGAGAGGGCAGTACACCGTAGCCGTCAGAAATAATAACTGCACTGGTAGCCATAACCTTGTCATGAATAAGTCTATGGGAATGACGATATAATAAGGTTTGTTATCAGACTGCCCCTCATATTATGGGCCTAAGGATATAGCACAATTTCCGATGCATCGATAAGCTCGACTGGTGTTTAGTCGGATTGGTAAAGCGATGCGCTATTGTGAGCTCACTAAGCACAATGATACTGTTGATGGAGATTCGAATCCAGCCTTGAAGGATTTTCCAAAGGTAATTTTCTAATTAAAAATGGAAGTAATACTCTGAAAAACAAAAGTCAAAGATTTGTAGTCTGATTCAAATCCTTTAAAATAGCCGGGTGCACAATTACTGAAGGGGGGGGGGGGTCGCCCCCGGGGCCTTTTTCTCCATGACAAATAATAATTGTATAAAGATTTCATGACATTGATGACATTATTACATTTGATTCTGTACCACGTTATTGACACTATTTTCCGTATCCTTGCTTTTACTGTTGTTTCTGTGAAAGAGACCCCCCCAAAAAAAAGAAAAGAAAGAAAAGAGTTAAAATAGAATGGTGTCAATGAAAAGACCGTCCTAACATTTTTAGTAAGATAAAAAGAGAGGAAGGGCAGATTCGGAAGACCGTGGAAAATACTTCGAGGGGGAGGGGTCTTTCTCGCTATATACAAATATTTCTAATAGTTTGAAGGTTTTGGGGCTAGGTAGTCTGCACCCGAGAGAGACTCCTTATCGGTGACTGAATCCGCCGCATGGGAGAACGTCAAGCAGTCTTATTAAGGGTTGCAACAGACGTTGTAATGCGTGGGGATGGGGCAATGGGATTCTCCATCATTAACATGGCCACGGAAAAAAAGGAAGGAGAAAATGAAATAGAAAAAGAAAATTTAGATATGATTTTATTTTCTGAATATCATATGTCAGAATATATCTCAAATTAGATTTTTACGTTAACCACGTCGAAAGTTTTGCTCGTTTCGCTCGCTCGTGACCTTGCAGGCCATGTTGTTGTGCCCCTTAATAATAATGTTAGGCTCGTTACACCCTGGTCTCCCCCAACCCTACCCCTTTATATCCTGCTGTCATTTCCTGATTTGGGTCACACCCTATTACTCCCCTTCAACACTCCGTAAAGCGAAATAAAACAGTGCAATTTCAATTACTTCAATAAACTTCGTTAAATTATACTGGAAAATACATCAGCGAACAACAATGCTATTAAGAGAAAAACATACACAGGGCCATAGTTTTCCTTGATCAGTCAGACGGAGCTGTTAATCGCTCCATGGTCATACCAATCCGTTTACAATAACAGTTTATTCGGTTAATGGGACAAGCTGTATATTGTTCAGGGGTGGTAATGCCATTTGGGGTCGCTCGAAAAAATGGGAACGTGGCGAAAATTGCAATGGCCAATGTTGCGAGTGACAATTCGATTATGAGGAAATTAAATACCGTTTCACATAATTCCAGATTCGAGTGATACACCTTCCATTTGGACTTGGGGGTGTTCCAAGTCCAAGGTTTGAACCCCGTCCATCATCCTTGTTTTATTCAGGGCGGCGCTCGTGGGTGGAGTAGGGGCGACCGCCCCCTAGGCATTTTCAAGCAGTGAAGAATACAAAAGAAGGAAACGAAGAAAGTAGAATGGAGTGTTCAAGTGAAAGGTCTGCGTCGTGTAACTTAATAACCTATGTTACATTTCAAGGCGATCTTACTCTTTTTGCCCACTCCATCATTTTTAATACCCGGGTTTTATAATACCCCGTTTCCGCCTTTGGTGGAACCGATGTTAATAGACCAGTTCTTAGTTACCTCATGGTCAATGGCCTTTCATTATGATAGGCAGATTGAGATATTATGTAAGCATGCCTGACATAGCAGTATACAGAAATTGCAGACCAGGCGATGGGTGTTTCATAAAGCTGTTCGTAAGTTAAAGGCGACTTTGAGAACGACTGGTGAATCTTTCTTATGCGCTAAATAATCACCAATGAACATTTAATGGTGAATATATATTTACCACAAGAAAGGATCACCAATTCCTAAAGTCACTCTTACTTACGAACAGCTTTATGAAACGCACCTAGGTTACTATTTAAAAGCACTCCGGGAACAGCACACCAATGAACACGTTATGAACTTATGAAGGTTTTCATTTGCTTGTCTACTTTGAATTCATAGCGTGTTGTTATAGCAATGTACTTGGCCAACTGTATACTTGTCGCTTGTGGACACTTTATTTTTTTATGGATCTAATGGAAAAACATAATTCAAAAGAACATACGAATAATCAAGACATCAAGGATGGTGTTTATCTCATTAAATATCAAACCAATTTGTCCCTTCACTACAAACGACCTTCTTCTGATCATGCGCAGAATATTATTCCAAACTGGCTTACATGTGAATTTCCCCTGCAATCAACCAACCAACCAATCAATACAAATAAAATCAATCAATCAATCGAACAATCAATCAAATTAAATAAATCAACAATCAATCAATCAATCAATCAATCATTCAACCAACCGACCGACCAACCAACCATTCAACCAACCAACCGACCGACCGACCAACCAACCAACAAATGATTCAATCAATCAGCTAATCAACTATTCAATATTGATTTATTTAAATCCCTTCAACAGATCATCTAATGATCTTCCATACCAAAATGTCAACAAATAAAAAGCAAATAAATCAAAGGTGAAGCACGTCTTTGTTTCAATGAACACACAATACAATTTTATTTTTTACGCACACCATTTTCAATTTACAAACACTCTTTTCATTCCTTCAAATTTGCTTCTTTTCTGAATAATTTCTGTTCATCAAGACAATGCCAGGAAAACCTGACAAAACCCCCTGACGAAGTGAACAATCCTGATCTAAACACTGAAAACAAATTTGTTTCACTCTATTAAACATATTCATAAGAAATATAGATTTTTGGAATGACGAACAATTCAAAAATGAAATGAGTAAAACCAACGGTTTAGACCCAGCAAAATAAATTTTCTTGAACAAGGTCTAAGACATGAGACTGATATATGTAAATACCTCAAATTGCTTCGAATCCCACTAGATCAAAATAAATAATAACTTAATGAATTGAAGACTTTCTACATCTTTGTACATTAAACTCTGACACTTGTATACATCGACTGAAAATAAATCACTTGAGAAAAAAAAAGACATATAAATCTTCATAAATACATTCATTGTACTGTATTGTGACAAGAAATATATAATGTATTTTTTCCAGACAAAAACTGTACACTTTACAGAATACGAGGTCTGATTGTCTCCATTACATTTATCACAAAGTTCGTCAGATTTCCACAAGGAAACTGAATATAATGCTGTGTAACCCTCACCAATTAATACAATTTTGGTGGAAAATTGTTATATTCTATCTCTTTAAGCTTTAGATGATAATAACTCTACATAAAATCAAAAGGCCTATATTCTTAACTTTGGCTACTTGTCAATTAAATTCTGTGGTAAAATTACGGGTAGTCAAAACTTTAGTTTACACTTCACTAAGAGTAATAACTGGGTTCATTTCTTACTCTTTATATGATAAAATTTTCATAGCTATCATGTCCAGACAATTTTTAAATAATTCATATGCCAAATATGCTGATGCATTAGACATTTACTGTTAGAGATTTGCCTGATATTTGACAAATGCATCGTAAGCCTCAGCCCAGGTTCAGAATATGGGCTAATGTTAATAGACTTCTGGTTTAAACATAAACAAATTAAGAAAGAAGTACATTCCCGTCAGAAATAGTAGAATCTTCATCATGAAACATCATGGGAGAAAGTCAATAATTTTTTTTAACAGGAGGAAGAATTGGACTGTCAGAACCAAATGACTAAACAATTCCAATTACAAATAGCGACAATCATAAAATAATTCCACCACACCTCCAAAAAATTACAACCGAACGGTTTGTATGTATGAATAAAAAGGTGTGATAAATGATTCTGGAAGTAAATGAGCAATATTGCTTAGAAGCATGGCATTTTGTTGGGTTGATGGGTCCCCTCTAAGTTAATACACTACTGATGCCAGCAATTTTCAATGTACGGGGGGGGGGGGGGGGGGTGGTTCAGTCTAGATTCATATGCTTTACAACTTTTGTTCATCTGTATGCACATGTATGTAGGATGGTCTAGTCAAGATTAATGACAATTTGAAGCTTTCTGCTATGATCAATTGCACACTGCGATTACATGTAGTTAACTTTGAAATATATTTGTAGCTTAGTGGTAATGGCAAAGTTTTGCGAGACTCCACATTATACTTTGATCTGCATGCCCTTGATAACCCCTCAATTTAACCCAATCACATTAACAAGTTACAATTTTTGTAAAACTTTTTTTGAGGCCTAGAGTAAACCATGATTAAAGACAGAGACATAATCTTGCGACATAGAAGTTTTCATATATATACATATTACATAGATATATGTATATACAAACTTGCTGTACAATACATTTGTATCCAATCCGAACATTCATATAACATTTTATTTAGTCCATCCACATGTATTTTCATACCGACATGCTCGAGTATGACATAACTTTATAACAATATGAATATCAGTAGAGTAATTTTTTATTGTATTAGAACATTTCAAAGAGTCATACGTATATATTGTCACATGCTCTTACATGAATTGAATACAAAATGGAGAAATCTGTATAGAGCACACTATGTTAAAAAAAAATGTTGATTTGCACAAAAAGAGATAAAACAGAAGTTATCCTTTTCTATCTTGTAAATGAATCATTAAAACAAAAGTAAATCAATTGTGAAGATGAAGAAATTAAAACTAACCGAGGTATAGTTTGAAACCTTTGGGGGTAAATTAATTCCAAGTAATGCAAAGTAAAGGCCATGTGAGAAAATAAAATAATTCTGAAATCAACAAACAAGAAAAGCCAAAAAAAAAATAACAAAAAACCCAAAACAAATAAATAAAACATGAGGACAAACAAAGATTGAACATTTAATCATTTAAAGCACTTGTATTATTAGGGTTCTGCATGAATATCCTGTACAATAAAATTTCTGCATTTACAAAACTCTCTTTGGATATTTAATACTCCGAGTTACGGTGGGTTTTCATTTTTTTCGACACAAACTTTGTTCCACTTGGAGCTTTTACACTCATACAAACACCAAAAATACCAGTTAATTCAAAGAAGTCAAGAATCAACCCTCCCTCCAGAAAAAAACCATTTGATACTTTCTGCCCACTTGTTCAAGATAAAATTCTCATTTATTAAGCTTCCAAAAAAGACTCGAGTTCTTGTAATTTGCTTTCAAACGTCAAATATCATCGCAAGCCACAAACATTAAGAAATATGTGCCTTCAAGTAAATTGAAAAGCATCTATTCTCTCAGGATATTTTCTTGCTTACTTTGCTTTCACACTGGTAAATTAATCTGGTATTTTCTGATCTGGGCAGGATTCCCATTCAGAAGAACACCAGTGTTTGGATGGGTGTAAAAAAGCAGTTTTGACACAAAAACATAAAACAGCTTGTACAGTAATCACATCTCAGATCTCTAAGATAATGACATTAATGCTAATTACCAAAGAAAAACAGAATTCACATCACACAAAATACTTCCTGCATATTGCTAAAGCACTTTTGTGCATTTCCCCCCAAAGTAATGCTTAGACTTCACGTTGCACCATAGTTTAATAAGGACATGTCTAAAGATACAAGTCAAATACCTACGGATTTAATCATACAGGAACACAGGTAGTGCTAAGATACTTCCAACTTCCCAAAGTCAATTTCCTGGGGATAACAGAAATGAGGACGGATGCTAGTTTATGATGTCTTTCTCATTCCCTTGTTCCTTGGTTTTTATAGTCAAACTTCTTCCATGGTTTTCTTATATTGCAACAAGGTGAATGAATATCTTTGAAAAAATATGTAAAAAGAACAGTTTCAACATATTTTCTTTTAAGAAAATGATAAAATACACAAGTTTTCTCTCTTTCTTCTCTTTCCCTCCCGGGCAGCCAGTATTTGCACTCTAGGGTTCTTCTGATATGTTTCATGTCTGTCTTTTTAAAATGATTTTCGTTTCATTAAATTTTATTTCTTTCGTATTTAATTGTTTTGACATTGCCGAATAATACTTGAAATAATATCAAGTGCACAATTCTGGAATGGGAAGCTTTAAGATTTTCATAATAAATTTCAATTCAAATATCCTAACAAAATTCTGATAATTCCATTTTTACTGAATTTTGCCACACTTTTCAAAAGTATGATTTTTATCTCTTTGAACAAAAAACAATCAATGCTACACTTCAAAGAATTGCAGATATCTAGCCAACTCAAATATGGGGAATCCATTTAGTGAATTCATTAATAAGAGGAAGGAAACAAATGTATATGCACAATATATTACAGCCAACTGACCATCAGGAAAATATATATGGCCTATTAGAACACTACTTTAACAGCAATTATTTGAAGGAGTTCATCAATATATACCACAAAGTTGTTCAACTGACAACGCAAAGCAGTTGTAAACATGAAAATATACTGATGGGCTGATGGACCTTGCGTTGCTCAACTTTGGTGATATATCAGAGAGACCAGCTCTCATCTAGTTTCAATGATCAAGTGCTTATATTCTAACAAAGACTGACACACACATTCACAAGACAAAAATCAATATCATTATGGTGCAGACCCTCTATCTTACGAGATTGAAAGGAATTATATGCTGTAATTTAATCTGATGACGAAAGTCACTTTTTCTCACTAGGATGTTAATAGCAAGAAAGGGTTCACGTGCAAGAGTTGGCAATTGTAAAGTCAGATATTTGCCACGGTCAAACCAACTTCTTAGATAATCATAATGACATACAAATGCATTGTATATACATGTATCTCTTCTTAGTCAAAGTTCTCCTGAGTTAAACAGCTATCTGGGGTCCCCAAAAGATTTGACATTCTCGAATGTCAAACTTTCTTGAATGATTACACAGAGATTGCCATAAAACTTTTTTTAGACAAGTGACAATTTTTACCAACTGTCTGAAAGGAAGAGAAGCTTTTCACAAACCAGATTATTCATTTTCTTTAGAACCAATACCTGTATTTTACTCTTCTGATGTTAAAATAGCGAAAATATATTTTTTCAAGGTGGGAAGGACGATTACACTGAAATACAATGTAATACACCAGAATTTCTAATAACAATAAATGGTTAAAAAGGGATATAATCTTTTAGTGGATACGCATCATAAGCATGGGGAAAATCAAGACACATACGTCCCAAAGATAGAACATTAAAGGACCATTGCTGTCGAGAGCCTGAAGCCAAATAGAGCACATACACTTTGTCATGTATCAACATGGTATAATAAAAACAAATAAGACATAAACAAAATATCTATCAACAAGCACGAATCATAAATAGAATTGTTGTTTGACAACACGAGATATCACTGGATTGCACCTTTATTTACTTTTTACTGCATTTCTCCATTTCTTTTTTTTTACTCTTCACATTTTGAATATAAAGAATATGTTTCACGAAGTAAAGTCCCATGAAATTCTTACAAAGAAAACATGGAAGAAAAAAAATCCCCTCATTATTTGAATCGCATTCAATAAATAAGCTATATTCTATTTCTCAGTGAGGAATCTTGAGAAAAGCATTACGACTTACTATCACATGACATGTCAAGCTGAGAACAGCTGAAAAACACTTTACTCTCTGGAGGATTCATCTATATTATTATATATAAAACAGTACTGACAATTATCATAGGATCTCTATCTACATATGCTTCAATGGGATTGAGAGTTCTGGGATATGATTTCTCTTTGTAATCTTTTTACAAGTTACACAATGACCTTTGACCTTTCCTCCACCCACCATCCCCCGCTACCCTGTATTACATTGCAACCCGTTGCTACCAATACCCCTTGAACTAGCACGCTGGAGGTAGAGAATGGGGTACAGATCGGTGCTAAATGCCTGGTATGGGGGGGTTGGTGGAGGGTGTGGTGGTTACATCATTAGGGCATTGACCCTTGTCATTGCACCTGGTGGGCTACATGAAGGATTAGAGGGGGGCTTGTAGATGGGCGTGACAATATGAGGTATGCCAACAACGCTCAAGTTATCCAACCAGTAGTCTGAACATGTTGCTATGGAAAGCTGACATCATACATCACGAGATGCTTAACAGTTTCTATGGCAACATAACAATGTCCAGTCTCAGGTGGGAGGTCGAGGACTGGAGGTAAATAACAGAGTTGTTCAGTAAGCCGGGGCCAAGCTCGCAGGAGATCCCTATCTATGCTCCTAACCAATTAACTACTGAATCCTGCAATTCCTGGAGACTTCGTACAGGGATCACCTAGTTCCAGTAGGCAACAGATTTCACAGTTCTTGAGAGTCTCTTCAGTTGCTATGATGATGGAGAAAGGGCCGATGGGGTAGCTCCGTTGGGACCGACTCCAGCGATAGCATTCAACAGATACGGCATGTAGAGGAGCTTGCTATGTAGGAGGAGCTTGGAGCTTGCATGGAGCTCAGGGAGCTGCGAGAGGAAGTCATCGAAGCGACCGGGTTGGTTGTTGGCTTCCATGAAGTCCCGTAATGCCAGGAGGTAGGGCTCCTGGACTGATCGGATCTGTTCACTGACTGGCTTTCCTGCTGAATTAAGACAGGATTGCAAGAGAGCAAGGAAACAAGGACAGAGGAAAGAAAGAGAGAAAGAGTTCAATATAAAGATTTATAGATAATTTAAAGAATTACACATTGGATGGGAGAGTGGGGGAAAGAGAGAAGGTTCAACGGTGTGGGAATGGGGAGGAGAGAAGAGTTGGCGAAGAGAAGGAAAAATGAAAAAGAGCATGTACACATATAGGAGAAAAATGAAGGAAAATGAAAAGGATAGAGAAAGATAAAAGAGAGAAAAAAGGGAGGAAAAAAAATACACCATGTTAATAAAAACCCTCAATTCAGAATAATCTTTGGCAACAACTCATTGGTCTCATTTACAATGACCCTGCCTTGTCTACATAACCAAACCACAAATACCTGCATCTTAAAATGATTGAAAGGAAAGAATTACCATTCCATGCATAACAAGATAAAACAACATAGCAGTGGTCAGGGCCAACAACATTAAACTGCTAGATGTCCTTCTTCAATGGCCTTACTTTGGACTATAAATCAAATTCTGATAGCGATTGACTGACCCTGCCTGGCAGTTAGAGGGAGCTACACTCTGCTTTGAGATAGCTGATGATAAAATGTCATGGGTAGAGAGATAATAACTGCAGGCCAATACCCTACCTTGACTTATGAAGAACAGGGAGGGAGGGGAGACTGTCAATTTATAAAAGCATCCCTGGGAATTGGCTGAAATATTGGGGCTAATAAATGCCAATATGTCTAGCTTCAAGGAGAGGTCTACAGCCCATACACAGACTCAGGGTTTGAAGGGCAAAGACTTGAATAAAATTGATTTTTATAAAAAGCACCAAATACCCTTATATGGAGAAGTCTTGTAGAGCTGCTACAAGTCAAAAACAGTATCGTGTTTTAGTGATTTCACATTCCTTTGAGTTTAATAACCTCAGCCCTATCCCATTCACTTTGCATTGAGAACATGTTTACAAAATTCATTTGCTAGTACCAGCTCAAAAAATTACATTTTAGAGATACATGCAAGGGAAAAACCCCAAAACATAAAGCAGCCCGAAACCAAACTAGCCTCAAAACCACCTTTGTTAATTTGGGCCTTTGATTCTATTCAAAGTGGCTTTTTGAAATGTCTGTGGAAACAAACTACCATATAACATTCAGCTTTACAATATTGCATATTTAGATACCATATGTTACTTTCATAACACAATCCTTGAAATATGAGTGGTAATGCAGACTTCACCAAAACAGAAGCAGAAGAAAACAACAGCAAGAACAGGAAGTTATTGTTGAATTGTTGCTCTTGTCTATTTACAGGTCCTATAGGATAAATTATCTGAGCAACACATAGTATTCTCATTAGTATCCTCTCCAATCAACATTTTTTTCTTGTTAAAGCATCTCATCTATTTTCCTAATTAATGTTAGCTCTTTAGATTCACTCTCACTTCCTACCAATAATCCCTGGAATAATTCTTGTTTGATATGTCATTTTCAGAGATTTTATATGAACTCAATCAATGCGCCAGTAGAGACATAGTGAAAGGAAGTGAGTACCAGCTACTCCCAGATTGTTTTAAGGAAAACATGACCTAGAATTTCCAGCTCGACCTCAAGGCACATGAATTATATATTTCCAATCTATCACAACTATCGCACAGACCAATATGAGGAAATGATATTGTCTGTGTAACCAGTATACATGTGTGGCTGATTAGGATAGTGTAATAGGAGTGAGAGTGGGGTGTATTAATTGAACGGTGTATTATACAGTCAGTCATTAACACCAGGAAGTTATGGTAGGAACACAAGAGGAATATGACCTGGATTATAAGTCAGCTTTGCATAGCCAAAGTAAATGTACAAATAAAAAGACAATGAGGACTGATGCTAATGAATCAAAGGGACCTTGCTAAACTAGGCTGGATAATTTCTCCACAAAACTTCATTGGGTGAATCCCTTGATTAGGTTGCTATGGCATTTCGTTTATGAAGATAATGTATGAAAGATGTGTGACATTTCACTTAATGAGTCTCGTAAATCATTATGAAACAAGGCAAACACTGTCTTTAGAGGAAGACCGACACAAGATAGCTTCAAAATGCAATTTGTTCTTCCACAGATTGTACCAAATACAGGCCTGCATTGGAAATTAGAAAACTATTCACAACCCAGAAGCCTGAATATCTAGTCTGTAAGGCACAGACCTTAATTGGCTCTTTGATAAACAAGTTGTTCTTGAGACAAACCTCATGAATGTTTCGATTTGGGGTGCTGATATTCAATAATGGTTTGAGCCTGGTACCGAACACATTCCCCATTCAGCACTGATTGTCTGAAAATCCAGACTCTTGTGGGTCTCAACCAACCTGGGGTTTGTGTCTGCAGACTAGCATAAGCCCATAAATATTCATAAATAATGGGTTTCAGTTTACAGACAGGTTTATTATTGGATTCTATTTCATCTCCAGCTGTGCAGTGGTTTCCAGTTATACCATTGTCCTAATTTCTTTTACAATAATCTAGAATAGAAAGCTGACAAAGACTATTTGGCAATAACCTGCAACAGTTTATCGATAGCCTACTTAAAGGGGAAGTTCACCCTGAAGAAAACTTTGTTGTAAAAATAGTAGAAAAAATTGTAAAAAATATTGGTGAAGGTTTGAGGAAAATCCGTTAAACAGTAAGAAAGTTATTAGAGTTCAAAGTTTTGGATATGTGACGTCATAAACAAGCAGCTGCCCCATGTGTCATGTAATATAAAATGCATGAATTGCAAATTTTGTATGGTTCCTGATGACTTAATTTTGTTTTCTATTCATGATCGGGTATAAAATGATTTGTCTATTGATATACAAAACGTACAGTGAAAACCATTTTCAATTTTCTGAGAAAATGACATTTCATTGATTTTTTACCATTCGCTATGTAGAAATGCTGCTCGCATATGACATCACAAGTCAAATAATTGAAATTCTAATAACTTTTTAATTATTTGATGAATTTTTCTCAAACCTTCGGCAATGTTTTTTATTATTTTTTCTGCTATTTTTACAATAAACTTTTTGTCAGGGTGAACTTCCCCTTTAAGAATAACATACCAATTCATTGATGACTACAGGACCAGCTAACATACTTGATCTACTAGGAATATCAGGACTTGACATATTTCTTTTAATGAGGATACAGGTTTTAAAGGTACTCAATGGCTCGAATTCATCCTCTGTGCCACACAAAACTTAGTTGTTGATCATGGGGCAACTGTTTATGAATGAACACTATGATCATTTATGTGCGAATGATTGCACAAAGACTAGAATCAATCCATACACTTTTTAATATGTTCCTAGGCCTAGGTCATTCCATAATAATGATCATGTCTAGGTCGAAAACCTTCCACGGAAGCCATTGACTACTCTGTAAGGAAACCCATTGGCCTTCACTAAACGGCCTCATCTTACAAGGGAAGGCAGATCTACCTCTCGTTTATCTTGGCAAGGTTCAAGCCGGATACGGCAGGTCTAAATGTGGGAACAATGTGAAATTACCTGTAATCAAGGCAATAGAAATAGCAATGAACACAGTGACCTGAATGGGATGTGCCTATTATAGAATTGCATTTAATTTAAAAGGATCTTCTTCCTTTGTTATTTGGAGTGGAAATTGTTTAGCCATATGTCTTCAAAGGAAATCTGACACCATTGACACGTTGTTCTGTAAAAAGTAAAGATGAAAATTCACCCTTGCAGATGGGTAAATATTTGAACAAACTTGGACAATCAGGGTTGATTTCAAGGAAGGTGTTGGAATGTGGTATTGATGCTGACAACATCAACACAAATCACAAAACCATACTTAAATGGCTGGTGTTTTGAATTGATTAGTATTAATTGTTTTCAGGAGTTCATATTGAAAGCTGATGTTGAATGATGTCTTCTGTGACCATGTTTCGTTGCTTTGGGGTCTTGATCCATGATTCATGTTCACAATGAACTCCAGAAAAATGCATGCATCTTTTTCGTACTGGCCTACTATAATACCCAGTGCATCCTCCATGGTAGAGTTTTGCATAGTTAGATCATCACCACACCTCCATGAAGCATACATGCTTCATGTACACATGTGTACTTTATAAGATTCTAATCATCCCAAGAAGGTGTTGTAGACTTTTAGAGAAAACAAAGTCTAAATATTATGGTTTACCATATAAAATTATATGATCAAGTCAAGATAGACATCCTGATATGAACTCACCTTGATCAAGAAACAGGATGACCTTGAGTAGGAGATACTCATTCCTAGTGACCCCTAGTGTCCTGAAAGAAGCCGCAAGTTTGGTAACCTTCTCCACAACCTCGCCCATCTCATCCCTGAAGACATCCATATCAAGCCTCAGGTCAAGCGTTTTGTTCATGCATTCCTGCAGGAGGAGTAGATTCTTGTGGGCACACTGCTCGAAGCTCAGCCCGACATCCATCCCACCGCTGCCACCGGATTTACCATTCATGCTCCCGCTGTTGGACGCACTGCTGTTAACCAGGGGCTGCTTGAAGTGCATTGCCCGGCTGATGGTACATAGGAGCATCAAGTCCAACCACTTGGTTTTGAGAAGATGGGTGTGCTCTACAGCTGAGAGTTGGGTGAAGAAAGGCAGGTGCTTCACCCATTGGACAAGGTGGAACACCAGTTCTTCTCCGAGACGGCACTGAAGACGACGGAAATCATCAAGCTCCATGCTGGCAGGGAGGTCAGAGTACCTGTGTTCTTTGAGATTGACACCTTCCTTTTCTGCAACCTGTTGGCAGGTCAAATAGAATAGTAATGCTGCTCGTGAATGTGGAGTCATCAAACTTAAAAAAGACTATCATTTCATTGACAAGAACATGAAGGTGAAAGATTTTCATCAAAAGGCAACTAGGTTGAAGAGTTGCAGACAGAAATCATGACTAAGAATAATCTCTACACATTCAGGCATATACAATGAAAACATAACAAAGAACAAATAGGCTATCGCAATTATAAAAATCATTGATTTGTCTAAATTATTCACCTCTTTCCAACAACTAGAATTTCTTATTTCCATAAAACAAAACTCAGTACCTATTCAATTTAATATGGTATAGGACAAGTCTAAGGGAAGTATTCAATGTTGGTTTCAAAACAAACATGTTACTCTTCAATTCAACTTTATCATTCTTGGCAAAATAAAGTCACTTAAAGTCACTCTGGCATTACAAACTCTGACAAATATATCCATATCTTTGTCCGTCTTTCAACTTCATCTTATAACGAGGGCTAAGGTTATGGCATGTATGTTATATATACACACACATGATAACAGTGTTGACTCTCAGTTATGATGATATTTAGTATGTAAATATACACCTTGTGACCCACATAATTTCAAGGGCACTGAGCCAAGGGCAAGGCTGCCTACATTTATAGCAGCATATCCAGACTTGTACCAATGAATGAGAGTATTCTGGATCGATGAGTGTAACAGCTTTACACTTGTGGGTAGAATAATGATTCATGAATACTGCAGCTAAATCTTCTTCAAACAATATAATATAGGCCTACGCTATAAAAAAACAAGTATTTAGCAGAATATATTAGCTGCATTATCATTATATTATTTCAACAAAAAATGCTTGAAGAGAGGATTCGATGAAGAATGAACACTTGAACATGAACAGTTATCATTAATGATATAAAGACAACTACTGAATGAACAGAATTTTAAGCTTGATAAAAATGAACATATGTCTTATACCATTTTCATAAACCCATCCTCCAATTAGCCGCCTAAGAGTAATGCGGATAATTCAATAAAAATTGCGTTCACAAACTCCGAAAATAAGCCACATTATTTTTACGAGCGCCCGTCCTGAAAAAGGCGGATAAGCATCATGACAACTGGACACGCCCCCTCCGATGCGGTGGTGTTAGAAAAGGGTGACCTTGTGACCGCACCATGGCAATTATTGGCATTATTTGGAAATGCGTTCATAAACTCAAAATCTTGTCCCGATGCTGGTATTATGCGGATAATAGCAGCATCAGAATAATGCGGATAACTCTGGTCCTCCTCCAATTTTACGACCAAATTATGCTGCTATTAGCCACATAATTGGGTTTATGGAAGGGTATATGATTTACATTAATTTAATTGATTTATGCCGACTATATTAGTTGTAGACTCTTTGAATGCTTGAACGCAGCCACAATGACAAACTAAACAAGAAATGACATTGACCCTGGCAGACTGAACACATGACTACTTCACAGAGTACAAAGTATATGAACAAATGTAAACAATAGGATTCTGCTGCTGATATCATCACATGAGGTGGTGATGAACGCTAGAAGATACATATCATATCTAGGTTAGGTTAATCATTATGATATCATAGATACTAATACATTTGGTACAGGTTATTTTATAATAATGATGCATTTGATTTGGTTTGATGTTACATGTAGCTTCCAAACAATCCTTAAAAAGTCAGTACCTTATAATTGCAAAACGATGAACTTTTAAACATATCTCTTTGATATTGGATCATGCAAGAACATTGACTGGTATCCATTTATTTTATAAGATATGTTTCATAATGGAGGATTTCTTTTATCTCATGGGTGCGTTTATTTAATTTTGTTTTTTAGAGATATGTGATCAGATATGATCACTTACTTCTGAAGACAGACCATTGACATCACCATAAAAAGACTTTCTCATGCAGACAAGAAACCGGGTCAGTGGCTGAATCAGATACTTGGTTGCCAAGAACAGAAGACCGACTTCATATGTTTTCTAATAACCTGGTATTATTAAATCAGATAACTAACAGAAACTACGGCCGTCAGATGGTAAAACGGTCTATCTCGAAATTTAGACTTTTTGAGGTAAATTCACTTTCTTGGTAATGTGAGGGCACTCTTTCCAAATGTGCTATCAAAAAAATCCCATCATGTTTTGATTTAGAGATAATTGCTGCTATCTTGGTACTTTTCGGTATTTTTCCTTAAGATTTGATGGTAAAATGGTCTATCTTTGAGTTAGCCCATTGTCGAAATATCGTTTGGAGGTAAAACAAGCTTTTACCTCCTTTTACATAAAACTTTGAACATTCTTAATTGAGATTTTTTAATCATCGCTGTCGGATGGTATAATGGTCTATCTTTGAGTTAGACCAGTTTACCGCCATGTCACACAGCCGTCAGATGGTAAAACGGGAGAATTGCCATATTTGAGACGTTGGTGGAGACCGATGTGAAACGTCTGGATTTTGTTTCAAGCATGGGAATCCTTGACAGATGAGACAATGAGACATGTCTACAAGTTTATTTGATTATTCTTACCTTGAGAACGGCCGACTCTGTTTGTTGGAGGACCTCAATTAGCTGCGCAGTCTGAGGCTTGAGAGTACGTACCTCTCCTCCACCACCCTGCTTCCCGGACACACCCCCGTTGTTTCCCCCACCTCCAGAACTTCCTCCAGATCCTTTCAGACCCTTGGACTCTCTCTCTGCTTTCATGGCCTCCCTTGCCGCTTTCAGGGCCTGCTTTTCAGCCCTCGTCTTCCGGTTCAGCTGCGCCTTCTGCTGTGCCATCAGCTGAAACTTCTTGCGTAGCTTGTCATAGTTCTTTGGTTTGCACTGCTTCAGAAGGAGCAAAGAAATTGTTTTATGATTATCATATTAGTTCAGACTTCAGCCATGTACCTTCCAACTTGAAAACATCCAAGATTCCTCTGCACTTGCTACAAATTGCAAGTTGATACAATGTAGGTTATTGCTTCAGAAAAGCCATCCTGATAGCATTGACTGAATTGTAAAGTAGGCTATAGGCTTACGCAATTTAAATCAAACTTTATCTAGAAAGGTAAAAGCTATGAGTGATTAGTAATTACCAAACCAAGTATGCCTTGTGAATTGTGACTACAAAGTTAAGTTATATACATTTTTATTTTGCAGTGGTAACAAAACTACATGGAAAATGGACTTTTGGGCGATTCCATACGTGTTGTACGGGACATTTTGAGAAGAATTTCTAGTTTTCAAGCCTAATGTTTGAGCAATAAAATATTCTTTTTTTGTCAATGATAAAGCTATAGTGGGTAGTCATGAGAAAAACTAATAACCAACACAAAAAAAATGATCGTGGCTAAATTATAGGTGAAAATGTTGTGTGTCATATGGGACACAGAAATGTCCCATATGTCACGCAACATTTTAAGCTCTAATTCACCAGGTACGTGAGAATTCACCTATGGACAACATATTTTTGTTGGTTGTCAGTTTTTTGCATGTCTACCCAGTAGTACTTTAATATTACCACAAAGCAAATTGAAGTTCTTTGTTCGATTAAACAGCATGTTGAAAAATGTTGTGAAAATGGCCGATTTTTCTAGCATGGAATCGCCCATTTGCACCATCATATTATATTGATTGATTGATTTGATTTTATTCATATATATATACATCATTTTAAACATTACATTATATTCATATTAGTATAGTCATTTTATATATATATATATCATTATTGTTATAAAGTTAATAATCTCAGAATGCTTTATCTGAAATACATAAAGGAGTAGGCCTACACTTTCTCTAACTTGTTCAGAGATCAATAAAACATGCACACCTTATTTACCCAACACTATGAAATCAGAACTTTACAATATGAATGTTGCCATGGTTACATAAGAACTGGCAAGACAAGAAACTATCTCGACTTACCTTATATGACAATCCTGTGTTTCTTCCTCCAGGCATGCGATCCTCTCGTACCGCTGGAATTAAAAGAAAATAATGGGACGAAATGAAGAAGTGGAATTTGTTTAATCATTTTACTTCAAACATCCCCTAATGAATAGATTTCAGTGCATATGTACAGAGGGGATCATTTCAATAATGACTTGTTACCATAGTAACAAAGCTTCTCAGCCAATCAGAATCATGGAAAGATATCAGATCTGACAAAAATGTACATGAAACAGTCCCCTGAACTAGCACTACCCTTCATGGTTCCACATAATGCTCAATCAGACTTATTTTTCACAAAACAGTTATTTGCACAACTCAGCGTAATGCAAATGATAGTCGATGAGGATCTCCCTCGCTATTTCTTGTTTTTTATTGTTTGAATTATCATTTGAATTATAGTTTACAGATGTGACAACAAGGACCAACTTGACTGAACTATGAAACGTTAAACAATGGTAATTCCACATATGCACGAGGGTATAAAATTTGTTTCACAAGACAATGAGGAGAAAAAATAGAATATTTCACATTTTATATAATAAAATACAAAATAAATAGTGAGAGGGTGATGTCATCAGTCCCCACATTTGCATACTGTCTAGGATGTGCATATAGGCCCCTATCTGTTTTATGAAATTAAGCATAACTGTCATAACTTTCTTATTTTACACCCAATTTTGATAAAATTTTCATTGTTAAGCATGTTAGATCGTCTTTTATTATTCACATCAACTTTCTGTTGGGGTGGACTTGTCATTAAATTGTGAGTTTAATTAGCCCATACAAGTTAAAATTACAATTTCAAAGAGTATCACTATCATATGCAAAATGAGTAAGACCTGGGGTCGGTTTCATAAATATTAATAGCTACTGAAACTTGCCATTACTGCAACTGCCATGGAAACATCAGTTGATTGTGATTGGCTGTTGCAATACTTTTACCATGGTAACTACTATCAATGGCTAATGGGTACCGCCGGTGAAATAGGACCCTGAAAATGGGATTCCACCCTGACATCAATTACTTTGAAGGCAGAAAGGTATTGATAAAGGTTTGTCGAAAGAGTTACTAATGTAACAAAATTTTGATTTAGTGATGTTTATACATGAGGGAAGTTCCCCATTGTGCTATTAGTCCGGGTTATAATTGAGCAAGGTGCCACTTGGAGAAGGAGAAATTTTCATATAGTGCCTCTAAACCAGTTTTCTTCGCTGAATACGAATATATGAGGTAAACAGGCTGTATCCTGAAAATTAACCTATGAGGGCGCTTTTTTCAAAATGGCCGCCATATTTTCATAAAATTTGAATATTCGTCCATAGATTTTGACACAAACATCCAATTGCCATGAAATTAGTGTCATATGAAAGCCAATTAAATTTCCTACAATTTGATACTATTTATTGGGGATAAGTAGGTCATTTGGCTGAGATTTTAAGTAGAAAACTGCATTTTTTGTATTTTTTTCCCAAAAATTGAAAATTTTGCAAATACATGAATTTACATAATTTTAAGAAAAATGAATCAATTACCTTGAAATGTTCCAGAAAACTTTACTGATATACTATTATCACGTGTATGAAATTCCAAGTCTGTATCATTTTGTTTAGCGAATTTATAAGGTGTCAAACTTGAATTCTTCAATATCAGAAATGTTGCTTTTTGTATGCATTTCCATAGACTAATACGTATAGCATGTATAATACATGGATGTATAATGTTTACCGGTAGTTAAAAGTTAAATGCAACTATCTTCGCTTTTTAACCACTTGGAGAGTTAAGAGTAGGCTTTTCTTTCTCAGCTACATTAAAAAAAATGTTGGCACATCAAGGCCTGACCCTCTCATGGGGGTGGGGGTGTCGAAATCACCCCCACCCCGCCCTTTGTTATATCATGTTGTTATACATGTTGTATATTGCCTATTTGTTAGAAAAATAACTGTTTTTGGAGCACCCATGGAGGCAAAAACAGGCATTTCTGCTATACAGTACAGCCACTTTGATCTCTTTGAAACCACTTGGAGAGGAAAGAGTAGGCTTTGTTCTACCAGCTAAATCTAAAGAAGTGGCACATCGAAGCCTACCCCTCTTGGGGGGGGGCTTTTGCTTAATATTGCCAATTTATTTGAAAATTCACAATTTTGGACCCAACATTGAGGCCAAAAAGCGTTTGTGGTTTGTTGTACACCCCATTTTATTGATTTGAAACCACTTAGAAAGGAAGAGTTTACCAGCTACATATAAATAAGCGCTGGCACGTCGAGCCCTAGCCCTCTCAGGGGCTGTCTTAGTCCCCCCCTCTATATCATGCATATTGCTCATTTCATTGGATATTTCACCATTTTGGATCATCCATTGAAACAAAAGCAAGTTTCTACTATATAATACAGCCAATTTCATTTTCTTGCAATGACTTGGAGAAGAAAGAGTAGGCTTTGCTCTATCGGCTTTAAAGCCTATCCCCTTTAGAATGTTCAGGGTGCTATAGAATTTACCTTACCAATTTTCGGTATTTGACTATCTGTCGGACATTCACAATTTTGGATCACCCATTAAGGCAAAAGGACTTTTCTACTATTATAGTCGAGCAATTTCGATTTTCCTGCAATGACTTGGAGAGGAAAGAGTAGGCTTTGCTCTATTAGCTCCATATAAAGAAGTGTTGGCAAAGCGAAGCCTATCTCCTTCAAACAGCTGTAAAAGTTACCCCGCTAATTTTTGGTATTTGGCAACTTGTTGAAAATTCACCATTTTGGAGCCCCCATTGAAGCAAAAAGGGTCTCTGATATAAAGTTCTGTCACTGATATTATCTTGAAACCGCTTAGAGAGGAAAGAATAGACTTTGCTCTATCAGTATAAAGACGTGCTGGCAAATACAAGCCTTCCCCCTTCTGGGGGCTGTCAAGATCACCCCCTCCACCCTTTGCATTATTGCCTATCAATTGGAAAAATCACCATTTTGGACCCCCCCCCATTGAAGCAAAAAGGCATCTCTGATATATAGTTCTGCCACTTTTTTTTAAATCTTGAAACCGCTTAGAGGAAAGAATTTCAGCTATAAAGATGTGCTGGCAAATAAAAGCCTACCCCCTTCTGGGGGCTGTCGAAACTACCCCCCCCCCCATAGGGTTATTGCCTATTTATTGGAAAATTCACCATTTTTGAACCCCCATTGAGGTACAATGGCGTCTCTAAGTAGTGCTGGCACATTGAAGCTTACCCATCTGGGCGGCTGTCAAACCATCCCACCCCTTTAGCATTACTGCCTAAATATTTGAAAATTCAAATTTTTTTGAGCCCCCCTTGGGGCAATATGCACTTCTGCTGTATGAAACAACCGATTTCATTTTCTTGAAACCATCTGGAGAGGAAAGCATAGCTTCCCCTCTTTCAGCTATATATGTCGAATTGCTGCCATATCGAAGCCTGCCCATTTCAGGGGAATATTAATGTTACCCCACCTTTTTTACGATTTTTGCCAATTCATTTGAAAACTCGCCATTTTGGAGCCCCCATTGAGGCAAAAAAGACGTTTCTTGCATATAGTAGAGCCACTTCTTCAAGGCGGTAATTAGCGGCAATACTATATATCAGAACCCCTTTTTGCCTCAATGGGTGCACCAAAATGGTGAAATATCCAATGAAATAGGCATTTTGATTTTTGATATAGAGGGGGAGGGGGGGTAGTCTGCTGGGCAAACCCTTCACTCGAAATAAGGGTCTGAATGCGCAGCCTACTCATGCCTTGTGTATTGGAACAGCAAGTTTTGTATGTGCTAGTCTTTGCATGGAGGTACACTTGTTGATCAAAGTTCCAATGACGGTCTGTGCCTGCAGACTAGAGGGGGGGGTTGGTTGATTTAGACAGCGCCTGAGAGGGCTAGGGCTCGACGTGCCAGCGCTTCTTAATCGTTAATAATATGTAGCTGATAGAGCAAAGCCTACTCTTTCTTCTCCGAGTCATTGTAAGAAAATAAAATTGGCTGTATTATAGTAGAAATTCCCTTTTGTTTCAATGAATGATCCAAATGGAGAAATATCCAATGAAATAGGCAATATACATGATAAAGAGGGGGAGGGGTTGACTTAGACAGCCCCTGAGATGGCTAGGGCTTGACGTTACAGCGCTTATTTATATGTAGCTGGTGAACCCTTCCTTTCTAAGTGGTTTCAAATCAACAACAAAGCACAAACACTTTTTGACCTCAATGTTGGGTCTAAAAATTGTGAATTTTCAAATAAATTGGCAATATTAAGCAAAACCTCCCCACCCCCCCCCCCCGAGAGGGGTAGGCTTCGATGTGCCACTTCTTTAGATTTAGCTGGTAGAACAAAGCCTACTCTTTCCTCTCCAAGTGGTTTCAAAGAGATCAAAGTGGCTGTACTGTATAGCAGAAATGCCTGGTTTTTTTTTCCTCCATGGGTGCTCCAAAAACAATTATTTTTCTAACAAATAGGCAATATACAAAATGTACACCAACATGATATAACAAAGGGCGGGAGGGGGGTGACTTCGACACCCCCACCCCCATGAGAGGGTCAGGCCTTGATGTGCCAACATTTTTTTTATGTAGCTGATAAAGAAAAGCCTACTCTTAACTCTACAAGAGGTTAACAAGCGGAGATAATTGCATTTAATTTTTAACTATACTGGTAAACATTATACATTGTACATCCATGTATTATACATGTTATACGTAAGTCTATGGAAATGCATACAAAAAGCAACATTTCTGATATTGAAGAATTCAAGTTTGACACCTTATAAATTCGCTAAACAAAATGATACAGGTTTGGAATTTCATGGATGTGATAAAAGTATATCAGTAAAGTTTTCTGGAACATTTCAAGGTAATTGATTCATTTTTCTTAAAATTATGTAAATTCATGTATTTGCAAAATTTTCAATTTTTGGGAAAAAAATTAAAAAAAATGCAGTTTTCTACTTAAAATCTCAGCCAAATGACCTACTTATCCCCAATAAATAGTATCAAATTGTAGGAAATTTAATTGGCTTTCATATGACACTAATTTCATGGCAATTGGATGCTTGTGTCAAAATCTATGGACGAATATTCAAATTTTATGAAAATTCGGCGGCCATTTTGAAAAAAGCGCCCTCACAGGTTAATTTTCAGGATACAGCCTGTTTACCTCATATATTCATATTCAGCGTAAAAAACTGGTGTAGAGGCACTATATGAAAATTTCTCCTTCTCCAAGTGGCACCTTGCTCAGTTATAACCCGGACTATATGTAAAATTACGTCTGAACATTTGCCACTAATTCAAAATCTTGAATGGTTCATGATGAGTGATGTAGGGCCTATATATATATATAAATGTCTATTTAGGTGGTTTCAGACCGCCTCGAAGTTCGCCAGTTCCAGGTATTCTCTGATCGGGAAATTTATTCCCGATCAGAAAATACCAAGTATTTTGGTAATGTGAAAGCAAACTACGCATAATTTCCCCAAAGAAAATACCCGCTAAATAGTAGGTACTTGGCGAAATTACGAGAACTTTTGTGGGGATATTTCCAAGGTCACAGGTATTTTGGCGATGTGAAAGCAAATTACGGGAACTTTTAGCCCAGCGTGTCGTTGGGCACGGCGGCATGGGTGACTGCTGGGCTAGTGATTTTGAATCTCACGCCTTGCCTGCTTATCACACCATACTGCGCATGCTCGTAACTTTGGGAACTTATCCCGAACGATGTGTTTCGGGGCGGTGTGAATGCAGAAATAATTAACAGGTTTTTTTTTCTCGTAATTTAACGGGGATTCTTGTGATCGAGGTGGTTTGAAACCACCTTTTGTTACAGACTGAGCATGTATGAAGAAGTATTCACACCAGACCAATCATAAAAATACATATGAAAATCTTGTTCATGCCTTAAAACACCTGATGAACAGGTGTGAAAATGTCTTGTGATGTTGAAGTTGGACAAAGCAAGGGAGATGGGAGACAATTCCTGGCAGAAAGAGGAACCTACTGACGTCAATTGTGCCCTTCCTTTCTGACCACAATGATAAATCGTAAACCAAAGCCAAAGTGCGAACTGCCCACAGGAACAAATGACCTTCAGCAACTAACAGTGATTATGTAATAGCCAGACAGACTCTTCCATTATTCTGATGGGTATTGATGAAGTCAAATTAATGAGGGGGTGGTGTTTACACCTCTGAAATGTCAAGATTGCTTTCAAGACAAAATTAGTCTGCCCTTTTTCGCCCAATTAAGGGTTGTAATTATATTTCTAATCAAAGATGAACACTAAATTAAGCAAATAATATGTCTGGAGAAAAAAAAGTTGTATTTTTGAATTGAAAAATATCACTGAAACAGGAAGCCATAGAATAGGGTCAAGGGGGTTTTAAAAACAAGAATAACAGTAACAAATTCTCACATTACATAAGGTACAAGTAATCACATACTTCTATCTGAATAAAATAGCTTGTAACCTAGGTAAAAACTACTGACGTTGTAAATAAACCCTATGTTATCATCCACAATTCCTCAACATCGATTCATCAAATCTGTAAGAAATGTTTATCGCACTGCTTAAACTACTCATAGAACCTATATTCTTAAAATAATGCTTTCCTAAAAAAAAAAGAGAAATAAAAAAATAGCTACAGAACAAGCAGGGTTCTACCATCAGACTGAGTCCTTTTCTCAAAATTCAAAAATAGATTTCTTGGTACATTAATCATAAACACCAAACAAAACAAATATAAAACACCATATCTCACTTTTGGGCAGGCCTGGCAGTTTCTGACAAATTTCATATTGAAATTGAATAGAGAACATTACAGTCATGAAATATTGCCTGCTTTCTCTGACTGACTGGATGGCAATACAAGTAGGCTTACATGTACATTTAATGAGGATGGATTTAACATAATGGGAGTATGTTCTCATGTTTAACATGCATTTTTTATCAGACTGTCTGCAATCTGGGCACAGGAATCACTGGGCATGTTTCCACAACCAATCAACAGAGTGCTGACAAGGGACTGTAATGCACTTCTGTTGAGGGCTCAATGATGGAGATATCTCAAGTATTCAAATTAGAAAAGGTGTAAAATCTACCATAGCGAACGCTGGTCAAAAACCTACAAAAGATTTGTTGAGGAGAAACAAAGCTGGGCCAGAACCAGGAAGTGCGGGCGTTCCAAGGAAGGTGCATTAGCAGTCAGTGCCAAGGTCAATGTACTGCACTCTATTCAAAGGGTTCCTGCCCACATTATTCAGCTCGCCTCAGGTGACTTTCGGGAGTCTTTGTTCTGTCTGTTCTCGAACACACCTGATTTACGACAAGTTGACCAGGGAAACAAAGATCATCTGAGCCAAGCAGCGATCCCTACACACCCCGAAGACATCCATCCAATCAACCATTAACAAACTCACAACCAACCCATAATGCAACTCCTTGATTCTCATCAGTATTTTCACACCCAGCGGATGATCAAAAAGATATCTGGTATTTTTTTTAGCTAAGTGGGACTTATGTCTTCGAACCCAATCAGAAAATGCCAGGTATTTTGCCAGTATGAAAGCAAAGTGATTATAATCTAGTGATTCTAGGCCTACCTAAAAGAAAAGGTACACAATTGTTTTTTATTCGAGGCAAAAAAAATCATTGTTAAGAGGAATGTGTGAAATAGCTTAATACTTTGAGAACACTCTCTGGTTCTTGGAATTTTGGTGGCTGATCAAGTCCTCATGATTTACAGATATTTTCATGAAAGGGCAGATGTGAACACCCCTTTCAAGAATTGAGAGCATTTGAGCTCCAAACAGTGTCCCTTCCGTGCAATGTCACGGGAAGATCAAAGCACAACATTCCCACCAAAATGGCAGAACTAATTGCATTTCTGTTAATCTACGCATTACTTCGAAGCAGTTTAGATTTTCCTTTTAAAAATAAGCAAGAAAAGCAAACTATATTATTCAAATTGTTAAACCAAGGGCATGAAAGCTTTGATATGGATGAATGCCTTCATGATTTCAATGATCACTGATCTTGAAAACACTTTCACGCTTTGTGGGCATAGGCTAACTTGTTCCCTGATCTTTCTAGAAATAGCAAATAAACCCAAAGATACCAATCCAATGTCTTTTTACATTTACAAGCTAATGTCGCTGGATTTGAAAAACAGACCTTAAATGTATCTTCCTATAACATGAAACATAAACTTGAACTCCTGCTACTTTATTTTGTAATTATCAAGAACAAGCATATACACATGGGGTTTCTTTTCCACTGTTGCAACAAATTGAAATCCATAGCAACTAGGTAAGATAGATTCCTGCAGCTATTGGTGCAAAGGACACAAGCCTGTAGAAGCACCATTACAAGAACAATGACAAACAACAACATTCTTTTTGTGTTCAATCATCTATCCTGGGTAGGTTTCATGGAGCATCATCACTGACCTAACTAAAGGTTACAGCCAATCAGATATGAGGATTTCAGTACTTTGTAGCAGGTTGTCACTGATAATCCCAGACAAAGCTTCATAAGCAGCACATGCAAGAGAAAGACATGGGACAATAGAGAACCTAGATGATTGATTCTCATAA
Organism: Lytechinus variegatus; assembly: GCF_018143015.1. Classification (NCBI taxonomy): domain Eukaryota; kingdom Metazoa; phylum Echinodermata; class Echinoidea; order Temnopleuroida; family Toxopneustidae; genus Lytechinus; species Lytechinus variegatus. The sequence goes on along the minus strand of NC_054754.1, from coordinate 8,337,594 downwards.
GGTTATTGTGTTTCTCACAAGACAAGGTCAGGAGGTAGGTACTGGACCTGGTAAATCAATTCCTGGTCCTTGAATTGACCCAGGATTAGGGCAATCAATCTACAAGGCGTTATCTTAAAGGGAAAATCAGATTAGAAAGGTGAACATTTCTAAGCTTTTAGGTATTGTTACGCTATTGCAGAAAGACAATTATTTAGTTTAAAAAAAAAGCCAAAATCAAAAACAAAAGAGGCCCACTGTTAAAAATTTTCTTCTGTTTCACCATCACTTTCGAAATAGACCCACCCAAAGAAAATCTCACGTACGGAAAATGTTTTACAGAACATCCGTTTACTAGTTACTTGGCAAATCAGTAACAGACACTGAAAGCCTATAGCCCTACAACAATAACTACCAAGGAGTTCTCCTTGTAACTACAAGTATCACAAACCTTCACGCTTTAATTCAAAGCTTTGCATTTGCAGACTGACTGAAGAAAAAAATCACATTTCCCAAGCAGAGTAATCTTGTTGAAATAAATGTGAAGCACAGAGTTTCATAAATTCTGGGAATTGCACGCCTCATGAAGAAACGCATTGAACACAGGGGCTAGTTTACAGACTAGTTGACAACTGACCTCTGCAATGAGGGGCAATGAACCATTGACCACAGTGAACATCTCTCCTATCACAGGTTATTTGTCTTTGACCATTCAGTACCTGGGGACATGAACCTTGAAAAATTGATCCAAGAATTTTTCCATTCTCTGACTTCCTAGAAGAAACCCAGACTTGTTATCACCTATTCTTTTTTGAAAAGACAATTTGGCCAATGTGGTATTTGTGCTGGTTGATTCAAGTGTAAATGACCACCATCACATTTTACAGCCATCTTCATAACCTGTGTCCATTTCCAAGGCTATCAATGCATGGGTCCTGCTAGTCTCTGACTACAGACCCCAGAGCCTTGTGGACAGAGCACTTCCTCAATTCCAGTACTTTTTTTCTTACCATATAGAGATTATGATATTCATTTAATTCCACTTTAAGCATTCTTCATCCAAAATATTCATACAGTGGGGCTGGATATTAAAAGGAGTTCAATAAAGTTATAATTTGAGTACAAACAATGGCCACAGAACTACAAGCAATAAGTCCAGTTGATAATTCATATATAGTCTGGATTCATATTCACTACATTCCCACCCATTTAAGCCTATATTCTTCATCAATTAAAAAGCATCGCAACATCTGAATACTGTACGTTTAGTATTAATTCAAAAAGCCTTTATGTAAATGAAAGCGGAAACTGATACCTGGCAAGCCATCAAGTCCAAAACAGGAGTCCAGTCAAGAAAATGCTAGACAGAAGCAAAATAACCACAAACATAACAATGCCAATTCATAAGAAGGAAGTGTTATTGCCATTATTTCATTTTGACACCTTCCATAAGAACTCCTAAATGCCAACATGTCTGGACACTGAGACTACTACCTCATTGGCAATGTCCAGTCAAGTGGTCAGTCTGGTCTGGCAAGACCTTGGCACACAGCCAGCTAGTCATTATACAGCTGCTACAGAACAGGCCTTGCCAAGGTCACCAAGTCACATGACCATGCTTAAAGGGTAACATCACTTAAAGGGGAATGAAACCTTTGGAACAAGTAGGCTTGTGTCGAAACAGAAAAATCAAAGAATAAGAACAAAGAAAGTTTGAGAAAAATCGGACAAATAATGAGAAAGTTATGAGCATTTGAATATTGCAATCTCTTATGCTATGGAGATCCTCCCATTGGCAACGTGACAAGGATGTGTGATGTCACACATGAACAACTTTCCCTTTGATGGACTATGAAATACCCTGAAAATGTGTTTTTTTGCTTTTTCGTATGGTGATACAAACTCTTTATTCAAATGTATTCTTTAAAAATCTGTATTACATGCCCTCCTATAGAAAGAATATATGTTCTACTGATAGATGTAATAAAAGAGGCAATTTAAGTGAAATATATACTAAAGTAAATGGGGAGAGTTGTTCAAGAGTGACATCACACATCTTTGTCGCATTGCCAATTGAGGATCTCCATAGCATTAGTGATTGCAATATTCAAAAGCTCATAACTTTCTCATTACTTGTCCGATTTTTCTCAAACTTTGGTTGATCTGTTTCTTTGATTTTTCTGTTTTCACACAAGCTATCTTGGTCCAAAGGTTTCATTCTCCTTTAACACTGAGCAATAATACAATATCTTAGAGCAAATCCCCTATAATCTGTTTTATAAAAGAGAGAACTTTCAGGGTTGGTACTTCCAAACAGAAATCCTATTTCTTCACAGAGATTACAAACAAATTTTCAGTCATATTTAATTTTTAAACGACTAGCTGGAGCTGTTTGCTATATTTTGGCAGAAATCACAACAGCAATCAGCTGAATTTTGTCACCTTTCCTCCATGCTGATTCTGACAAAAGCAACTTTTGCATGGTCACATTGCTATGGTAACATGAAATTTCAAAATCAAGTTCAGTAACAGGCCTGGCTACAGGTTACATAAAAAGGATAGGTCTACAACAGCTCAGATTGGCCATATAATGTAAAATCAAATACAGCATGGGTCCATGAATAGCTATCAACTTTTATCATTGCATTTGTAATCTGTAGGTCAAAGGGGCAAGGTCATTCCTTATCAACAATGTCACTCAATCTGACACAATGGTGATATCTTCTGCTGATAAATGTAGACATTATCTAAGGAAGCATCCTTGAAACTGGGCAATATTTTGAAAGATAATAGGCTACAGAAACATTGATAAGACATAACCCAGTCCTGCCTGGTTGTCTTCAAATGGTCCTAATAATGGATTTGTTTCTCTCCAAACATGTAGCCTACCATCTCTTCTACTTTCATTTCCGCCAGACCACACACCTTATGGAACCATTGAGTAACTCGTGGGGGCTCTGACATTTGCAATCAACAAGCTACATATGTATTTGGACATTCTGGAAGAAAATCGCCCTTAACCAATGTGTATTCACACCCAATTTGTCTTATCTATCCATCTATGTAGGCCTATAGGTTATCTTGACATAAAGACATTTCCCCTTGAAAAAGTACAAAACATAATATCTACTATAAATAAATGACAACTAAGTACAAGACCCTATACCAGTTCGGTTCTTATTCAATTGCAGTGCCATTCTTCAATACTTCTATTTCAGGCCTTGAGGTGTACAGTATAGAGTGCCTGCAACTGTACAATCGAGTCTGCATTCAAGACTACACAAATACAGACATTAATGAAGATAACAGATGACCTTGTCATGTAATCTCTCGATATCTACATGAATGTCCAGCCTGGCATGTTGACCACAAGCCATTATTAGATAATGGGCTGTTGACCATCATTGGCTGACCATCATAAGGTTCTTGCTTCATCTTTAAATCTTCTTCCCTTATATGGGTGTGACCTATTATGTCATTTCATTTTTATTGTGGGGAATGTTAATTACATGTACTTTCAATTTGAGTGAAACACCTTTCAATGGTAAACATATATACTACACCTCTACCTGCTGTGCTGGTATTGAAAGGCAGCCAAAGCCAGTTACTATAATATACATTCATGCCCATATATATGGACTCTAGGCATAAAGGCTCTATATAAAAGAGCAGGGGGGGGGGGGTGTCATGTCAATGACACAGTCAAAAGAAATCCACTGAAATAATGATAATCATCAAAGTGATTAGAAGAAGGACCCAACACAATAAGAATTAAGAAACAAGGGGAAACATGAACATAAAATTCCAATGATTAGCCTGGTCAAGGACTGTTTACCTGTGAAGTAATTTTCACAAAGAAATCAAATCTAAAAAGGCCGGATTACATGGATGCCTCAATGCGAAAAGAAAAGTCATGGCTAGAATATCCATTTGTCAGAGGTGTTCAGAAAACTTTGATCGTAAAACATCCCTCCATGCCAAGGCTAAATTTAAAAACCCTTCATATCTCCTCTTTAAAAATAACAAGAATAGACAGAACAAATATCAACAGAAAGAGATTTAGGCAGAAAATCATGGTCAATTTCAGAGCTCGTAAACCCTACTAGTAACAGGACAATAAGTCAGTTAATCAAACACCAACAATAATTCCATTATCTCTATCAAACTAATATTTGGCAGAGGCTTCATAGCTGTTCAAAGCAACGATGGAACTTGCAATCAAGTTCTATTATTGGTGGAGCTTATTGTCAATGCCATGCCTTCCATAGAATAGCAAATTGCAGACTGGGTAACATCCCCCTTCATTATTATTTCTTTACTGATAGGTACCGTACTCCCTCGAGAATTATCATCAATTCATCTAAGGGTGCGTTTATTCGACACTTTTTTACCCTAGAATCATGATTAGAATCATGATTCAAATCACGATTCTGCAGAATCACGATTGCGTTTAGTCGAAATTGAATATAATCATGATTAGAATCACAAACATGAAACACGAAAAAAGGGGCGTTTGGAAAGACGTTTCTGTAGAATCACGAACGAAAAAGGTCGTATAAACGATATCGTGATTTGAATCATGATTCTATGACGTCATTGTGTCGTGCTTCTTCCGGGTTCGACTCAAAGGCGCGCGCTGTGTTTCGTGCAGGTCAATTTTCGTGTAGCAGTATTGCCAGCATTTAGGAATTATCATTCTGTGTATTGTACCCCCGGGGTTGTACTGTAGCGTCATTTGTATATTTCATTGTTTTCATCCATCATTTCTTCAAGTTCCAAAGGCACAAATTGGACTGACGATGAAGGCTCAGGGCTCTGCTTGTGCTTTGGGCTCAGCCTGAAGCACAAGCATCCCTTACCGGGATTCACAGAAATAAGACGATCCCTTTCAGCGGCGCTTGCGAGAGAGGGATTTCAACGGAGATGTGGCACCGCCTGTCGAGACAAAATTAACAGAATTCGTGCCCAGTACAGGACCATCATAGACAAGAAAAATCGATCGGGAGGTGGGAGGGAGGATGATGACCCCTTCTGGTTCCCGATCAAAAACAATACGAGGTACAATACACGGAATTCTGGAAGTAAAAGATTTATTTTTCGGATGCCGAGTAAGCGTTGCACTTGCACAAACGATCGCGCGTTAGCTCCGGCGGCAGCAAAAATCTAGCAGCCGACGTGCAGTTAGAAACACGTGCGAAAATGTTGACCTATACTTCCTGGGTCAAACTGCGCACTGTGATGCGCACTGGATCGGCCCGAATTCAGGGAGAAACAGCGTTAGAAAGATGGTCGTATAAACGCTGATTCTGTCGGATCGTGATTCATGCTGCTGTTTTGAATCATGATTCAAATGGTGATTCAAATCATGATTCTGGGTCGAGGTCGCATAAATGCAGCCTAAGAGACAAATACTTTTTTAACAATAATTTTATTAGCAGAGGAAAGGATAAAAAATTTGGAAATGATTAGCAGGTGCCTACCAGGATATATATTTTCAGTCGAATTGCAATCTGATTTGAATTAATAGAGCAAAATTGAATGAGGAAAATAGTGAGCTTTTCATTACAGTTATTTTGAAAGTCATAATTAGTGAAAAATGAAAACTATGAGGGTGGGGACACTCTACATTCATGATACTTAAGTTCAATGTCTTTTACAAACTTCGAGGGAGCTCATTAGTTTTTGTCTAAAATATTTATACCAGGCCTGATTTATACTTTTCAGTCCAAAAGTTTTGTCATTTAAATAAAGATGAGAATTAGGGCCTTTGAAAGACTCCTCTTAAAAGCTTGACATCTAAATAAACACAACATGAAATAAAATTGTTTAAGTGCATGATAATACCATATTTTACAAATAATATTGGGCCAATAAATATTTCACATTAGATTAGCAGGGGCTTTATATTGGATGTTTTAATGTTCAATTCAAGGTTGAATTTATTTCTCTGCTTTCACAGAGAAATAAAGAAATGTGTCAACTTATGATCTCAATGAATGATGGCACATATTATTAGCTGGTTCTTCATCAGCCTAAGTTTGCTCAATCTTGAACATTCAAACCCAATCAGTCTTCCCTGTCATTAATATATAGATTCATGTATTCCTGTCTCCTTTCAGCCTAAACCTCACTTGGGATTCTAATGTGACAATTTCAATAGCTTCGGAGTATGAGTTTTCCACCTTTTCTTTGACTAATCGATAATCATGGCATTGTAACATGAATAAATTATACTTAGTTTTAAACCAGAGTGCATCTCCACTTGCAAATTAGCTGGATAATTCTCATAATAGTTGTCTATTTCTCCTAAAATCTTGACTTGACTCAGGATTATTATCATAAAGATAGATCCAATAATCTTTGGATTCTTGGGATTATTCTCATTCAGATAATCCCCAACATCAGAAATTGGATAGTTTGAAAAATTCTTGGCTGATTGAAATGGGCCCTTGGTAGCCAAAGGACTTAATCTCTTCCAGGGATGTCAAGAAAAACAGAGGTAATGATGATGATGGAAGCTTTGCTGGTCACCAAGTAACACAGGGGTAGTTAAACACACATATTCTTGTAAATAAATGAGAGCACTGATGATATAAACACTCTCTACATCAATCGAGGTCCCTGACCTGAATCGCTTCAAAAAGTCTTGAAAAAAAATATTATTGAAGGTTTTTGGTCACTGACATGCGACCTTGCAAGAGGGCACTGACAAAGACAAGAAAGAGAAATCTGGACTTCAATTTTTTTTACATTTATCTGGAAGAAAGAAAGGTAAGCAGTCCCTTGAGATTTACCTGCTTAATCTTTCCAATAAATCATGGATGGGGACCTTGAATTAATTATTTTAAGCTAGAATCACAGTCCTCATTAACTTGCTGGGTTTTATCACTCCATCGATATCATACATAACAGGATACTTCCACTAGTAAACAAACTGCCATTAAATTTATGGAAATATATTTTGGGTTTTTCAAGGTCCATCATAAGGACCAGTGGAGCAGAAGAGTTGTGGCATTCATCCCATTTAAACCCTTTCTTTGAAAGTTGAATAAGAAAATTGGAATTTAGCAGGAGGCATTGAATGGTCATCTATGTGGGGGCGGCCTCATCATCTGACTGGTCAGTGGCTGGACAATATTTTTTCCAGGGCCGTGATCCTCAGTCATCCATCACTGGCAATTAAAATGAGGATTTGACCTCTTCCTCATATTGTGTCAAGCTCATAAAAAAATGTTTATCCAAGAAAAAGATGACTAGATTACTTGTGTAGGTGTAGGTGAGGTTTTTCACTGTTGAGGTGGAAAAGATTTTTATTATAAGCAGTAGTACATAAGCAAAGTAAAAATGGTTTTATTTTAATTTCCAGGTGTTTATTTTGAAATATGTTACACCCAGATAAGTTGTAGAAAAAACATGACAACAAATATAATGACAACCCCCCCAAAAAAAACACTCTTTACACCCTAAGTCCTAACACTAAATTTATGATTTGATGTTCAGGTAGATATAAAAAGACACTCAAAATAATCTGGTAATTTTGTGGTTTATAGATCTGGGCGGGTCTGATAAACCAAATTTCAAGACATATGACATCGATATAAGCCCATAGAGGAGACTGACCCTACACGTAGGGTCACTGACCTCTGAACGTAGTATGCACCCTATGGCCTACCCATCAGAAATTATATTCACTAAATTGCAATTTACTAACCAGCTCAAACAACCAGAAAATACACCAGACTCACAGAGCTGACAAGAAGATATCTATGATATAAGTATAGACTAATCATGGAATGGTTGTCATTTTCTTAGTGAAATCCAAATCTCCATGGACAGCCAAATAGGCCTTAAACTAAACAACTATATTAAAATATAATTGTGAAATTAGCATGGCCTGAAACTATGCACAGTGCATGCACTTACCTACAATAAAAGTACTTTAAACTCAAGATTCACTTAAGGGATGGTCCGAGCTGAAAATATTTATAACTAAAGTAGAGTAAAAATCAGAGAGCAAATTGCTGAAAATTTCATCAAAATCGGATAACAAATAACAAAGTAATTGAATTTTAAAGTTTATCAATATTTTGTGAAAACAGTTGTATGCACATCGTCATGAATATTCATTAGGTGGACTGATGATGTCACATCCCACTTTCCCTTTTCTTATGTTATTACATGAAATCATAACTCTTTATTTTTTTTCAGATATGTGTAAATGATGTGTCTCCATTATGATGAAATAAGTTGCGGCAATAAATGACTAATGCACTTAATCAGTTGTCAATCCAATTATTTTAGTTCTTAGTAGAAAATTAAAAAAAAAACCTACAAAAGAACAAGTGGGGATATGACATCATCAACCCACTTAATGAATATTCATAAAGACAAGCCTTGAACTGTTTCACCGGAATAATGCACATTTTTACAATTCAATAATTTTGTTATATACAGATTTTGATCAAATTTTCAGCATTTTGCTCTGTCGATTTTACTCTATTTATTGAGATATTAATATTTCCTGCCTGGACCATCCCTTTAACTGAAATTTCAAGAATTAAAAAATAAATCCAATACTTATTCCAGAAAATATTACACCTGACCTACCCGGATACTTTGAAATATCTCCAATCATGTGTGATTCAGGGAAAAGGGACAGTTGTTTTTATGTATCAGTCTAACACATCATATAATAAGACTTCAACGAAATGGAAATTAAACAAATTCATGGAGCAAAAATTCCAAAGGGGTTATAAACATATCAAAGAAAAGCATGAATACACGCCCACATAGGCATAAAAAAGCAGCAAAATACCCTTGGAAATACTTGGAACTTATGGTCACAATAAAATGATTCTTTTCTTTTTTCCAGGTATCATTACAGGAACATGGAGTGACCCTGACCTGGAGGCTTGACCAGCGAGGTCACCTTTCTCTCTCAAAGAGGAAGTTACATTTGACACATCACCTTGAGTTGATACAACAGGATGACCATTGAGTGACCATAGAGAGTGACTGACCAGGGGTATGAAGGAGAGAAATATGAGAGGAGAGCAGAGAAGGGCAGGAAAATAAAGGGGTATTCTAATGAAAAAAATATTGGGTAAGGTTTTTACCACCACGAGGGTACATATGTGTCCAACCATGCATGGACCTATATTGTACCCAATGTGGGAAGTATATTGTCCAGTATAGTTAAAAAAACAAGCAGCAATTACTTTATTTGGCAAAGTTTTCATCCCACTGGATGAATAAAAATGCCCAGAAGAGATTGCCCAATGTTGGTTGGACAAATAATTGTCATGAAGCACTTTTACCAAATATTTTTTAGAGTGCAGGGATCAGAGACAAAAGGGGAGGGTGGGGCAGAGACCAACGACTGTGGTCAACTAAATTAAAAGGCCTATGGTCATTTGAAGAGATACATTATCAACTTTCTCTTCTGGCTTTTTGTGACACTTGTGACAGTGAACCTTAAACAGATTGGGTAGGCCTATCAAGTGCCTGGATACAAAAACTTGTGTATAATGGGATCTATTCATAACGAACACAGGGCTCCCTCTTCAGCCCTATCCAATCCTAGGTCCATGGTCAAAATTATGCAACACCCCAGAGCCATGTCAAGATCAGAGGAAACAAAACCTCTCAGATTACAACAACATCATCAAATAAAAAAGCATAATCAACTGATATGTTTATCACCAATTTGATTAGCAGTTTGGGTTTGAATATTCTTGACCCTTTATCCCCAGGGGCATCTTGAAACTGTCTGATAAAAATGAGGACAATAATTTATAATTGTTAGTATTTTCAAATGAAGCGGTGAAGAACTCTCCTCACCCTATACACAGGCCCATATACCTCCATTTATAAATTGGTTAACAGTAACACTACACTTGAGATTTCTTTGCAATTTTAAGTTTGTAAGTGAAATCCTGCCCTCACAGAATTCGAATCCATGTCATCCCATTGATTTGATGCAGATTAAGAAGTTTTTCCTTAACTCATGTAGCAGTGAATTAGCTCTTGTGGGCAGGAATTAGTCTACAACTGTAGACCCACCATCTGCAGTGTGTGTATCACAGCTGATTCATGGAGTCTGCATAGCAGACTAGGTCTACTGGAGCTGCAGATGGCTCGCTTTGCTCGCCCTTTCAGACTGGTTTGCGAAGCAAACCAGCTGCAGATCCCACTTCACGGGCCATTCAAAGTCTGCATAGCAGACTAGGCAGGTGTTCCTTTAGAGTATGTCATAAGTTTCAAAATTACAAACAATAATTGAAAAATGTGAAATAATGCGGGGTGTCATTGTCATGCTATTTTGAATATAGAAGTTCTGGCATATGTCCTAAAAGTGGCTGGCAAAGAGTCTAGTCAATTGCACTCAAGGTTGTCATGTTTTGGATTGAATGTCTTTCTCTGAAGATGCAGTAAATGGCTAGGCCATTGTCCTTGGATTGTCTGGACACTCAAGACAAGGGATGGACAGCAGTGGTCAATCTATTTGCTGGACCTTGGCTTGGCCAAAGCTGCTTAATTTCAGGACATGTAAGTCTAGTCTGCAGGTACAGACCCCAATTGACACTCAAATCATGTGGGCCTTGAGATAAGTCTAGAAAACAATGAAGGATCCCAATTCCCCTATCATAACATGGAAGGGGGGGGGGGTGACTGGTATCAAATGCTTGTCTTTTTTAGCTTTTCATTCAGACTAAGACTTCCCATTTCCAAGGGTCAACTAGCCTCTTAATTTAGACTAGCATCAGTTACAAGAAATCTCTATGGTATAATTGCTGCGCATAATAGCTAGATCTTCATCACGTATAAAATGTTCAAAGGAGATGCAAAAGGCTATCTATACTTGTCTCGCTTCCACAGACAATCAATCTAAAAATAGAATTTATTGATTTAAGGGTGCAGTAAATAGGCCTATATTTATCAGATCATAAAACTACTGTGATCATGTAGTTCAAAGTAAAAGACAGTCAAGGGTGAATTTCAATGGGTTAGACATTTATCAAAAATATAATGAGACTGATAAGAACAACAAAATGTTCAAAGTTCAAAATTTATTTCACAATTCATGACTATGCAATCAACACTATCATCTTGGAAAGATAAATATTGTTAGGCATACCTTCTCTTTTCCCTAACATTTAAATCAGGGAAAACAAAAATAAGAGCCAAAAGGTCGCTGAGACAGATGACTGGAATGCCTTTCTGGCTCTCCACTCGATCAATGTATTACCAATTAACCTACACTATGAATTTGGTATGTACGTCACTGCCCCTTGCTTGAACCGAATGACCGATCTTCAAACCCAAGTTCGCAATGAGCCACGCCCCCATTACGACCCCACTACCCCAAACTAATGAAAGAAGCACATGGAAATGTATTTCACACATTGTCTTTGGGATGTCATATCACGCTATGGAAGATACATCGTCTGGAGCGTGTTCTATTTCAGGCTATCTGTTGAAAATGGTCTTTTGTTGCCAGTGATGACCATAATGACACCAGTCACAATTTAGAGAGAGGATATGCATGTGTAGGCTCAGAAGCCGGGAAAGGAAGCATGCAGATGTAGATGTGAACTTTGTAGGTCTTGAGTTACTTGTCATATTTTAAATAAGGCCTACACAGTAGGTCTTATGTAATAACATATTCATTATAATTCTGAATATCACTCATGGATTACATATTCCCCCTCTCCATTATTCAATGCAAACAGAATCATGATGAACCACCATGGACTAGATAGAGAGAAGGACACCCGGGGGGGGGGGGGCACTCAGTATATAATGCATAGTGGGTATGTGCCGCGGAGGGGACCCCCATTTTCACACTCAAATTTCCGTTCCAAGGCATAGCATTTTTGCCTTGTTGAGAAAGAGAACAAAGAAAGCCGCTCCAAGGCATAGCATTTTCTTCTTATCGAGAAAAAAGAAGAGAGAAATCCGCTCAAAAGCTTCGCATATTTTTCGTTACGCCGGTGAAAAGCGGCCGCAGAGCTCCCCGGCGGAGGCCGCGCTAGCTGCATCATGCACGCATGACCGTTCCATAGGGATGCATACGCACTCACACGTGGGCGATCCGTTCCAAGGACCCCCATTTTCACAAACATTTGTCGTTCCGAAGCCCGTTCCGAGGACCCTCCTTTTTACAATAAGCCCGCTCCAAGGCCCCCGTTTTTTGTCTCGCCCGCAGCACACCCCCACCACTTTTTTGGTCGAGTGCCCCCCGGGAAGGACACACTAGCATGCTTGAGAGAGAGAGAGAGGGAGGGGGGGGGAGGGGGAGTGGTGCTACACATGTATAGGCACTCCCCCTAGTATAGACTTTCTTTGAAAAATATATTGTTGTATTTTTCAGCATCAAATTTTCACTGATTTTCCGTGAATATCTGCATCTTTTTCTAAGCCTCATCAATCCCTTAATCAATTTACAATGATTTTACATTAGAATGATCTTATTTTCTCACAAATGCAATTCATCTTAAACTTTAAGAGCCTCCTTATTATTTGGTCTTATTATGTCAGTGGAGATATAAGAGGAGGGGTGATAGGGGTTGAGTCTTGAGAAGAATGTAAGTTCTTCTTGACAATAGATGAATGACGAAACAAAACTGATAAACATAGGCGGGGGGGGGGGGAGGGCAAATACCCATAGTTTCTGTCCATTTTATTCTCAAATTAGTAGAATTATTTGCATCAAGGACTTTATAGAATATTAAAAATGAGAAGTCCAGTTTGAAGTTGTTTAAAGCCAGGTCAATAAATAACCTGAAGCTTTTACCCAGCAGAAGATTGCAATGCAGTGCCTACTGTTGCAATGGTGACAGTACTTCTATGAGCAATCATATTTTTCCAATATACACTTTTAGTTTGAAGAGGTTGGTTAGAAACAATGTAATGTTTTAAAAATTACAGCCCAAATGACCTTTTACCTTTTCATGGACAAGTCATGTGATGACCAATTCAATTAAAACTGCTGGGAAGAAGGCTAGTCAATTAATTATCCTCTTGTGACCTTCACCATACTGGACATATGAGGATTTAGTCTAGTACAAAATAGACCCTTTCATAATTCAGGCAGTCAAGGAGGAAGTGGTGTTCACTCTTTGTTGTCATTTTCAGTATAAGTCTGTCTTCCGTACTAAGTGACTTCTAACTCTGAGTTTTTTCTCATTTTGCTAGTAATTTCGCACCATTTATGTGAAATAAGTTGTAAAACTTTCTTTCAGCAGTCTCTAACTATTTCCTGGAATCCTGCAGGCATTCGTACTGCAATTTCCTTCCCATCCACCATTTCAAAGAGCCTCTAAATACCTATTATACTAGATTTTCATGTAAATTGATTGGGCAGGCCTACATGTACACTGATGAGGAGAAAAACGTGAAGAGCCGATTCAACTTACTGTATTCACTGTAAATACACTCATAAAATCTACAAATATGTAGCTTTGGTGCAATAAAATATCCCAAAATAGGACCAGGCATGCATTCTCAAAGTACCAATATTTACACTGCTCTTGTTAAAGAGAAATGCCAGTAGTTGCAGTAAACACTGATTTCATGAGAAAGTCTGTAAACCAGGCTTAATTGTCAGTATATCATCGAGGATCTAGATCTGGTACAGTTACATAAACTGAACTTTGTGAAATCTTGAAATCTACGCTGAAAAATGTTCACACTGAAGATAACCAACACAGAAAGGCACACGTGGGACAGTGTATTATTATTGCTGGAATAAAGACCGACGGAAGTGACCGAATCCGCGCTTATTTTGCTTATTTCTCAGCAATTACACAATTTCTTCCAAAATCCTTTGGCACATATTTTTTATTCATACAAACAGACACTTGGGTGGTCATTATATAAGATTCTGTTAAAAGTCATTTTGAGATCGTTACCAATACTGGAATTTATCTTTAATCAAACAGTGTTTATATTCGTAGACTATCACTGTGTTTGTCACTGCCCTAATAGGAAACAAGGAACCAAGGCCAAGCCTAGCAAACCTGGTTACATAATACCCTGTGGTCATCTGATAGCAAAGCAAAGGCCTGGCCGGACTCTTCCATTATTCAATGTCACAGGGGGGAAATAAGAAAACAGAGTTTGGTATAATGGTATGGTGTAATAAATGAGGAAGGTAAATGAACAACTACTTATTGTAGAAATATAATGTCCAATGCGAATTCGTCCACTTGCTAACTCGTCCACTATCATTTGGTCTACCATCAGTTCATCCTATATCCACAGCCACATGGTCTAATTGCCATTTCGTCCACTCACCATTTTGTCTAATAACTAGTCAGTCCAATAGCCATGTAGTCCATATACCATTCATTAGACTTAATGTTCATGGGGTAAAATAAATGAAAATAAAACAAATATTAGACCAACTGGTACATGAGACAATACGGTCATAGACAAATTGATTAGATGGAGTGGTGATTGGACCAAATGGTTGTTAGATGAAATGTTCATGGACGGAATGGCATTTATACACTAAATGAAGGTAGACAATGTGGTGAGTGGACTAGTTGGCAGTGGACAAATTGGCAATTTACCACGTATATCATTATACAAGCTAGAATGATGACCCCCAATCATACCAAGCAATGCCATGCCTATAAAATGAATGAGCAGTAGGCTATAAAATAAAAGTTAATGAACTATTCATCAGGGGCACTGCATTGATTCTGTTTCCAGAATTTCACATAACAATACAAACCAAGCAACAGAGTGTATTTTGGGATCATGGGCTGGTAAGGATTAGATACAAAAGGTAGTGTAAAAGAGTGCTGTATGACTCAATACTTGATGGTAAAGCTTCATTCAATCTGACCAGTGGTCATTTGTCTCCTTACTTTATAAACCACACAATTCCTGACCTTCACACATGGTTGGTTATGGATAGTGGGCAACAGATTAGTGGCCAACTGACCACTATAGTAAATGGTGTGAGAAGAATTTTTAAACTGACCACTAGCTAATAAAAGCCAAGACTGACCATTCAGAAACAGATAACAGAAGAAATAAGTTTCAGTTTACGATTAATGATCAAAAAAACAATTTTCAAGCAACTTCAACAGGGAAGTTACTTTACCTGCAACAAAGGAAAGTGACTTTCATCATCAACAAAACATAATTATGATGAGGACTGAGGTAATGCTTTTATCACTGAGAACAAGTGATCAAAATATTGGCATCTATATATAGGGAGTTCTCTATACATTGACTTCTTTTGTTACTATTGAGTTAGACTTATTTAGTTTAAGCTCAGGAGAGCAAAAGGTGTAGTGAAAAAAGTAAAAAATCAATAACCTCTGCTTTACCCTCGTATTTTACTAGGTCCTCAGAGAGGGCATCAAGCCATAGGTTCTCTGGTTGCTGACACACAAGCATCTTCGCTTTCATTGCAGCCCATCCCTCACTACACCATTTTGTCTAATATCTCCTCCGCCCTCATAAGCTCTGAAGACAAAAAGCAAGCACTTGAAAGGATTCCTCTGTAATGAGGCACTACTGGAGGTGAGGGCTTTCGGCTTTGTTCAGGGATTCAAGGGCAAGATCTATGCTTGGTCTTCATTGAGAAACCTTCATCCTCAAAAGAAAAAGATAACAAAAGATGTAATCCACAATAGGTATTGTATAAGATGAAAAACCCATACAAAACGTAACCTTTAGGCCTATTTTTAGACTCGTAATTAAAATTTCTGTTTGTATTCAATTAATTTGTTTTTTCCAGAATCGCCTTCTTAAGTCATGCATCTTTTTTTTAGCATTTCTTGCTTGAAAAGCACAAGTTAGGAATAAAAGTTAAAGTACATAAATTCAAAAGATGCCCTTTCAATGACTGACAAACAAATAATTAGACCTAGGCCCATAACCATGGCTTGATCAAACAATATGTTACTAGGGTAAAAAAGAATTGATAAAATGCAATTCTACATTATGTATCATTAACTACCGATTTTGAGAGACAGAAATGGTAGGAACTATATAGCAAACCAACAAATCTTAACTTGATAAACTAGTAGAATGGTTAAAATTATATCTATCTAGGCCTATACATACAATGGGCAAAGAAGAAATGATCTGATGATACAAAGCAATTGAGAATAATGGTAAGAATAAATAAAGATTTCAAAGTAAAAAAAAAGGGGGAGATGCATTGTCGAAAGCCAGCTATATAAAACTGTAGCTGCAAAAAGACAAATTTAGCACTTCTAACCTTATTGCTATCACTGACAGGCATACAAACAAGAAAACTACACTAAGATTGGTTAGTATTAGGGTTTAACCAGGGATACAAATTCCCTTGTGTAACCATGGGGATACTAACACAGACAATGTAACATTATAATAACTCCTAAAATAACATGTACATTTCTTTTTACAATAAAATCATTAAACAAAATGAAAACATGAAATCTAAAAACAAACACTCAACACAAACAAATGTGATTCAAATTATGTGACAGAAAATGAAATGAAAACTTGAAATCCACAAATAATAACACTGAACACAAACAAATATTTTCCATATTCTGGAACAGAAAGTGAAATGAAAACACATAAACGTCTACATGTATGTACATGCACTCCAAAAAACAAAAATAACAAATATTTTTTTCAAATCGTAGAGGAATGTCGGATCCACGTAATCAGACTCACAAGCTACTACTACTAGGGATGATTGAGCATGAATATTCATGGTAGTGACTCAGTCTCAGTCAGAAGATCTAAAATTAGCCTAGATGTTGAGGTAATCTCGTTCACAGAATCATTTTCCTCTAGAGCTTAGGCTCCAGCACAGACGCTCAGCATGATACAGTCATAGAGTTTGGCATCACTTGATTCTTGAACATGTATTTTGTTCCAAGAAATGAAATAAGGCTAAAGCTAGCCTTCTATGCCCTACATAATTTCTCATTCATTATTAGACCATTCTGGAATTGACAGTGTGCATAATATTAAATTTGAAGGTAATCAAACATTAAGCTAATTAGGCTTCATCACAGATGATTGCACAATCTAATCCTCAAACAAGCAAATGCAATTTGCTACATACCTGTACCTGTAACAAAAAGATTTTATCATGAAAGACTTACCTTCTAACATCATGCCCATATGAAGACACTTCTGAAAACGGCAGTACTGGCATCGATTCCTCTGTGCCTTTGTTACTTCACATTGTCCATTGCCTACACATGTGTATACACGTTTGTTCTGAACTGTCCTCTTAAAGAACCCTTTGCACCCTTCGCAAGTGATTATGCCATAGTGGAGTCCTGTGGCTTTGTCGCAGCATATGCTGCAGAGCATCAATGACTCATCTTCGTCTGAATTGCTTTCTTCACTATGACCTTGACTGTCCAGTCCCGAGGACTTGAGGGATGCAGCATCCCCCTCGGATTGAGTTCGTAACTTTGGGTCACTGTTTGCCTCTCGCAAGAGATGCTGGGTTTGGAATGGAAGGTGTGGCGGAAAAGGGAAGTGGGTTGGCGTTGTCGAGGTGGGGATTCCCGGACCTGCCGAGAAAGGAGAGAAGAGGAAAGTACCCGCTGTCATCGGTGACGGCAAGAAGCCACTAGATACCGGCGTCGGAAGAGACGTCAGAGGAGACATCCTTGGGGTTGTACCCGGAGAGGACAGAGCAGAAAACGGACTGAGGGTTGACATGGGTGACTCTACCCTGGCAATATGAGGTCCATGAGGGCTTTTCAAGAAAAAACTGTCCTGGGTCCTTGGGGGCATCTGTGGCTGGTTTGGGACGAGGCTTGGGACGACCAGAAGAGGTGGGGGTGGCATCATGTGATGCGGAAACTTTCCCATGTCAAAGTGACTTGGGTGGATATGTATGTCCATGTCTGCAGAAGACCTGCGACTGTTGTTCTGGCTCTGAGAATCCTGTCGTGAGTCTGTCTCTTCTGCAGAAGGTGAAAGAGCTTCAAGGTCAGTGCATCTGCTGCTGTTATTATTGTTGTGAAACGTTCCTCTCCATCTCTTGGAGGGTGGGAGCTTCAAGACCGAAAGATCCTCTTCGTTGTTGTTGCTGACATCACTAAGGGGTGAAAGTTTATCCGGAGTTAAGGGTACCTCAGAAATATCCACCATCCTGGCTCAACCTGTGAATAACACAAGAAAACAGGCAAATCGTTAGAAATCTGAATTTCTAACATTATTTTTCAGTATAGACACTATCAATGCCTACTTTCATTTCGATGCCTGAAAAAAAGACATAAAGACAGCTACAATAAAGCTATCATTTTTCACAATTTATTTTGAAATGTATTTTCAGAACAGATGAACCCTGAAAATAAGGCCTTAAGTAAATAGCCAACACTCCTCAACTACAATCACTTTAACAAACTAAGTAAACGATTCAGTCCCAGAAGGTTGGAGGAGGGGGTCAACTTAAGAAACATAAGGGCCTATGTTTAAGAAAATTTCCAAAAAGTACTTATTGCTGGTTGGAAATTTGCATTCTTATTTTCGTCCACATGAAATTTGACAAGCCCCCCCCCCCAAAAAAAAGGGTGCTGTCATTTGTGAATGAACAACATATTATATGCATGCTGTAACTTTCAAGGGGGGGGGGCACTTCTGTAAGAACAGCATAGTTACATTAAAAATATTGAAAATGACTCTCAAAAGAGGGGGAGGGGGCGCAAAGGCCAGATGTGCCCCCCATGAACACATATATATATATTTTACAGGGGTTTCACATATTTATTAAGGTTAAGCATGTTTATGCATTAATTTGAAGAGAGCATCCTCCTTAAAGAAAACAAATACATGTAAGTAATATAGTTGACTATAGTATAGTTGACTGCCCCCATAATTTCCAGCATTTAGGCCTACAACTGAAGTTTGAACTTCAGGATAACACAAATCAAAGTTGACAATTATTCTAATCCTGCTAAAAAAAAAATAAAAGAAAAACTAAATGGGATCACATGCCTGACAGATTTAGAGGTATTTATCCCAGAATATCAGTTTCTCATCAAGAAGAAAATAAGAAACTATCGCATATATTTTTTCTTTCAACATCATCATGTGAATAAATCATGATAAACAGAGCATGAACAAAGACCAAAATCATTGCTCTCAAAGTAATCTTAAAAATAAATCGGAAAGAAAATATTTTTCCCACGAACAATACCTGTAATTTACCCATCTAAAGGACAAGTTATCTTCTATATTTGACAGTCGATAAGGTACCCAATCCAACCCATAAAACCCCTAGCTCAATAACCATATATCACTATATTAATTTCTCACTCTAAATACGGTGACCACAATCATTAGAAGCACAATATCACACAGTTACAAAGTCCATTCGCCGTGACTTTCCAAAACAGGAAAAATAAATTGCTCCAGTTTCGTTTTCTTCTATTTTCAAAAACCTTTGTCATTGCTCGCCTCTCAATGTAGTTCAAAAGGGGATAGACGTATATGCAGCTGATGCTTATTCTTTAAATAACTTTAGCATCATGCATGGAAAGATATTCTTATATTTTCTTTCTCTCTTTTCTTTCTATTTTGCGTGACCCGACAACCTAGATTGTTCTTGTGTTATAAATCGAAAACACGGCGTGTACAGTACATGCCGATGCGACCAGCCCCTACCCCTGTCCCCCAATAATGGCGGTCAAGTTCGCGGCAATGTCAATGAACTGGATTCGCACCCGATCTGCACTCCCCCGTCTGCGAATCCCCCTGATTCTGTCATCTCAGAAGCCAAGAATGTCCGTCCATATTCTAACAATACGAGATGGTTTGCAAATGAACACAATGTGGTTTGGATTTGCTATCACGATCCAGCCAAATGTTCTTGTTCTGTCGCTGGTCATATCTGTTCCTATGCGCCATGATCAGTGCGAAACTATGAACACAAAGTTCCCAAAACGACTGCAAAAATATAGGAAACAGGTGTGTGTATATTTAGCTTTCAAACAATGTAATTTGCTATCGATAAGTAGTACGGTAATCGGGCCAAAAATAAGTATTAAAGAGTCGCTTAAACTTGCAAACGGCTTATTTTTCAAGGCAATGAATAATTATGGATACATGCATGTTTGCTTAAACTTTCAGTTATTCCTCAAACCAATCAATGTTTACAATGACAGAACAATTGAAAAATTCAATCAACGCTATTAAGATTTTATCAAGAAAAAGAGAAAATATATATCTTTAATGATTCATATCTCTATTGTATGATGACCACGATATTTTTAGCAACTTACTAGAGGGAGTTGTAGAATCTCAGAATGAATTAAATTGAACTTGAATTTTTAAAGGAAGCAAAAGTGATTTTGGCTTCTGTAAAGAGTGGAAGGTCTGCAACGGAAAAGCTTACAAAACAAGAGTTCACCATGAGCCATTGACCTACTGAACAGCTACAACATCCGACGATGATTTTTCGTTGTATTTCGGCGGGGTTTTGCGCTTTAGAGCGTGCAACATTACCTTAAACGGAACGAAAAAAGATATCTTGCAAATCTTTTTTTTTCTACAATGAAAAAAATATTTAAATTGGGATCGAGATTCGAGAACAAATAATAATAAAAAAAGGTTAACAACGTTGCTGCATATCTCGGAACATGAGGGAATAAAGAGGGTAACATCCCCCTCCCCCTCGAAAATCTGTTCCTGCAGTAAAATCCGATAAAATCAGTTCCAAGAAAAGGACTTGTTCAATCTCAGTTGTTTCATTCTTACAAATTATTTGTAATCAATTAGGCCTCTCGCTGTGTCAGTTGGGGACTTTGGATGCCTTTTTAATCCTTACAGCCGTTTTACGCTCTCAATAGGCCTACACTTTGTTTAAAAGTCATCATTATTTCACACAAAGTAAAAACCCTGTTTAAGATTTTACACAACGTTGTTTACTATGAACCTATACAGTATTTGTTTCACCGTTAAAACAATCATGTTTAAATTATTGAAGATTATATATTGAAAATTAAACTTTGCTGCTTAAGATTTAAACACTTGTTTAAACAATTACTGTAAGGTATAGTAAACATCGTTGAATAAATTTGTTACTGTGTACAAAAAGAAAAGAAAGGCGTCTCAATTATCAAGAGGAAACCATTCAATTTGAGCTTGATTTTCGCGAGCTTACATAAAATTAATATCACGCTGTTTTTTTAAATTCATTTAAAACATCGTATATCATAATCTCATGAAAATTTCGATATTGAATAATTTAGAAGGGCTATAGGGTCCATTATCAATCTAACTAAATAATTGTTGCCACGATGTTTATTTTATTTCCTTTCTTTAGTCAGGCAGTGTATATCTCGGCATTCAAAGCCTTCTTATATCAACACTCCCCGTTATAAGCTTCTGCTATCTCGACAGACCAATTGGCAGCCGAGACAGCTACCAAGCGTATAGACCTCCTGCATCGTAAGATAATGCACATTTTAACTAATTCTCAAACAAAATATGAATAATGGGTCTATTCTCTGCTTCAAACGTTGCCTGAAACGTCCCCCGGTCTACTCAAAATCAAGAGAGAGATCCGTGTTGACCGTGTATACTCTCTTGTCCATCTCCGCCCCTATTAAAAAATCAGAGGTGAAGTCATTACTATAATTTCAAACTGTAAACTATACTGAAAACCTCCAAAATAATATATCGATTCAAAATAATGTAAGACATATGGAGGTGCCGTGGCCGAGTGGTCTAAGGCGCCTGGCTATACATGGAAAGTCTTAAGTTCGATCCCCGGCCGAAGCATTTATGACCGAGAGCAAGGCATTTAATCTACGATGCTCTTTTATCCTGCTTTGAAATAAATGGAAATGCTATATGCATTATTGGTAACTAAGTGTGCACTTGTTTAAAAAAAAAGTAAGACAAGCGAGCCCCACGCCCCCCCAATACATTACATAGTTATCAAAATCTGTGTTTATATACCCGTTACGGGCATGACTAGTATCACAGCGCGTTAAAGATGATTAACTAATTCGGCTTACTTTAATCTCAGCAAGAATTGACACGATCCCCCTTCATTTTGTACTATAATAATTACCACCATGATACTGGCGAGTGATAAACTGTGCATGGTATGCGAGGGAGGTAATTTTAAAAGCATCACGCATTTCTAAAACTTTTTTTCCAGAGAAGAAACATTAAATGATTATACATATTAAATTGCGTAGAAGCCTTTTCACTTGATATTATTGGAAATTAGATTTTTATCTCGTCAGTGTAAGTCATTACACATTCAATATCCGTCATAAATCCGTGCACATTTTATTCACACCCGCCACGCAAAGCCGCCTCGTCTTCCGCCAAACTCTACGGCTTCGGAAGGGTAGTTTTGTAGTCTTCGCACGCCGCGAAGTTCTTAGAGCCGAGATGTTTGGGAGTGACCCGCCTATTTCAATTTCGATATATCTTGGCAAAAAATCAACCAAAACACATTGCACAACCAAAATGTAGCAGTAACAAAATTACCTCCCACACTTAATGATTTGCCATTTCTATATTCCCCAAGAGCGAGGCCCAACTCGACTTAACAATATTTTCATAAAATAAAAAAACAAGACAAACTTAATAACAACATCGGTATAAACAAACGACTGTAAAAAACATAAATTTATCAAACTGGTTAAATGAAACGTATTTTGTTATATTTTCGTGATTATAGATTAATAATTCATACAAATGGACAATGTCAATGATAGGCCTGCGATTTTCTTTCAGAGATGTATAGAAACTTCGCAAACTACATAAATTGTAAACATAAACACCAATCATCATTGTTATGACATCTACCATATTGCACTACTTTTTAAAAGTAGCTTTAGTGTTTGACTTTGAACACTAATGGCAAATTGGCGTTTCTGGCAAAGTACAAATAGGGTTTTGTTTCTGAAGTGAACACATCACATAAATTGCAAGATATAAAAACCAAAAATTTGTCAGTATTTACATCCACACCAATATCGCCTTTAAATTCTAAAAATCTACTTTAAAATACCGATCAAATCACGTTACCTGTTGTGCTAAACTAAGCAGATCAAAATGTATCAAAATTCAGGTTTAACACCAAACTATCATCGTCAGATGATAACACGGAAATCATCCACCTCCACCAAAATATGAAAAATTATACGGCAAGAGTGATAGATGTCCTATCTACCAAATGTCCAAGATCTTTTGGTAGCTTTTTAGATATCAGCTTGCTGCAAAAAGGCCCAGATTTGTTGGAAGAATTCCGAAAAAGAAAATTGGATTAAAAGAAAATCAGTCAACCCGACTCAATGTCAAGTCCACGTAAACGAACGCACTCTCGTGAAGATAGGAAGAAAAGTCTATATGCGATCTCATGGGCAAAGTGAC
Organism: Lytechinus variegatus; assembly: GCF_018143015.1. Classification (NCBI taxonomy): domain Eukaryota; kingdom Metazoa; phylum Echinodermata; class Echinoidea; order Temnopleuroida; family Toxopneustidae; genus Lytechinus; species Lytechinus variegatus. The sequence goes on along the minus strand of NC_054754.1, from coordinate 8,314,242 downwards.
CACTCACAAACAAAAGCGTTTCTCCACTGTTGTGCATGCCGAACAAACTGACCAGTACGAAATATTGAATGGAGCAGGCGATCGCGAGCAAACAGCTATTACGTCATCACATTTTCGGCGCTAAGCTTTTGAGTTTGAGCGACCTTGAAAATGAGACAGGCTGACCATTAACGAGCAGTTCTTCTATTTTCACATGCATCCGGTACATTTACATATTGAGATCTGTTCAGAAGTGCAGGATCATGCTTCCTCCATTTATATCGTACCCGACATCAATGAATTTCAGGAGAAATTACTTGTGAAACAGTCAAATAGGCCTATTCTCTGAATAACATTTAGATGAAAACCCGAAAGCCCAGGATTCCATTCACGCCATCAGTTGACGGAACAGTCGCCGCGAGGTCCGGCCGACCTTGGACTCGCTTCTCGAGCGACGCCAGCTGAACACTGGGCGACCGTGGAAGGTGGATGGCGCTCTGCCACTTCTCCGAGCTGTACAGCAGCTGAACGAGACCAATTATATTGTAAGCAGAAAGATGACCAACTAAATTAAAATCCAAATTTATAAAATTACTGACGGTACATGACAATTAATGGATGCTTGGTGTCAGTGTTAAAAAAAAATTTAGAGCAAGAATAATTCGCCCTAAATATATCACACTGTAAAATTCCGTTGACACAAAATTACTGTTCTAAATCTAATGATTTTGAGCAAAATAAATTACCTGTCGGTTGAGCCTATGTATCCTTTTCTCTTCAGATAATGCACTGTGATCGCACGTTCTACCACCAAAACAAATGAAATATATTTCCAATATTAAGAAAGCAAAATCCAAGGACGCAGTTGGGAGGATATCGCGGCTGCTCGGCGTAGCGTTCAATGCCAAAATGCTCGCGCTCAGCTCTGGCGTAGCTGACGGTACAGAGCGACGATGCTTTGAGATTTCGTATGAGCCGAGCAGACACGTAACACGGACTGGATGATGATAGACTAGCTGGCTTTAGTCGAGTTCAAGTTTCCTCGGTCGCGCGGTCATTACACCGCCTGCACTCTCTGTTCACTGTGCCGTGCAAACATTCACCAGCACAGAGGGGGAGAGAGTAGAGGAAAGAGAAAAGGGAAAATACAGTCTGAGCAATGAAACCCTCTATATCCTCATTTCGCTCAGTCTGTTTGCGTGTATCCAGCACACGTGTGTTAATCATACGACGGGGGTAGATCCTTGTCTGTTTTGGGAATCAGTTATTACACAGGCTGGGGAGAAGATGGAGCACAGCATCGTGAATATGGGGGGAGGGGGAAATCATCAGATGGAGTTGGAAAGATGGAGAGAGATAGGGAAACGATAGGGGCGGGTTGTAATGTGGCCACCCCAGCTAGCCCCCCCCCATCTTAAAAATAAACCAAAACAAACAAATAAATAAACATAAAACACATCATAATTTGATGTTACCCAAAGGTCATAAAAACAATAAAATGAATGTTTACGAAAACATGTTTGTAACGTCGTTTAGAAATAGGCCTACCATGTTTTAAATGTAGTATCAAACAGTATCAAAATGTATTAATGTCTTCCTTAAAACAATCACAATGTATTTTTAAACATCCGAAAGTGAAGGACGATCTTATGAAACAAAAAAAATCTAACTAAACATTAGCATTAGGTCTATATGGCCTAATAATACTTTGATGGATAACATAAGTAAAAAAAATCCCCCCCCCCGCAGAACAAAATGATAACACATGCAGCCCGGTATCTATTATGTCCACACCAGAGAAGTATTGAAACAACACCAGTTTGGAATCAAACCAATGCCGTTTAAGGTTAAATTGGTGGTGTAAACACCTGGTGTTGGACCAAAACTAAACTGGTGTGGACAACTATAAACTAGATTCCGGGCTAGTGGTAAATCAACACCGGATTTTTTGCAGTGTGTGCTAGCTGGGGTAGGGTGCAAGGTGAACGAGGGGGGGGGGGGAGAGAACATAAAGGGGAGGCGAAATAAACTTACAGCAGGAGGAAGAGAGGAAAATAGAAGAAGGTGGGGGGGGGGGGCGAAAATAGGATATTGAGCATGAGAATAACTAGGCTATGAATACAGTCCTTGTTATGTATGCCCTGTCGAACGCAAAGTGCACGAGCTAATCACAATTCATAAGCTGGTACGAGAGAGGAGGAGGAAATTTCGACTGATGTTTGACTGTCTACCCAACCCACGTGATCAAGTTGAATGACCAACAGAATTTGGCACTGACCTTTCAGCGAAAACCTCCCCAGCTCCAATTTAATCAGAACAAAAATCATACTTCGCCTGAATGCAAGGCTAGTATCTGGGTCAAGCAATATTAATAATTCGTCTTGTTTTTAAAAAATCGTTCTGTTCTTTCCCTTTTCGATGTACACGGAAACGGTATAATTTTAGCTCTTTCGATGAAACAACAAGCTCTGTTTATAGATGCTGTTTCCCTTCAATACAATGAACCCTGTACGTCATAACCCTGTCTTCTATTCTTGATTCAAAACGTCGCTATAATGTCACAAAAAATGATTTTATTTTTCATCTCGTTTTCAGCCTTTGGCACTCCCGCTTTCCTAGTCTGCATACCCATGCAGTTAATTGATTGATATACATAAATAAGTAATGCTGTCACATTTTTTAACTTACATACGTTTTCATGTGATATGAAGTAACATGACTTTAAAATGAAAGAAATTGTATTTTTGTGTGGCAAATGCCAGACTCATAAGACTTATAATACTACACGCATTTTATTGTATCACCATATTTTTGCAACGTATTCAACACATGAAGACTAATAAAGAAAACCTGGATTGAATCTTATACAGATATATGCCATTCAAAAACAAAATTGCAGGTATACAAAATATTTTCACTTCCCAAGATCATTGCATGGCAAACGTGTAAGTGCAAAAATACAACTGGTATAGACCTATACATTCTACATTACAAATAAGGATTTCGGCTACGCATGGCAAACCAGTCGATCAACTCCGGATTTATGATTTATTGATAAATCTTGAAATGATTGAAATTTAGATTGAAATCTAAATCCAGAGGTGGAATGTAAATGACAGTCGTTCATTTATTTTCAGTCCATATAGAGTTGATTTGAAGCCCCAAACGGGTCTGCCAACATGGAGATACATGGCGTAGATTATAGGCCTACCAAAATTACAAATGAGTAATTTTAGTTACAATGTTCACAAATATTTTTTAGAATATAAAAATTCAATATTACAATGAGTGTAGGAATTTCAACCAAAATACAAAGAAATCAAGAAGAAAACAGCATAATTCCTACCAGGTACTCAAATGTTTTTTTTTAATTGGGTTTAGCATTTTATTTCATAATCTTAGTTATAGGTTTCCTATCTGCATTGTTGTACCTGTTTTTTTTTCTCCTTTCTCTCAAAATGTCATATTAAAACATTTATCTGTTTATTATTAAATTCTTGTATCAATAAGCTAAAAAAATGGCTCGCTCGCTTCGTTTGCATTTTTTTGTTTTAGAAACTTTTGCTCCTTCGGCTATATCCGGCCCCATATAAATGTTGGGATGATCACGCAACTGCCTATACATGTATCAACAGTCGAATTGCAGCCATAATAGGTATAGGAGAACAACAGGTTATCGCGTGCTTTATTCATTATTTAACATAATAGTGATGGTTGTCTGGGCGTAGTGACGTAATCCATGACGTAGCTGTGGTCACATGAGTGAAATGCAATGATTCGTCTTTAACACTGATTGTGGAATTTTCATCGCATTTACATACAGGATATTGGCATGCACACACTCGGAGAGATTCATTTGCGGGAGCACCTCTGGTTTGATGGCATCAAACAACTTAGAATGTGGTAAGCAACAATTAAAGCAACAAAACATCAATAACCATACAAACGTCCAGTTAAACAGCGGGAGGGAATGGGTGGACGAGATAATGGCACTCATTTCGAATGATGAAATTCACAATGGAATGAGAAATATGGAAGATGGATAAGGGGGGGGGGTTGAAATAGCCTATATCACCTATTGATACAGCTTAAATGAGTTTCCGCCGAAATTGAATCAATAGCACCCCCCTTTATTTATTTATTTTACACTTTATGGTGCTGACATTTCAATTTGTTGAAATAATGCATTCATAATATTCATTAAGTTATCAACATCAAAATCATTTTCCTATAGAATGGGTGAGCTCAAATAAATGATGTAATATTTATACAGCATAAATGAGGCTCCATCGACATTGCACGATAGCACCAATCCCATATGCTTTTTTTTAATTTTGCCTCCCCTCCCCCAGTTTGCAGTACTGCCATCCGAATTAAGCATTCACATAAATTATCGTAGTAGTTTGGTGGGATTTTTAAGAGGGAAAGCAAACAACATTGATGAGTATTACCAATGTAAAAACAAGAATAAAGAAAGCAACCATTGCCAGTTATTTATTAAACAAAAAGAGCATTACAATTCTGATAAATTTCTCGAAATTCGAGTTTTAAATCTCAAATCGGCTAAGTATAAAAGGAAATTCGTAAAAAATTGTCATGTTGAAATCGATTAATATTTTTTTCAATGAAACCTTTCTGACCATTTTATACAGCCCCCATCGCCAAAATTAGGACAGCCTCCTATGTATCTTGTCTTATTGATATTTTTTTAAAGAAGATTCATATTAAATATTAATAGCCTATAAGCATGCTTATTTAAATTTGATTTTTTTTGTGTGTGTGTATACAAAGAAACACAGCTTCATTTAAGCTCAAGTCCACCCCAGAAAAATGTTGATTTGAATAAATAGATGAAATTAAAGTAGCATAATGCTGAAAATTTCATCAAAATCGGATGTAAAATGAGAAAGTTGTGGCATTTTAAAATTTCGTTTATTTTTCACAAAACAGTGATATGCACATGCAAATGAGTCATTCGATGATGTCCATCATTCACTATTTCTTTTGTTTTTGTTGTTTGAATGATACAATATTTCATTTTTTTTTACAGATTTGACATTCAGGGCCGACTTCGCTGAACCATATAGATTCAACAATGCTAATTCCACATGTTCAGGGAGGAATTAATTATTGTTTCACTTGACAATGAGGAGGAAATTAGAATATTTCATATAATAAAATACAAAAGAAATAGTCTCCTCATTTACATGCCAACCAGGATGTGCATATAACAGTTTTGTGACATTAGGTGGAACTTTAAAATGTCATAACTTTCTTATTTTACATGCGATTTGATAAAATTTTCAGTGTTATGCTCGTTAGATTTTTGTATTTTTATTGAAATCAACTTTTTGTTGGGGTTCTCTTGTCCTTTAAATTGCTCTGTAATGGGCCCTCACAATTCACTTTCTTTCATTTTCCACATGTTTTTGAACGAATATGAACCATGATTTATGGTCATTTAATTGTCTAATTTTATTTTTACTTGTATTTACAGCGACGCATTGCCTTAGAAATCGGCAGGACCAGATATCTTTGGAATTGTGGTAAGTTTTTATTTTTGTTTAATATTTTTTTACCCTCATCATACGTTAAAAAAATGGGTTGATTCACCTTTGTCGGGCATGTAGGCCCATTCTAACTTTTGTAAAATTCTAAAGGGCCAATGGGTAACCACACAGGGCCTTGGTAGAAAAGTAGGTACTCATTGTTTCATTTTTTGTGCAGATACCCACTTTCCTCACAAACGACCCACCATCGATCATCACTGATTATTTCTATTTTGTTCCAAACTGACATGCCATGTCTGCAATGCCTCATTTTAATACAAAGAAGTTAAGGCAACAACATCTAACATATAATGAGAATAGTTATACACTGGCTGTAATGAGATGGAAGGCGGGGGGGGGGGGGAGATAGAGAGAAAAGGGGTGGGTGGTGAATGCATGGTGAGGGAGAGAAAGGGGATTAGAAAAAAATCTCTTTCAGAGCCCTGAAATAAGACTAACAAGGCACCTGCCCCCTAAAAACTGGGCCATTAACCGTGACCTGACCCATTTGTCAAGTTCAGTGCCTCGGACCAAGTCCCCGTCTCCGGTTTCCCTCTCCAAGGCTTTGCTGCATATACACTCACATTGCACACTCATCACATTAGCCTTACAATAAGACACTCTGGAATAATATCAATACACTTCCAGGGGAAACGCCAGCAAGTTTCCATTGACTTCAATTGACGGAGAAGAAATAGGGCGTCTTGGCGAAAACAAGGAAAAAGGGGTGCATCATTGTTTAAAAGGAAAAGTTCTAGTATAATAAAAAAGTATAAAAAAGCTTTTTTTTTCGAAATCGAGTGATTTTAATGCATCATATGCCTATATTAAACAAGTGGCGTAATGAGCCAAAAAATTTAAGGGGGCTCAATATAGCTTTATCTCATAAAATTAATAAGAAGTTGCAAGTGAAGCGAGCGAGCAAACATTTCTACAATTTTATTACAAAAATCCAAGTTTGTGATTGATTTGACATATATTCGGAAAACGATATCATTATTTCACTCTCATCCCTTTATTTTTTTCCCGGTCGTGAAAAACTGGGAGGGGGGGGGGGGACACCCCCAAGCCCCCATCTGTACGCGCATTTATTAAACAGTAATATTTTATTGAACTATCTCACCGAAGCGTAGTGACCGTTGAAAATATTTTTCATTGCCTGATTCTTTATGAAAACGTGAATATTTATCTTCATTAACCGCCCTCTCTCGGTTTTGCAAACGCATTTCTCGATAAAAATCCTGTGTACACTAATTATTGATACCATATCAGAAAGCGTTAGGTGAATATTCTTCCCTGACATATTTTCCCCTTTTCATGTTTTTCCCTTTTTCCATTTTTTTAAAGAGTATACTTTTTCTAAAAAGAGAAAAGAAATGCACATTATTGAAAAAAAAGTCGCGACATGACTATTTAAATTCTGATATTTCGAGTATTCTAGAATTTATTTAAATCTGACAAATGGGATGATGATGTAGGCTATACACCGGACATAACTCCTTTGTAAAAGCGACTTTACATCTCACTTCAATATCAAGGAGCTGCAAACACAAGCCCGTTGATAAAAACCATTGGTCAGATCTTATCGTGCGAAAAAAATCACGGAAAACGAGTTAGACGAAAGCAATATTGTTTTGCATGCGAACAGCCATATCTGAATATATATATATAGATATAGCGGAAGAAATTTTCCAAAAGCCTCGTAACACTGGCGGTCATTCATAGTGGTGAGGGTCAATATAGAGGAAAAAATGACTACGAAGTGGTCGTTGCTCCTTGCTTCTCCATTTAATCAAGCTTTCGATCAATGCATGATCTTCCTCAGGACTATAAATATATAAACAAAGTACAAATACAATACAATAATATAATAATACAATATGATAGCCTCTAAAATAATCTAAACATGCTTCACGGTTACTTATAATTATTAATTATTTTACACTATATAAACAAGAGAACATATTATATGATATAAAAAGACTTATTTTGACAATTGCCAGATAAAGATATATATTTATAGAAAGAGATATTAATTTTATGTAATTATATTACTACAATTGTCATATATATATATATATATATATATATATATATATATATACAGAGATTTATTATAAATGTATACATGTGTAGGAGTCAACATATCTGAGGAATTATAAACAAGAGAACATATTATATATATATATATATATATATATATATATATATATATATATATATATATATATATATATATATATATATACACTTGAGGCCAAAAGTTTACATACACTCATGGAATTCGGTGAAATTTGTTTGCGTGCCAAACATCGTAAAAATTACTATATTAAAAAATATAAGTACGAATTTGGTATCAAATGGAAGAGAGTATTAAGCTCTTTCACATGATTGGGATGCCGTTGGGATGAAAGTATATTTCAGGTTGGATTTTCTTTGAAGAAAAAGGGTAAAATTCGTGCCAAATGTATTATATTGTTATAACATTTTCAAACATCGTTTCATAGAAATTTTATGTCATGATTGTGTTGAGAAATAACAAGCACAAATATGAATTGTTATTGTCAAGTTTTTATTTCTAATTTGTCTAAAATATGGATTTTTTGGGGACAAATACACCTAAATGTTTTTCAGCTCCTGATAACAAAGCAATGTGATGAAGGGGCATGACATACTCATTTTTTTGATATCCAATTTGTCATAATAGCAAAAATATTTTATAAGATGCAGTAAATTTTATGATGTTTGGCAAGTGTCGACTTTTCTTTGAATTTCCTGTGTGTATGTAAACTTCTTGCCTCAACTGTAACTATATGTACATGTATATATATATATATATGTGTGTGTGTGTGTGTGTGTATCTATTTAAGTAAGCCCTAACTGCAAAGTAGAATCATTAATTCTTGTGCTGCTTCACAATTATAGTGAACACGATAATATTCTTTTTGAAGCGTCGGAATTTTTGAGAAATAAAGATGATTCAACTAATAAAACGAAGGAAGGAAAAAATGAATTGATAAATACTATACTACTACTACCAATACTTCCACAAATGATATTTATTATGATGACAATAATGATATAGTACTTACATTACTCAGTTGCGTATTGAACCATAAATTTATTAAAAGTTGCGCACGAGCGAAGTGCGAGCAAAAAAATGAAATTTTTATTGCAAATATCCAATTTTGTGATAGGTTTTGACATCCTATTCAGAAAAAAATATATTTCATCCTCCTATTCATCCCTTTCTTTCATTTTCTCTTTTATTATCTTGATCGTTATTTTGATTAATTATTTATTTTATTTATTTATTTATCTATTTTTGTTATTATTATTGTATTATTATTTTTTTTTGGGGGGGGGGGGACAAAGCGCCCGCACTGATATTACTGAAAATAATAATATTCATTTCTTTTTGTGGCGCATATCATATACCATTAAATTCACTTTTGGTTTCCAAATGGACTAAGATATCCTTGTTCCACCACAAGTATTTCGAGGAATACGTTCCTGGAAAGTACCCATTTGCACCAACTGGGTTAAGTATAGCGCAGCGAAAGAAAGAATGAATAAAGGGGGAAATAAGGACAGAAATGAACGAAAGAGAGTGAAAACAATGAAATAAAGAAAGGTATAAAGGCAAGCATTATTATTCAGTTAAAAAGGTGACGTCACCTTCGTCTTGCCCCACCCATCACCGCCCTTGCTTTAAATGAGACTGTATTCTTCATTAAGCTACATATATTACCACGTTTTTCTAGCAGTGACTAACAAAACATAAACGCTTTACTTTAAATCATCGGTTTGAAGGAATTATTTTAGACTTCTCACATGTCTCAATGATGCTCAAAGGTAACATGGACCAATGTACCGGTGTTTGAAATTCAATTGCACCTCGAGCATTTTGCATGAGCGAGATCCCTTGATTATAAGAATGAAAAATTGCATTGCTATATACAAAGAGCAGCGCCAGGATGTTTTTTTTTCTTCAAAATATGAATATAAAGGGGGGGGAATTAAAGTCGCTCTAAAGGTGATGTCACATTTATTGACTTATATGTGTAAGGGTATCGTAAAATGACGGGTCCCGTTGCATAAAAGTTACCATTATGGTAGCTTTGACAGCCAATGGTAACTTGCATGGAATCCTTGATTCTGATTGGCTATTGATCAGCATTACCATGGCAGTTACCATTGGATGGCAAAGTTACCATAATAGTGACTTTATGCAAAGGGGCCACAGTCTTTAAAAATCTTAAAAATATTTTTCCCCTTTCGCCCCAACTACTGCACAGATGTGGACCCAAATCTTTGCTCATGTACATAATTATGTCGTTTTTAGACGATCGTTTAAAAAAGAATCATACAAGATAATCGAGATTCCAAATTTACATGGGAAAGAACATTGTGGCAAAACAGTGTGTGTGCGCGCGTGCGCACATGAGGTTGCACATGACTTGTGTGAGGATCATAGGTGAGGATGTGTGCGTGAGGCGGTTGTGTGTGTATGAAAGAGATACTACGTTCAGCTATACTATAGAATCTGTGTATGCGCGCAGAGCGGACGTGATTCGGAAGAGGGGTGCTCGGATGTGTGTTTGTGTGTGTGTGAGGGTGCATGTGGGTGAGAGTAGGGAGAATGAGAGGCAAGGTAAGGGGCATTTAGAAATTAGCAGAGGACGGATAGAGAGATGGGGGGGGGGGGGGCGGGTGGGGTGCTTCAATGGCGCACATAAATGCAAGTTCAAGTCTTCTTTCCTTTGTGAGAAGGCTACCTAAAATGATTTATTATGTTTTCGCCAATCGCCCCAGATCGCTTCGGAGTCGTCAGTGCATTACACCTGTCTGTCAGCGTAGCCTGCTAAAAACCAATCTCCATTTCGACTAGATATTCCTCACAACTTCACCCGCTCTCCTTCTCTCTCTTTATCTTTCCCCTCTTCCAGCCTCTCTCCCATCGTTCTATATTTTTTCTTTGCTCTCGGCGGCCTAATTTTCCTTTCTCCACCTCCTGTCTCAATGCCGGTAAATCGGGGCCATGCTTTCTAGGGTTACCTCAGCGGCACAGTTCCGCGATGAAAGGATGTCAAAATACAGAGGAGTCAAAAAAGCGAACAGCGCTGCGGAGACGAGGATCCAAATACGTCACGAGCATGGAATATAATCCACGTAGTCGTAAAACACCCCCTGGATTCGTGCGTACCTTGTTACGTTTTTCGTAAATACATGTTTTGTTCTTTGCAATTGCTATTCGGCTATTTCTTTGTCGTCCGACGCGTAATGTTTCATTGTCATCTGGCACATTACGGAACGAAATAAATGAAATATCTATATTAGAAATTAAGTAAAAATTAAGTCCAATATCAACTGAATCGCGGAAATGGTACAAGAAAGCACAAATTTAATTAAGGATTGAAGACAAATAATGAAATCATCTGAGCTTTGTTTTAAATCAAAAGAAGTTGTCACATCGGTAAGAGAGATTTCTTCTCTAAAAGTAAATGATTTATAAGTGACATAGTCAGTTTTGCGATTCCACGAAAAGTCTGCAGAAATTGGCCCAAAGCTAAGTAAAATATTTCGCTTGTATTAACTATAATACGCCAAGTATTTAAACATTTTACTATAATAAGCCCAGGTCAGGAGCAGACGAAGAATCAAGAATCAAGAATGGCAAGTTTTCTTGCGGTTTCCTTTCAACTTACTTCATAAGATGTTAACATAGTATCGATTTTTTTTGCAAAGAGAGATACATTCATGGACGTCCCTTTTACCAGATTTTTTTGTTCAAAGAAATACGACAGAGAGGGAGATAGGGGAGGGGTGGCGCTTTTGTCCCAGATTCGAAATGATATCCTCTTGTAGGAAAAGAACATTGCACAATAAAAAAATATTTAAGTACAGTAAGAAGACCACTAACCTACGTTACATCCAAGTTTAAAAACATCCATAATTCGATAAGTGATAAACGAATGAAGGACTACTAGCGAATTTTTAACGGGTATATATATATATTTAAAAAAAAAGATGAATTCAACTTATGGGAAGTTCAAATTGGCCAAATAAGCAATACTATTGCAATATCATAAATATGGGAACTATCTGTCTATTCGCTCTAACATATCTAATACATAATGACTAAAATTTTATCTTTTCAAAAGACATACATGTATTTAGAATGATAGTTTTCTTTTACAAAGACATATAGCTGTCTATTGAGGGCAATTGTGAGCAGGAAAAAGGACAAATTCCTTATCAAATAAATCGCTAAATAGGAAAGTTTTCCTATCGATATTCATATTAATTCCATCTAAATTACCAATTTATGATGGTCTTTTTTCAACAAACAGCTGTACTCTCTTAGTACATGTTCAATTTTAAACACATATAATATGATCTATATCCTTCTTTTATTTGCTATATCAACCTTGGAATAACATGAAGCATATTGCACAGGCAGGACAGATGAAAGTATTTTCCTTGCATGCACCCTCTTATTTATTTCCACATCTCTACTTTTACTTAAAACCCACATTTACTTCTCATCCTACATGTCCTATATTTCCATAATTGGTTGCAAAGTTCATTGAGAATCTGTAGCAAACAGCTTATATGTCGATCATTAAGGATTTAATTTCTAAATAGAGACCTAAAGAAATGTCTTAATTGCCACTGCCTGATACTTTCTAAGAATCAAAATGAATAATTAAGCTGGAAATACATGTTGTAGGTACGTTTATTTTTTGTCACTCTGTCACGACGGTCTCTATCACGTCTATCTGTCCATAAATAATCTTATTCTAATGATGGGTGTACAGTAGTAATACTTGTCATGGGTATTCCAAATTATGGATTTGTGTGGGCCTTAAAATATGTAATACGTAATATCATAGAACAGTCTTTGGTTATCGATTCATTTGTTCATTCATTATTTCCAGTGCATCCAGGCCTGACTGCACCAGCCCTTTCTATGTGCTTCATTTATAGGAGATATGATTCACCTATATAATAGTTTCCAGACAAGCTTATCACACATATCAACATCGTGTAGAACAGTATGAGACAGGCCCACGGTGAATATTCACATCGAATATGTTTACACGCCATTCCCGTTTCGACAGAAACTCACCCGAGTCTATACACCCCCCATGCAATCTTCCCGAATTAGTGAGATCATACATAAACGGACAATATTCCATTTAGCCCGGTGTCAATGACTCTGGCTGCTCCCATTTTCTGGAGCAATCACCCGCCATGCTTTTGCCTATTTCCACTTTCTCCCCCTCTCCCTCTCACTCTCCATGCTTTTCCATTGCGCTTGGCGCCAGCGGGCATTTTTCCCGATGAATTCGCTGTAAAACACATCCATGGCGTCTAGTCTTTTCTGACACACTTTTTGAAAAAGAATGTCCGACAAATTCTGCTTTTACTTGGTGGATCAAAATGGTTGGACGGATGTATGACTTTGTTATGTGTGTTAACCAATAACTGTAAGGATAGTGTAACACACTATAGAGAGTGACCGAGGGTGAAAGAGAATCAGAGTGAGAGAGAAGGGTGATTTTTACGTCATGGTTCTCACTTTACTTTTTTTTTTAAATGAAACTCATTATTCGAAAATTTCGAAAATTAGTCATTTGTTCCTCATATCATCTTTAGTCTGATGTCATTGTAAAATCCAATTATGACTGATTGTTGTGGTATTATCAAAAATATGATCATATAATACTTATACAGCATACGAAAAACATTTGAACAGTCATACAAGCCATTTACCCCTCGACCTAAATACGGTTTCTAATACATGTTATATCATTCCATTGAATCGCAACAAGTTCAACTTGGATATATATATAAAAAAAAAATCTAGCAAGAAAATATCATCACAATCAGGTGGGTGTTTCATAAAGCTGTTCGTAAGTTAAGAGCAACTTTAAGAACGACTGGTGATCCTTTCTTATGGCAAATGGTATATTCATTAGCGCTGGTTTTGCGTGTAAGAAAGGATCACCAGTCGTTCTTAAAGTCGCTCTTATCTTACGAACAGCTTTATGAAACGGCCCCCTGATGTAAAATAGTGAATTATGGCATTCCAAAATTATGCCTATTTTCACAAAATGTGTGTGCCATTGCTAAAGGCGGTGAGTTGTTTTTTTTTCGAAGGGTGCGTCGCTTAGAAACAATAAAAATGAAATAATCATCTATCAATATATCATAGTTATAATAATATTCAGACAAAACTTCAGTTTTTTCTTTCTCCAACTTGATTTCTTGCCATGTGAGGTGCTCGGTATGGTCCCCTATGAAAAAAATACATTGTCTACAATGTGTTCACAGTAGGATACACAGTGTGGCTTATATTTTTCACAATGCTTAAACGCGGAAACCCATTGATACCATTATTCACATGGTCAAATAATGTGAACACATTACAAACACCCACACTACATATATATATATATTTTCAATTCGAGCATTTGAACAGTGTCAAGCATATCTTGTTTAGATGAAAATTATGAAATGGTCAATTATGAATGGTTTGAAGTTGAATTCTGAGAAAACTGAAATCTTGCACATAACATCGCGTCACAGAAACTCAGATAATGTCTCAACTCTAAATGTTGCTGGTTCTATTATTCAGCCAGTCTCCAAGGCACGGGATCTAGGGGTAATTGTCGAGAATGAATTAGGAATGAAGTCCCATGTTAACAATATTTGTAGGGCTGCTGCAATTGGGTTACACAAAATTGGGAAAATGAGAAAATATCTTGATAGGAAAACAACAGAAAAATTAGTACATGCCTTCATCTTCAGTCACTTAGATAATAATAATAGTTTACTATTCGGAATACCGGAATCGCTTCTCGATAAATTACAACATATCCAAAATTCTGCTGCAAGACTTATAACTCGAAAAGGAAAATTTGAACACATCTCCCCTATTTTATCTGACCTTCATTGGCTACCCATTCGATCAAGGATCAAATATAAACTTCTCATATTAACATTCAAATGTATTCATGGTATTGCCCCTGCTTATCTTCAAGAACTTGTCCAGATTCATAAACCTAAGCGTAATCTCCGTTCTGGCTCACAAAATCTTCTCTCTGAAATTACTGTCAAGACCAAATCATATGGGGATCGGGCTTTCCAGAAAGCTGCACCAGCACAATGGAATTCTCTTCCATCGACATTAAGAAATATTACCCAGCTTGAGAAATTCAAAGTTCAATTAAAAACCCACCTTTTTCAGAATGTTTGATTTAGTCACTCGCGCATAGAGACCTGTAGGTGTTATGCGTATTTAAGAAATGTACTATTATTATATTATTATTATCTTCAAATGATCCACTACGTGGAAACACTGTTTGACCTTGCCCCCCCCCGCATGATGTTTTTTTAAACCCGTCATCATTGAAGAAGAATATATTTGCAGCAATACTACAAAAAGTCTGCAATTCAATAGTAAGGTTCGCATTCTGTCTTTTAAGAACGTGATCTAATACTATTCATCAATAATGAATAAGGAAACAATAAACAGATGAAAAAAGCTCCTCCCAGCTTGGTCACACATCATCACCGTAAAAAAATGAAGTTCTGTCATTTATCTGAGAGGGAGTCGGGGGGGGGGGATAAGGGGGTAAAGAGATGAAGTGATGTAAAAGAGATTATAGATAGTATAGAAAATAATCAATTTTAATGGGAGTCTAAATGACAATTAAAAACTAAACTGAATGCATTAGACCAAGTTGTAAAGAAATTCTCTTAAAAATGCAGGACAAAGTGTTAATGTTTATCAGTGAGAGGCGTGATATATAATTACGTATCAGTAACACGGCAGTATGTATTTTAGTTGAATATAATAGATCCATTTACAGCATATCAAATAAACGTTTCAACACCATAACACACTTTCTGATAATGATTAAGAAACGTCGTATGGGGACCGTCCCGTAACCATTTTCATAGCTAAACAAATTTGCTTTTATTTTTGTCTCCAAATACCGTTTCTTTCAAATTTGAATCTCAATTTTCACGATACTTGCTGTTTTGTTTGTTTTTATGGGAAGAGTTGTAGGGCCTATACGACAACGAATGGGGAAAAGAGAGAAGAAAGAGGAATTTGAAATTTAGTAATACTACTTCTACTTTTACTAATTCTATGACTACTACTACTACTACCACTACTACTACTACCACAAGAACAGCAACTACTACAATAACAACTACCACTACCTCTACTACTACTACTACTACTACTACTGCTGCTGCTACTACTACTACTTCTACTACTACTACTACTACTACTACTACTACTACTACTACTACTACTATCACCACCACCACTACTACTACTACTACTACCACCATGGCCTTAATATAAAATTGTGCTTATGATGCTACATTCAGTAAAGATGAATAAAATACATTCGTGTTTCATTGGGCTGCCTTTCTATTTCAAAAAATATTTTGCGTTGCAAATTTTATAATTGCTAATCGACATTAACATCTAAGTTCATCTGTTCATTGGAATTAAAATCAAGCAATGAAATTCTACAGACAAGACAATTTTAAGTTCAATCTTTCGACATAGTAAGCTTTTATAACAAGCATAATCTGCTTATAAGGGGAAAGACAGAGCAAAATGACCTCAATTTTCAAAACCTGTACGAATTCTGACCCCAAGTGTAAAAAAACCCGTCCCAGTCTCGTTTCGCCGTGTCATTTGTTGTATTTTAATTATTCAACACATTCTTGTCCCTAGGAGAATATTCCTGTGTAGGACTAAGATAGTCAGGCTCGCGTCTCATTGATTATATTTGAAAAAAAAGAAAATTCGGGTGATCTACTTGAAAGGAAAGTTGAAAGATCATTTTCAATTTCGAACGGATCGGCACACCCAAAAGCGAAGGTTGATCAGTAATTTAGAAAAAAAAATGAAGACACAATTCATTTATTTTTGTATAAAGTGTAATTCAAACACTGGGACCTTGAAAGAATATATGTATAGCTCTCTCGTCCGAAATTTACTCAAACGTCAAGGTTAAGACCGCTTACACAATCCTCTTTGCTCTTGACTATGTTATTTTCGTTGAAATGTTATTTTACATGTTTTTTATGAAGACGGATTTTATGTGAATAATTCGATTGGAAATGCCCCGCAGACTGTTTTTATATTGGTAAGAAAAGGATCGAGTCTGGCATTAGATGGCGGATACAATGCGATAGGGCGTGGATTATCAGGGCAGAAAGAGGTCGAGGAACTACGCGGAGGCAAGGGTTTGTGAGAAGAGAAGAATCCCCGAGGGTGGGGCACAGAAATAGAGAGGGGAGGGAAAACCTCCGCTCAAATACAGATAAAGAATTTATTTTTCAAAATGCGTCACATACATTTATGTAATTTAAATGAACAGTTAGTTCGAACAAATGTTCATCCTCTGCCAATTTTCTGGAATAAACAAGGTATCTACCTCAGAGGTGAATTTGAGGCAATTAAAACAACCCAAACTCTTCTAACGTTTCATTGTCATTCACAGAATTTGGCTAGAGAGAAAACTGGCACCAATCAATAGCGTATATCTACTATGAAATAGTCGAAAAAAATAAATGAGGAAGGTTTATCATTTCATTTTTTTTTGGGGGGGAGGGAGTGGGACTTCTGCTTCTTTGGGGACTCCAAGCTCCTGCGCCAGTGAAGGCCGAACCTCATTTCAAGGAAGTCTTTCAGATGAGCAAAGGCTGCTCACACCCATCGAATGTTATCTATCTCACTTCCGGGTTGATTTCAATGGCTAATGCAGCAGACGGGGGAGGGATAGAGCAGGGACGTGAGAGGGAGAGAGGGTACAAAATTTCCTGATAAATGCAATTTGACATTGTAAGACCAACTAAACCGTCATACTAAACATTGGAAACATACGGGTCCCACCAGTGACGTAATGCGTAAAGCATTACGTGGCGTTTAGCATGTTTAGAGAAAATCTCTAAAACGCTGAGAGCAAGCGAAGCGAGCGAACAAATATTTTGACCCTTTTTGATACAAACATCTTACTTTGTAATTGACTTTGACACGGCATTCAGAAATTAATGAACATTTTTTTTTACCCTTTTCCCATTTTTCTTACTCTTTCTCCTATTATTCTTGTTCATGAAACATTGATTTGAAAGAGTTTCGTAACCTACTGAATGCAATTTACCTTTCGCAAGTAGATTTTACTGCCATCATGATTTTCCTTTCACGAAACGCGGCTGAGATTTAAAGAATGAATGAATTACACACACACACACAAATTCTCAAACCTAATATCGCTGTTTGCATATCCGTCTAAAGTTTAAACGATACGTATCATTAAAAAATGGTCATGTTAATGAGATTAGCTACTCAGATATTAGAGTTTGAGAAGACGACGAATAAAAATGAATGAAATGAAATTTAATAACTGCAGAAAACGTGGGACATCTGACCAAACATATCCCGATACTCCTACAGAATTTTCACAAGAATAGGTGTAGCCAGATTCCATAGAGAATTGTGAAGTAGCCATTTCTCTGTCTCTCCATTATTTGACCTGCATTTCTTTTTACTCATGTGGAATGGTGGACGGGTATAAGGGGCGTGGGACTCTCCCTTGAAATAATGTTTTGATTACAGTAGGGTGAAGGTAAAAAGACAAATTATATATTATTCAGAAATTAGATTTATACCAATATCAACACCCCTTATAACATCCATCACCATGGCACATGTCAACTACACTTTAAAACAAACACAGTCTGATGATGATAATTGTAAAGAACTTATGAAAGCAAAGTCAAAATATAAATGATGGAACACATATCGTAATTGCATGGACATGATAGGCCTCATTTCTTGTAGGATTTTATGAAACGTCAAAGCTCCCGTGCTTCGCGCGTATGGTAGCATTTTCCCCTCATGGCTTCCAACCTCCAACTTTTCTTGTGGCTATATTTCAACAAATATTCCAATTGAGCATCCTGATTATTATTATTTAGGATATGATAATCATGTCGAAACACTGAAATAGACCCAGAATTATTAAGACGATATATTTTTCGCAACATTATCACGTATCTCTCAAGTTGAGAGCACGCTAATGACAAACTGAGGACAAGAATCACCTTTACATTAGGGATTCCTTCATTATGAAAAAATAGTGATGTGCTTGCGTCACCTTTTAGTAAGACAGAAATGTTCCACTTTGATTCTATCAAATGAACATGTGAGATTTTTGTATTCATGAACATACGTCCATTAATCATTGCAGCTAAATCATCTTCATTGTCTTGCATAATACGCGGATGTAAGCCGTTAAAGTTACCTAGGCTCAGACGTAATTCCCTTCAATTTTTAATTTCTAATCCGATTTTGTTAATTTATAAATAGATAAAAATAAAACGTTACAAATGTGATTGCCAAATTAGATTTTATTTTTCTTATCAAATTTTAAAAAGGGCATAATCATGTTCATTAGAATTTGTTTTAATGAGACCATGATGAGACCACTGGGAACTATGCGGAAACAATCTCTTTTAATGTCAGTGTTCAACTTCTCGAAATCAAAATCATTTATTAATATCTTAATTCTGATTTCCTATTACAATTAAAATGAAGGTACTTGATTATCTAGACTTATAAATGGATTTTTATTATTTTTTAAAATCAAAATCATGTTCAAGCAACTACCAGTCGAAATCTACAGTTTACAATTTTACCTTTCAGTAAAAAAAAAACAGTCTGAATGAATTAAGTTTGAAAAAAAAGTTGGCTGCAGTAACGCTTGTAACGTATAAACCACCGCTTAAGACATTGTCAAAAGAAATAATGATGATTATTTATTTATTATAGTTTTGCTTTCCGACGATGGGATACAACGCTTACAAAAACAGATACAACAATCAGATTTTAAATTCTGGAAAAATAGATTATGAAAAAAAATATGTACATTCCTTTTGAATGAAGAAACAGATGGTGATCATCATGATCACAGGCTTTTAAAAGATAACTAGTATTTAGATGCAAATTCTATCCAGTGTATATAGGCCTCTGTAATATGCATGTGTGGGCCACATTTATTTTAATCAATCGCAAACATTCTGAACCATATTTGCTCATTTTATTTTTACTAAGAAGTATACCCATCGGTAGCGAAAGCAATAATGTTTTTTCAGGGAATGGGCAGATTAAAGAAAATGTCAGCAATGAGTAGGGCAACAACCTTTGTCTTATGACGTCGAAAAACAACATGATCGTCGGGCGGAGAGTATGGTGCCTGCCACACGACTGTCATTACGATCATATAAGGCGGGGAAAATCGTGCGTAAAATCATGAATATGAACACTACAGTGGTTTATAAGGAAAAAAAAGAAAGGAAAGAAAAGTTGCTGATGTGATTGACCCACTAAACTTACCAGCGATCTAATTGCAATCAACAACGGTAAAACCCCGTATGTCATTTAGATCCGGGTGAAGCAGTTAACCGAATTATTAATGAAAAGTAGACTGAAGACGGGAGTACGGCATGTATTAATAATTGAACGCGGTAACAAGGAAGATTTGTTCGAGCGTAAATCCCAATCGGATTCATCAGCCCACGAAAATTTGATAATTTTCTTTCGAAAACTAGATTAGAGAATCTTCATACATTTTTAAAATGTTCTTGCATTATACGGAGAATAGTCATTTACTAATGAGCTCAGAATGAGTATAGCAACGTAAGTCGAATAGGCTCTCTGTTGTGATGAATGCTGATTTAGGAGATTATAACGAATATGCCTATATTCATATACGTTCATTGATATCAAGACATTTATTTCTTTAATTTATTTATTAAAATGGAAGCTAAAAAACATTCTACCGACATGGCGAAAGAACAAGATTGAATTTTGTCGAAGATCAAATCAATTGCTTCAAAAGACATGGAAAATGAAACGATGTTGCGTCTCGCCCACTTGTGAAAGTAACCAGAAATATCGTGATTTGCGAGGGTACGCATCAGAAAAATTGTATCAAAAGTTCATGTAAAATAAGTAGGATGGAGAGTCTTGTAAGTAAACTTTAATGTTGACCTCAAAATGACATTTGACCTTACCATGTGACCTCTGAACAAAATAACATGAAGGTCTATGTATAGCTACAACCCAAGTTTGGTTCAAAAGTGACTAACGGTTGCGGAACTATGTCATAACAATGACCTCAAATGATCTTTGACATCTGATTGCGCCATGATATGAAGGTCTTCTAAGTACATCTACAACCCACGTTTGGGTGAAAAATGAATTAGGGTTGCGGAGTGATGTGCCATCAGAGAGTCTTGCACGTAAACTTTAGCATTACCTGAAAATGACCTTTGACCTTACCATGTGGCCTATCCTAAGTAAGTCTCCAACCCAAGTTTGGATGATAAGCGACTTGCGGTTGCGGAGTTGTGTGTCATAAGAGAGTCTTGCACATAATGTTTAATGTTGACCTGAAAATGACATTTGACCTTACCATGTGACCTCCGACTGCAGAATAACATGCAGGTCTGTGATAAGAGAGTCTTGCACATAATGTTTAATGTTGACCTGAAAATGACATTTGACCTTACCATGTGACCTCCGACTGCAGAATAACACCCTAAGTACATCTACCATCCAAGTTTGGTTGAAAAGTGACTTAGTACGGTTGCGGAGTTGTGTGTCATAAAGTTTTGTGACGGACGGACATTTGGATCCCTTATAGTCTCGCCTTTACCTTTGGTGGGCGAGACAAAAACGAGAAATTTCATGAAATCTGATGTAAAACAATGGAATTATAAGTTTGTTTTTACATTGTATTAGATGAAGCAGCAATATGCATTTCGTGGCGGTATGCAAACAGACCCGATGGCGTCACATACTGACTCTTCTTTATGGCTTTCTATTGTCATGACTACGAAATTTCATTTCGGATAAATAATATTCCAAATTTGATAGATTAAACAATAAAGAAGCTGTTGATAGAAAACCAGTGTCGTATGCTTATCGGTTGTCAGTTTGAAGTAGAGAAAGTCTATATTCGTCGTGAGCTTAGAAACCAGAATTTAATGATCTGGGTAAGAGTACATTTGTATATTAAGCGTTTAAAGGGACACTCCGTTCTGAAAGTAGTAAAAATTACCGAGCAAAATGCTGGAAATTTCATCAAAATCGGTAAGAAATAAAGAAAGAATTGAATTTCAAATTTATTTTGTGATAAAAAATATGCACGCCGTCATGAATATTTAATAGGTAGACTGATGATATCATGTGCCTATTTTCCATTTTAATGAATGATTTGTCTTTGTAACAAAATAACTTGCAGTGATTATCTTACACACTGAACCATGAGTCAATCCATTTTTTTTTAATTCTCGAAGGACGAAATCTGAATATATATTTCATATTTTTAAATGAAAGTGGTGATACATGACACCATCATGAATAGAACTGTTTCACTGAAATGATGCAAATTTTAAAGTGTCATACTTCATTTATTCCTTTTTCTAAATTCGATGAAATTTTTAGTGTTCTGTTGGTTTGTTTTTTCTTTATGACGATGTGTTTAAACAATACTAATTTCAGGCTGGAGAACCTCTTTAGGCATGATCATCCAAAGGAAGCATTCATTAACGAGCTTAGCTTTCCAAGAGGTTCCTCTTTCCTTTCATCACGATGTCAATAAATGTCTAAGCCTTACTTTGTCTTTTTGGAAATTTGAAGAGAAATGAATTCTTTATCCATCAATCGATCAATCAATCAATCAGTCAGTCAATCAATCAATCAATCAATCAATCAATCAAGATGTTTGAATATTGTACTTAATGTTATTGAACCGTCAAAGTAATCTTAAATGAGTTTCGTCTGTAATTATTAACAGAAGGGACAACATTTTCATGGAAGGTAAGAAGAAGTGGAATGGATGAATCATGTGACAGAAAAGAACTGTGATAGTGAGAGAGATAGACCGTGCAGAAAAAAAAGAGAATGAAGATGAGGGAGAAAGCAAGACAGTCCTGACGAATACGATGGGGATGAAATATAGAGTCCGATTAATACCCAAATGCCCTGGCGAATGGTCTTTGCCAATTTGGTGATGAAAGCGCAAGGAATGTAATCAAGTTTGCCGCGTGCTTCCGTCACATCTCATGTTGTTTTCATCACGGGCAAGTAACCACAAGACAAGTTCAACACCCAGATAATTTGCTTGTCTCCCCGAATCCTTCCCCCTCAAACCATTATACCCCTACTTGTACAATGTACATATACCCCGGAGCCAATCTCCATATAGCTTTTTTTCACATAGCAATTTAGTCGTTTCAATACAATTCTGTTTTATACATAATTTTATTTTGTTCCCGATTTATAAGTATACCGATTCTTTATTTAGTTTTTCCGTAAATCATGAATGATTATAAAGGTTCTTGCATAAATAGACCTAAATATCCGTTAGGTGCTATTTAAATTCCCTTTCTCATTCTCTCACCTTATTCATTTCTTCCTCCCCCCTCACACGAGTGTGCTGTGTGTTCATTCGTATAATCATGGACTTATTACAAATAACAAATAGGTCCATGTTGACAGTCACCCCGGAAGTCACCGCACCCTCTCCCCACGACCCCCCCCCCTCTCGCGTCACCCCTCCATCTCCATTTATCATCTGTGTCTTTCGCACTTTCTCCTTATCCCAGCCGGGCAATGATTTTTAATAACGCCACCCATATCCATCATGCGTGCGGGTATATACAAAACACCATCATGTTCCTCTTTTTCTACCTGTCACATTGGGTTGGGATCTCCGGAGGATCCGAGGGGCTTGTACAGCTCGCCTGACCCATTTTCTGCTCTACCTGCGCCCATCCTCGATGCCGAGCCGCAAGTCCCACGTCACCATCCGAAAGGCATTCACCTCAGACTTCTACCCCCATCTCTCTCCCCTCCCCCTTCCACCCCGCTTCCCCTTTTCTCTTCGCCCCTCTTTCTTTCCCCTCTCCCATTTTAATTAGATCCTATTCCCATCTCGCTCTCCCTATATCTAGACCCCTCTTGCTCTTTTGCCTTAATATCCACAGAGGAGTATCTAGGGGCAAAGGGGAAAAGGCCCAAAGTATCCAGTCTTAAGGATGGCCAAAGAAAAAACAAACACATTCAAACTGCTCTGAAAGAAAAGAAACACACATAACTACCTTTGCGACAGAGATTAAGGGGGGGGGGGGATGGTCACAATTTCTTATATGAATTTTTAAGAAAGTTTTAAATGTTGTATTTCCGCCACCCTCACCCCCCCTGTGTTTATGCTAACTTCGTATTTCTGCTGGTCTCCTTCTCGCCTCTTAACATCCCTCTCCCTTGATTTATAAACGGTCTTTAATAATTGACACTACATTTTCCATTGCCCTTTTTAGATCCCCCTTTTCTCTCTCCTTTTCCCCTTCATCTATTCATGAGTCTCCCTTCTGTCTCGTTCTCAATGTCTTCGCCAGTCACACTCTCGTTTCTCTAATGTCACATAGCGCCCGGGGCCGAGTCCTCCCAAGTTTATGCTCATCGGCCTTAGCCCGCGCCCCCTCCCCCTCTTTGTCTATTTCAATCTAAAAAAAATGACTGGACTCTCCCTCTTCCCCTCCAGTCCACTCAAGTGCACATAGATCATTGTGATAGAAAGGAGATGATGTCCATTAAGATAGAAAAGAGATGATGGTGTCAATGACTTCCAGAATGAACTTGTTGGCATGGCCTGAGAGATGCGGCGAAGGGAGGGGGGGGGGGATAGCCAACCACTTTCCACTACTATTATACACTATTGATGTCGAATGAAATCCTGTTGGTGACTTATCTACGAAGCATAAATAATAGTTCAATAAAAAAAAAACATTGAATGATTTAGGGATGTTAAAAGTAAGGTTGTTGGCTATTTACTGATTACAGATGTAATATATTCAACATGTCGGATATATATTTTATCTGCCGAATGAAAAAAGTAAAATGACATTAAACAGATACCTTTACTTAGTAATTGGTCATTGACTGAGTCCAGCTGTTGTAACGATTCTGTGCATCATTGAATCAATTAATTACTTTTAAAATGATCAATATTCATTTTTATTTCTCCTTGAAACATATTAAGTGAAATGCTTTCAATGGGATATTCATGTTGGAGTCTTTCATTAATTACAAGACCAAATAACTTCTATCTATACAAATGATGGGTAAATGGACATAATTCTATAATTTTTCGGGTGTTCAGTCCTCCTCAAGTTAGAATTTAGAGGATTACTGAAAAAAAGAAACAAGCAAATGCTGCCGATTATAGAAATAAAAGAGGTAAGCTTAATATGATGGATATATCGTTAAAATTCATTCTTATTATAGCATGAAAAAATGTACCCTGTGAACTTTTGATAACTTACCATGTGGCATTTAATGTGTGCTCACCCTCTGTGACTCAGGGGGTCATTTTTTAACACAAAAAGTGGTTAATATAGGAAATCTTTCACGCGATTATAATGCGCAAAACCTTTTCTGTCAAAAATTTACACCGTTTTGATTAACCATGTTAACGGGGAGCTTGTTAGATCGTACAAATGCACAATGTATCAAGTCACTGCCCTCGTTAAGATTAAGTGATCATTAATGTTTAAATCATGTCAAAGAAGCAAGATAATGAGAAAAAATGGCAAGGGGGGGGGGGGGGTGCAAGTGATACAAAATGCTTCGAATTAGAAGCTGGCGATGTGTACATTATGCACAACATTAGTTCAAAAATGGATGAAAAGCATAAAGCGCATTTTGAACATGTTGAACTGATGAGAGAGTAAATTGAGATATAAGGGTCAACATAAAGGGACAGAATATATGAAATAATTTTCTTTAATTAATAATTTGTCACACCAACTATGAGACTGAAAAGTCGCAATTCAATATGCATGTTATAATCAAGGAAGTTTAATTTGGGCACAAGGTTTCGTCTATGTAAGATCAGTTGGTTTTGGAAATATTGGTGAGCCATGAGCTCTTTATCTTACTTATTTTGCAGGTACGTCACTGATATACATTCATCATCTTCATGATAACCTCGGAAATGATAATAATTTATTCATTCATTTATTCCTTTATTTCCAATATATTTAACCAGGGTAGCTCACTCAGCAATATACTGGTCTCTCGTGGGGCCCTGGAATATATGATAAATACAAGTATAAAACATTTAAAGTAGAAAGTAGGCAAATATACAAATTTGATATAAATAACATATTGAATCTTATTATAACAGAAAACAAAATAGCAAGTATACGACATCTTTACAAACAATAGAAAGAAGAGGGAATGAACATTCACATAAATAATAGTTTGTTTCGTCAACTGAAAAAGTAAAATGCAAATATTTTGGATGAAGTGATAAAAAGGCAAAATCGATCGAGTCATCATGATAAAAGTGAGAAATATCCCTAAAACAATCACATCTACACTGAAAACCCCCCAGAAATTTGACGTGTCCAAAGGACACAGATGCCCCCGCTTAACGCGATCAGAAATTCATTCAATATCATTGAACTTAATATCGTGCAGAAACCAGTATGCATTTATATAATGAACAAATTAAGACATTTGAACCAACTTGCATATAATGAGCTGTAACCTGCGGACTCCGAATTCGAATTTAGCCTGTATTTTGGTGTCATCTACCAACACACCCAATTTGTTAGAATCTGTTGAATATTTCGTTAGTTATCATGCGGAAAACAATTCGCATATTAATGAGCTGTGACCTTTGACCTGCGGACTCCGAAGTCAAATTTAACCTGTATTTTGGTTTCATCTATCTAGAATTTGTTGAATATTACATTAAGTTATCATTCGGAAACCAACTCGCATATTTAATGAGCTGTGACTTTTGACCTTTGACCAGCGGACTCCGAATTCGAACTTAGCCTGTATTTTGGTGTCATCTACCTACACACCCAACATTTTCAAAATCCATTAAATAAGTGGGGGGGGGGGGGCGGACGGACGGACGGACCAAAATTTTTAGAATTTGTTGAATATTACATTAAGTTATCATTCGGAAACCAACTCGCATATTTAATGAGCTGTGACTTTTGACCTTTGACCAGCGGACTCCGAATTCGAACTTAGCCTGTATTTTGGTGTCATCTACCTACACACCCAACATTTTCAAAATCCATTAAATAATTGGGGGGGGGGCGGACGGACGGACAGGGGCAACGCTTAATGCGCCCTCCGGACTTTGTCTGCGGGGGCATAAAATAGGCAAATTTAAGAAGACAGGTCTCGTTATATATTATAGAAAAAATGAAAAAAAAATATTATCAAGGAGAGCAACAATCAATGTAAATATTACGGATATTGATCAAGATATTAGAATTTCGAGTAAGCCCCCACCCCCAAGAAAATAAAATCAAAACAACAAAACAATAACAAGAAATAATCTGGATGGTTGATCGCACTAGAAGTCACTGCAATCCTATGAGTGATAAAAAATTGAAGTTACAAATTAGATATTGTTCAGGAGTATACTCAGAAAAGTGACATTTTTTGTACATTATTTTTCTTTCATCATTTAACCCAAATTACCAAACTCATCTATGATAGAAGTAATTGTTCTCTTTTTTAGTTTTGATTTGCGGTTCGATTGCTTTGCTCGCTTTCAAGTAAAGCAAACAACATCCTAATCGTCAGCCCCCAATTTTCGCTCTCATTATGCCACATGAATTGTGTATATTGTGTGCATGCATGAAGAAGTGTTTTCGAGTATGTTTGGGTAGGTATGTGTGTGTGTGTGCGTGTGTAGGCGAGGATGTGTGCGTGCATGGGTGTGTATGTACATGTGAGATGTGTGTGTGTATCTACGACTTTTGTGTGCGTGTAAGTGTGGTGTGTAATATTCATGTCTGTGTGGGTAGGTGTGTACGTGAGGGTGTGCGGTATGCAAGTCTGTGTATCTGAGAAGACGCTTCAATGTGTATTTTATGCATGGGTGTGTGGGTGTGTGCAGTATGTGTGAATGTTGGAGTAAGTGTAGGGTTGGGTGTGCTGTATGTATAATTGATTGGATGTGTGGTGTGTTTGTATGTGGGTGTGAAGTAAATGTGTGGGGTGCGTGAATGCATGCATTGGTGGATGTGGGTGCGTGAGGGTGTGTGTGTGCTATGAATTGAGAACCTTCAAGGAAATAATTCCTCTCTCATTTTGCAATGAGGCAAATGTCTGTCTTTACACACCAAACAATGTCCATCTTCGTGTAATATTACATACATCACCCTCATTTTCTTCTGACGTTTCGCTAAAGGTTGGTTTGCACAAGACCATTTTCCAAATCGAATGGAGGTATATTTCGTAAAGTATCGGTAGCAAGATAAAGAGGAAGCATGGTCGTATCGGGATTTGTGAAAGAGAGGCAAGGACTTCATTTGCAATGCAGGAGTCATGGTGACAATCATCATCATCCGCGAGTCAAAAGAGTGTTTGTTCGTGTTCTATTTAACTAAATTAGATCTGGGAGCGATTCATGAAGCGTCTTCTCAGATATATTTGATGAGAAACTCGCTGGCAACCAATCAGAAAGTATGATTTCAATAGCTTATATCGGATGTCGGTAAAAATCAGGAACATGTCTCTCCGTGAGGCACCCCCCTGAAAGCGCTTATATTAAATTGTATTCATGTTATTCATGGACGAGGGAATGAAATGGAGAGGGGGTGTGGGGGGCTAAAGAAAGCGAGTTGTCAAGAAAAGAAATTAAATGATCCACTATAAACCACAGGGATCGATGTAAGGAAAAAGCCGAAAGTCCAGATATAGTTCTAACCGATCAATTCACAAATTTATATACATGCATTTTATGATTATTTTTAATGATTTTCATATTTTGTAATCATGGTTATGTTCACTTAATTTTTACTTGTTTTATTTCTGTCTGGATTTCTTTTGTAGCCATGGTTGGTTGGTCTTTATTCACGATTAAAATGCATAAATATAAACAAAATAAACATTACATGATAAAATAATTAAAAAACAAATATCAATGTAACAATAGTCAAAATTAACAATGCATGTAATACAAAATCGCAGGGATAGACCCATTTCAGATTGGCTATCAATAGCCAACCTGTTCTTACCCAGGATCCCTAAAAATAAATAAATAAATAAAATTGAAATTACAATATGAAAAATTACTACTAAATACATATATCACAAATCGATATAAAAATGTATAGAAATAAATGAATTAACTTGTGGTGCATTATCACGATACCCCCCCATCCCCGACAGTCCTAACGTGAAACATCATTACATTTCACTGGTTAATTTCAAAACTTCCATGATTAAGGTTGATACAATTATCCGTTTTAACGGACACTATAAATAAATCAAATAAATTAAAAACATTTTCTACACGGAAGGTAATTATCAAAATGAAAATCTTTGCAAAATCAACATGGGTGTGTAAAGTCAAACTGGAATTTATTCTCCCGACACTGAAGTCGCATAATCTATAAACTTTTAGAGAAAAGGACTGATGATTTTCATAGAGATGAATTATGGACGTGTTCATGGCAGTCTTGCCATTCAAAGAAAATAACATTACGGGAGAGTATAGTGGAAAGACCTCGAGGCAAGGCAGAGAAAAAACATTGCAAACACTAAAACAAAATGAGATCACATATCTCGGTTCTGTTGCCAATAGTAAATTGGTAATAAGACACGTTGGAAACCTAATTTCTGGAATGTCATTTGCATTTTTTTTTACAAGAAGTACACCTCCAAGATTTATCGAGGGTGCTCTTCTCACTGAGGTTTTTAACGATGTTTTCTGTGCATGAGTGCGAGGTAGGTGCGCACTATCAGTGCTAGAGCAAGGAGGTTGAGAAGAACCTGAATGTTTAGAGACGCTTGATATTTCAAATGACAGGTTAGTGAGAACGTAGCCGCCATGATGTATTCTTCAAGCAGCTAAAGATCTAGATGATTTGGAACAATCCACGAATCCGACCGAATCGGGCAATTATCGATTTAGGTTAATGGGGCAAGGAGCTATCTCTCTTGCCATAAGACTTTCATTCCTCGCACGTATAAGTCGCCCGAAGACACGAGTAACGCTGAGCAAAAGTAGAACGATCAAGTAGAAGAACCTCAAAGCTACCTCATTAACCTTCTTGCCTAAATCGGGGTTGAGCTGAGAAACCGGTAATCTCAGGGCGATATGATATAGCTTTCGTCGAAATTCGATATTGAATCTGGGAATCTGGATTGATGGCGAAAACACAAATTGTTCCTTGTGCATATCTTCCCTGTTCATATCCTCATCCTTTCTCCTTTCCAACATGTATTGAAAGGGTACCTGTTCGAATGTCGCCGGCGTTCCCTTCCCCGCAAGAAAATGCACAATTTGGTCATGTTACGTGTGGTATAACTTGTAACCGTAGCTGTAATTGGTTCACGCACTTCATTACCCCAATTTCTTGGTGAGGTGAAAACAAAAGGGGTTTCCAAAAATGCGATATCGAATGCTAATTTTCTTTCCTTCCCGAGGTAATGTTATGAGAGTGTGTTAAATCATGTTAACTATGTGACAAACATAAATGACTTGATAAATGCATAATCAGGTAAACCTGATACAAGGAGAATTGCTTTTAGAAAGTCCATAAGCTCTGATACTAAGCATGGATTCTCTTGTTTTTAATAGACATTGGGCTGCCTAAGGTCGTAAATGAATTCTTTAATGTATTACATTGTAATCTTGTATGACCAATGACATAACTACGGGGCCCACCTGCCCTCCCCCCACCCCACCCCATGGGCTGGTAAAAAAAAAATGGGGGGATGTCCGTTTTTCTGGTCTGAATATAAACATTTTCAGCTCGCGCTTCGCGCTCGCATAATTTAGTTAATGAAATACGTATAGTCTTAGTGAATTCCTTTAAAAAGTCTTAGAATGCCCCTCTTCAAGTCCGAACTTAAAAAAATTTCAGCTCGCGCTTAAAGCTCGCTATATTTGATTAGTTAGATGCGTATCATGTAGGTGATTACAATGTATAAAAAAAGTGCTTCATGTTATTAGGTGTAATTCTAACAAAATCAGCAAGCGCTTGTCTCCCGCATTCGATGACTATGGTGAAATATGTATGCTCTTCAATATATTCAAACATTTCAGCTCGCGCTTCGCGCTCAGATTGTTTGTTTTGTGAGACAGGTACGTTTCATGATTTCAAAGGTTTGCTTATAATGTCCTTTTTTAGGTTTATATACAAAAAAATTTCAGCTCGCCCTTCGCGCTCACATTAGTTTATCAGAGAGATACATATCCGTTTAATGACACAGTCCTGAAATATTGTCTCTATTAGGTCAGTATACCTGGCAATCGAGCGCGCTTCGCGAGC
This sequence comes from Lytechinus variegatus, assembly GCF_018143015.1. Lineage (NCBI taxonomy): Eukaryota > Metazoa > Echinodermata > Echinoidea > Temnopleuroida > Toxopneustidae > Lytechinus > Lytechinus variegatus. The sequence continues at coordinate 8,283,292 of NC_054754.1, read as the reverse complement.
CCACTAAGTGACTGAAAAAAACTCCAGGTGCCCCCAATGCCTTGACCCACGGTACGTCACTGTGTATGACGTATCCGTATCGATTCTTACAGTTTATCTCAATGGTATTACAATAAAGGTGCAGTTTCCTTTAGTATATTGTCACACACATACTATTCATTTAAAGCCATCGTATTCCTTGACAATACTTTAATCATGCCACAAATATCAGAATGACGTCAATACAAAAGAAACACATAAACATGTAAGGATTTGAGGCAACCCTCCCCTATCATGTCCAGGTTTGGGCTCATCTACAAGGTAATTGATCTATTACGTAATTAATCACATTTTTTAGTAATTGTAATTGAAGTTTGAAAGGGAAAGTAATTGTAATTTTAAAAACGTAATTGACTTCAATTACTGTCAATTACTTTTAATTACATTCAATTGATTTACAATAAACTTACCTAACTTATTTAATTTCATGACCCTTTCATGTCAACTGCTTTAACATCCAAGAGAGTAACAGGCAGAATCTGTGCTCTTTAACCTAACCCTTCATCTTGCCAGTTTCTCTGTAACTTAGGATTATGTTGAAATAGAGGGTACTATGTATAGATTAAACATTTGTTTCATTTATGACTATTCTAGAAAGTAATTGAAATTGTAATTGACAAAAGTAATTGGTAATTGTAATTGAAAAAATAAATGTAATTCAATAGAAAAGTAATTGTAGTTGAACATATCTTCAATTACATAATTATAATTGTAATTGAAGAAAGCAGTTCAGCTAACCCTGATCATGTCTATATATCAGTATTAAGTTTTCTCATATTGGAAAAAAAATCGTATACATTTGGCAATATAAGCATTTAGGTGCTATGGAAGATAGATAAAGCGAAAGTACAGTTTGTGGTCATCTTGACAAAGCTATAAACCTTTATAACCCAAATGGAAGATAACTCCTATTTTCATCCAAACCACGTGACAATCACATCAAAGATAATTTTTACCTCGCGCGTATATCTTGAAAACTTGAAACGCGATCGTCTGCTTGTGTCAATTGCCAGATAAGGCTCATCAAAAACATTACGATGTCCAATCAATCGACGTCAATCAACGAGTCATGTCACTCATTGAGGCTTTCGAAAAGGCGAGAAGTTTATGTATTTCCAAACGATGATCAGCTCATAAAAACACGTGACATCTAATGAAAATTTCTTTTTTAAGATCAAGTGTTGACAGACTTATTTGTTCCATGAAGTAAGGCAAATTCAACATTTTCGGTAGTCTACTATTAGTACTCTTGAACTTTCCTGAAGATCTCTATAATGTCTATCGGTAGCGCTGCACTACTGTCAGCGTTTGTATTTTCTATAAGATTAAATAAAATGAACTTTATGCAAAGTAGAAAGATTTTAATAGCTTCTAATGACCTTAAATCCTTAAGAAAATTGATAGAATATGCATTGCCACCAATCCGTTTTCATTGTGTTCAAGCAGTGGTGTTCTTATTCGTAAGCATAAGAATTAAAAAAACTTTAATTTAGATAGTAAAACCGTTCACTAAAAGACAAAAGTTCAAACTTTCTTCTCATCATGTTGATCACATCCCAACACTTTTAATATCTGTTTATTGGTAGGAGCATCAATAACATTGCTCTGCAATTAAATGGAACAAAGGAATTGATAAAAAAAATATGCTTGTTACTTGCGATTATATTACACTATCCAGATAATGACTTAACAGGAAATGGCTCATAAAAGAGTGACAATAATATATACATACAAAAAAGTCTTGAACAAGGATGAGATATATTAGATGTTACCCCTTACATGCTGTAAGTTACTTCTACTTCAGTTTCTGAAAAAAATGCATATTCCAGAGGCTATAACCATGGAAGCCAAATTGAAATGCGTTGACGGATGCGTAATATCATGTTCAGATGTACCCCAACTGCTATCATGATAAATTATTAATGAATGGAAGATGATTAGCAATACATTCGAAAGTGGTACTTGAGTTGTTGTTCTCAACTCGAAATAATTGTAAAAAGAATAATAATAGTACAAACAAATCATGAATACGTCTCGCAAGTATAAGGCAGGCATTGTCACAATCTTTCAAGTTAAGTACAAACCTGAAGGTTATTTTGTAGAATTTATAAAGCGGTAAACACTTATCCTGATATATAATTACATTCCATAAATAAAGTGTAGTTTTATTTATTTGATTTGACAGTTTTCTCTGTGAGTGTTTTACGTTTTGAGGAATAAAGTTAACATTGTCACCATTGATAATTTAAATCGGTTGATGAAATACGGTTTTTATTCCCAGCGTTCACGTGCCGTGCATATTATTAGTAATATTTGAATGAATTAAAGTCCTATTAACTTTTCAGATTACCTTTTTTGCTTTTGGCGCCTAAAATCGTTATTCAGTGCTCGTTCTTGTGTCGAATTAATGAAAATAGCAGTTCTATAGCCTCTCGCTTAAACTAATATGCACATTTCATATATACATACTCTATTTTAACAGTTTAATGAATAAAGTATTCGTGTCAATGTGATTAAAAAATAATGTAAAACGGACATTAATGTATTTCGAACTTATTAAACGAATAAACTTATATAAATTTATTTGTAAAATTGGTAACCGACGGTCTGATTTAATGATGAAAAACATTGTATCAACGATATAAAATGTTTTTTTCTTCTAAGGAATAACGATCATGAGAAAAGTGAGTGGTCATCAAAATGACTCAGTGAATGATTTTCGAAACAGAAACTGCAGGAAGTATAAATAACTCAGCAAATTAATCTAAAATAAATCAAATTAGATGTATATCTGTAATTATATGAACACCACAACATTAAAATGAAGCCTTGAGTCGACTGTTGGCAACTTGGCATGTTTGATATTCAAAGAAAAGTACGCTTATCACAACTCTATCAAGCTTAAATTTTGCAATCACGTGATGATGAACAGCATTTACATTTATCTGTAAACAATATTCACAGGCATTATAGTGATTTTATTCAGTGAAGAATGTGTAATTTTTGTGGTTTTTTACTATTTGTTTTACCACTGGAATTGACATTTTTAAAAACATTTGTTTTCGAGATGATTGAAAATGGAAATCTTTGACCTTGGAATGCGTGACGTACGCAGTCAAGAATTGATAGACATTTATCACACGTCCATCATACACAATGTAAATGAATGTTGTATTTACTATTTGGTTTGTTTAGTTGAGCGTGAGGAAAATTTAAATAATAGCGGGTGTGTATGTCGATAACTGGGTATGGTGTGGCGATGGTTTTTGAAGGGGGTAAGATGGAGGCCTTAAAAGATGGGAGAAATTGTTTTTATTTAAGTTAATGTATTTATTCTATAGAAAACATCATGGTCGACTTTTCAATCAAGCTTTTAATATTTCAATCATGTGGCTATCTTTTCTTCCGTGTTCCACATGCACTATTTCGTTTTGTTTTTCTGATCATTAATTTTTCCTGAGAAAGGGGTAATGTGTCCCCAGCTACGCCCCAATTACTTCGCCACCGACTGTAACGCCAACATGAGTTCGGATGTAACGAGGGTGGATTTGAGGGAAGAAAAGTCAAAGTGAATTCTATACGGGTGTCATGCTGGGCTCTTTGGATATCATGCATGTAGCGCCAATCGTTTTCCCACAAATTTTCAGAGCGTAGCCAACCCCATTAAAGGTTACAAGGACTCCAGGGACAATAGATTATTTTACCTTCTATATCTAGCTAATGACGCTGAATCGTACATTTTAAGCCACAAATATCGTCCAACTGCTTTGATCCTTCTTGGTATTTACTTCCAAAACAGAAAAATTGAAGTATTTGACTACCTCGTATAGGCTCAATGCTATTCCACAACACATTATTTGATATAGATACCGGTTTATTTATATCCAGATAATGCTGCTTCCAATAATTTTGAGAATAAATAGATATTTATGTATTGACTTTGATAATAGATAAGGCCTTGAAATAGCCGTTTACCGACGTAAAGTTGTCAGTTTGAATTTTTTAGATTCTTTGTTCGAATAATAATGAAACATGATAAGACTATCGAGTGATATTCCTTTGAACTTCTTTTGTTAAAGTTATAGTTTATAGCCGGAATTTATCTATCTTCAAATGCATCGTAATACTGAGCGGAAAATATCCTTTTAGCATATTTAGAGATCAACATGTTTACTGCTGCATGTGATTTGTTTATTACTTCCCACTTTTGTAACATATAAATTTCTTTTATAATATGAATATGATACAGAAGTAAAATGTAATATACTTTCTGAATTACAATCAATATTTGCGAAGGCATCCTCCACATTTTCTGATGTTTTTATGTTTTTGAATAAAGGGAATTATAAACATAAAAAACCAAATGAATGTCCTGGAGTGGTAAATAAGGCAGATGCTATATTTAGTGAAGGAAGTATAGACATTAAAATATCCAATTTATTCATATCATTCTGTATCTGGTGAAAAACAAAAACATCTGAAATATGAATACATAATTGTGAAAAAGACTAAAATAATAAATGTATATCGGGCAAGCAAATCTAAATCTATAGAAAATATGAAGATATACAAACTCCATTTTGTTAAACGAAAGCATAAATCTTCTGGTGAATCAAAATTGGAATGCAAATCGGGGTTTTTATTACAATCATGAGCTTTCTTAGACGGTCAAAGAAATTGGTTGAATAAAATAAATAGACATGTCATAAGTTATCTCTCTTTTTACGCTGATCCCCAACGCCCCATATACAACGCGGCGCCATGAACATCCGACGGTATAAGCTAAGAACCTAAAAAAGCATGACGGAATAAGGCCAGATATTTACGTTTGTTTTACATCCAATGCTTAAGGAAGGTTATGTGTTTCAATTTTCCTGTGTTCCCCAAAGTCTAATATCTTCCTAGTGTATATGTTCTGATAAGTTGAAACGGAAGGAAAGTGACATGTACGATAAATAATTCCTAGGATGTAATATTTCAGAAAAATGGGGTTATATACTCCACTAAGCTCATATCTACCAATGATCGCGAACTGGAATATTGGTACACGGCAAAGTATTTTTGATTGAAATTGGAACAATTTTAGTAAAGAGGACAACAAATACCAGAATATGAGAAAGGGATGGAGAGAGAAAGAAAGAGGGAGGGAGGCGAGAGGGAGGAGGTTGGGATGAAGAATTTACTATATTTTGTTCGTTATATAAGCAATGGAGACTTTTGGTTTCAACTTCCAGAAAAAAGGGAAGAATTTTGTCTTTGTCACTACATTTCTGTTCATATTAATTAATTTCTTTTTCTATTATGTATTCTCATCATCAAATGTCAAAATAAAATTGTAAAAAAAATCGTGTTGAGTTCTAACTCTGCCAGAGCATGAAGATAAATATTTCTTTAATATTCTAAATTGATTTTTATGCAACAGTACTTTTCAATTCATCTTGTCTTAATTTGATTTGTATTTTTTGGAAAAATGATTGAATATATCGTTTGTCTTTAAGTTGCATGCGCTTAGGGAATAGTTCGATTTTGGTGCATGATATACATGATAAAATAATTACTGAACACAACTCAAATCAGCATAATTTGAAAAGGTGATTGTATTTAAGAGACTAATGACAAAACATGAAATTGAAATAAAAAATAGATATTTCCAAGGTGTGAGGAATATCACTCGGGAATACTTTTAATAACATAAACTATGAATCAATCAATTTCTTGATATTTTTTGATACATAATAAAAGTAAAGCTTACACAAATAGCCAATGAAAAGCGTAACAACCTAATTTTAACAAGGTATTTTAAAGCAAATGCCAGTGAAATACAAAATTTCGTCTTCCAGTTCTAATTCTTCGAGAAATGCGTGATTGTAATGGATTACGAAAAATATAACATGCACTTGAAAATACCACAGGAACCAAAAAAAATCTCAGAAACGATCCCTGCAAGAACACGTTTGATGAGCATGACAAGAAACCCCTTTAAATATCTCCATTTAGATAAAATTATTCGCATTTGAAATCGGAACACCGCTTAACAGTCTTTTATACAGCAAGATGAATTATGAAACGAGAATATGGAGGTTGTAAATTGAGTTCTAGATTCAGAAAAAAGTGAAATGGTTTAAATAACTAGGCCATCCTTTGTTGGATCTGAACGACTGTGAAGGACATTACGAATATGCGTAGCAGATATTCAAATAGATATTGCTTCAATAAAGTGGTTTTGAATTTTCCCTTTTCTTTATTTCTTTTGCTTACGTGTGGCAAATGCGGTACACGTTCGTTGCCTTGACTTCGATGATCTAATTGCTAAAGCTTAAAATCAAAGACCTTGAGATTATATAAAACTTACTTTAATTTGAATTCATCATGTTTTATTTGAAATAGAAGCCTATATCTTTAACAATGCCATAGAAACTATTCCGGAGAATGTTTGTCGGCTGTCATCACATTATATTTATCCAAAAAAATGATACAAACATGAATTTATTATTTTATTTCATAATCACAAGACACTATTTTTACATGGGTCCACGTGCAATACATTGAAAGACTGTAATGCGTTTTGGCCAACAATAAAACGAAAACATTTGCAAGCAACATTAACTTCATGGGTCAACTATATAAAGAAGATAATTAATCTTATTTTTGAGAGAGGACTAATGATCATAATGATGATAATAATGAAAAACAAAATCGTGCAGACAGAAATTATGTCTCACTTGGCAAAAAAGGATGCAATGCAAGGTTATATGAAGAGTAAAGAGAGATATAAATGTTAAATTTTTATCCCCAAACAATGGTATGATTTAGTTTTCTTACAAAACAGTAACCATGGTAACGGTATCGATGTGAGGATAATGAAGCAGAATTAGAAGAAATTATAATAAAATTGAAGATTGTGGATGATGTAGATGGTAGTTTAAAACAGAGATGTTGTCGAAAGTGTAGCGTAGAGAAAGGGTCAGAAGAGAAAAAGGAAAGGAGAAGAAGTAAGAGAAGAAAGCCAAAGCGTGCCAACTAGAATACATGTCACAGCCGGAGGGTGATTCACACCCGTCGCTAGCTCCACGGTACGGTAACCGTACACTAGGCCAGCATGCTGGGGTGCTAGCTGGCTGAGTACTGCCCGACTCAGCGAGATGACTATAGCGAAGTACATTCAACTGAAGTCGTGGGTCAGCGACCCCCATGCCAACATACACGGTCAACTTATCATTCCCACATACAACCCACACACTCATTTAGTCTTCCTCCCAGAATCTTCTCGCACCAGTCACCAAAGTTTTGAGCTACAAGTTATTATTCTTGTACCCATTAAAAATTGTAATGTATTTTCTAACCAAGAAATGGACTTGCTTTACACGTTATTCTGCTGAATATTTGACATTGGTAATTTTTTACTTCATGAAACTTCTACAAACGCTTATTATAACGTCTAAGGCATGTAAGTGGAGGCGAAGCATCGAGTTATCAATCTGACGTATGTAGACGGGTTGTATTAGGACAGCTCAACATCAGCCTAAGGGCTTGTAAGGGTCTACATCATCCATGCATAGCCCATCAATCTATTCATTTGACTTTTCTAGAACAGACACTCGCCAGCTCCTAAACCCTCCTCTCTTCCCATTATTTTCATTCACTTTTTACCCAAACCCTTTTGTCTTTTCCTCCGTTTTGTTTTTCGTCATCCCCGCACTCACCGTGTCCTAACCGCGCGTCATTTCTTTCTATACCGAAAGCATTTTTCTGGCCATGTTTTCAGCAAATCTTTTCTTTCCCTTTGACCAGTTCCCAATCCTCTCTTAAAACATGCTCGGGGCATTTCCAATGGCTCATTTGAGCACACACCCTTCTCGATGCCCAGTTTTTCATGCGCATTTCTTGTCACTGTTTGCCATCAAACTATGCTTTGTATTGACAGGCGCTCTTTTCATAAATTTGCCCAGATTGTGCGAAAAATGTGAAGAAGGGGAAAAGAAATGGGTGAGAAAGAAGGAGAGAGAGTGAGATGAATTTGATGATGAAATTCAAAGAAGTCGTGCGTCATCGAGTGACTACCTCAACATCTGTGCATTATAATTTCTATTGTGCAATATTTGGCAAAATTGGAGCAAAAATCGACGGCTTTTTGTCGGTTCCATGACGGCCGTGTTTGTTGTGGGAGAGGAGTGTATGATGGCGCCTTTTGTTCCTCTGTTGAGGGTTTCTCGACCAAGATACAAATAATTCATAGAGTTGGGCTACAGCCATGACTTTCTTCTATGCAATCTGTGCTTGAATGAGACGCCTTCAAGACAAATACAGAGCCTTTCAAGTTATGCACTAACCGACATGATGGCCGCTAGACAAAATTAGAAGCAATACAGTATTTCTACAGATATTCCCTTCAAACCATTTTCAGCCCTCTATCTTTTTTTTAAGCCATTGTATACTTCCACCTTTGTTTTGTAAAAGATATATGCAGTAGGTTTCTTGTTTCTCAAGGATAAGTTGTGAGCAGTAATGCATGGAAATAATAAAGATACATTGTTACCAAGGTAATAGTTAAAACTGGCAGTTTAGATCAGTCTCATATAGAAAATATGAAAAAAATGAAAAAAGGTTATTTAGTAAAATTGTCATTTTCCCTTTCTGTTCAATGTCCGTTCAGATGGATCAGATCACGAAATAGAGTCTGAAATGCAAACACATTGCCGTGGAGCAGCGCAAATATTCACTACTGAATAATACGCACTGTGTAAGCTAAAACAACAACAACAACAAAAGCGCCATCAAGATATGATCATGATGACAAAATAATTATAACATGTTCATGATGTTTCTCCTGGGGTTTTACCATGGATCCTCCTGGAAGGATCCATGGTTTTTACTGAAGAAAGAAAAAGCTTAGTCTTATTTTTCAGGAAGTTGATAGTACCTTTCCTTGTGTAGTGTTTGGTTAAAGTAAACAAATATCGTGTCTTTTGACATTTTTGTTAAACAAATTAAGAAGATATCTTTTCAATTGAATGGTAGGGTGGTTTAAATATAGGAGGCTTCCGGGTAACTCAAAGAAAACTCCTTAAATGTCATAATGCCAAAATTACATCTTCCCCACACAATTACGAAATAATAAAGCTTTAACATATTTGAAATCTTATGACAAGCGAAACCAGTATAATTTTTGTTTACCTCTTTTTAAAACAAATTTTGGTATAAATTCAGTTCTTTTTTATACAGGACCAAAAATTTGGAATGCTCTGTCAGAAGAAATGATATCAAGTCCTCCATTGAATGTTTTAAAAAGAATTATAAGAAACTACTGTTACAAAATTACATGTAAATTATCAGGCTCATTTTCGTCTTTCTGTGTCTTGTTATGTCTGTTTAGGGTTTGTAAGGTTTTGTTAATCGCTCAATTATGTATCATCTTGTTACTTATTTGAAATATGCTCTCTTTTCATTTGTTACTTGGTTTTAATTGTTTTTGTTATTGGTGGCAGCATTTCATAAGACTTCAGTGTTCTTTCAAGCTGTCTCCACATTCTATTTTATAGTATATATATTTCTATATAACTTGTAATTGTTTTTAATTTTGAATGAATTGAAATTAAATTGATGTAGATTGATGTTATACTAGTTTTTGACACAGAGTTTATAAATCACTGTCTTTACTTTGATCCAAGCATTCAGGTAATGTATTGATAAACTTGAAATAACATGAATGATAAATTATAACCATCATGTTCTTTCGCGGGATGTGTTTTTCAACGGATCGCACGAAATTTCGTCTTTTCCGGGATATTATATAATATGAAAAATAATCTAGTCACTTATATATATATATATATATATATATATATATATACATTATACGTATCTAAGTGCTTACAGATGTAATATTGCCCCGGTCATCGGATTCAATCAGTTATTGTCGATCACAATGGGTAGTATCCGAAGCAGTCGTCATGTGAGGCGCTCAGAATGCTGACAAGCTACAGTGACTTTCACATCATACGAGTATCCATTTAGCACCTGGGTGGAGAGTGGCTAAGTTAAGATTTACGCCTTGCCACAGGACGCAGGGTCGCGGTGGGATTCGAACACGCGAGATTCTGATTACAAGCCTATACCCCACGACTCTTCCATAATTCGTTACACTATTGGACGTGACATCAGCGACGCAGGTAATGAACTCAGTGAGGGAACGTTTCTTTGAAATCATTCTTAAAAGCACACAATGTCTTATGAAGATTGATGTGGGTTAAAATACGCCAATGTACAGTCGTGCCTGTTTAATCATTTAATACTAACGATGCATTCGGTAAGTACGTCCGATGTTTACCACACGAACGAACTGTGATGATCATTTCAGAATCTCTTGAAAAGACATTGTGGTCTACAGGGGGTAAAATTGTGACGCAATTACGTAGGCACGTCGCTAATCGCTTTCGTATATCTCCTATAATCTTGAAAAAAAGGTCCATAATTTCGAGAGCGAGAGAAAGAACTGTCACGGTGAACATCCTGTGGAAGTTCTCAGACGTTCATTGACACCATATCTCTTATCAATATGCTCAGAATAATATCGCGAGACAGCTAAATTTAGTTAAACCGAAATCATTATATCAAAGAGACACATGCTAATGTCTTTAGGCGCTCGGATTGAAAAGTTGCATGAATTGAATTCATATTTATTTTTAGATGGTATTTTTTAACGACTTTCTGATTTACAATCTTGATTCATAATTCATTGATAAATGGTGTTTTATATTTTGGAGTTTGGATTGAGAAGTATTTTTCGATGAAAATGAAAACATATAAAGTGTGTTAGGAAGTTAGTTAAATACAATATCACGATCACATGGATAACAGAGTTGAAATTCATCAACACGATCAAGGAAAGAAAATTAAGACAGTATTCAAAGACTAATTTCATCATGCTGATGACCGAACAAATTACAATAACTTTATAACAATGGAATTTATTACATTAAGTGAATTACGGCAATACACTTAATTGTGGATAATTATGTTGTCTCTTCATATTGATAAAACCAATTAAATTTATGAGAATAATATTACTTGTGCGAGTGTATGTAATTCAAATGATATTTTACACAAAAATATACTATCCACTTACACCCCCAAAAATAATAAAAATAATGATGATGGAATTAACAACATCAACAACAACAATAAGGATAATGATGATAGTGATAATAATAGTCATACATATTACCAAATTTATGACAATTATGATAATGATCATACATACTAAACTAATAATGGAATGATGAAAATAACACTATTGTAACAATTTATGAAAATGACGTGAAAAGCTGAACAAAAATACATGTACAATGCGAAACAAATTATTTTCATAATAAAATACCCCCCTCAAATTCATGCGCGCGAACTATATTAATTTCATAATTACACACCCCTTGGTTGTACGTTTGCATATTCGTAATGAATAAATTACTAACAAATGGTTAATATACATGATATGCTTTCAGTGTCAGTAAAGACATAGTTTAGTTTTTGTAAGGTAAGGTTTTATTACTTACTAGATTGCACCAATATATCCATTATCTAAACTAAATACCATGCCTTGGGACATTATTGAACATAATTTTGGAGGGTAGAAACTAGAAAATAAATTCGGTCACATTTCATATTTGGAATATTTCATTTCGGAATCCTTCACAAAAATGGCCATCTGTTTTTAATCATTTCAAAATCTATAGTATAATTTGAAGATCTTTTAAGATGAAAAGCGTTTATATCCTATTTGTGAGCATTGCACAATAAACAAAATTTAATAGACTTTATGAAAAGGAAGACTAGTGAATACTCTCCCAACCGTAGGCTTTCTACATGAAACTATGTAGTTTGAGAAGTCAAAGGGTTAACCGAATTCCTGCAACCAGGTAGGTATATGCAGGTAACAAGATTTGAATTCCAGACACAGGCAGGGGTCCCGACGTGTTTTTCTTATCCACCTCTCTAGTTCTTGTGGATAAGTTTCTCAAAGTTCTTACCTTTTAAGAGACTGCATCGTGCTGTGTTGGTGTAATTGGATGAAAAGAACAAACGGTGTGCTCAGTCTGCCCGCCCGACAGGTGAGGCCCAATCAATGTGGCGCCTCGCTCGGTTCACCAAAACCACTCGGATAGTGAGCCTAGTGTAGACTCCTCACCAGTCACCTTTCACCCTTACCTCCGCTCGTATCTTGAGGTTTGCGAAACGGGATATATTTTCAAAACTTTTTAAAGATGGGATTGCGTGGATGTTGTTTCTGGTGCCACTCTTGAAATGAAGAGATCATATTCCATAAACATCGTACGATATGCTGATCGCACCATCCGAAATCTGTATGGGCATGATACAAAACATGTATTACGGTACTGAATTAGAAATATGATCACCATAAACATGCCATAACTTTCAGGATATACTCTTTATTATTACACTCTTGACGATTAAGGTATAGAATATCTACACATTACAGTATTCTATATTTGATAATTTCCCGATTACCTTTAGTCTTAATTAGGGCACGTACGACAGTTTCGTATATTGTGTCCTTCCAATATGGAAACCAATTGAGAGTGGTGTTATATTTCCTAAGTATGGACGCATTTCTTTAAGGATCGTAGTGCCATTGCCAACGAATCTCAATCCAATATTAGTTCAGTTCACACTCGAAAATCTTTTGTCAATCTTGACCTTTCAATATCATGAGAAAGAGAAAATTCCGTAGCTTGCTTTTCCTTATTAATTTTCATACTTCAGTCGTATGAAGCAAATGAGAGGAATTGGGCTTCGTAGTACCACACTGTAAAAAAAAAATATTGGGTAAAATTATGTGTACAACCAATTTGGGGCAGTATTTTACTCTTTGCGGGAAGCATATTGCAAGTAAGGTTAAAAATAAGCAGCAATTGCTTTAGAATGGGCAGAATTTTTATCACTATGGATAAATAGAAATGCTAAAAATAAATGACCAATATTGTTTGGACACGTAATTCCCCTCATGGAGCATTTTTACTTAATATTCTTTTAGAGTGAATTCAACATTGATGCACATAGGAGTCAACTGAAAATTTTAGGACATTATGAATTCTACCAAAATATGAATTTGTAAATGATATGAATGGTACAGCTGCTGCCGATTCAAAAGTGTAAATATTGAACTGGATTCGAGAGCGTTATTCGGGTTTTTTCTTCTACTTCTCATAAAGTCAATTGGTAGCAATTCATATTTGCCAAGAAACTGTTGTCTCTTTACCCCCCGATATCTAGGGAATTGGTAGACCCTTTCTAGGGCGGCTCGGTCTTGTCTCTTTGTGAAAAAGAAAGTGGCAATCTTTTTTTTCCTCTCTCAAACAGGCATGTCAAAAGAGCCATTGTAATCACGATCACATTTGGCAGTGAGAAATCAAACGTGATTGTTTGATAGCCGATATGTTGGCCGATAACACCGTTGGCTGCTGTATTCGTGATATTGAACCCCTGAACAAAACACTGTACTTTAGACGGGTATTGCAAATGCATTTTTAAAAACGCGGTCATGGTCAGTGATACAGTTGGATGTGAAAACGTATTTATTATTTATGATTCCCATTCCTCACCCGAATTACATCATAAACTGCACAAAAAAGCGAAGTTACAGGTTGTTTGTATATCAGATAATAAATATTTGTCAAAATTCAGCTACACATGATCTTTTGGGAGGGATGATAATTGAGTTATTGACTCCATAAGTTAATTTATGTAACATTTCAATTTTTAAATGGGGGACAAGGTTGCCCGTCATGATTATATATCCCTATCAATTCAATTCATGATTACTTAAAGTGACAGCAACATACTTGGGTCTATTGTTCGTTAGATACATCAAAATCCGAGGACACATGCTCATAATAATGATATTAAGTTTTTAGAAATTATAGGGGAACCCAATTGAAAAAAAATCAATGAAAAAGATGGGTAACATTGTACTCCATCAGTTCATTTATGTAACTTTCAATTTTTAAATGGGGGACAAGGTTGCCGTCATTATCCCTTTCAATTCATTTCATGATTACTTAAAATGACAGCATAATGCTAGGGTCCTATTGTTCGTTAGAGACATCGAAATCCGAGGACACAGTCGTGCTCATAATAATATTAGGTTTTTTTAAAGAAATGATTAAAGGGGGACCCAATTCCGAAAAAAAGAAGAAATGGGTAATACTGTAAAAATCATTTACCTATTTGATGGATGGAGAACGCCTAGGAATAAAATAAAATAAAATTCGCCCATATACTTCCAAGATATCTGTGACGAAAAATCATTATTTAATTTATCTCATGTGGATTCTAATAGCAACAGATGTAGTGAATGGAACACAAGTTAATTCATGCATTTCAAGAAGCAAGATAAATAAATAAATGAAATAAAATGATGGAGAAAAGAAGAAAGTAACATGTTCAATACACTCATGTATGCATGTCTCCTATCTGAAAAGAGCTCAATGACTTATGAAAAACAAAACAAAACGAACCAACCTTTCTGTCCGTATTTATAGTATTGTATTATGTCTGAACCATTACTAATCAACGAATGTTTTTTTTCCGTTTTTTAATCAAACAAGAAAAATGATTCAACATTTTGAGACTTCCCTTTCTTTTATTTCTTGACATTAATTTTTCTCACATCATAGTTGAGTCCTACAATAAAGTAAAAAGTGGCTATGTTCTTTGCAACCAAATTCTTTTAAAATGCAGGATGAAACAGTTTCCACTGTTTGGTTAAAATTTGTTTCAAATGTTTCCGATACGTTTCGTTTCTGCTTTCATCTAAAAAAAAAGAAACTGATCCAAACTTGCTTGCGGGTGCAGCAGGACTCTTTCTTTAAATATTCAAATTAATCACTGGCTTTTAAAAAAAATCTGCTGTTTTTACGAGATGATATGGAAATTAAGCGGCAGAATAACAGTTTCCAGCGAAGCTGACACAAGCAGTAAAATGCTAATGAACGACAAGTGATTTTAATTGATTTTGGGCAAGCATTACACATAAACATTTGACGAGGGAGGAAATACTTTATATTCAATTTCGGCGGATGAGGGGGGAAGATATATGGAAAACAGGCAGGTGGCTTTTACAATAGATACACAGATCTCAGTGTAAATCATTTATGTTGACAAACGCTAGTCGCTGCCTTTGGACTTCCCTGAATACGGGTATTTAATTTCAAGTTCATCATATATTTATGGGACTGGGGTTTGTGTGAGGGTGTTGACAAAGATAGTTAAAAGGCGCATATCTGGCATCTTGTTTCGATGCGATATACAAAGATTTATTTTCCATCACCAGTGTACATTTCTGAATACAGTCTAATTGACGGTGAGAACAGTAAAAAATAAAATCATCGATTAAATAATAGAGAAGCAAGTATAAAGAAATAGCTCTTTACAGCCAAAAGAAAGAGAAAAAAATGTCGATAAAATTTCTTTTTCATTTACAAAGTATTCGACATAATTCCACCAATTAAAACCCACAATGACAACAATAAAAGTTAACTACAGATAACTAACATTTATAACCCTTATGGGTACATTTTTCGAAATTGGTCATATAAATAGGTGACCCCCCCACACACACAAAGAACACACGCACACACAAACGAACACCCTAATACACACTCTACACTGATAAATAAGAAAAATACGCTAACATTCGACCATGACACAATATAAAGATTGGGAGAGACTTTTTGCTACAGTCAATAAATATGGTCATGATGGTGCCAGGTAAAAATGGCAGAGGTAAAAATGACAGAGGTAATAATGGCAGAGGTAAAAATGGCAGAGGTAAAAATGGCAGAGGTAATAATGGCAGAGGTAATAATGGCAGAGGTAATAATGGCAGCGGTAATAATGGCAGAGGTAAAAATGGCAGAGGTAATAATGGCAGAGGTAATAATGGCAGAGGTAAAAATGGCAGAGGTAATAATGGCAGCAAGAGGTTAAAACTGGCAGATCGAGGTAAAGGTGGCAGAGGCAAATATGGCAGAGGTAAAAATGACAGAGGTAATAATGGCAGAGGTAAAAATGGCAGAGGTAAAAATGGCAGAGGTAATAATGGCAGAGGTAATAATGGCAGAGGTAATAATGGCAGAGGTAATAATGGCAGAGGTAATAATGGCAGAGGTAAAAATGGCAGAGGTAATAATGGCAGAGGTAATAATGGCAGCAAGAGGTTAAAACTGGCAGATCGAGGTAAAGGTGGCAGAGGCAAATATGGCAGAGGTAAAGATCATGACATGCTAAAAAATCTTTCAGGAGCGGATATGAAATGATTTGTATGTTGACATACTTAAAGTACAATAAAAGACATTTTCATTTTTCTTTATTAAACCATATATGGGAAAAAATTGCTCGCAAATGACATCACCATTAAAATTTTAGTAGCTTTTGAAATCTTTGATGGATTCCCTATCACTCTCATCAATATCATGTTAATAATTTTCTGCTATTTTTACATTAAACTTTATTATGTCAGAGTGAATTTCCCCTTTAATGAATTAATTACAATACTTGGGATTCAAAGTGAGCTTCAAATTTGAGTATTAGAAGAGCAATTAATGTAAGTCCAGGAAAAAATAAGAAATATCAACTCAAGTGTTATCAATTCGGTGTGATTTAGATATGTAATCCTTTCCATTAGTCCAACATTATAATTCTTATTTTCTTCTCAGAACCTTTCTTATTTAATATACTGTACATGGAGGGGCATTGGGAATTTTTGGCATGGGATTTTAACACTCGGCATTTATACCTCTGTCATTTTTACCTCAGCCATTTTTACTTCTGCCATTCTTACCTCTGCCATTTTTACCTTTGCCATTTTTACCTCTGCCATTTTTACCTTTGCCATTTTTACCTCTGCCATTTTTACCTCTGCTATTTTTACCTTTACCATTTTTACCTTTGCCATTTTTACCTCTGCCATGTTTACCTCTGCCATTTTTACACCGAGCCATAAATATTAACATTTGATAATGAACAAAAATATATCCGCAGGAAGAAATTAAAGATATAAAATTCTGAGGAAGTAAACAGTGGTTTCTTGGCTGCCCAGCAAGGTCGCTACCCCATTTGGCGATTGAAAAAAAATATTATCATGAAGAATATCTTTTAAATATCCCCGCTTTTTTTTTACCTGCATGAATTGAATATAAAAGGTTGCTCCCTTTATTCCTCCCTTTAAAAAAAAATTCCCTGAAATTTTCTAATGTGGTCGTTGAAAATGTATCTTTCGTTTATATATTGTGCACATGACATTGGAACAGAATCATGTTGTTCGTCATTATCAAGCAGAAATATGACAGAGGTTAGTGACTCTC
Organism: Lytechinus variegatus; assembly: GCF_018143015.1. Lineage (NCBI taxonomy): Eukaryota > Metazoa > Echinodermata > Echinoidea > Temnopleuroida > Toxopneustidae > Lytechinus > Lytechinus variegatus. The sequence continues at coordinate 8,265,872 of NC_054754.1, read as the reverse complement.
AAGTGAACATGCTGAATATGGGCAGATGTTAATTATCATGTTATTCACAAAATTTGTCTACGTTACGATAAAAAATATACACATAGATATGAGCCGATCGAGCTGCAGTAATTTTTCTAATACATTACTGAAAAAAATACAAACTAAAGAATCTATACAACATAATTTGAATTAGTAATTAATTCCGTCGTAATCATATAAGGCAAAAGCAAAAACCGATTGCCTCGCTTCGAAATATCATAGTGCGCCTTGGAAGTAATAGAAAAAAAGATCTACCAGCCCCTATTGGCGTTTCTGTTTTTAGGGGCGACTGTTTCCTTTCAATTTCTCACGAAAGAGGTATATATTGGCAAAACTACTGTATTTTATTTTCTACATCATAATTTTCATTATATTTCGTTTACTTTTTCTTTCTTGTATGTTCGAAAATCTTACGACATATACTAGTAATGCAATGCACCTAAAACGCGGCTCCTGAGTTCTCCAAATATAACGGCTGAACACTGGGTCTGGATCATTTTACCACATATCTGCCGTTAACATTATTATCAAGTATGTGACAAAATAGAAAATCATTTATATTATTGGGTATAAAATTAGTTTGAAAATATATTGTATGTTATCAAAATAGTGTTTTGGAAAACATATAACATAATACCTTAACACAATTACTCTCTTTACCACTCGTCTATACGGTAAGTAAGCCCCGTCTTTGTTATCTAAACATATTCACAAAATAAGGCTACGATAATTGTTATCATTATATGCTATCAACAGAACTAGACCAACAGAATGTGTGTGGTTTTGTAAAAAGAATGACAACAATGGATAATAAAAGTGGATAGTTATACAAATAATATAGGCGAAGAGATAATGGGAAATATTAATCAAATTTGACAGAAAGAGGGTTAATGGGTTTGTTTTGATACAAAACTATAATGCTCGTCTCTTGACTTGTGTAAATGTAATTTTCATATTTCATTTCCGCAGAATACGTCCTCTTTTAGATTCTTTCCCACAAATTTAGTCGAATGTTGACTAATTTTGTGAAATAAATCTTAATAAATGACCCTCATAATATTGCAGGAAAAGCAGACAGAAATTTGTTCTCGTTTGAAACTTCCGGTTTTATATGCAGTTAAATAATTTACAACGACAAATTTTGAGATCTAAAGGATGGATTGTATCACATTTCTTCTTTAAATCTGTAAAAAAAAAAGTTTCTCAAACTGGAATATTTCCAGGGATTATGTTTTACTTCTATATAGCTCTTGGTAGAATAGTTTATTTTTTAAAAATAACATTCATTAATTCCTATTTCGCAATCATCTACCATTAAAACTACCATATCCAATACCTTGAGGACGTAATGCGTCCTCATTGGTTTCTAGTAAATGTATAAACAAAATGGCCGTGGCGTATAGCTTACTTCTCTTCAGCTCTTGGTGGAATATTTGATGCCTTTTGAGGTCAGCGCTGCAGGCCCTTGCAATTCGTTTGCTATCGAGAGGTCAGTTTTAAGAATAAATTAACACCTTTAGCACAACGCTTACTTTACATGCTCACACGTAAATACTTATTTCCATACTGACCAACAAAGTTACTTCTAATCATATTTCACTTATCTCTTGAAATCGCATCGCATGCTTGTTTTAATATTTTTCTACCCATTTTCAACAAGAAATTTTCAAAATTTATACAATTATCATGGAATAAACAATTATAGTAGGGATACATGCAATGTAAAACTGAGGAATAGACCTGAAACTAAACTGGATAAATACACATTGTAATCATGGTAATTTGAAACTTTGATGAAGTAGTGATGCTTAGCTAGAAGTTGGAGCGGTAGAAGCTTAGCTTGTAACTCGCGGACCTTATCATGCTTATATATGTATTTATGATATCATATTCCTGTAAATCGTGAACCATTAAATATTTCTTTACATTATATTCCATTTAAAAGGGAAGTTCACCCTGACGAAAAGTTTGTTGTAAAAAATAGCCCCCCCAAAAAAAATTGGTGAAGGTTTGAGAAAAATCCACAAAAAAATGAAGAAAGTTATTAGAGTGTCAGGTTCCTGATTTGTGACGTCATAAACGAGCAGGTGCCCCATATGTTGTGTAATATAAAATGCATAAATTTCTTCTATAATGCTTCGTAATGACTTATGTATTTTCTTTTCAAGGGTGCGAAATGTTCTGTGTATGTAAAGTGGAGGTACGATAAAAAAATAAAAAAATCGATTTTCTTCGAAAATGACATTTCATTGATTTTTTTTCACCGTACGATATGAAGGAAAGCCACTCGCATTTGACGTCACAAATCAAATAATTAAAATTATAATAACCTTTGTACTTTTGACGGATTTTTCTCAAACAATTGCCGATATTTTTCCTGCTATTTTTACAATAAACTTTTTGTCAGGGTGAACTTCCCATTTAAATCATTAACGATCATTATCGCCCCGCTTATAAGGTAACAAAGTATGTATTCTTTAAATATATGTTTCATTTGTTTTATTCATTTATATTTGCTTATTATGTTATATAACCTTTTCATTTACATATTCGTTATCATCATTTTCCTTTTTATCATCATTATTTTTATTGACACAAACTATTGATATCATTAAAACTTTGCTATTTTCTTCATCATTGTTTTCTATATCCTTTACATTTCTATCATGATTATTTTCAATTATGTTTACCTTCATAATCGTTATAGCCCCCACAGATACTACAAATCCCAATCCTTTGAAATCAAACCATACACATACACGATTTCAATACGAAAATATTTGGTCATACATAAAATTACCTCGACCATTCAATGCTTATTCATTTCCAAACTTTAGCGCTAGGATATGTGTGATTACAAAACATCCAAAGCAAATGTGTCAAATAATTAGAACAGAGTATTTCAATATCACGATTGCAATCATGATAATTATAATAGTCATCCTCATCACATTGGCATTTATCATTCATCATCACCATTCCTGTGTGAGTGCAAGGCATCACGAACTTCTGCTAATGGTCATTTGGTATTATAATAGCTCTGGCCATTTCTGGCTGTATAATGATATGCAAAACACAGGTGACTACATCGGGGGTTTTTCCAAGTAAAGCAGCAAGCGAGAAGCGGCAATGCGAGTCTACCTGTGGCGCCACGGTGTAAGCTCTATACCACGCCGCCAATCTCTCCGATTATGGATTCCCCATAAACCTGTTTACAGAAAGCGCGCCAATCATAAATTACACGCATTTATCAGTTTACTCGGGATGGCTGGCTAAGGCTCGATGTATATGGAAAAGAATCCTACTGAGTACATGCATGATTTTGGTATATGGTTGGTGATGTATTACGTTTTGGTGAAAGGGCTACCCAGTATGAATATACCTAATATTTGTAGTTTGTAAATGACAAATAAACATTCATGATTGTGAAAATGAAAGTCGAAAAATAAACAGATTTCTTTGTGTCCGATAGACAAATGACAAATACGTAATATAGTTTAATAATTTCTGATAGCTAATTACAAAAAAAAATGTGTTGAACTAAATAACTACTATCTACTAACACTACCATGACTACCACAATCACTCCCACTACTACTAGTACTACTACTACTAATACTACGACTACTACTATACTGATGCTGTCACCACTACTACTATTACTCAACCTTTCTAATAGCACTTTCACTGCTACTCATTTTACTACTTCTACTTCTTCACCACAACCACCATCACCACTACTATTACCACTACTACTACTTCTACTACTAGTATTAATGATAATACAACTACTAGTACTATTCTAACAAAAGTAATAAAGACGATAATTTAGGAGGAAAAAATAATATAGTAATTATTTTTATCCTCCTTGGTCTTTATTATCTTTATCATTATATTATTGAAGAAATATATTATACTCCCTTTTCCAACTATACACAATGATGTAAAAATACAAAATAAATACATAAAGAAGTTTCATTTGCAAGGCGGTGTGTACATTTACAGGAAATGGACGATCGCTCTTTCTGGCTGATTATATTTTTATAAAGTAATTGAAAAAACTAGAATTTGATTATAAAGATGATTTCTTCTTAATTTCCCCGTCATTTTCTTTTTAAAGATTATTGAATGTTGGTAACTCGCGATAGCAAACTAGTTTTGAAACATTCTTTTTTTTTTCGAAAATCACGTTTTTTTGCACAAATCTCAAGTACTTTATTATATCAGGTATGCCGAGTAGGAAGAAGGAAATAATTTTCCAAAAGTAATTGGTACTGTTACAGTCTTGATCTTATATTTTATTCATAGGTGTCGGCCAAGAAAACCCCACTTTGGTTTCTGAAAAAAGCCAATATTTATGACCAAATATCAATTCAACGGATTCTTTATTGATAAAAAGCAGAACAAACATACATGTAAATTTTTACATATACCTATACACGTGGTTATTCATTGTGAAAGAGACTATAAGCATATAAGACCAACTAATAAATTTCGCCAGTTTCGAAATCATCAATCAATTATTATAAAATGATGGCAGTTATCACCACAAAAAATATCAAAACATGACAACATTATAGATGATTGACACTATTTAATGACTTGTATCACTTTTACGTTCAATAATTATTTGTGTTAAGAAAATGTTGAGGATAGTGTTTTAATGTGGAATGTTTTACGATCTTTAAGTCGCATAATATATTTATAAGGATTAGTTTTAAATGCAGATGTGTATTTAACTAAAAGTACATCTATGAGCTGATCTTAATATCCTCATGCAAATTTTGAAGATTACCTAGAATCCATAATGTAATTCATTACATGTATGTGTTTAATCACCGAGGAAAGGGTCGTTAAAACAATGTGCCAATTGCTGTGAATTGGTCCTTGTTTCGGTCTTGCCATAAACATAATAGATAAAGGATTATGAAAGTAATCATAGTCGTTATATCAATAGCAGAGACCTTAACCTTAAAAGTGTTTTTGAAGTATATATGCCTATATACTACTTGCTTGAAGCTGTCAATACTCATATCAAGGCGAAAGTAAAAGACTATTTTACATTCATGACGGTAACACAACACTTTCCCGCTTTTTTTAGTACGTATAGATGGTATATATTTTTTTGCGAAGTAAAATAGTTCATTTTAGTGGTTACATGCATGTGTCATAGCAAAATATAATTTTGGAGAGTCAAGGGAAAGAGCGATATGGTGTCTTTAAAAATTATGTTTTTTCTGAAATTTAGCTGAACGCGAAATGGTTCCATTGAGTGAAAATAGGTTCCTACTCAGTTAATTTGCACATTGCTCTGGTGTACATGAATAATTCAATAGATCAATAATATCATGAGACATGATCACAAGTTACAGAATTAAATTGTTCGTCTCACCTCTCGTTGGCTCTGCCTTTATTCTTCTCTATCTCCACATTCTCCCCCATTTCTATAATGAAGAGAAATAATCCATGCAGAGCAGATTTTTTTTAATTAAATCAAAAGAAAATTTATAGTGTCATCCAAACTAGATGAGCCGATATTTCCGTGGTATACTATGCCCTTTTCTCTCTCTGTTTATTAAAATGACTTTTTGTTGTGGTGGACGTGACATTTAAAATGATTTTGTTATCATGGTTGTGAAATTGAAATGAAACTTATTTTTCTTATTTTTGGACCTTGCAAATACTGGGGAAATGCGAGATTAATTGAAACTGAGCTTTGGTTCGTATTATTGATTGCGGATGTGTTTTTACTATATCACGATCGGAACGTTTCCTCGTGCAGGGGTTACTGGAACATTGTATTCATTTCGTTACTTATTGTCATGTAAACACCAAATGCTGTATAGACAATGATTTTCTTAGGAATAATTATTGACATAATATGCTGTCACTGAAAGTCCTAAGCACTGTATTTTTTAAACGCTGATTATCTTCTGCAACTTGACATCTTACACTGAATGTCACACTAGATACCCTCTGAATAACAGTTAATTTATCAAATAGGACATACAAACACTGAATGTTATTTAAAGAATTATACATGTATAGTTATTCTCAATTTCCGGCATTTCCGATGTTTTATTGATATCAATCTTACATCAAATCACAATTTCGTATTTTTCATTCAGATAGGCCTATATTATCTGCATATCCCACTACGTGTGGTCATACACACAGATAGAAACGTAATGAATTTGCTTGTAAACAATGTGTTTTCATAACAGCGTAGATATGGGATATACCTTGGTGAATAATTTGATATTAATCAAATTTTACATATCCCCTTACATACATACATACATACAGACATCCGTAAGGGCACTCATATTATGAAGGTTAACTATGTAATTATGAAAGGGTTTTAGGTCGGAGTGAATAGATGCATGGTGTATAATATTATTATAAGCAGAGCTGCTGCCAAGATATAAAAAAAACAGGTAAAGGCGAACACGGCATATGGCTTGAAACTGTTTACGAAACGGGTATAAAATGACAATAAACATTGCCAGCTCGCGCTTTGTGAAGTGAATGGCAGTTGATATGATGTCGATATAAATCAAATTGATGGCCAATGGCTTTGACTTGTCTGGCCAGACGCAAGCGGCGTTTAGAACAAGTAAACGGACAGGCACGCGCTTTTTCGAGAGCGCACAGTGTTCATTCGTTTCAATAATATCCTCTCCGATTTCGCAATTTTTTCAAAATACCCTCCAAGACTCAGCCTTTTCACTTACTCCAAGATATTTTCTTACATACACACGCATACCCTCCCTCAACCCTACACAGCTGCATATACACGAAAATATACACATCAATAATCATCCTACAAACTTAAAGCACACCCACACTTATAAGTATAGTTATACTATCATCTACTTAAAAACGAATAGAAAAGAAAATCCCCAATAATTTCACTTATACGCACACACACATTTACCCACCCTAAAACTCACAAAATGGCACTCACCTAATGGCACGTAGGTACTCCAATAAAGCATGACACGTACTTGCACGCACATCCATAATTATCACATAACTTCTACCATCTGATTATAAGAGAAAAAAACCCTTGCACATCAACACTAATCATAATTTTGATGAAAAGTACAATGGATTCGAAACATTTAGACGTTGGTGCTTTATACTACGCAGGTGACGATGTAACAATTTTTTGTATCTTTATGTATATATCTCTGCGTAATTTAAGAAAATTAGTTAAAAATCTAAAGCGAAAAAAGGAAAGGGAATATGATTTTTTTTAGTGTTAACATTTCAAATTATATATTTTTATCAAACAGAAATAAATATAGCCATGAACGTAAGTCAGTTTTTTTTATTCGCTATTCAATGACAAAGAAAAAAAAAGCTAACAAAAATAATTACTCGAATCTGATCCTTTGAGCTGGGTATGAATGGCCAAATGATTTTTTCGACTGGTCAGAGATTCAACTCTTTATCAACCGAAAACACCATTTTATTAATCAAAGGTGATTTTTTTTACAAATGACTCATTACCTTATCTACATGGAAGACTGGTTAAAAGCTATTTTTTCATGCACTCATTTTTAATTACGGTATGTACGTGTATAACCTTTTAAAAAATTTTATTATTGTATCGGCAGATTGCCATTTTGTGCCATTTTGTGCTTTATTGGGCGATTCTTCATCTTAATTGCACAGTGCACACTATCATAAAAATAGAAATACCCTTTGAATTATTTCATGAAACCCTTTTTTAAGTGCAAGGAAGCTATAATCTAAGAAAAGAAATGTGAAAGAACAATCCGAACCTTATAATTTTTATGTCCCTTTTAATCCAAATACATTTCAACCAGATCCAAAACTGCCTTCGAAAATGCGGTTAATTGATATTCAAGCTTTTGGAGAAATTATTATGGAGCGCTTCCGATAAAAAACGATATAATTTCAGAAAGTAGATTAATTGCTCCTGTAAAAAGAAGTTTTAAAGGCTAAAGGTTTATAACTGAAATTGTTACATGATTATTCTATTTTGTAAGTGTACCAAGAGGTATGAAATTATCTATATCATCGGTAGAAACAGAATTTCTCAATACTGCCAATCTACAGTGCGTATCAAAAAAAGTTTACACTTAGAAAAAATCCTGTAAAATTATATATTTGTAATATCCTAGAATTTTTTCCACATTTTAACATTGGTACAGATCCATTTCAGCAAATGACGATATCACTATCGAAAAAATATTTCCGCTTGAGTGAGCACCACTTACTTTTGAAAAGTTAGTGAAAAATGATTTGCGCAGAACTTGGAAATAGTTATGCGAATAAAAGTAGACCTTAATCATGAAGAACACGTGGAATTTAGCTAGTAAATTGATTCGATGATATCTTTTACCTTTTTAAACTTGTTTCCTTGCCCAAAACACTTCGAAGAGTGCATGGCGCCCCATCCCACTCCCCCACACACCGAGGCCATCTTGACGATATTTGCTTTACACTGAGCTGTGATTTACATGAAATGCCTAAGGCTTCATTTTTATCATTATTTATCATTGTAAAGCTTGGGAAAAGTGCGGAGGAAACAAGTATCAAATTAAAAATGAAATGTAAACCCACTTTAATGACACAAACTTAGTGAAAATTACTGGAGATGTCTGATATAAACTTTTGTTCAGATTCAGTTATGTCCTCAGATCCAGCTGGCACACAAAAGGGTAAATGTTGTGCTTACCAAGTGTTGAAATTTCAATTTGGGTGGCAAAATGGTTACAAAATGCTGGAATGTATCCGTTTTATTTCAATCGACTAAAAGTGCAAGGGAAATGTATGAGAAATGTTTTGCAGGGTACTTTGATTTCGCCATTTCCCCTTGACACAGCGTGAAAACGAGCATTTCTGCGCAAACAGATTTCTGCGAGCTTTACAAAAATGGACAGTGCTCACTCAAGTGTAACATTCTCTCAAAACTTTTACTTTCATTAGATAGATGAGACCCAAACCCAAGATTATATGTGAAAAAATTATCCACATGTTGTATATTTTTTAATTCCCAGGGCTTTTTCAAAGTGTAATCTTTTTTTGATACGCACTGTAGAAATATTAAACAGCATCATTTTGATATTCTTTAAAATTTTTAAGATATTTGGTCATTTTTTTAAATATGAATATGGATCCAATTTTTGAATATTTGTGAGAAAGGGATTTGTCCAGAACGTTTTAAAAAAAACAGTTTTGCGATTAAGAAATGAGAAGTCATAAATTAGATTTCACATTAACCATTTGCATCCACTTCCCTGAATAATAATGATAATGACAATAGTAGTAGTAGTAACAATTATAATAACAATAGTAATGATGATGATAATTATAATAATAGTAATAATAATAAGCTGGATTTATGACAGATGATACAAATTAAAGAATATTTGGTAGCAAACATGAATGTTTGGCTTTACTGCTCTGTTTATCAACCCAATGTTCGTCTTTCTTTTGTTTTTGTTCACTGTACAAACTTCTATGGAACATCTTTTTCTGAATTTTTGCTGTAGGTCATCACTGACAGAACTAAACAACATTGATTTTGCTTTTTCTTTGTAACGGCTAAATCAAACGGAGTTACATCCAGAGCTATACGGCTGATTCAATCAGATATTTGCCTTCCAATACATATTTAATATAATTATGTAAATGAAAGTATACCGTTCTCTACATGTAAAGCGAATTCTGGGGTCCGTTGCAGAAAGAGTTGCGTTTAAACGCAAGTCAAAAAATCAATCGCAAGTCCAAAATGCGCGCTGTTGATTGGTTGAAAATCAAGTTGCGCGTGATTTTTAGAGTTGCGTTTGATTGCAACTCTTTCTGCAACGGGCCCCTGTTCCACAACTAAAATAAGAATGATAATGATGTAATAAAAATAATTATTGATGTTATTCTTAAAATCACGTTACTGGTACAGTACTGGTAAATTCCAACCATTTGTCATGTGCAAAGCACTTCTAGCAAATCAAAATACCACCTTGTCAAAGCGGGCTGATTGCTTGTTTGATAACTGGATTTTATTAGGCATAAGAGATATTAAAATGCGATTTAATATTTCACAAAATGTCAGAGTATATCGTGTTAAGCAAACAAGCATGCTTTTGACATATGTTGCAAGTATAAGCAAGGAAATTGAAAATATAAAAAATAGATAATAAAAAAAAACTTAAATAACCTAAGCGAATAAAGTAAATTAATAAATGAATAAGTAAATAGAGACTGTAATTCATCAAAATAATGTAAATATAATCCGAATCGATTATGAATGAACATCAGACAAATGTTCGACTGGCGGCGGATTTTAGTTGTTGCATTTTTCGAAAATTGTGTTTGCAAATCAGGATTTAGCCGAACAACCTCAACCGTGCCGCGATCGAGGAAGGTACCTGCGATATTTCGGCACATTCACTTTGGATTAAACCGTAAATTTCAGCAGTAATGACACATTTTGCTAATTGAAATAACAAAATACGGATTAGAATATTGTTATAGTAAAAGTATCATCTGGAAATATATGCCATTCTTTAACCAAAGAGTGATAACCATTGCGACATTGGTAAAAAAAAATAATACACATAGGAAATATTTCTATTGATGATTGTTGATCATCGTCAGTGATGATGCCTATAATTAATTAAAAATTATGCCTAGGCCTATATTCTTTCATTTCCCTTGCATTGAAATATTTTCTTTTCAAAGAGATTCCCCGATCCACACGGCGGAAGGAAAAAACCTGGCTCGTTTATAGAATTATTTCCTTTGCCTAACATTGAAACTATAATCCCCATTACAATTACAAGAGGTAATTTCCGTTTGTTCTCGAATTGGAAATAATAGGTACTGTATGTACTTCCAAGAAGAACTCTTTTGAAAACGTGTTTTCCCTTTATTCTCAAGATTGGTATACAGGAATTAAATTTTACAAGAAAATAATATCCAAATAGAATGCATTGCCAGAAATATCAAGAAATATTTATAGAAAATAAGAATCATGCAATTAAGAAGGTAAGCATGAAAAAAAAGTAAAAAGTGTGTTTAAAAGAAGAGAAAAATAGCATATAGGCGTATCATTTGTATAGTAGCAGTAATACCCGCATATCATGCTGATCACCCGTTCATAATTATATTAATCCCATCCAATAAGCAGAGAGGCAAATACTTTATTTTCGACTCAATGACTTACCTTCACCAATCCTGTAAACAGTTTATCAACTCACGCAGAGAAAATCAGCAACACAACCAAACGATACAAAGCTCTGAAATTCTTGTAGTGGCTGGCGCGCTCAGCCTAGGCAGTCGTCTGCTCTTTCGCATGAGTCGCACAAACTCGGTGTAGATGCCCTGAATCTCGGTCAATGCATTCATTGCCGTCCCAATTTCCTTGCCTGCCTCACATCCCCGTCTACTCGCCTCTCACGTCCTCGACCTTCGGCTGACCGTGACTTTGATGCCCGTATAGCCCACAGCATGAAAGCAGCGGCTGCGCTTGTTTACACGCCGTGTGCTATTTTCAGCATCCATCGCTGGCTGAAGATCCGCCGTACGCGTTGGGGTCATCTCGGGTCGAGCGCGCGGTTGGGCTGGAGGAGCACAGCGAGCGTTCCGAGAGAGCTGTGGGCGGCCATCATTATTTATGACTTTGCGTACAGCGCATGCGCCTGCATAATGAACTTGGCATTATTGGAGATCGGGGTCGCAGCTCGACAGCAGCAGCAGCCTCGTTCGTGACATTTACCTCGATACCTCTCTCTTCTTTCTCCTCTCTCTCTGGCCTCGATGTTGGAAGGGTTTGTAGACTCAATTTAGGCTGTCAGCGGCTGAAGTGATCCTCACATCTAGGGCATCGGGTGTGTTGATATGAAGGCTAATGGTTGAGGCTATATTGACTATTCAAGAAGGGGTTTCTAGAAATGGGTCTTGTAAATAAACGTACATGCTGGAAAGAATAGCGGCCTATTCCAGTTAGTTCAATATCTTGCCACAGTTATTTTTCTAGACTCCAATCGATAAAGATAGAATAGATTCTCGGGGCTTCTTCTCCCCCGATGTAGGCCTTTATAAGATGATGGACTTAAAAAAGAGTATATCTTTTTCCTCTCATTCTACCCTTCTGAAATGAGAGATGACAGTTTACTTCGGATCTTTTGACGGTCCATCGTTAAGGCAATTTTAAACTTTATTACATGCCATTGAATACATGCTGAATATTTGAGTACCAGAAGTTTGAATAGGAGTGCTACTGTCGATGCGGTAGAGATGAGCAAAAAAAAAAGCAGGAACGAGTGACTTTCCCTTATATTATGCACGCATTCATTTGGCCTTTTAATGTTTGTAAGATACATAGGCCTATACAAATATATATATATATATATATATATATATATATATATATATGTGTGTGTGTGTGTGTGTGTGTATACATAAATACACACACAACCTAGGACGAAAATATAAACTGCCAATATAATTTCTTGAATGTTTAACAAAGAAGTGTGTTCATTTGTTCCTTATGGAAGCTTAAAAGTGCCACCGAGATGTTGAGATAATTATCTTGGGAAGTCGACATCTTGATAGCAAAAGATCAGATGACGAGATCTTCGATCTCATCATGTTGACATCTTGTAAAAGAGATGATGAGATGACAAGATACCGGATCTCATCATGTCAACATCTTTTAGAAGAGATGATGAGATGACAAGATCCCGGATCTCATCATGTCAACATCTTTTAGAAGAGATGATGAGATGACAAGATCCTGGATCTCGTCATATCGTCATCTTTTAGAAGAGATGATGAGATGACAAGATGCCGGATCTCATCATGTCAACATCTTGTAGAATAGATGATGAGATGACAAGATCTCGGATCTCATCATGTCAACATCTTTTAGAAGAGATGATCAGATGACAAGATCCCGGATCTCATCATGTCAACATCTTTTAGAAGAGATGATGAGATGACAAGATCCCGGATCTCGTCATATCGTCATCTTTTAGAAGAGATGATGAGATGACAAGATGCCGGATCTCATCATGTCAACATCTTGTAGAATAGATGATGAGATGACAAGATCCCGGATCTCATCATGTCAAGATGATCAGATGACAAGATCCCGGATCTCATCATGTCAACATCTTTTAGAAGAGATGATGAGATGACAAGATGCCGGATCTCATCATGTCAACATCTTGTAGAATAGATGATCAGATGACAAGATCCAGGATCTCATCATGTCAACATCTTTTAGAAGAGATGATGAGATGACAAGATCCCGGATCTCGTCATGTCGACATCTTTTAGAAGAAATGGTCAGATGACAAGATCTTCAATCCATGATCATGTCATCTAATCATCTCTTCTTAAAGATGTAGACATGACGAGTTACGAGATCATGACATCTGGTCATCTCTTCCACTGGATTTAGACATGACGAGATCCAAGATCTTGTCATCTGATCATCTCTTCTACTAGATGTCAACATGATGAGATCCGGGATCTTGTCATCTCATCATCTCTTCTAAAAGATGTTGACATGATGAGATCCGGGATCTTGTCATCTCATCATCTCTTCTAAAAGATGTTGACATGATGAGATCCGGGATCTTGTCATCTCATCATCTCTTCTAAAAGATATTGACATGATGAGATTCGGGATCTTGTCATCTCATCATCTCTTCTTAAAGATGTCGACATGATGAGATCCGGGATCTCGTCATCTTATCTTTTGCTATCAAGATGTCGACTTCCCGAGATAATTATCTCAACATCTCGGTGGCACTTTTTAGCTTCCATAGTTCCTTGTTTTTTTTTTCGGAACTTTGGGCCCGTTGTATATCACAAGCAGTATATGGATGCTATTCTGAAAATTAAAGCTAGGTTCGTATCCCGACTAAAAAACAATATTATTTTACACTGTCTTGTATGGAACGCTATGCTTCATCTTTTTTCTTCAATAATTTTATTGCAAGGGCCATGTGCAAAATAATTCATTGAAATTCATTGTTTCTCCATATAATTCTTTTATTCTCATTTCCTATAATTTTTCTAATTATTTGACCAATGTTTCAATTCACGATTGATAAAATAATCTTAATGAATTAGGTAACAAAATGGTGCCCAAGAGAAGTGTGGTCGAAGTTGGCCTACGAACAAAACCACTTCTGCAAGAACAACTCTCTATAAAAAAATCAAGAACTTCCATACTGGACATTAGTGTATTACTTCAACGAGAGCATCTTCTTCTTGGACCCGTTCTAGGAATTATATGAATCTCATAGATTCATATTATCAAAATCATCGATTTTTTTTCAGATTGGGGTTTAAAAACGATTTACCTAGCTGGACTTGTCACATGACATGACGTGTGGAATGCGCCCCCATTGCGTCCATACTATCTTCACAAAACACATCTCCGCCGATATTTTTGTGCGGGCGATAGCATCTTCCTGTTGGTAGCTTATTATGAAGTATTAATGCACTTTGTCTAATGTTTCTATCAATCAAAATTCTGGTATATTTTTCTTTTTTAATCTTCCTTAAATTGCGTGATTGGCGGGATTCAGATTTCAAAATCACATGCGTTTACTTATATCATCTTGAAAAGTTTGAATAATATTGCTCTAAAATTGAAAATATAAACATACAGAGAAGTGACCTTTTATTTACTTCGTATCATAGGCCTACTTCATAATTGTTATCAACATTTATCCCCTTGATATTTTTTTTATGTCTCAGCGAGTATTTTTTTATATTTCAAAATCACAGTGCAATTTAGACATCAAACTGAAGACAAAATGCCTATATCATAACATTCATCGAGGATTAAATATTTACGATTATGGTACATATGGCATGGTTTAAAGATCATTTAAAAAAATAGAATTCAATACACTGAGGTCGATGTTCATAAATCACAAATTTTAGAGCTCCAGTGTGGCGTCCCACAAGGATCCATACTTGTGCCGCTTCTCTTTATAATGTATATGAACGACATTGTAAAGTCTTCTGAAAAGCTTAGCTATGTGTTATTTGCAGATGATACGACACTGCTATATTCTCATCATGATTTTAACAAAATGATAAACACCATCAATGTAGAATTACGTAAATTAACTAACTGGCTACAATGTATTAAGTTATCTCTCAACCTCAGTAAAACAAATTATGTTATCTTTCACAACACAAACAAAAAAATTATGGAAGACCAGAGCCAAATCTTAATAGACAATACCCTAATCGAAAGGAAAACTAATGTTAAATTTCTTGGTGTTATTCTCGATCAACATTTAAACTGGAATTTGCATTTTCAGCATCTAAGAACTCATATTTCTAGAATTATAGGTATTATGTTCAAACTAAAAGATACGTTAATGCCAAAGTCTATTATACTATTGTACAATTCTTTCATATTATCTTATTTATCTTATGCTAATATTGCTTGGGGTTGTGGAACCAAAAGAAACGTTAATTCCTTACTGTTATTGCAGAAAAGAGCCATAAGAATTTGCACAAGTTCTGCTTACTTAGCCCATACTGATCCAATTTTCAATAAACTGAACATATTAAAAATATCTGATATCAATATCTTACAAACTGCAAACTTTATGTTCAATTATGCTAATCACTTGGTTCCAAGCAATTTTAATTCAATGTTTATACGTAATACCCAGGTTCATGAACACAATACCAGAAGTTCCAACAATTTTCATCTTAGTAATCCCAAAACAGTACTTGCTTATAAATCCATCAGACATAGAGGACCCGATGTTTGGCACTCACTGCCTCGTAAAATAAAAGAATGTTCTTCGCTTTCTTCTTTCAAACGTAAGCTAAAAAAAACATATATCATCATATGACTCATGAATTTTCTTAAAGTGTATTTAGATAATTTATAATTGTTACACTGGTTTCCAGTTCCCGATGGGGGGGGGGGGGTAGGACATCTGTACTTTTTTTCCCTTCATGTCCTCATTTTTAATATGTCAATATATGTATCGCCATGATGGCACTCGGGGTCTGCCTCGTCAAGACCTTTCGGTCTTTTGCAGTCTCCCAAATTTCATTTTGTATTCATGTATGTTTAATTGCTTTCTTATCAATTATGTATTTTTCTGATATTGTATCTTGTGTTTTTTATTGAATGGAATTTGAATAAATTGAATTGAATTGAATATACACAAACACACACACACAGCCGCGTGTGCCTCCCTTCTTCTCACACACCCACCCTCACACACATCACGAACTCGCTCACCCACATCAACGGCCTATTCATTCTACACACATACCTTTTATCATTTATAGTCTATACAAATACATTGAATTTACGAAGTATTTTTTTTCTCTCTATATATAAATACATGGCTGTACGCAGAATTTTGTGCTGGGGGGCAGGACATAAGTTTTGAAGAAGAAAAAATGAAAGCGAAGGAGCAAAGCGACCGAGTTTGTTACAGGCGCTTTTGCATTTTGTTAAGTGAAATTGAATTGTGTGTGTGTAAAACACAGAAAAGGAAGATTCTCCAGAGAATTTAACTCTCTTGTTTTATTAAGAAATCGGTTTTGCGTGTTATTTCCTAGTTATATAAACATGGTCAGTTTGTTGCTAAACAATATTTTCAACAATTTATAGACATAAATATTTTAGGGAGCATTCTAAACGATAGGCATTCCTCCGACCTCATTCACGCGAAACGCGAGAATTTTTTATATCATTGAACGAGCCTCATTTTAGTGGCAATGATCGCTGAGAAAAGTGCACGAGTTCACTGTCTTGTCGGCTGTCAACCATCTGGCTATAACGGGATCCAAATTTGCCAAGCAAGCGCTCTGTGCATTTTGATGCAAACCTGTCCCAGATTAAGAAAAACATTTCCTTGCAGGGCTGAATAAGGGCTGTTATCTCTACTTTTCATAGTCTCATGTAAGACGTTTGCTGACATTCTCGCCCAATTGCGCTCTGCAAATAGTTTGTTGCTTTAGGGGAGCTTTCCACTCGAAAGTTAAATGTCAAATGTAGAGATGTGACCTGGCGTTCCCTCTTCGTCATGGCTGATATACACATTTTTTCATCTGAATAAAATCAATAAGGGCTTAGAGAGAAGACTGTGCCTGTACAAGCGTTATAACGACGCTGAATAATAATGTGTCTGAAGCACATGCCATTTACACGCTAATGTGCGTAATTCCATTACTCACGCTCTAATTTTGAAGTTCATGTGTGAGTGAACTGAAGCGACTGAAGGAACATATTACAGCCTCCTTATAAGAATGTAACTGGGTTTCAGATCCAGCATACATCTCCATTACAAAAGCAAAAAAAAATGATTGTGCATCTAATCAAACAAAATGATTACCATAAAAAATAATGTTCTTTTGTATATATACATATTGTTTTCTTCAGAAAGCTTGTGGTGTCGTCATTACAACATCTGGTCCTCTGGATTCGATAAACTATGTAACATAATGGTAAGTAAACAAAAAACTAAAATGTACATTTATGTCCCATAATATAGCAGTATTAAAGTGTTTCGTAATACATTCACATAATTCTATAATTTATTTGTTGTAAATATATGTTCATTCACTGGCATCTAGATCGTACTCTCATGATGACAATATTTTTTGCGTTCCATGATGTTTATGTTGCATTCGTGTCACACGTATTGGCATTCACTGTTTTCATTTCGTTAATATACAGTGTATGGTTGTCTGTGTAATAACCCAATTTTCTTTTCCTTTTAAGATTTTCGATTTATGATTTATTGCAGTAATCCCTAAACGCACTTTATTAAAGAGTAATAATTAAAAACCGAACGCAATTGAAAAACCTTGAAATGAAATGAAGATGAACAATGAAGAAGATGAAGATGACGAGGAAGGCTATTCATTTAGTTCACATGGTTTATAGGACATTCGTGGACCGATATGTAATATCTCTTTTTCTTAAACTTT
Source organism: Lytechinus variegatus (assembly GCF_018143015.1). Classification (NCBI taxonomy): domain Eukaryota; kingdom Metazoa; phylum Echinodermata; class Echinoidea; order Temnopleuroida; family Toxopneustidae; genus Lytechinus; species Lytechinus variegatus. The sequence goes on along the minus strand of NC_054754.1, from coordinate 8,247,881 downwards.
TGTTATTAAAGTATATTTACAGCCATGAATATCCAGTGATCAACCAATTCTTTAAAAGTGTTTTATTTATTTAAATAACACATTCCACAGAAAGAAAAAGGAAGAAGCAAAGTGGAAATGTGTCATAGGTAAACGATATGGACTACATGAAATATATTTAAAGCTTGAACCAAAATAATAAGTGCATTCCACATAAATCAATCAAAGACGTATTTTAGATTTTTGATTAATGAAGTCAAGTAAGTTTTATGGTGTTGTGAAATAGCTTATCATCCATTCATACACCCGACGCGATTAAAAAAAACCTGCTTACATTTTAGACCGCCGTGAATTTAGAGGAATGAAATATATATATAAAAAAAACGTTATTGGTTATTTATTGTGAACCCGTTTCGTAGGCATATTACTACATAACTACCATCGATAAAATAAAACTTTAGTAACAAGTAAAAAATAAGATTAAAGATAGGTTAGCTTATCAGCGATACTTCATCACCCTTGTGTGTAGGTGCCATGAAATAGCCCCATATACTTACAATGGCATTAAAAAAACGTTACCTTGTTAAGAATTCAATATCTATACCACATCACAGTCAAAGTTCATTGATTGACCTTTGACCTTGATCGTGTAAGCTGAAACCCATGCTAGGTGATCAGTGATAATTGATTACCCTTATGTGTAAGTTTAATGAAATAGCTCCATACGCTTCTAAAATTGTGATGATATTTTCAAATCGTAACCTTGTTCAAGATTGCATTGTTTACGGCGCCGCGCCGTCAGAAAAGCATCGCCTTTGTCATGTTTGTCTCGCTTCTAAATTTACTATGCCGGCAAGACAAAAATGCGAAATTCTGATAGTTGGGAAGAATTGGGACAAGGAATTAGAAATGTAGGGATGTTTGAAAAACTAACTAAATAAAAAAGAGTATCTCTGATCAGTAATTAGGGGAAGAGATTTTGAAAAGTAGTAGAAAGAACACTTCTAATTTGCATGATTGAACTATTGAACATTTAGGTTTTCTCTAAAGTTTTTTCCCTCGGGGCAGTAAACAGATTATAACACATGTATCATATTGAAACAAAAAATCATAATAAAAAAAATCAATTAAGAGCTTAACAAAGATGGTGTGTAAGATATTCTGTGTATAAATGCTCTTATTTGGTATATAGGAATTGACGTCACCTCGTTTAGTTCGGAATTTCCCTTGAGTATAACCTTTCAACAATCATACTTTTCGTATCGACTTTATAGAATCATTCAAACTTTCACTAAAATGTTTCTCATATTTTTCACCTATCTCCATTTTAGAACAACTTACCAGTTAGGTTGGATTTTTTACTTTTAAGACGTTACTGTCAGTTTTTTTTTCCATTAACGTTCTTGTCTGAGAGTGACTCTGATGATATTACAAGAAGTTTATTAAAAGTCATCAAACCAATTTTTCTATTTTCGTTGCTTATACTGCGCAATTTACTACTTCTTTTAACCCATATATTAAGTAGGTTTAAAATATTTCACCGTGACTATCTTACTCTCTTAATGGTTGGGCAACATACTGCCCACAAAGCAATTTGTTAAAAAAAATTGTTTAACTCTGGGTAGTTTTAACCAATACTGTGTAGTTTTCATCCAAAGCACACATTATGGTTTAAAAATACCCAGCATTGGTTAAAGTTTTAATCAATTGTTATGTGGACAGTAAAATTTTTAAGAGTGTATGGAATTAAGGGCAAGAATGATCAGCGAAAATAGCAACCATTAAATGAGGTATCATGATTCGTTTTCGTGTTGTCTAAAATGCATGAAATCATGAAATACATATATCATATAAACATAAAGAAAATCAACGATTTAAGTTGCCTGATATTTTCAAACAAATGAAAAGGCCCCATAACACAATTATCACAAACACGACAAAAAGGTTGTATCAACTACCTAGACAATTATAACGCCTAGTATTAGATATAAGAGCTAGTGAAGGATTTGTCAGTGCATTTCTCAGGAAAGGATAACTTATTTCAAATGGATGCACCAGTAAAAAAAATTGTGCCTTCCGTTTCTGTATTTTAAATATCTTTAATAAGAGCAATCATGTGCTTTGTGCACCATGACGCGTTTTCATGTTCTATATAGTTTGAGAAAATTAAATCATATAATGAATAGTAATATATTGTATTTCCTTTTAAAGCTACATATTTTCAGGACAAAGTAAGGGTTGTTTGATTTAAATGAAGTCGGAACCTGAATGTTTTATGCTAAATTTTTACTCTGTGTATTTTTTCTAATACATTATGATATTTTGATAGATAATTATAATAAAGAAATGAGGGTTTTGCAGTGAATGGTTCATTCATTAAGGTAACAGTGGCTGAATAGCCTCACTCATATAATATTTTCTATCGTATCTGACAGTAGATTCTACCAGGAAGAAAACATCTAAAAAAATACTGGTTACTTGTACATTTACTCGTTTGAAATACATTATAATTCCTTTAACATCCGTTTTTGATAAGAGCATTAAAGGAGAAATATATTGATTATGAATGTGGTCTTATTATATATCAATGGAAAGGTAATGATGTGGGGATCATCAGTGGGTCATTCAAAAATACCGAAAATAATACAAAAAGGTGAAAATCGCCGATTAAAAAACGCTAAAATGCCCCTCCGAAATATGCCTCGCATCGGTCTCTGAATTGACTGGAATTTGATGACGTCACTGTCTGTACGAGAGGCGTGATTGGCTCTCCCACGTGAAGCTCCACTTGCATGCAAAACCTGTTGCGTGGGTACGTTTTCTCCACACTGTCACTGAATACTTCTATCACGAAATGAAAGAAAACCCAGAATTTTATCTAGATTTGGATTTTCAAATTGATGATTTTAAAGATGAAGAGAATGATGATGAAGTGAACAACACAGTGAGGTAGTTGGAGGTAAATAATGGGGGAACAATGCCGATGATTATGATGAAAATTCAACTTGCCTGACGATCACAAGTAAAGTCATGTACATGCCGATTCGCTACCAACTCATGCAGCTGCTGCTACAAGTGGTAGCTATACGTACACCGCGCGGGCCAAATTAAATCCATGAAAATGAATAACCACATCCAGAGAGAGTCTATCATAGGAAGGAAAATAATGATATAACTGTACTTACAAACAAGTGAATAATCCGAATTAACCTGAAAGCAAATCAACTCAACGAATAGCAGCAGACGATATGCACCGACGATAAACTTCATGTGGCTGGGATAGATTGTCACTCGTTCTGTTAGATGTAATTTGTAACTCATTAATTTGACAAAATTACGAAACTCGGGGAATTATTTATATATATAAAAATATAGTAACATCTCTTATTATTTTTTGTATTACGATAAAACCTCTTTTGAAGGAAAACGTCGAGATAAACTAAAATTACTTTTAAATCCCCCCCCCCAACATGCGTAGCTTGTATGTCATTGCAAACAAACCATCGCAAACATGCACGTATTCCTTCCTTGCTGATTGAGAGCTGTGCAACACGTGCATAGATCTATTCTCTGTCTCAGCCAAGGCGAGCAAACAATACGGCATGTGTTGTTGTGATGGTTTGTTTACGATCACATAATGCTACGCATGATGGGATGATCTTTTACATCTAATTTTAATTTACCTCAACGTTTTCCTTCAAAACAGGTTTTATCGTAATTCAAAAAATGATAAGAGATGTTACTATATTTTCATATAGAATAATAATTCCCCGAGTTTCGTAAGTTTGTCAAATTAATGAGATAAAAGTTACATCTAACAGAACGAGTGACAATCTATCCAGCCGGATGAAGTTTATCGTCAGCATTGGCGGCGGAAGCCAAAAATTTTAGGAGGGGACAACCAAAAATTTTTGACAAGCAAAAAAAAAAAAGGTTCTCAACCCCAAAATTTTAGGGGGGGCGTACAAAAATAAATTGACAAGCAAAAAAAAAAAAAAAAAAAAAAAAAAAAGGTCATCAACAACAAATTTAGGGGGGGGGGGACCATCCCCCCCTCCTCAAATTTAGGGGGGGACACGTCCCCCCCGTCCCCCCGCTTCCGCCGCCTATGATCGTCAGTGCATATGCCATATCGTCTGGTACTATTCGTTGAGTTGATTTGCCTTCAGGTTCGGATTATTCACTTGTTTGTAAGTACAGTTATATCATTATCCTTCTTATGATAGACTGTCTGGATGTGGTTATTCATGTTCAGCATGAATTCAATTTGGCCCGCGCGGTGTAGCTAGCACTTCCAGCAGCATGAATTGGTAGCGAATCGGTATGTAAATGACTTTACTTGTGATTGTGTTGCAAGTTGAATTTTCATCATCATCATCGGCGTAATTCCCCCAATTTACCTCCTACTACGTCACTGTGTTGTTTCACTTCATCATCATTCTCTTCATCTCAAAATCATCAATTTGAAAATCCAAATCTAGATAAAATTCTGGGTTTTCTTTCGATCATTTCGGGATCGAAGTATTCAGTGACAATGTGGAGAAAATGTACCCTTGCAACAGGTTCTGCATGCAAGTGGAGCTTCACTTGGGAGAGCCAATCACGCCTCTCGTACAGACAGTGACGTCATAAAAAATCCCCAATTTCGCGGACGCAATTCTGCGTGTTTGAAGCATTCAGAGAGAGAACTTTAAACTATCAATTAACTGAGTTTCATCCGTCTCCATGATAAATGATGTACACCATCGTGTTCTCCTTATTTTCTCCTTTATTGTGATATATGATTCTCCAGTTTTACGATTTTCAATATATTTCTACTTTAAAATAACGTAATTCCATACCGCGTAGGTCCACGCGGCTTGTACTATCACAAAGTTACAGAATCATTTTCAGGTAACGGTTTGTGAAATACGTAAGCTTTTCATCGCAATGTTTCATTTTGTTTTAGCTACGAAATAGGATTCTTCAAAATGCCGGGCATTTGAAAATATGTCTTATCGATAGATGTAGTACTTTGACTTCAGGTGGAGATTTACTATCAACAAAGTTACAAAAGAATTTTTAAAAGGGGACTAATGTATATTTTTTTTTCAGAGAGAATGCGATGAATATAATCATGATAATGAAGGCATTTCATCATTGATGGTTGCATCGTTTTTCTTTAGAGGTTAAACCTTTTGCATTGATTACTTTGTTGGTTTTGCTACAAAATATGACAATCACCTACAATGTACAAGGCATTTAAAGGCATTTCTGATTAATTTGTGTGAAAAGTCTAACTCCAGGTTTCGATTTATGTATTTTACAAAGTTACAACATCACTTAGAATGACGGTTGGAAAAACACATTTTGCAAGATAAAAGTAGACTGAGTGCCAATAAAATGTAGACATTCCATCATTGATGTTTGCACATTTTCTTTCGAATCTAAACCCATTGTAGCGTTTCTTCTTTTTTATTGTTTTGCTATGAAATGTGATGTTGCCTTCAGTGTACCGGGCATTTGAAAAGAATATCCTGACTCCAGGTGATGAATATCATTTTTCAAATCATATCTGAACGTTTTATCTTCCAGCTGCAGTTTGGTACCTGACATTTGTGTTTTCACACAAAATAATGATACTTGATCTCCCTCATCTCCAAGTCATGAAATATATAGGCCAATAGGTTTGGTAAATGTTGCATAAATTTCGAGTGACGTACATCGGCAGTGCACTGTTCTTGAGAAGAAATGATGCGGTGAGGAAACCAGGAGGAAAAACAAAGCATACAGACAGTTGGCCTTAAAGTGTTCGCCCAAAGGAGGCAGATCTTGAGATCCAGATACATTATTGATTTACCTAGTTTTCTTTCCCTTACATTTCACCCTTCCATCTGTGTCAAGTAGGCAGAGGTGAGCTCTTTTTTTCAGCGTCCCCGCATTAATACGCCGAGATACTTACGCCGGGTATCACGTATGGGACTATGGCGCGATGCATGCAACGCGAGCAAACGCCCCGAATAGGGGGTGCTAATGTTATGAATGAGATGCAATGAGGCCATGTTTCCTTTATCCTGGTTCAATCTCCTCGAGTGATCCCCGGGCGACGTGACGCGAGAAGCCTCGGCCGAGATGCCATTTAGTCTGTCGGCATAGACCTTGCTCAGTACTGCTGTTTCACCTAAACCATCTTTTCACCGACTCAATTCGGTCACCATCCCTCGAATATCTCAAGATGGATAGAAACTGGATGAATCAATCATCCGGAAGATGCAATCCGGTTCGTATCTGCTCTGCCACATCAGTATGCATTTGAATATTCTGTTTTTGATGCAGTAATGACCTATTCAAAACCTTAAGAATGAGAAGGAAAACTGGGGTTTATATCCAGAAACTAGGTCTTCAGGATATAAAAGTGTATGCGAACAATTTGTGGGTGTGCGCATAATGAATATGTGTGCTAAATATTAGGCGACGACGCTGCAGACCACACTGTGATAGATGGTATTTCCAAGGCTTTAGCATGAAGTTTAAATTCTTGCCTAATGGTAGAATTTATAAACCCTTGTTCATTCTAAATCCACAGAATATCAGCAGTCAATGAAAGGTTACAGTTTTAATAGAACAAGAAACGTGAGTGATACATCACCATGATAATACGTGTCATATTTCAGTACATATAAAAGATATCGGGTAAAATGTTTACCACCACGAGGGTAATTATGTGTCCAACCAATATGTGGCAGTATTCTACCCAATGCGGGAAACATTGTCCAGTAAGGTAAAAAAAAAGCAGCAATTACTTTAGAATGGGTAAAATTTTCATCACACTGGATAAATGAAAATGCTCAAAAGAAATGCCCAATGTTGGTTAGACGCATAATTACCCTCATGGAGCACTGTTACCGAATATATATTTTCAGAGTTTAGTTGTAACTTAATAAATCCGAGTTAAGGAAATAAAATCTGCTTGCACAGATTCATGAATATAATATCACTGTCTTGGATATATTGTTCCGTGATCAATGCGGAACGCATCCAACTTGGCATTTAAGTACGACTCATAAATCATACATAAATCTTTGTGAAACACCCCCAGATGTATACATTGTGATACGGTCTTTAACACATTTGAGCATCCAATATTAATAAAGTGAAAACATTATTCGAAAAAACAGTATGTTGCGTCATTACAAACATTACAAACGAAACATGCAAGAAATAGAACAAGAGCACGATTTTACCCGCATCTGCGTGAAGTTGAATATCTAAATAAAGATGAAATGTGATTTCATTATTGTGTTTGGGAAAATAAATGAAGTAGTATTAAAAACATATTAGTATACTAATTCAGGTTTCTTGGTGTAGTTATTTGTAGCCTAATTTCTAATTTGATGCATATAATATGATTATGTAATAAAGATTATGATAAAGAAAAATGATAAGCCATAGGCCTAATAAAAGTAAAACCATGATCTGGATGATATTCCTGATATTAGCGATTGATAAGGATATTCCAGTAATCAAGTAAATGATGTTCTGTGCCTTGGGCTTTTTTGGCCAATGTTCATATGGGTCATTTAACCTGTATTAATTCATTAATGAGTCTAGCCGAATGTGAGCCTCGTTTCCCATTCCTAAATTGGTCAAATCTTTCCCATAATTCCAGGAGTAACGAATGGATGGCAAACCGAATTTATCCCCCGAAACGGATACAAACGCAGAATAATTACCTCGTCGGTAACAGAGTGTGATAGCAACGCTTACGAACTCACCAGAAGCAACTTGACTTAGTGTTTGTCGAGAGTTTGTTTGATATGGAACATTTGTGTTACTTGTAGATCGTGTAGACACCAATTTTAGTTGAACTGTATGGTAATTTGTACTAATATTTTGATCAATGTGCCTTTGTGACCCGTATGTCACGTTTATCAAGTCTCTTTCTTTTCCATGTTTGCCCATTACAAAAAGTCATGCCCATACCCCACACCCCTGCTCCCACTACCTATTCCCTTACACAAACATACACACACATTTAAACACACCACACGCGCGCACACCCACAATCCTGCTATACATCATCCACACACACACAAATTCACTCTCTCTCACACATCCCTATTTTATTTTCATATAGTTCTGGGGAGCGTTTCATCAATATTTTCATCTGACAAGTTGTCAGATCTGACATCTTTCCTTGATTCTGATTGGCTGAGAGGCACTGTTCCTATGGTAACTGTCGGATAAACTGGTACTTGTAGGATAAAATGTCCGACAAGTCCTTTCATGAAACGCCCCCCAGGTTAGTGTCATTAAATCACAAAGTCTCTTCAACTGTGCAGAATGTTGTGCGTCCATTATGTAAAGTAATCATTGCGCCCCGACTCAATATTTCCTTTCGCAATTGTTCTCGCTATCAATATGCAATTCATCTTTCTCCTCTGTTTGTATTCATTTCATCTGCACTCTCTACTACCTCTTCAAGGATACTCTTCTGTTCTCAAGATACCACCTTATATTTCTCATTCTTCATCTCACTCTGAGCGTTTTATGACGTAACTATCCTTCCCTCTCCTTCTCCCCTTCTCTATCCCTCTGGAAGCTACTCTTTTCCTTCACCTTTCTTACTTTGAGCATCTTTTCAGTCTAGCAGCTTTTTCCTCGATCCAATCTCGAGGATATGGGTTGATGGATGTCGGCCTGGTAATGAAATCACCCTCTCCAGCCTAGTTTTTGTTCTCCTTTCCCATTCTCCCTCCCCTCATTTATATATTCTCTTCTCTCTTTATCTCATGCTTTGTTTGCATTCTCTGATGTGTTTGTCTAGTATAAGGACCCATCATGCCCATGGTGATCATTATCATGAGATAGCCCTGGCCGATGGGTTATGAAAGGATCGCGTTGATTGGTTAGAACAATGCGCACCACGTGATCTATCAAAAGGGCGACATTTCTCATAAAGGCTCGATGGGACAGTAACACAAAGCTTAGCAATGATCGTAGAACATTTTTCTACGATTGATTGCATTGACTACAATGTACAATCAATCATGAAAATCAAGCGTACGATTAATCGCTATCCTTTGTGTTACGGAACCCAGAAGTGAATACACCGAAATATACAATTATATAGTTTAATAGAAATATCTTGTGATCTTGATCTATAATGATATTGATAATGATAACGCTTATGACAAAGATAATCGTGATTTGGCGTTTAAGAGAAAAACCATTTGCCAAGGCTAGCATTTGAGTGTTAATTTAACCATGATTCGAGGGACCTTTACTTCAAAGCTATTGAATTTTCCTGCCTCTTTTGGCCGCATTGTACATGGGTTATCCACTGAAATAACACCCCCATTTCTTCTGTTCCTCCCCCGCTCCTTCTTTGTATTCTTCCTCTACCTACTATTCCTCTGACTTAAATCGAAAACAGAGTCTGGTAATTCTTTACACTCTCCAAGTATACAACTGTTTCTTCTGTTCCTCCCCCGCTCCTTCTTTGTATTCTTCCTCTACTTACTATTCCTCTGACTTAAATCGAAAACAGAGTCTGGTAATTCTTTACACTCTCCAAGTATACAACTGCATTTCGGGTTTGGGCGAGTTTTCCATTTCGTGGTGGAATAAAAATAGCAATACCTGCTTCAATTTCGACACCCTTTCCCATTATGAGATAGAAAAAAGTCAACTTGGCTCAACCGAAATTTGTAATTACTCCACATCTACTGTAGATAGCTACTTACCACGATAACCGATATTCAAATTTGATCGACACTATCGTGTATATCTGCTGATCATCGTCAAATTAGACTTGTTGAATGCTCAAAATGTCGAATCCTTGGCTGGCTCAATTCTGCTGCGCGCGCTGAATGTGTGCGCATTCTTAAACTCGTAGGCCCGTATTCTGGAGTTGAGTTTAATTTAAACTCTGATTTAAAGTTGTGGTTTAACTATGGACAGCAAATAGTGGCATAAATCTCTAACAATATAATATAAAAACATCGGCTCATTTTTCGCTCAAATCATTCTTAACTGTTTCGGAAGGATAAATAAGATAACTTTCTTCATCATTCACGAGTTGGGAAAGAGCACAGTAAGCATATCTAGTAAACATGGCATGTAAAGAAAAATGTGACATGTTTGGCATTCCATAATTTTAGCACAGAGTTATAGACTGTGGTCCAAGTTAAATCTGGGGGTGGTTCATGAAAGCTGTCAGCACTGACTAAATTGTCGGTGCTGACAATTCAGTGAAATCCTTGGTTTTGATTGGCTGTGAAGCAATTGCCTCTGACTGTTACTATGGTAAGTGTCAGAGAAAGCCAACTTGTATAGGCCTGACAAATTTCATGAAACGCTCCCCCGAGTACGCGGGCCAAAGTAAATACATGGGAAGGAGGGGGGGGGGGGGTCCATAAAAAGACTGCATGTCTTGTCTGGTGTTGTATCTTACAAAAAAAATTCTTATCAGCCAATCAAAACTTTGAAAACTAACGGTGAGATGAACAACCAGACGAAAAGTGCGTCCCCACCCCCTTCAAAAAAGAAAAAAAAAAGAAAAAAAAAATCCCAATGAATGTTGGGTAAATCTAGTTACCTGCTTCATGTCTTGTGTATGAGTGAGCGTATTTTCATGAGTGTGAGGGTGTGTGCACGGGTAGGCTCATTCCTCGGAAGGTGTGTAAAATTTTCTTAATTTCAAAGCATATGTTTTTATAAATGTTACGCGCGCTTATTTAACGTGTAATCTCACTGACTACATAGGAGAGTGCCTCCCATAAACGTGGTCTGACCAATGTGACCTCAAATGAGGAAGGAAAAACTAAATATAGTATTCTTCATGATGAGAGACGTATATCTCTACATTATGTTTCTAAAATATTTTCCTTGTACATGTAGTACTAAATAAGAATTTGAATAAAACTACTTTCGATGGAAAGCTAGAAGTCTTACAAGAATTTATAACGGAAGTCTGAAAAAATAGTATTATCAGAGAAAATGAGCCTGGTTCATACCAATAATCAAGAGAAAATTTATATTTAATAAAGGCAATTGGATGAAGCTGGCTAGTGTTAAGAATGCGTGGATTGGTGCATTGTCAAATTATGTTGATGTTAGAGTTAGATAGATAGATAGATAGACAGACAGGTAGATATAGATAGATAAATAAATAGGGAGAAAAAGACAGGAGAAAAAATCCAAAGAGAGAGAATGCGAGGGGGTCATCTGTGAAGATCGCTGGCAGTGTAATGGAGAAAGAAAATTGGAAAAGATGAATGCAGACGTGAGGGACATCGCCAAGAAAGGATAAAAAAATAAAGATAAAAGGAGGCAAAAAGGGAAAATGATAGCTAGAGAGGGCACGGATTGGGAAAATACATTTTAATATATGGTCAAGAAAGTGGAGCAATCGCGTTTTTTGTGTTGTCGCGTTTATTAAAAAAAACAATAATAGTAATAATGAGGATGATAATTATGATGATGATGACGACGATGGCGATAAATGATTATGATAATAGTTATAACATAACTACATTTGTTAAGCGCACATATCACTTCCTTGTGTTCCATCGAATGCTCAAAGCCCCAGATAATAAAACAGGATTGTCATGTCTATTACCGAAACCCCAATGTACATGTATATTTTAATCAATACAATGTACCACCATACCTGTTTGATGTGAAGCGATGAAGATAAAACGATTAGACAACTCTGAAAAAACCCCTAAATGTAATCTTAACTAATGGCCAACGGCTACGCCGCTGAAAATCATTTTTCCACCATTGAGGTTACATTTTGTTTTGAAGGCTAACCAACAGACACGCACACAGTTATCGATTGAAATCCGTACTATCATGATCGACTAACAAAAAACATTAATCTTCCTGCCTTTGAAACATTACCGTTTCGCCTACCTGTTCCTGACACATCCCCGACATCATAGATAGGAGCTATTCTTAACCCATATCGAACGTAAACCAAGACTTCCTCCCCCTATTCCATGTGCACCAAATCTGGCAAACAAACATTGGTATAGATTGACCTTTCAGGCTGGCAGATCACGTGACGTCAATCGGAAGTGAGATCTAGTTCATCCTTTATCCGCGTTTCATTTCGCCTCTATTCTTAGGTGCTCTCTCTATTCAACAGACAGTTGATGCCCTCATTTCTGAATAAGCATCGTATCTTGAATATCCAAAGTATATGTTGAAGATCGTGTAGATTGTCGCACAAGCACAAGGAAGCATGATACACTCATATAGATGCATAAAGAAGCTGAAATTATTTAATACGTGTTGCTATTCATTATAAAGAAGGAACATAGGAGATTTAAAATATATATATATATATTTATTCATATATATATATATTTATATTCTTATCATACTAATACAATAAAGTACACAATAGAATGAATACAAAATATGCACCATATGTCATTGCCAGGGTTAAAAAGTGTAGTAGTAACTGTAGTAACTGTAGTAATGACTATTTGACATCATCTCTCGGATGCTTATTAAAGGTTATAAAAGAAGATATGAGAATTAGATAAAAAAGAAAAATCAAAACAAACACTAATGGACAGTTGCAACGGGGACGGATCTGAAAACATGGTGATTACGTGGAAAATGCCCGTTAAATCACAATGAACAGCTGAGAGGTCTTTGTCGAAAATTGGTGAACCGTAACAGCGGATCGTCCTAAGATCGAAAGCTGACGAATTGTAAATATGTCGTTTTTCCAGAGTCAAGGACGAAACTACTGCTTTGATTCACCGATTTTCGTTTAAAGATGTTTGCCATGAAGGGTTTTTGACAATAACTTCTCCGTGTTCCATAAAGCGTCTGTGTAGTGGTTGTGAAAACCATTACATCACTATCTAATAAACAAGCCTGACGTAGGATTGATTATCGAGTTAAAAATGATAGAAAATAACATTATAATAATCCGTGAGCTTTTACATAATTGCATAATTGCAAAGACCTTGCCTCGGTCACAATTATTAAATGTAATTGAATTTTTCAATTTTCAGCCGTTTATGACGTTCTTATCATGCTAATATTGTTGAAATGCGAAAACATTAATAAGCTTGTATTTTGGTCCCTCCCAAATGACTTGCCAACTTCAACAACGTCGCAAAAATAATCTCGCTATAATTACGGCGGCGTATCTTTTGTTCTCATGTAGTGTGTACATCGATCAATTTGCGCAAATGTTCGCAATTTTTGCGCAAACAACGAAGCGAACGTCTGCCGACGACAATGGGCTTGATCGATCGGCCTTTCAAACGGGCAATGAAAATGGTGATGTGCATACTTTTTAGCTTGTAAATTAAGGGAACGGATTGTTAGTGTTTAGTGTTATAAACTTTTCTCACTGTCTCGTATCTAATGAGAATATTGGTTGTTCAACGACATTTGCCTGTAGTCATGACGTCATATGACTTAAGTCATTTGATTATACGCGATTCCGTCTAATTCTTGAAAAAGGATTGAGGAGAATCCAACACGATAACAATAAAATGATACCCTCATCCTCTCCTTATCCCCATCTGAAGAGAAAGATAAGAATTACGGGACAGGTTTTTATTTCTAAACTAGGCTTCAGAGGTACATGAGGAGATCCGGGTACCCTTTCAGTCGGAAGAGCGTGCTAAGCTCTCCGATACTGTTTGTTTGGACGCGTTTTATAGTTCATTTTGTTTCAATCTCGTTCATTTTCAACAGAAAGTACAATGTGTCTAGGAAAGATAAATCTTCACTATTGACCACGTTGACAACCACATAACTAAAGCCCCTTATCACAGCAACGATGTCTAAGAACAATATCCGAAAGAAATGGGGACATCAAGCATCCCTGGCGTACTCTTCGCGTTTTTTTTCTGTTGTATTATCAAATTTTATCGTAGTAGAATGCTTTAATTACCAGCAAATGTATTAAAAGTATTCGATGCTTTATCTTAACGTGGTTATGTAGAGGATGATATGTGCAAAGTATATATCTGCTACAGTTGGCTTAAAGGTCAAGTCCACCCCAGGAAAACGCTGACTTGAATGAATAAAGAAAAATCAAACTAGCATAGTGCTGAAAATTTCATCAATATCGGATGTAAAATAAGAAAGTTGGGCAGTTCCACGGTTACGGAGAGACATTCAGAAGCAAGTTTTTTAGCATTCAAACAAAGATATTACCCATATTTAAATAATTATTTGCAAAGAAATGGTACCTGACAGTAGGTGCTGAAACACACTTTTCAAAATAATAACATTTGTTATTTTGATCCATTGAATTAATGAGATATGAATATTCATAATCATGGTTACGGATTGACGTAAATTAGGACATGCATATTTGAGGAGAAAACATATTGCTCAAACTCTGTGAATTTTCACAACTATCACAATGTTGAGTTATTGATTGGATTCTATGTTGTTCTAGCTTTAATGTGCTGAATTACATTTTAAAAATGTGTATTTTTCATGAATTACAATTTTAAATATAAACCCATACCCGGTTACGGAGTGACATCTGAAATATTCACCCACAGGCAACGTAAAATTAACTTCCAACTGAAAATGAACTTTCAAAATTTTCTTTTAATATGATGCAAAATGATGACCTTCAGATTATCCAAAAGAAAATTTTACAAAACAAGCAATAGTTTTCTGTTAAATTGAAATTAAGTAAAAAACAATATATGTTGTCCCATGTATAATTTCTTTGTATGGTTTGGATTCTCCTATAAGGAGATGCATAAGAAATTTTGCTAAATATGTTCCCCTTTTGTATTTATGAAATCCCATATGAGATTTAATAGAAAAATTTGATCCAGATTTGAAATAGAGCCAATATAAATTTTTGGAAAATGTCCACTTTTGCTTTGAATTGCCCAGTTATGACATTTTAAAGTTTCGCTTATTTTTCACAAAACAGTGGTATGCACAACTCGGTGAGTCAGTCGATGATGTCCATCACTCACCATTTCTTTTGTTTTTATTGTTTGAATTATACAATATTTCATTTTTTTATAGATTTGACAATAAGGACCAACTTGACTGAACCATATAATATTAAACAATGCTAACTTCCACATGTTCAGGGAGAAGATAATCGTTGTATCACTTGACAATGAAGAGAATATTTCATGTAATAAAATACAAAAGAAATAGTGAGTGGATGACGTTAGAGTCTCCTCATTTGCATACCAGCCAGGTTGTGCATATGACTGTTTTGTGAAATTAAGCGAAACTTTAAAATGTCATAACTTTCTTATTTTACATCCGATTTTGAAGAAATTTTCTGTTATGCTATTCAGATTTTTCTCTTTTTATTCAAATCAACTTTTTTGTCATGTTTATTGGGTGGACTTGCACTTTAAGGGATACAAAATGACCCCATCGACCATGTCGACCACCTATGTCGTATCCAATACCATGAATACGAATGGCAATATCTGAACAAAGCAGTAGATGCAAAATTATGCATCATGCGGCCAGGGCAGTAGTCATCACCATCCTCTTCACCAATGAACGCTCAGTTTTCGTAATGTAGTATATTCAGGCTAATTTGGTAGTCTAAATGGTAATAACAATAGCTTTACACGGTGAAGGGACCTGTTGCAGAACAGTTTACATTATTAGATTCTTTTTTTTTGTTATTTGCTGTATACAACCATGACAACATAGTCAGAGAGGACACCCTCAGCGCGTGCACTTGGCCACACCCGTTGTTTGTCCGCAAACTCGATGCTCTTGAAGCAACATGTCATGTATAGAATTATCGTGACCATCCAAAGTATGTTTGGAACATAATTATGCGTCCATAATTAGAAGGAAAAAAAAATACTAGACATGATAAAACAAGGAATTTCGAACAGATTAAGGTTCGGACAGCGGGATGAAACAATTAAATTCAATGCAGATAGATAAAGCTAATAATTCTAATGACTAAGATCCATAATGTTTAGAAGCAATGTCAAAATACCTCAGTTCTTTCGAATTCTCCAATGGAGACCCTACAGCGAGCCAAAGAAGTATATTCTTGGTTACCAAACTTGGATTCGCAGTCTTTTCTTTATTCAAAGTACAAGCATTAATTACAGACCAATTTCACAATCTCTCAAAAATGTTGAACAGGCGATTTATCCGTAAAATTAATTGAAAATTGTCATGAGTATTGAATCTAGAAACGCAAGTGGGGTAAGACCATGGGTAAGACAGTGCATTTGAAGCAAACTATCATATTAAACAACTTGGATTATTACAGCGATTAATATTACACAAACTGGTAGAAATGTATGGATCGTCATTTCTTACCTAAAACACAATCTTTAACTGGTTTCCCTGCAGTTATGGTAGTGTACATGCATGCATGTATTGTCGGGATCTTTATACGGACGAAAAGAACTCCTTCTTTGTCCATGATGTTCTTGGCAGTGGTTTCTATTACACACTGTTAGAAAATTTATCCTTAAACTAAAAGAAGTTCCTGCAGCAGGGTCTCGAGAACACCTGTAATCTTACCAGATTGCGTAATCTTACAGGAAATTGGTATTTGGTGTGTGTAATCTTACAAATTTCCTTAAATAAAACACTCTTTTCCCCTTTTTCTAACAGACCTGTTCTGTTAAATTGCAGAAAAATTCCTGTTTCATGAATTTAAAGAATGATTCTGGTATTGCTTTCTGCAAAATCTTCTTTTATTTTTCTGTAAAATCAGGGTTTTTTTAACAGTGTAGGTCTATATTCACGTGCGCCATCACACACCTTTCCTTGTAATCATGAGAAAAGATTAGACTTCATGTCCTTAGTAAAAACCTTGCGAGGCCTGTCGACGAACTCCCTGACTCATTATGAAGTCCGTAAGTCATTTGAATCAATTCTTTACCCCTGTTTTCATCTTTATTTTCATAGCAATATTGGCATCGGACTTTCTTAAAGACTATTCGGATGTATTGAAAGGGTTCATCGTCTCCAAAGTATGAGAGAGAAAGAGAATCAAAGCCAGTTGATATCCAGGAAATGGGAATTGATCGCTTCAATAGGAGATGGGTCATATTGCCGACTTGATTAGGACCGAATTTAGACAGCAACTTCCGTTTACTTGGATTCACCAAGTTCATCCCAGTTTAAAAGTCTTCACCAATCAGTTGGGCAATATATTATACTCCTACTTCCTTGCTGCCCTCAGCGCAGCTAAGAATAAATATGAGAAATAAGCACGACTTGATTAAGCTTTCGATTTGTTCGTAAAGTTTCACCAATATTTTGTTAATCTTTCAGATATTAATGTACCTTTCTTAATCATCAATCTTAAGATTAACAAGAGCAATATATTTACACTATTTCTTTCTTCAAAATGTTAAAAATTTGTCTTTTTTTCTATAGCAGCGCTGACGACGTGTCTGATTTAAAAGGAAAGATCAGCATAAAAGAAGTGACAGAAGTTATTTATATCAGCATGAATCTCTCATAAATAAAAACAATACAAGCCATGAAAAAATAGAAAGGGTCGTGTGGTTAGAGCATTTGACTCATAATCGCAAGGTTGTGAGTTCGAACCCTCACTCTGCCATCCATTTTCATAAAAAGGCCCGAGAGTAATATATGTATGCATAAGGTCAGCCAATATGACTGATTAACCTAGACGTAAAAGTGTTTCCTAGTTACTAGCTTGGCCAGTGGCGTACCGTGGGTCACGGCATTGGGGGGGCACCAGCAAAAATTTCGGGTCACTTAGGGAGCGCGCGAAGCGCACTCAGTTGTCAGGTATACTGACCTAATAGAGATATTTTAAGGACATGCAGTGCCATCAAACGAATATGTATCTCACTGATTAAATAATGCGAGCGCGAAGCGCGAGCTGAAAATTTTTTATATTGAGGGCTAAAAATTGACATTATAAGCAAATTGTTTTGTAATCATGATACTTAACTGTCTCGTTAAACAAACAATGCGAGCGCGAAGCGCGAGCTAAAATTTTTGTATATACTGACCCTAAACAAGGAAATTTTAAGGATTATATTTTAGAATCCATTAAGAGTATAAATATCTCACCATAGTCATCTAATGCTAGTGCCATCCTTTGCTGATTTTGTTAGAATTACATCTAAACACAGTCATGAAGCACCATTTGTAGTAATGTAATCATGATTATCATACGTATCTAACTAATCAAATACTACAAGCGCAAAAGCGCGAGCTGAACAGTTAGGAAATATAGACATGAAGAGGAGCATTCTAAGGGTTGTTTGTAGGGATTCTCTAAGACCCTACGTATTTGACTAACCAAATGATGCGAGCGCGAAGCGCGAGCTGAAATTTTTGTATATATTGACCCCAAAACATGGATATTTTAAGGACTATAGTTATACGAATCCATTAAGTCAGAGTATACATATCTCACCATAGTCATCTAATGCGAGTGCCAAGTGCTTGCTGATTTTGTTAGAATTACATCTAAACACGTGGAGCACTTTTTGAAGTCATTGTAATCATGATTATCATACGCATCTCACTAATGAAATACTACGAGCGCGAAGCGAGAGCTGAAAATCTAGGAAATTCAGACATGAAGAGGGGCATTCCAAGGCTTGTTTGTAGGAATTCACTAAGACCCCACGTATTTCACTAACCAAATGATGCGAGCGCGAAGCGCGAGCTAAAATTTTTTGATATTCAGACCAGAAAAATTGACATTTTAAGGACTGATTTTAGGATTTCATGAAGAGCAGAAATCTCACCAATCCACTAATGCGAACGTTAGCACGGACAGGAAATGTTTTATATTAAGACCTTAAAATAGGGCAATAACTTTCAGTAGTCATGAAAAAGAATATATCACTACTTAAAACAATAATAACTCTAATTGCGAGGAAATATATTATTTTGTTGTATATTGATTTGAAAACGGGAGGCTTTAGTACAGCAGTTTTATATGTCTCGTTAAAAAGTCTATGCGAGCACCAGGAACAAGGAAGACACAATTAAGCAAATAATGTTTCATAAAGTTGTGAAAATGCTTCTTATGTTATATAACATAATATAACACTATGATCAACAACAATTTCTTCTTTCCCCCACTGCGTTTGTTTCCTTTTTCCCTCTTTTTCTCATTTTCCCCGGGTTTTTTTTGGCCAGCCGATTGGGGGGGCACGTGCCCCCCATGCCCCCCCGTAGTTACGCCACTGAGCTTGGCGTTTACAAGCAAAATGCTGTCCTGCCGAGTTCCTACGGGATTTACCATAAAGAAATTCATTTTATTGAACAAAATATTTGTTGGTTATTGAATTTTGGTTGAAAGATGATTGAAAAAAAAGAAGTTTCATATTGATCATGGGGGTGTTTCACAAAGATTTAAGTATGACTTAGGTCGCACTTAAATGTCGACGCGTACATGATATGCAACACGCAATCTTATTGATCAATACGCAGTAGTGCGCGTCCTCTTGGCATGATCTGACCAATGCTGTCATGCCTTTTATACTGCGCGCAACTAGACATTTAAGTGCGACTCTAAGTCATACTTAAATCTTTGTGAAACACCCCCTAGGTGTAATTATCACGAACCCATGTATATATTTTTTCCGTTCACTGATCATACAGAGAAGACTGTGTCATGCATTTTTTTTTCTGTCCACTTGATAATGGAAAAAAATATACTGAGTAAAAGAAAATGTTTAAATTGGAAAACTGAATATTTCATGAAACGAAATCCTCATGAATACATGTTTATTATATACCGTATGTCCAGGAGAACTTTCTTCTAACAAATATTATAATTTTTATGTGATAACATAACAATTGGATGATCGGGAGGTATTCTTTGCTTTGATGTAAATTTTTAAGGTCTGACGGCAATGAATTAAACCAAATGCTTATTAAGGCATTATCCTATTCGGAGGATGAGGTAAAATAAATATATATAAAAAAAGTTCAGTTAAATTAACATTTGACTCGTTTCATATAGCAACTTTTTGATTGAAAGGTATTTTTAAAATAAAGTTCACAACATGTCACACAGGATTAGGAGTTCATATCAATTTCACATACATTATAGGAGATCATCATCAACACTTCCCGTCTGACAAATTGTTTGATGTTTATTTCATATTGTACCTTTCCCCTATCATGTTGTATTTCCTTTCTTTCCTTTTATGGAAATATTTTTAGGGGGCAACATCCCCAGCCTCCATCAGTACTTCCGGATAATGACATAATCAGCGCTAACAGCTTTTGTTAAAGGTCCAATGGATTCACTCATTACAGTCATTTACCTTTGCACAAATTGAATTTTACACCAAAGCCAAGAATTCGACCGAGCGCAAACAAAGTAAAAATGGTATCAAATCATCTGAAGGAAAATATTCTTCCAGGAATAGTTGTGTTCATTGCAAAGACTAATTGAAATTGCATATTTTGAGGCGTGAAGCTTGTTCTTTACTCACTCGGTAAATGTTAACTATTAAAACTTGCGATTGATCTAAGTGAGTGGGAGTGGGAATATCCACATTTCACCCGAGTTTAAGAGTTGCAAGTACATAAAGAAATAAATTCATTTAGGCCGATAGCGATGATCCAACTACCCACTTGCGAATACTATAGTATTTTGATAATGTCAGTTCTCTGCTTGATATGTAAAAAAAAAAGTTATCGCTTTCAACCTGTATATTCAAGGTACCTGGTAAACTAAAACCGCTTGCCAATCAACATGACATAAATCCCTCCCTCTTTATGTTTCCCCTGGTTCTCATCTCGTATCAACTCTGGGACCAGACATGGCAGCAGGCCTAGCTCTACTCAGCGGGTATTCTCGCTATCGCGTTAGTAAGCAGTCCAGGTCCGTCCCGATGGGACCCCGTCGGAGCTCCCCATTCTTAAGGCCTGCTCGGGTTTCACACTCTACGTGAACTTGACCGTATTTTGGTTGATCCCCTGGGGTTTGGTACGGGAGGAAGTCGGTAGAAGTCAGTGTCCCAGCTTAGCACGACAAGGTCAGGGGCTGTGGTATCTTGGCATGGTGTCATACAGACGAACGCTGAGCAAAGGGAGGTCACTGGCCGATCCTCAACTTGATAGACTTTGGCTCCAGGCTCTTAGACCTAGAATCTGAATTAAATCGGATTCTCAAATATCTTCTTTGGTGACGAGACGTAAAACTTATCGCGAACTTTTCAACTGAACTTAAATCTCTTTCTATAATTACATCTTACTTCGAAAATAATTATTTTAAACTTCGACTTAGATTTTTATAAGGCTCATCCAACTTTTGAAACTTGAGTTTAGGGCCTACGCTATCTGAGCATTTTTAAAAGTACAGGATTCTTTTTTGAGATAATTCTATCAAGTAATTTCATAAACCTGTAACAGAAAAGCGAGCTCCACACTTTGCTATATAGTTATCTGTCATCTTTTCTTCTTTTTTTTTAACTTGATTTAGAATGAAGATATGACATTCCTACTTTATTTGAAGTGCAGTTTGACTCGAAGCATTTGTCCCCATGGCGTAAACAAGTCAATTTCTATTGCAATAAGGTTTATCAAAAATACATGCAGGTCGAAAGCTGAATTTGCTTATAATATAAAGAAGATGTGAGAGTGATATGATATTAAATTTACAATGACATCATAACTGATTAGATAACAGCATAGGAAATAAAAAAAAACCACACACAAACAAGCGAGATGCGTTGTAAAATATGCATACTGAAAACCCCTGAATTTGAAAATACAAAGATGAAGATGAATATGAATGAATAATTACAATTAACCCGAGTCAAATAGGTAAAGCACGTTTGTATACTTTGTACGGTTTTCATGGTTATGAAAAAAGCAGAACCTTGAGATTAGACTACATGGATAATAAAGTCTATGAAAGTCTAGTTGCTTTTGTATGCCAAGTTTATTAACAAAAGTAAAACGAAAGAAAGATTAACACAAAATCATGACGTTCTCGCAAAATGACACCATCTAAGAAATTAAGCTACAAAAGCGTTCGATGCGTTCCTTTATTTCACAGTCAGACACACACACACACACACAAATCGTCCTCCTAACCGACTGATGACATAGGCCTATCAAGATATATCGCAAGTGTGACTGTCCAATTAATGCATTATGAAGCTGCACAGTATTTTAATCCATTTCGTACTTGGCCTCTGACGTTGGTCACTATTAACTCTGTAAAACTTGTTCCAAATTAATTACCAATTTATATCATTAAAATAGAAGGAAACCAAAGAAACAAATAATCTCCCCCTAATGAACAAAACTAAGGCCAACGAATCTGTACAAGCATAGGTCCATGGTACAAGGCACGCCATCTTTCATTTATTTTCATTTGTACTCAACTATGTTTTGGTAATCCTTCATTTTATTGCAAGACATGCTTGTATATCAAAAAGGTATATAAAAGATATACAATAATAAAATGTACCTGTTTAGGGGAACTGTAAAGCTCGTTTGTTTTCTCGATGATCGCTTCATCGCTTTATAGTTGTTGTTTTTTTCTCAGATATGTTTTGCGATATGTAAAACGACAGAAAACTGATTTTGAAATGCAATATACCACTAGAAGATTCTTAGTGAGAATCGTTCGGGAATAAATTGGTTTGTGGAATAAACAATGTCTTAATGATAAATAGCTTTTCGGTTAGCATTTTTTTTTCTTAAACCGGATGCTTCAATCACCACATATAATTTTTATACAAATTTTAATGATCCCTCCTTTCATTTCAGAAAATGGCAGTTAATGTTATACCGTATACCGATGCTAATAAACGAACGAAGAATAAAAATATGAAAACAGGTTAATATCTGCTTGGTTTTCTCATTCTACTCTCAAGTCACGAAGTAATGGACTTGCCAAAACTACCGCAATGAAAATAATTTAGGTTTTGCGGTGAAAATTAGAGCGATGATAGCCGTAAAAGATTCGGTTATGAGCGCTTGTTTCCGACAATGTTATGAAATTCATTGAAAATTTTCTCTGCAGTGCTCTCTAAAAGTAGGATTCGAGCATGTTCATTAGGGCCTACTCTTTTGTATAATTTTTTTTGGGGGGGTATAAAGGCATATAGTTTAATAGTGTAACCTGGTTGGGTTTTTTCCTCCCCAGAAAGTTATTGTATAGTCTAGATACTAAAAAGGCTTATGCCTATGATCTTAAACTTCTTTTAGTCAGATCGACTTTTCAAATTTTTCGTAATACTGATAAAATTAGATTAACGACATCATTTTCTAAATCCTCTTGCCTCCATTTTCGAGGCCGTAAAAGCTTTATAACAATGTTTGCAATGGGAAAATACGGAAATAGACTGAAATGGCCCAGAGGCTCGTGTAAGAACACCTGACTGAAATGTTCCTCTCCCCCTCGCTTGATATTTTCATTAATTTTTCCCGCGTCTATCCTCATCTTCCATCCTTTTACATACATTAACCCGATTCAATGAAAAAAGGGAACTCCAACATTTAGTTTTATGCGGATTTAATATTCCATTTCGGAAAAAGCCGGCCGCTGACATTTTCTAAACTAGCCCTAAAGGCAGAATCATTATTTCATACAGGTGCTTGCTGACATTTCCATTGACAATTACGTTAATGGTTATAAGTTCATGGCTGCCACGAAACACAATTGCACAGATGAGTTTGTTTTACGTTATTCATATCCATGGCTCTATACTGAAGCTAATTCCATTTGCGGTGGGTGTATATCTCTGATGTTTTCTATCGGAAGGTTACAAAATAATTAATGATTTGAAATAAAACCATGTCCTCTTGGAGAGGAATACGCGAACCATGTTGCCATGTTTTGAATCATTAATGGGCCCCGATTTTGCCAGGCTGAACATGACAGCCAATTCTGATAATTATGTCAATCTTTAATTCCCCCTTTTGTTAGATATTTTATTTTGGTGAGTTCATTGAACGGGACACCACATCCGTGCCATCCTAGATCATCTGGCTTTAAGCACGCATCACCTTATTTTTAGTAATTCAAGCCCACTTTGACTGATACGTTATTTTAGTCACATGTCTCGAATGGGTGATCTTATTTTTCTACTATTTCTTTTTTGTTTGGTGTGGTTAGTTTTATTTACCGTATATAAACATCACAACAAAATAAGTTGTACAAAATATGGATCACTATATTCGGAGTCTTTGATATACTGGCTCTGTTCTTCCTCGAGGTCCAATCAAAGAACATGAGAACACTCCAAAAAAAAAAGGTTTACCAAATATTGGTTAAAATGGGAACGTGCATGTTTGTTGGTTAAAAGATACCAAATATTTTGTAAATTTTACGCAATGTTGCGTTGAAATTTACCTTTCAAACATGCATTTTGCCCAATATCAAGGGGGAAAAATACCCAGCAGACATGCATGTTCCTTTTCTCCCCAATATTGGGTAAATTTTTTACTCTCTGTTTTTAGAGTGAAGTAATGTAACAAAAATTATTTGCATTAATGATAACAAGTATTTTGAATAATTATGAATTAAAATCAAAGTAAATACTACACATGAGCAAGCGGGAAAAAAATTGATATCAAGAATGCTTTCGAAAGGGTGTGGCGGTATCCCTTCAGGGGCGGATCAAGCTTTCGCCAATGGGGGGGGGCTGATTTTTTTTTCACCTATAGTTTCTCTTATCAGCCGCTTGAGATTGATTTTTGTTTGTTTCTTAGAAGTTGTAGTTCGAACAGCCACTGCAGCTTTATTCTTTTAACACAAAATAAATATATGAAGGGCTCAGTTGCAAAAGGGGTTAGGCCCATTCTTTCATCAAATTCGATTTTTTTTTGGCGGGGGGGTCTCAATGTATCGGTTTTTAGTAGCTCTATAAGATGATACCAAAGAAAAGTTGAAATTACCATTAAAAGTGAAGAAAAATGGCAAAGATAAATAACTTTTTTTTAAAATAGGTTAGGTCCACAAAGATTTTTTTTAAAGAACATTAAAACAAATATGAAGACAGGTAAATTTCTTTTATACCCAATTTTATGTTCACATTGTAGGGTATCATGAAAATTTAGTTTTGCATAAGAATATTGAAATAAGGGAGAATAAAGAAAAAAATGATTTTCTTGGAGTGGACCTAACCCCTATTGTAACCAAACTTTTCTGAAGAGCTCATTTGTCACAAGGGATAGGTCCGTTTTCCATAAATTTCATTATTTTCTTTCTCAAATCCTATAGATTTGTAGTCGGTGTGATCATGAACCTATTATTTGTGATAGGTCCATGGTGTGATGATACCAAAAAAAATTTGAAATTCACATTAAAACTAGAATACTAGTAAGGTGGCAAAGAAAATTAACTTTTTTTTATTCATAAGAGATTGGATTAATTTCAGTTTGCTTGCGAAATGGGTTACGTCCATAATGATAATTTTTGAAGAAATAAATAGAAAAAATTGAAGACAGGTTGATTTCTGTTATACCAAATTTTATGCTCACATAATAGCGTAGTACATCATGACAATTTAGTTTCTCATAAGAATATAGCTTTGAGTGAGAATAAAAACATGATTTTTCTCGGAATGGTCCTAAGTGGACCTAATCCTTTTGCTACCAAACTCTTCACATAATAATCTAATAAGCCCTATTTAAAATAGTGGGAGCGCGAAGCGCGAGCTAATTTTTTTTTCAATTTCATGTCCTGAAAAATTGAATATTCTGGGCAATGTTTGTGATCCTGAATAAGATGCATATGTAACCAAATAGCGTTTATTATACGTTCGAGCCTGGTCAAAAAGGGACATGTTAAGGACTGTTTGTAGTTAGCCATGAAGACAATACATATTTCAACAATCAAATAATGTGAGTGCGAAGCGTGAGCTGAAAATTTTTTGACGTTTTGACCTAAAAAAATGAATTCTAAGCACTTTTTGTAATCAAGAACAGGATACGTATAGAACTAAACGATTGATGCGAGCGGGGGAATGAAATTTTGACCTAATCAAATAGGACATTCTATTCATGCTTTGTAAATTGAAAACTGGGAAATTTTGTATCTTCCTATTATATAATGCGAGCGCGAAGCGCGAGCAGGAAATTGTTTATATTCTGATCTGAAACTGGATCGATATCTTTAGCACGTTTTAAATAACATGAATAAAGAAGAAGCTGCGTACCTCACTTAACCCTAAAAAGACTGGGGGGGGGGCTGATTCAGCCCCCCCTCAACATTTTTCGCGATAAATCCGCTGCGCAAAATCTTTTGACCGCGTCGCTCGCTGACTTTTTACTTTCAAGTCTCGCGCAACTTTTGAGACCAAAATTGTGACCCCCGGGTACGCGGTTCCAAAATTACGCAACATTTCGTAAGTGCATGCAGACCCAAAATTACTCAAAAACGTGAATTTGTGTACAAATCCAATGCAAATAGTGTTCTTAGCCAAAATTCATAAATGTTTCATTATTTTTCCTTTTACTGCTTAAAATCAATTAATTTTATCTTGTTTATGGTCAAAATAAAGTCCCCGACAATTTCCATTGAAAAAACAATAAAAAACAAAAAGTCTAAAAACAAAGAAATACATAAGAAATTTAGAAAACAATAGAATACATAAGAAAATAAATTTGATTTTGAAATTTTTTTAAAATCAATTTGATCAGATGCCTATCTAGAGTATGTGAAACAAAAATTAGCATTTCAGGGGCATTATTTTATTAATTAGAGCAAACTTATGATTTTACGCATAAATTAGCATAATTAATGAGACATGAGTTTTTTGCCGAATTTGATGTTATAGTTTTGTAGATAATGCCATGGGTAATGCGTGTGCCAATTTTCGTCGCGATCGCGCGATCAACGGCCGAGATCATAAGGGGGGGCTGAATCAGCCCCCCCCCCCAGTCTTTTTAGGCGTCGAAATAGCCCAGTCTATTTAGGGTTAACACTGAGAATCTTGGTATTCTAAATGCATTTTTAGCATGAAAATGAAAAATGCGAGTGTCCTTTCAACCAAATTTTGCGTGGAATACTTCATCTGAGATGGAAAGATCTTTCAGTCTTTCCAGAACAAACGTCAGTCTCGAGTACCTGGGAATAATGATGTTCTTAACCCTAACTCTGAAGTTTCGTATTACCAAGTCACGGTCACCAGCTTCCAAATGTCCCTCTTTTAGCTCTGTAGATTCCACATCAATACCGGTCTGGTACAGTCGATCAGACTGTGATAAGAAAGAATAGGCGTGGTGGACGAACAGCAAACTCACCATGAACACCAAGACCACCGTACACACCTAAACAAAAATCCCCACAAATTGCTTTGTCTGCTCGAAACATCACACCGCCAACCCTCTTCCATTTCCTGAGGACCACCATCAGACCATTTCCAATGCCATCACGGGAATAAACTTGGTCGGACCATGAGGTACTGCTGCAGAATCACGCTTTTAATATTTCGATGGTTCGGTGGTCACCAAAAAGATATCCTCTATACGACATGCATGGCAAGCTGCGGATTGTTTCCATACCAGCTTGCTGACCAATGCTGTGTTTTAAGACGCTCCGAAAGGAGACTGCCAGTCGTTGGCCAAGACGGGCGAGTTGCTGCAGAATGCTGCAGAACGTTGCAGCAACATATCATAAAGACGTTAGAGCAATGAGGGGAGAACGGTGGAGAGACTGTATCAAGAAACTTTATGATTTTTATTTTAGATACAGGTAGTTCCCCCTTTTCCATTCTTTTTGCTTTTGTATCTTAAATTGAGACTTGTACAATGCACAGAGTAATATGCTACAATTGATTATACATGTAAATTTATCTCGATGTGTATTCCCTTTAGAGTAACCTGTATCGTCCAATGTTTTATTTTGATTTATGTCACCCTTTTTATTTTTTTTCCATTTATTTTTTTATTTCATCTTTGTTTTGTGATTTTACTGCTTTTGAACTGTTTCAAATCATTCCAATCATGCCAATTACCTGTAAATATTGTGATTATATGTGATTTTGAATACCAATAAAACACATAATTAAAAAAAAAAAAAAACTTTAGTTACGATTAGAATCCACTTCCCGCTCCCCATCCGATCCAAGAGCAGACAATGAAACATATCTCAAAATGGTAGCCTTGGTAATCACCGAGGCTGCTGGAGAATGATCTGCCACAGCCCGTTCTATTTCGAATCAGGAGACAAGGGGCCCGTTGCATAAAACTTTTTACCTGAGAAAACTCAGGTTGTTTTTACCAGAGTTTTTGCCCTGTGTTAAAGTCAATGGCAGAAATCAGACTAACCTTAGTTTTCAGTTTTTACCAGAGTTTTCTCAGGTAAAAAGTTTTATGCAACAGGCTGCAGTTGTATGCAATAAATCTTTAAAATAATGTTCAACCATACAAGTGAATGGACGGAATTCAATAACCTGTAAGATAAGCTTTAAAATTAAACTTTCTTTTAAAAAAGAAAATGCAGAAAGGTCATAACAGCGAGTTGCAACGTGCAGCTATCAGAGTGCTGAACCTGATACCCGTTATGTGGTATGAAGCTGAGCCTTTTGAGATTGTAACCGTGACGCATCTTTCGGATTTGATTGTCAAGGTCCTTAGATTTAAATAATCATACATTATGGGTACACTTCTGTATACGAAATGTTAGATTGTTGATTATCTTCTGCATGCTTCTGAAAGATGAATGTAACTGTTTGAATGTCATCGGATTTGTCTCCTTATAACTGTAAATTGTATCAAAGTGTAACATTAAAATAAATTGTTGAAAAGATAGCAGCGTGTACTGGAATAAGTGGTTGAAAAAAAAAATGCCCGGTGTATGTCTGCCATGTAATTTGGACAAACATGAATACCCGAGCGACTAATTTGTTGAAATTGTTATCCGTTGTGATTCTTTTGGTCTGTGATAAAATGGCAGTAATGAATGGCGACCTCGATGATAACGATGTCGCAATCATGGCATTGCTATAACTACAGATACGTAGTAGACACGTTATGACGTAAGGCTTTTTTTGGATGGGGGGGGGCTTTCACGTGATCAATCAAAGATATATTTTTATGTACATTGTATATAATTATGTTTAGTTATTTTCTTCATTCTTTGCCCTTTACTATGAAGTAGGTCCACTGACTTAATGAATAATGCATGTCATATCAAAGCCCTTCGTATCTCATTGAAAAGTGGCTATAGAAGTATGAAAGTAATATTGATAAAAATCGAGTAGATTCAACTAATCATGCTAATTAGAATTATGATACAAAAATGGCTATAGTAAGCTCCGCTCAAAATGTGTATATATACTGTTTATGAAGTATAATCGAAAGGAAATAAAAGTTCTGCTGAAGTTCTTCGTGGTAGATGGTCGATTCTTCATTTCGATTAGCATGATCAGTACTCTTTTCTTCTACAATATTCATTACAAAATAAAATGGTATTGTGCCACAGTGAACGAGATGAGTGAGTAGACTTCGATATGTGGACTTAAAACTTTTAGAATTACCATTATTATGTCTGTTTGGAGCCCGAATTCATTAGTTCGAATTGTGTATTTTCCTGAAATAGAAAACGATATTTTGAAATATCTTGACTAATAGAGAAAATAATGTCAAACTGGTTCCTCTAAAAGGGAAAGGTTGAGTGAACTATACTGAAATATACGAACTACTGAAAATACCCAAACGATACCATCAACACCCCTAAGAAAAGTTATGAATGAATAGGAACTTCAAGTGTGTTCATGCAATGGTAGAATATTAATTTCAGAATATCGTCTCAAGTGTGAATACCACTGATGTATAATACTTAATTTCATATTATATGTATTTATTTCTGATATCGGTAGCCAGTCGCCTTATGTCGAATACCGCTATGGTTTAGATATTAGATAATGCATTTATGTCCAATGAAAAACACACTTATAAATATAATAATAGCTGTATTTAAAAGGCGCTTTTTGCCTGAGGATACAAAGCGCTGTTATTATTACCCCGGCATTCGCTCGAGCTACCATCACCGGCGCTCAGTGCTTGTAAGGATTTAATCCTGTCGGGTACCTATTCACCTCACCTGGGTCGAGTGCAGCACAGTGCGGATGAATTTCTTGCTGAAGGAAAGCACGCCATGCTTAGGATTCGAACCCACGATCCTCTGGTGGAAAGGCGAAAGTCAGAACCACTAGACCACGACGCGCCCGCACTAGATTCTTCACCATACTCATACTGTTTATTTAGTTTTCTTTTCTTTATAAAAAACGCAAATGTTCATGTTCACGATTTTCATACAAAACCACATTAATATGTTAATTGTGCATGATTCGCATTTTGTATTGTGGCAGATGATAATACCAGTGTTCCTCCATAATGAGGTCCTTTAATATATAAACCAAACACGTGCCTATAAACCTACTACACTACTGCACTAAAAACGATACATAATCAATTATATCAAACCTCGTGACTCACCGAAGGGGGAAATACAAACATGGTGCCCCCGCCCAATTTTTTTTTACATTTGATCATCATTTTTTTACCTTGGTATCATGATCTCCCCAACTGAGGATAATGTATTGCCGCAGTTCCCCCTGTCCCCCTTTTCACAGAGTGTTAAATAGAAGCTCTAATCAGAAATATAGGCGAGAAGATTGCTTTCCTCGCTCAGGATTTTTCATGACGAAAAAAAAATGCGTGAGATACAGTTCTTAACCTACATGCCAAAGGCTTATTATGGTAACCCAGTTTGCTTTCCTTCTGGCCTACAACGCAGAATAGCCTGTACAAGATTCTACAGAACGCATCCCATGTTGTGCTGTTTGCAGGAAGAAGAAAAAGGGTATATTCCTTTTATCTTGATTACCCTCTTTGCTTAACTCTAAGAATTATTGAAAAAGAAGGGAAGGAGATGAGGGATGCCGTCCTGATGGGTAGTCGAACCACTGTGCAGGGGTGAAATCGGATTCGGGCATGGGGGTTCTGGTGACCCTCAGGGGGGCAGCCCGCTTTTGTAATGGGGTCTTTCTGGGGTAATACCATCGTAAATACACGGTAATGCAGCCTGACCTAATTCTCAGCGTCCCACCTTGGGATTGAAGGAGACTACATGCTGTCTCAAAACAAGGATGGAGTCACATTCTTATAAATTAGTGTAACTGTTAAACACTGATAAACGTCAAATTTTGATCAATGAATACTGCATAGCTAACATTGCCGAATCATATTTATGATTATTAGCATGTTAGTATATAAAGTTGCAGGATGAGCATGTAGAATAATGTAGTAGTAGTAGTAGTAGTAGTAGTAGTAGTAGCAGCAGCAGCAGCAGCAGCAGCAGTAGAAGTAGTAGTAGTAAAAGTTGTTGTAGTAGTAGTAGTATGATAATGTTAATGACATTGATGACGGCGACGATGATATTATTATATCAACGTCATTACCAGTACCAATATCAATTTATTTCTATAAAATGATCCAGGTCCAAAGACGGACAACTCGGGTACACTGATGAGAACTAAGCGAGGGACTGCTGCCCTATAACATTCTTTCAACAAAACGAGTATTTTTGGTTCGAGGCTACCCCATTTTATGTCATTTTGACATTTTTTGTCACACCCTGTACCAATGGAACCAAACGACATTGACCGCCACACAATCGCGCAATTCAATGCCGATTTGAATGGAACTAGAGTAACAAACCCCAAGGCGATTCATTCCCTAGACTTACACACAAACAGCCTCCTAGACTGGCAGCAGTAGCACCGGTACCAACAAGCAACTTGGGGACAACAAAGAATGTTTTCATACCTACATTTTCACCCCGAATCGCAAATTTATTGGACCACGAAGGTCATGGACGCCTCAAGTTCCAATTTTCATTTATCATCAAAAAAGAACATAAAGTAATCATATTTTTACCTTTGTTCGAGAGCGCTGATAAAAAAAATCATTTCAAAATATGACGTGGAGACAGATGTGACGGCCACAATCGAGGTAAACACCGCCCTTATCATTTAATGTGAAAGAACGACTTCAGGGCTTGCACACAAATATCCAGGATTGGATGGTTGAGCTTGACAATGAACTAGGTCTTTTGTCTTTCCGCGTGGATGTTTTCAATGAAAGGTTTGCACTAACTTCATACTTATGGGGCAATCAATCAAGGATTGAATGTCCTTTCTGTCGATGAAAAGCCCCCAAACCCTGACGGTTTGACATCCTCTATTTACGTTCAAAAGAAAACCTCGTTTTTCAATTGTTATCCTAATAATGTTATGATAAGGTTAGTATCACACTCACCCCACCCCCTTGGTGAAATTTGCTAGTCTCTTGTACCCTGAATCCCAAATATATTTTGTTTCCACAAACCCCGCAAGAGAGAACGATCATTTTCTTTGTGTTATTTTTATTCACAAACATTAATCCAAGGCCTTGCCGAATTCTCTTTCATTTTCATAAATTCGAAGCCATAATTACAGGTCTAACTATTACCACAGACGGTGAAATACGTCTTTGCTTTATTTCTTGGTTTTCTTATAAAGGGAACCCTATAATAGATTTCATAAATGGAACGTTTGACATTATCTTTTTAAAAATATGTTTACTCTCATACATTTGACATACACGTTTTCTGTAATGTAAGGGTTGTGATATCGTATTTGCATTTTTGTCTCACCTGCGAAGCAAAGTGAGACTATAGGCGCCGCTTTTCCGACGGCGACGGCGGCGGCGACGGCGGCGGCGGCGGCGGCGTCAACATCAAATCTTAACCTGAGGTTAAGTTTTTGAAATGATGTCATAACTTAGAAAGGATATGGACCTAGTTAATAAAACTTGGCGATAAGGTTAATCAAGTATTACTGAACATCCTATTAGAGTTTCATGTCACATGACCAAGGTCAAAGGTCATTTAGGGTCAATGAACTTAGACCATGTTGGAGGAATCAACATCGAAATCTTAACCTGAGGTTAAGTTTTTGAAATGTCATCATAACTTAGAAAATATATGGACCTAGTTCATGAAACTTGGACATAAGGTTAATCAAGTATCACTGAACATCCTGCATGAGTTTCACGTCACATGACCAAGGTCAAAGGTCATTTAGGGTCAATGAACTTTGGCCGAATTGGGGATATCTGTTGAATTCCCATCATAACTTTGAAAGTTTATGGATCTGATTCATGAAACTTGGACATAATAGTAATCAAGCATCACTGAAAATTTTGTGCAAGTTTCAGGTCTCATGATTAAGGTCAAAGGTCATTTTGGGTCAATGAACTTTGGCCGAATCGGGGGTATCTGTTGAATTACCATCATAACTTTGAAAGTTTATTGGTCTAGTTCATTAAACTTGGACATTAGAGTAATCAAGTATCACTGAACATCCTGTGCGCGTTTCAGGTCACATGACCAAGGTCAAAGGTCAATGAACTTTGGCCGAATTGGGTGTATCTGTTGAATTACCATCCTAACTTTGAAAGTTTATGGATCTGATTCATGAAACTTGTACATAAGAGTAATCAAGTATCACTGAACATCCTGTTCGAGTTTCAGGTCACATGATCAAGGTCAAAGGTCATGTAAGGTCAATGAACTTTGGCCATGTTGGGGTTTTTTGTTGAATAACCATCATATCTCTGTAAGTTTATTGGTCTAGTTCATAAAAAAGGGAAATAAGAGTAACCATGTATCACTGAACATCTTGTGCGAGTTAGAGTAGTATTCAAAGTGAGCACTGCTGCTATATTGAACCGCGTGATGCAGGTGAGACGGCCAGAGGCATTCCACTTGTTTACCATTAACATTGTATTCGGCCTCATTTGAAAGTTTTATTTGTTGATATAGGAACAATAAAAGAGATAGATCAATATCATATTGATCTATCTCTTTTATTGTTCCTATATCAACAAATAAAACTTTCAAATGAGGCCGAATACTATATACGAGCATCTTCGTTTTCCACTTATTGGCAATAATAAGACATGAGAAATGCGAAACAAATGATGATATTCACGAGTAATGCAAGTTTGCAATGCCAGCAAGTTCTTTATACATATATATATATATATATATATATATATATATATATATATATATATATATATATATACATAAGCTGTATGAGTAGGACAACCATTACATAATATGCAGAAGTGTAAAAGTAACAATAATGAATACAAACAATAAAACAGTAAACCTACAGGGAAGGGAGGGGGGGAGGGTCAGGAAAAGGGTTTGTTTGTTCACAATGTCTTATTTTCATATTTTCCTACATCATGGGCTTTTTTCACAGTCTTTTTTTTTCAGCACGGACATATCGAAAAAAATAAAGTTTTCACTGAATAAGTGTTGCCGTGTTAAAGCAGGGACGTCCCTAGTTAAAGTAAATAAATGAAACAAAATGATAAGATTGTTTGTTTTTATTTTTTTAAATCGTACATAATGAATTAAAGATCGTTTTGTACGACTTTTACATTTTATTTATTTCAGTAACATGATTTTGAAGTAATGTCTCCGTTTATATACGAAAAATAATTTCATTAACATAAACCTACATTTTAAAATCTCTGTGACTTTTCCATTTTGAGACAAATATGTTTATTTCATTATTATTAATTGACACTTGGAGTTTTAAAATTATCATGAAGGTAAAACCGAAAATAAAATATATTATGATTAAAGCCATGGTAATCAAGCGTTGAATATTGTCTGTAAATTAAAGCTGAATGTTTTCCATACTTCATATTATTTTGTATTCAATTGCCATGATAAGGATTTTGAAATTTGGAAAGAGAATTCGTCACCTGGCGAACATAGAATGGCCCCCGAAGTTTCGGGTGAGACGCTAAGGAACCAGCCGAATACTGTTTTTTGTGCTTCAGTTGGCAACCGGGCAACCGTTTGGGTCTATTGCTCTATATTTGCCGAGTGAAGTTTTAGCTCAGAATTTTATAAACAAGATATGTGAATAAAACTTTATGGTTACTGATTAAAAACTTCAACTATATGATTGCAGACTAAGAAAATAGAAGATAATGAATAACGAGATTTAGTTTTCATACTCAAAGTCAAAGTGTAAATTTTAGCTGGATTATGCCCACTCTTCTTTTAACAGATTTTTGCTGTTATTTTTCTTTTTTTAATGCGCATCATATTTAACTCACAGCGCCCCAATGACAAGATCGGTCGCCGGCTTCGCTAGTTTCCTTGCATAATTTTATTACCATCTGCTTGTATTAGATGCATCTAACATCAACATTATAAAAACAACAGTTTTACCTCGCATTTGTGTGTGATCTTTAATGACAATGATATGCATTGTTAGCACCATCCATCTAGAAATTATCTATTTTAGTATGATACCCCGTCTTAAGATCGATTTGCCCCCTTCGAGCGCTTTGCATTCAAGGAATTAATTATGCCGGGTACCCATTCACCTCACCTGGGTTGAGAGCAGCACAATTTGGGTAAATTTCTTGCTGAAGGAAAACATGCCATGGCTGGGACCCGAACACATGACCCTCTGATTGAAAGAAGAGAGTCAGAATTTTTGAAATATAATTCCAGTGGAAAACATTGCCTGTTATGTTGAAAACAAAATGACACCAAATAAATTATTTTATAAAACGTTTACATTAAACGTCCAACGATATTCCATACTCTCTCTCTATTTCTTTATGAATCATGAATGAATTGACTCGCATATCTAGTTTGCGATGATAATGCAATTGACAAAAATTTATAGTGTATTTTCTAATCTTCAAGTTGACACTTTGCAATTCGTTACGGTACGTCATTAAACAGGTTGGACAAATAAATAAGCCTTGTTACAACTACAGGGAAACTATAACTGTTTACTTATCGTGTGTGTTATAATTCAACTTCAGAAGAGCTGAATCTGAGTAAAACTTAAAAAAAATCTACATCCATAAACAATTCTTAGAAACCTTTCCCCAAATCACGTTATCTGATGATGCGTAAAAATAGTAACCGTAAAGAATACACTATGGAGAAAACACCAGATCTGTCATTATCTAGCATTTTAAAATACTGTAAAATATTATTTGTTTCCCAAAAGAAACCTAAGCACGACCATTACTCTTACCAAGATTCACTTAGTGTGCAGGTACAAAAAAAGAACTTATTATTTTCAGTTTTCAACGGACAGAACGCAGAGAAAAATCACTTGTCTGTCAGAGGACAAAATACTACGGTTGCCATGTTGTTTTCACTTTTACGATACCATTTGCCTACATCTCAATTCAATTTGCCCCAGAATTACTTCATATTGACCCAATTTCGGGCGCGAAGTTACCTCTCGATTTCACACTTTTTAGTCTCGTTTTGTGCACGCTTTATCGCTGTTTACTGAGGGAAATGGTTTCATGCTCCTGATTTTAAAGTAGAATGATTCACATTTTTTTCTTTCCTCTTATTTATTTTAATAGAAATAGTGTAATAAAACACGATTTCTGGAACATAGCTAAAATAAGCCCTGCATGCATGTACCCTGAGCAAATATTTTTTTTTTATTTAAAGACACAGATAAAGAAAAAAAAACATATAAGGAATAGAGTGTGGACATTCTTATCAATATCCTAAATTGTATGATAAACTATTGATTCAACAGTCCTTTTAAATTGCAGCTGGCCTATATTGTAGAAAAAGAAAAGACGATCTTCACTAACAGGTAGTCTGATTGCAATGCTTCAGATATCGTGTCAAAAAACTTGGACAGGTTCGTCAACATTTTCAGAACATCACTTTACATTTTTGAGATACATGAAATACACACAGAAAGGTATATCTATGAGACAATAGACAGACATTGGGCCTCTGCATTCATGGCATTTCAGCTTTTATTTTTCCATATTTGCACGGAAGGGCAACGCATTTGTCACATCCACCTAAACTTTAAAGATAATGTCATCCTATTCCATTTTCGTTGCAAATGTTTTCGTGTCATATACAGTCATTTTTTTGCACGTACAAACTAAGCTGTTGCAAAATTCAATCCAGACTCAACAAGCTTTTTAGCAGTTTAGTGGATCCCTCAATTTCGTTTGCTTTACTTATACAAAGAGATTGAATCAAAATACTCGTTTATTATTCATATACTTCTTATATATAATTATATAAATTATATAATAATTATATAACCATAGTAACTGTATATTTTTGTGTGTATTGTAATGAAAGATCACATATAGACATTTTGTTCACTGTGTAATTAATTAATTCGATATTATTGTTGAGTCGGAATGAGATTGGTTTGATAAATCTTAGTCATCCAATGAGCAATTGGGTTTTTATAATTGTGTTTTTACCTAGTCACATAAAAAGAACTTAGAAGTCAGGTTTAATCATATTTAGTACCTTTTCCATCTTCCCTCCTTTTCTCTTTAAATCTGTACATTGCATCATAGCAAACTTGGTAGGCATTTGATCCATATTAATAAGTATTTTGCGAATACTCACGAAAGAGTAACAAAGTCGAGACATAAGAAATCGGTTTAAATTGTGACGTCATGTAAGTTGCTTCCGTATATGTGTCAATTCCGTTAAATTAAATTCATATGAGTATTATCATCATTCAAACGGGACAACACACTCTTCCAGATATATCATTAAAAACTTTATAATCATTCTCCATTGCTCATAAATTTATAGGACCTGTATTTATCTTGTTTTTATGTGTATTTTTTTTAATGTTCCCCGAGTGGTTAAAAAAGTCTATATCAATAATATTTCAGAAGGTGAGTATGAGACAATAAATTATCAACTCTGATGATTTTTATACAATAAAAGCATATTCTACAAGCCGCTCACCAACAGTGCCACTTATCATGGACCTACTAGGGAATGCTTTATACAAAATTGAGGCAAAAAGGGGGCGCATGTATTTGTGGAGTTAAAACATAAAACACCCACGGGGTAAATACGTGAATCTATAAACACTTTACATTTTGTTTTTCACAGGAATTTGATTTATAAGTATTTATGAATTGAGATTGCTTTGTAAAAATACTGTAAACTAGACAAAGCCTTTTAATTCAAAGGGTATCGAACCTACTTGAAGTTGATGAGAGAAAGGGAGAGAGGGGGGGGGTGGGGATTGGAAGAGACACAGGATATAAATGTGATAAAGATGTGATAAATGTGACAGAAAGGAAGAAATAGGAAAAGAAAGGGGAATGGGAGATGAGAAAGAGAACGAAAGAGAGAGACAGAGCGAAAGATAGAGGGGAGAGATGGGGAGGAAGGGAGACGGAGTTTTTCGCTAATTCTTATTTATTTATTCATTTATTTATTCATTCATTCATTCATTTATTTATTATACTGACATAATGATGAAGACTGATCGTCCGTGGTAGAATCAGATGTCTAATGTCTTTAGGATAATGAATTGAATATTTCGTAAAATCACTAAATCTTTTTCGTTATTATTTCTGGGCATGTCAGTGTGTGTGCGCGCGAAGGTATGTGTTTACACAGTATTTCACAGTAAAGTTTCCCTAAAAAGTACATTAAAAATCACTGCGCCTTTTCGTCCTAAAATCACATTTATTATATTTCACAGGAAACAAACCCTAAAATGTGAAAAAAAAATCATTTCGCTTTTCTTTTCATCGATCATGTTTGAAAAAAGTAACAGAAAATGTTATTTTCAAGAACCATAGGGCGGGAAGCGAAAAATGAGGGAGAGGGGGGGGGGGGGGAATAAGAGAGCTACACCATTAACATATTGTGGGCCTACATGAATGATAAGACTGCCTTGAAAAAAATCTCAGTCAAGTGACTCAAGTCATTATAACTGAATTCCTTCCTGATCGTCTTTGAACTTGACGTGTTTACCGCCAGACAGATGGCGAAGGGGGAACGCTATTACCCCTATCCACCCCTGAAGCTCCGCCAATGAGTCACTAAACCAGGCCATTGACCTTCAAGTGATAGTAAAAGAAATGAGTGATGCATCGAAAGGAAGGTGTGAGTTGTTTGTATGAGTGCCCAATATGGCTGGTCATTGCCATTTGGGGGATCAGCTTGGCTAGTCTTTGCAACGGAGCGTTTTATTTTACAGGTCTGTATTAAGGTTTTGGAGAATCTAATGTTACTTATTTCCAAAGTTAGAAAAAAAAATGATTGTGAACGGAAATAAAATGAAATTATAAAAAGCATGTTGAGGGAAAGAAGTGATTTAAATTTATCATCTGTGGGGTTGATTTCTGATAAAATTTTTAAAAATGAAATAAACAGTGTTGCCGAATTTCTTTATCGCTTCGATCTAAACATTATGCAAAGAAAAAAAAAAACTAAAGGGGTTCTTTTTTTTACATTTACTAAATTGATTGAATATAATTATAAGAAATGTATTTTATTGGAAGAAATGATAACATGAACGACAAACTGTTCTTGATTTCATTAAACGAAATATTTCATAAAAATATCAAAGAAGAATTACAAAAAGGTAACTATATTTTAAAGAGATTAGAGTGTTAATATTCACATTATTAACACTCCGGCAAAATGATATCCATGGTGTTAGTTGTGAAAAGT
The DNA here is from genome assembly GCF_018143015.1 of Lytechinus variegatus. Classification (NCBI taxonomy): domain Eukaryota; kingdom Metazoa; phylum Echinodermata; class Echinoidea; order Temnopleuroida; family Toxopneustidae; genus Lytechinus; species Lytechinus variegatus. The sequence goes on along the minus strand of NC_054754.1, from coordinate 8,208,421 downwards.
ACACGCAATATTGAATGTTATCTTCTCTTCTTGTGGTTTCAAAAGTTATTCATAATCATTGAAAAATTATCCTGATGATGATACAACGATTGTTAATTTTTAGACATATTTTATTCATTTCTGAATTTGTTAACTTATTTAGTTATTTATTTATTTATGCATGTTCACAATGTCACATTAAGAAAACAATGAACGAGATCAGAAAGATAATATTATTGTAAACGCATGTAAAACGAAAAGTACATGAACACACAAACGTATGACAACATAAGCCTATAGCTTGAATGGTTGAAACACATTTGATCTTAATGTGTATCACTCCAAACAAAAATAAAATGAGCATACACATTTTTTTTTTTTAATACATACATGTATATATATATATATATATATATATATATATATATATATATATATATATATATATATATATATTACATATATATATAAATATATATATATATACATACATACATATTAACATGTGAGAAATTATACATGTGCAATAGCTTTGGCAACTCTTTTATTTAAATATGTTGTGAAAGAAATGAATGAAGATAACAATGGTATAGGCGTAGCTCATATCAAGGCACCTGTGTTCGAAGGGCAGATAGCTCTGGGGAACCTTGATTTAAGCTCCGCCTACAACTGTTCTCTTCATTAATTTCTTTCAATATATATATATATATATGTATATATATATATATATATATATATATATATGCAAACACACACACACATACATACGAGTCAAAATACATGTAATAGGGGAAAAATACAATATACAATCACATAAACACATTCAGTCATCTATTAAATCCATAATTCATCAATCTATGCATCGATGCTTGTTTTTATTATGTTTATTAATAATTCATTTATTAACCATGTATTCAATCCTATTAAATCACATTTATTTTGTTTGTTATCATTCTTGATATATCCATTGAATCAATTTGGTTTATTACACAATAGTAATTAAAAACAACAAATTTAGCATGTTTCAAAAAGAATGAAGATAACAATGGTATAGGCGTAGCTCAAATCAAGGCACCTGTGTTCGAAGGGCAGATAGCTCTGGGGAACCTTGATTTAAGCTCCGCCTATAACAACTGTTCTCTTCATTAATTTCTTTCAATATATATATATATATATATATATATATGCAAACACACACACACATACATACGAGTCAAAATACATGTAATAGGGGAAAAATACAATATACAATCACATAAACACATTCAGTCATCTATTAAATCCATAATTCATCAATCTATGCATTGATGCTTGTTTTTATTATGTTTATTAATAATTCATTTATTAACCATGTATTCAATCTTATTAAATCACATTTATTTTGTTTGTTATCATTCTTGATATATCCATTGAATCAATTTGGTTTATTACACAATAGTAATTAAAAATAACAAATTTAACATGTTTCAAAACAATGCTCTCATGCAAAGCCCTGTTTCATTAAAGGGATTATGCATGGCAAGCATTAATAATTAATTGACTGGGAGTAATAGGCAGTTGCCATTGGCAACCAGTTTTATCAAACCGGGTCCTGACCCGACTGATGAGTAGAATAACCTCTACCTTGTTTCATCTTCCCGATCCAATTAATTTTGGGCGCACTTCACGCTCTCGTTCTGTCGGCTTTTTAACCGTGCCATTCACGTCGTCGCACTTGATCCGTGGCCATTTTTTCGGCGGCAATCAGCGGCGCCCATTAAATGGAATCCACCACACGGTCGCATTTAACCGATACTAGCATTGGGCACATTGTCGTCTGTTAAACCTGATATCAACATATCAGAATATATATATTAAAAAAAGTTCTTGCGAAATATATATTTTCGTATTGACTTTTGAACATGACATAGTACTGCCAAAAGATGCATTTATTACGATTGTCACTATATAAGAAACACTCGATATTCACTATTATCCTAAGATTTTTTTTTTCAAGTTAGGGATAAAAATACCTTTTATGTATTTATCGATTCAATATGTAAAAAAAAAAAATTGCAATACAAAATAAAATTTAAAAGCAGAATGAAGAAATAAAGTAAGTAGTAATGTAAGAATGAAGCATTAACATAATTGCCGCTCTTCTCGTTCCCAGGTTGTGTGTTAGTTGTTGTTTTTCCTTAGGAATGAGAATACAATTAAGAAAAACCCCAAACTCTTGTCACCACCTCCTGAAATGGTAATTTACACATGGAAATTAAAAAGAAAAACATGTACATGTATATAATAGCACAAACCAATGCTTTTTCATTAAAAAATGTTCGAACGGATGTCACGAAAACACATCAATGAATCTGAACAAGACGGAAACTTGAACTGGATCTTGAAAAAAAAAGGAATCCAATTAGGTCTAACAGCTTTACGTTCGATTGCTTACATTCGTTTAGATTAAAGCTCCCATTACTATTGATGTGTCATGGTCATGATGGTCGAGCGGTTTAAGGCTCCTAACTTCAAACGTGAAAGTCCAGGGTTCAAATGTGTTTATGTTCACTGATCTTTTACTATGAATAAAAGAAATGGAAATGTTATAGGTAGTAAATATAGGTACCAGCGTGTGCAAGTAGCGCAATAAGCCCAAGATTTTGAGGGGTGGGGGGCAGAAATGGCGTATATGGGGCAAAAATTCTAATAAGCTGCGAGCGGGCGAGCCAGTCGAAATTGTGTCCATTTTAATCGACCTATTTTTGTGCTAGATAGAAAGTAGTATCATTTTCACCGTTTTCATACCCTTCCTCCCCCTTTTCTTGGTCGTAAAATCTTTGGGGTCTATGCTTCCCAACCAAGCACCCCCCATCTTTAGGCCAGTGACGTGTGCACTTGTAAAATAAAATGTTCCAAAGAATGATTTCCCTTAGCGAACTGTAAATAATCACTTCTTAGCATGTAATATGATATGATATCACATTTAGTCATCAATGAGTTATGATCCAATTCTACCGAGAGCATTACGTTACTGCACACATGAATCGTTAAGAATGACCCTTTTCGGCAATGATGATATAGATTTATGATTTATAAACTTAAACATGATTTGAAAATAGCCGTGTCAAAATGGAAACGCCCATGCTAGTAAAAACGATATTTCATATACAGGTATCGTCTGATTTTTTGTTGGTTGGGTTAGAGACAAAGTATCTCGAAGGGGAAATTTTTGAGAATGAAAAGGCAAATACATTTGAATCAGTAATTTAATCTCCATGTTCATTTTTCCATGCTTTCATTTAAGTTGCGTATAAGTTTGTTTCAACCAACGGAAAAAAAAATCATTCTGTGCAATGCAGCCAATGAAATACGTTGTTAAAAATTTTCCTATGGTTTGATGAATGTTAGCCAAGAATGATACATTGAGACGATATTATTTCAGAAAAAGGACATTTCCCTTGTGAAAGCCCTTTTCTACAATTTACAAAAAGTTGCTCTTTATTTAATGTTCCAGTTGTAACCGCAGCCTTTCTTTGTCCACAACGGTAATGTTTGTTGTAAAAAAATATCGATATTATTATTTAATGATTGAGAATTTCTACCGTTACAGCTAATACCCCCACGTATCATTCAGAAGTTAGTTCCCCCACTTTGCCAAAAACTGATCACGTGACTCGAATATAATGGGCAAAACATAAATCATCCACTTATTCTCGTGTCAGTACATTAGAATATATCTTTATAAAGAATGTTATATTTCAGGATTACCATGATTACTCTGAGAAGCCGGGATATGAAGCTATAAATTCTTGATTGGTGTACATCAAGAAAAACAAGGTAAACAATTACTAAAAGAAAGGTGTGCATTGTCTCATGTCCCTTCCCTATCGGTGCTACATGTGGCGTAATGGATGGACAATAATAGGAGGGCACAGTATGACCAACGGGGGATACTTCAAAATAATTGTGAGCGATCAAAGCGAGCAAGCAAAATGTTTTTTGAAAAGAAAATTGAAATTCTAATATTGTCATAGATAGTAAGCATATATCATGTATATGGGGAGTTAACAATAACCAACGCTAAAATTTGTATTTTAGAGCGCCTTAGACATGGTATGGCTGAAATAGGATGATTGACAGCAATTACTTATCATTTACAAGTAAAAATTTCTTCTTCAGTTTTCAAAATCTCAGGAGGGGGCAACTGGGGAAGTGGTTCTAATTTGAGGGGAGGAGGCAAAGTCCCCATACCCCCCTTCTGGTACCACCAATGTGTCAGAATTTCGTTGTATTTCAATATCCAGCTGATATGGAATACCGCTTGAAAGCATATTTTTGACAGGACAATTTTGCCCGCACCCCTCCCTTCTGACTGCCCCACTATATGGCCAATGAGACAATGAACTTGAAACAGAGAAAGTAGGTTCCTTTCATTTGCGGGGACAGAGTTCCTGTGTATTTTTGCTAATTCAAGACACTTTCATATTTCTTGTAGTATATGTTCACGACGAATCGTAGATGATATAAATCACCCCACCTCCTTTGAGAATTCAAACACTCCCAAAGCATCACGGGAAGGAGACATCTATCCCAGCAGACAACTGCCTAGTCTTGAGCAAAAGAACCCGTTGTCATTTTCTTTATGAGGGCGTCTGTAATTTAGAGTTTCTTTCTCCTTGTGTTTTCAACCATGATATACAATCTTGTTGTTTTATATCGAATAGGAACATGCAAATATAGAGAATACTAGAGAAAGGAAGGTTTCTTTATTTTGTTCTTGGCATAAAAATGACAGGCAATATTATGTAAACAATCCCCATTGGTTGGAGTGAAGGGTATAGTATAATTTCCGAGTCGATTTTGATGTCCATCAACTTACCGAAGCAAAGCTGAGGAGACTCAGGAAAGATATAGCCTACATTCTTAACCCGGTTAAAGATAATGTTTATCTAATCGACTGAAATATGAAGGAATTTTTATGTTCTACCTCGGAAACCAATAATAGTTCAGATGATAATGAATTGCTTTCTTCCCGAAGAAATGACATATACATTACTAGTATATCGCGATGAGATGACAATCATTTTTATTTATCAAATGATCCGTGCTGGAAAGAACACTGTGTCACGCAGTGTGTGATCACAGTGTGTTCACTGTGTGGACTATGTAAAAATGTTATTCACACCGTTATAATGTTTATATTCAACAGTGTGAAGATATTTTCACACTGTGGACACCTCGACAGTTTACAGTGTATTCACATGGTCAGCTATGTTTGTGATTCACATTGTTGATTTCACATCGTATTCCACACTGTGAGCATACTGTGCCACACTTGGAGGGACACTGTGTTACCGTACAGTAGTGTTTGATTTATCTACCTTGTAAAGCTGGCAAAATACAGTATAGATTATTATAATTCTTTAAATAGAAGAAGCGAATATTATATTTCTTTTAATCTATGCTTTAAGTACAGATTAAATATTATACTCCTTTTAATAGATAAATGTTATTTATTAAAATAAGTAAATTACCCTAAAGGAACACCGAATATCACTTATCACAAGCATTTACAATTTTGATGATTAAATTTAAAAAAAAACCCGAAAAATATATCAAAGAATTCGCACAAACGGTTAAGGGTTCTAAGTTCTTATATCGACGAGAAGCATAGAGGAAGAGCGAATATAAAACCATCATAAAACAATTTGTTATAGGCTGATTCATCTATTGTTATGAAAGAATTAAATAACAGCATCTGTGATGAAGAAATGTCCGAAAATTTTATTCACCATTATTTACACTGATATAATAGCGGGCAAAGGAGGTATCCTTAAGAGGCAGCCCTATCGGTGTTGGGTGTAGGTCGGCCCACATTCGGCCCGTGGGAGTGAATACATTTTTTTTTCTGGTTGTCAATATTTTCTGAGAAAACATGCTCCTCCCCTTTTGGAAAATCCTGGATCCACCCCTGACCTCCTATGACCATATATCGTGTTTCTACAAAATTTAGGCCTATTGATTTTCTAAAAAATAATTGTTTGTCGAAATGTTGAAAGATATTTTTATAAAGAATTAGATGTAAGGAATGAAATAATTGCCAAATTGGGGAAAATTAATGTTGGATTGAAATGAATTGAAGCGAGTTGTAAATACGTATATTACATAATGTTTTTATAGTGGTGTGAATGATAGGGTATAGATAGAGCAGAGACACTGATATTGAAGTAAATATTGGTAGATTCCTCTGGTTTGATAGAGTACCCTCGCACTAATAAACATGAGAGTGTCAGAAATTAGAGTGCTGAAGGGCAAGGGTGTACCGGGGATCACCTATCGGAAGGGGATGGGGGCACAATCAGCACTGAGGTTATATTTATACATCATTTCTATTTGGTTAGGCTACTTCTAAAATTCCTATAATATTGACGACATGCTAACAGATAATTCCCTTGGCACATGGACTACATTTCATGGAAAATTAGGATTTTCATTAATAATCCATTGAAAACATCTATTAACAGCCACATCTGCTGTAAATAGAGCTTCTACATTTGGCGTCATTCGATTGATACGACGTTGATAAAACTCACACAAAAATCTTGTTTTATCTATAAAAAGGGATTTTTTTCTTAAACAGATTGTATTTCCGAAGGATGTAGCACAAGAGAGGTGATAAGCATAGACAAAATATCACTCACTCACTCAAACAAACAAACAAGCAAACGAACAAACAGTATTATTCTCATTCGAGATGGTCGAAGGGGTTATACATGCTTGGACTGTCACTCATAACCCCGCCCCTGCCATCTCCCGTTCCCCTATCAAGGTCAATGGCATGCTATACTCTACGATTCGCATCACGCTTTTGTGAGCTATTAAGAAGGAATATAGATGGAATATATTTGGCTTTCTCGGGATAATGTCGTCTGCCTCTGATATTCGAATGGAAAGGTCAGACGGCACCAATGGCCGAAGGTAAACTCTAATCACACACCAGCGTAGTCTCTTCTCAAGTCTCATTGGATCATGTGAAAAAAATGTTGAGATGTTTTGATAAAGAACAATGATGTTGATTTTTTACCGCAACATTACTTTTCGAAATGGATATAGTATTACTGATAGGGAAATGTCTGCCAAAGTAATATACTTTGGCGTAATGAGTCAAATATTTCGAGGAGACAAAACTTGGTGTACGGAGAAAATGTATTTGACAAGCGGGTAAAGCGAACGAGCATAACAAATTAAATTTTGGTATAGATTTTAACATAATATCCGAGAAATTTATTCATATTTTGCCATTTTAAATGTTATTTACCTTTTCTTCTTCTGTTTTAGATCTCATTCGCCACCGAGGAATAAATACTACCGGTATTCGTCATTAAACTTGACTTGAGTTGATTTTGGGATAACAATTATATGAATTATCATATGACATGATTGAAATATGCCTGGTCATTCAAATGGAAAATGGTGAATGTTTTGATAACTCTTTTTGCTATTAATCACTGAATTCAAGATGTCCTGTGCCATGGTTACCTCTGTTTATGGACGTTTATCAGAGCCATTGTTTCTATCTATCTCCCTTATGTTTTCTGATTATGTCCATGTCACGGTTAATGGACAAAGTATCAATAAAACACTGATGACTGTGTGCCCAATATGACTTCCTCTGAGAAACATTTCCGAGTAAATCGACAATATTAGTTCCTATGTTTCGCAGACGTGGAAAAGTTAATGGCGGGAGAGCGAGGATATTGAACTTAAACTCGCCTCTCAATAGTTCATATTTCCGCGGATGTATTTTCCCTCACTTTTAAATCTCTGGCTTATCCACTCATCATTGTTTTATGGAAAGCTTTCAAATGTATTAACTTTCATTATGGAGGGAAAATTATGCGTTCAGTATTTTGATCCATCACCCACGCTCTGCATTATAAATTTAACAATAGTGAAATGTCGCTTTCTATGAAAGATTATGAAGGATTTACCATGTTGTGGTCTCTTTCAAATAAACTTGAATATAAATCACATCCTCGCATCACAGTCGTACAGTGTAGAATTTTTTTTTTTATTTCAAAATATTTATTCAGGATAAAAACATGTATCAGCACAATGGCTGTTTTACATCATGGTCCTAAAGGACAAAATACAATCAGTAAAAATAATAACTCAATATTCATAAGATTAATATACAAGCAACAAAATGGATATAAAACAAAGGAAATAGCAAAACTTAAGAGTACGGCAAAAAATTTGAATCAAGAGAAATGTGACAAGACAAGATTTGGAAGTAGAAACAATTGTTTGAATGTCAGAGAAATAGAAACGACGGAGGATTGAGCAATAGTCGGTTCCAGGGATGGAGCGAAAATAGAGGGGATGGGAGTCAGAAAGAAATGAAAAAATCAAGAAATTCAGGAATAATGAGAAGAGGAATATTAAGAAGCTATAAGTTGAAACTAAGAAATATCATACTTGAAGAGTTTTTTTGTCTTCTTCCCTTCCTCCTTCTACTTCTTCTTCTCCTTTCTTCTTCTTCTTCCTTTCTTCTTCCCTTCCTCCTTCTTCTTCCATTCTTCTTCTTCTCCTTTTTTCTTCTTCTTCTTCACCTTCTTTTTTTCTCTTTCTTCTTCTTCTTCCTTTCTTCTTCTTCTTCTCCTTCTTTTTCCTCTTCTTCTTGTTCTTCTTCCTTTTTTCTCCTTCTTTCTTCTTCTTCTTCTTTTTCTTCTTCTTTTTCTTTGTCTTTTTCTTCTTCTTCTTCTTTTTCTTCTTCTTCTTTTTCTTCTTCTTCTTCTTCCTCTTCTTCTTTTTTTCTTCTTCTTAGTCTTCCTTTCTTCTTCTTCCCTTCCTCCCTTTCTTCTTCCATTCTACTTCCCCTTCTTCCTTTCTTCTTCTTCCTCCTCCTTCTTCCTTTCTTCTTCTTCTTCTTCTTCCTCTTCTTCTTTTTTCTTCTTCTTCTTCTTGTTCTTCTTCCTTTTCTTCTGCTTCTTCTTCTCCACTGTGGGCCCACATCTTTAACACTGCATAGGCTGAGGCATTTTTTTTTTTTTTAGAAGAGATGCATTATGTAGTATACATTTTCGTCAGTCATGTCAATTACATTTTGTGTTTCATTTCATTTCTACTGTTTTTTCTAGACAATATCAGAATACCCCAAAACAAACACACAAGATATCTGAAACTATGTATATACACTATCTATTATTTTAGGAAAGAACTAAATAAAAAAATGATACCTCATACTTAAAGGGGTACTCCAGGCTGATTATAATATGATTTGAACAGATAAAGACAAATAAGACAAACAAAACACTGAAAATCTTATCAAAATCGGACAAGAAATTACAAGGCTAGTAAGTGCCTTTTAAAGATTTGTATTATTCCGGTGAAACATTATTTTCGAGGCATGCATGTCTTTAACAATATTTAATGAGCAAACTGATGATGTGATATCCCCACTTGTTCTTTTGTATTTTGTTATTTGAAATTAGGTTTATTCACAGGTTTTCCTTCAAGAACCCCCCCCCCCAAAGAAAAAATGGAATGCCAACTGATATAGTGCATTACATATTGTTCGTTGCTGCAGCTTATTTCATTACAAGGGAGACATATCATTCACACATGTATGAAAAAATGAAACAAGTGTGACTTCATGTATAACATATAAGAAAAGGGGAATGTGACACCATCAGCTCACCTAATGAATATTCATGATGACGTGCATCTAACTGTTTTCACAATAGATTGCTAAACTTAAAGGACAAGTCCATCCCCGACAAAAGGTTGATTTAAGTAAACAGAGACAAATCAAACAAGCATAACACTGAAAATTTCATCAAATTCGGATGTAAACCAAGAAAGTTATGACCTTTTTATTCAAAAGTTTTGCTGAATTTTACAAAACAGTTATATGCACATCCTGGTCAGTGTGCAAATGAAGAGACTGATTTATGTTTCAGTCAAGTTGGCCCTTATTGTCTGTAAAAAAATGAAATATTGTATAATTCAAACAATAAAAAACAAAAGAGATAGTGAGCAGGTCAACAGTCAACAGATTTCGCGCTCTCATTAAGAATAGATTGATAAATAAGGTAATTAACAGTTTCATGAATTTTCAGAATGGAACATCGATATCGACAAGTTTCATCTCGCGCTTAGGAAGAGGAATAGGAAATAGTAATTTTCATATGATGAAAAATGTCCTTACAATTTCCCCGGGTGCTAGGTCTAAATATTTATAATACTTTAAAAAATCGTCTCGCGCTTCGCGCTCGCATCATTTGTGAATTACGATCCATATCCACTTCACAATACGATGCTTGAAATATTGCTTAAATATTGACCCTTTTCAAATCACCATCAATTTTTGTTCACCTCGCGCTCGCGCTTTATTGATTTTCATAATAATATAAATGTATTTAGAATGCTCAGATTCTAGCTCTAAATCTCAAAGTCACTCACACACTATAAATACGCAGTTTGTTCTTTATTCAAAACGTGCTTATACTATCCAGTTTCATATCAAAATATCAAAAATTTTCTTCTCGCTCTTCGCGCTGGCATTATTAATGTAGGATGATACCTAATTAGTCATCCTTTTCGTGATTTACAAACATGAATAGTGTGTCCCGTTTTGGGGTCTAAATCTTTTTTTTTGCTCGCGCTTCGCGCTCGCCTGGAATGTTTAGTTATATACCTAATCCTTTTTATGATTACAAAAAGTGCCCAGAATGTCAAATTTTTAGGTCATAAATATTCAGCACGCCCTTCGCGCTCGCATTATTTGATTGTGGATATATGTATTGTTTTTATGGGTAACTGCAAACAGTCCTTGAAAGGTCCATTTTCCATCAGGCCAGAATGTATATTCTATATATTAAAAATTCTGCTCGCTATTTACGCTCGCAGTAACTATTTAGTTACGTGCACATCTTGTTCACGATCACAATCATTAATTGCTCAGAATGTTTAATTCCAGGACAAAATACATGAAATTTCCTTTAAAAATTAGCTCGCGCTTCGCTTTCGTATTAGGGCTAATATAAGATTATATTTTTTATGTTTTGTGAGAGTAAAGCTAAGAAACTACTTTTAGGATTACCTCTTCGAAAAAACAAATAAAACTCAACCTTGAGCGGCCGATCCGGGAAAATATGGGTAAAAAAAAATCGCCCCCCCCCATTGGCAAAAACTGTATCCGACCCTGGTGAGTGATGGACATCATTGTCTGCCTCATTTGCATGTCACTTAGTTGTACATATTGTTTTGTGAAAAATTAGCGAAACTTTAAAATGTTATAACTTTTTTATCTTACATCCGATTTTGATGATTTTTTCAGAGTTAATTAAGCTAGTTTGACTTTTCTCTATTTATTCAAATCAATATTCATCTGGGGTGGACTTGACCTTTAATATTCAATGACTTCGTTAATCAGATTTTGATGAAATTTTCAGCATTTTGCTTTGTGAATTTTATTAGGTGAGTAGGCAACCCTCATCCTTACCCAAAAGAGTAAAATTCCAGAGAAGACTGTAGATAATATTATAATATATTAAATAATAATACATGTAATTGTAATAATAATATAATATTATTCCTGTATTAACAAGAACAAAGTACGAATACCAATTTTATGATCATAATGATATAGAAAAGTATATTGAGGGACCATTAAACTAGTTTCCATGCAGTAAACTAGTTTAAGGAAGGTAGTGAGAGCGTTGCTACCCAGTAAATTTTCTCCGGTCTTTGAAAAAGAGAGTCGTTGGTTCGAATCCAAGCCAGGGCGTTATTTCCTCCAGCAATAAATGTGTCCGCATTTGTGCTGCACTCAACCAAGGTGAGGGATATGGGTACCTGTTCATGCTTGTATGAACTAATGCCTTGGAAAAAAAAAGACGTTTGTGATGTTTTGTGCTCTGTAAGATGCTTGACGAGCTACAGCGGAGGAATATTATTTGATGTTGCATTGGAAACGAAAAGAGGCGTTAGATGATTTATGATGGTGATAACGCGCTTTTCAAGAACTGAATAACCTTCTTTATACTGTGAACCGAGAAATGGATATGTACCCATTTGTATATAATGTGTGTGTGTGTATATATATATATATATATATATATATATATACATGTATATATATATATATATACAGTGTATATATATATATATATATATATATATATATATATATATATATATATACATATATATATATATATACATATTGGACTTCCAGACCACGACTTCATGATCACTTTTTAATAGTATGGATTTGTATTTTTCTTTATTATTCATTTCTATTGTACACGTGCATGTAGGCCAAAATACTCAAAATTTCAGACCAATATTTGATTTAATTTTCACAAAAGGATTAATTCAAAACTAATTCAAATCCAAAATATGTAAATATCAATCCAATTTTCAGCCGGTCATTATTCACTTCCGTTTTTATTTAGTTTGCATCAAGTGAATTTAGAGTATAGGGCTACCTTATTGAAGACACCCCCCCCCCCTTCGTAGATACAAGCAAAATGAAAGTATATCAGTTTATATGCATGATAGCGTCAAGCGAAATAAAAAAAAAATGATTGAGAAAGAGAGAGAGAGAGGCGGGGGGGGGAGGTGATATATATAAACCACTGGATAAAGAAAAGCAAACGATTTGCTAATCATCCCTTATCGGTGCGTGTGCTATCATGGATGGTCGATGCCAGGTCGATGTCTGCCCTATGCGCAGTCGAGCAAGGGACTGACTCGCTGTTCGACGGTGTCCTACTTGGCGGTCGTTCACATCACTGTCTGGCCTGTGCTGTACTTTTACCGAGAGGGCACACTTCCACTTCTCTCATAGTCCTCATTTCTTGCAGTTTACACGATAAGCAGAGAGACGTACAGTTAGTTCAGTTTCCCTGTCGCATGATATGATTTCTGATTTTAAAAAATACTCATGACTATCAATATTTGAATCATTCTGTATATTCTGAATTGAATTTATCACAGTTGTTTTGGGGTCCAATGCTCGATACAGGAGCCGTGGACGGTTTTGAAAGGGGGGGGGGGGAGCTGACCATGCAAAAAGCACAATTTGATGGTAATTTACACGTTTATGTACATGTTTTTTGGGGAAAAAATGGGGGCTGAAGCCCGCCCAGCCCCCCCCCCCGGTTCCATGGCCCCCGCGATCGTTTGTATGATGAGGTTGTTGTCTAATTGATTTCTGATTTTGCATGTATCTTTACATATTTTAGGGGGCTTCCAGAAGCTTTATATTTTGATCGTTCTTGATTTATTCGTTATTTTTTAGTCATAAGTTATTATTGTCTTGTTATCATGTCAAAATGTAAAATTTCCACTATGATTTTGACTGCTGCTAATCTCCTACATCCACTAATACTGTTACTTTTTTCAAAATTTCTTTTCTCATTGTTTGATTTGATGTGTAACGATAATAATGTTCTGTGTAATGCATTTGTAAGTTGGTTTCTTTACTGGATTTGAATAAATTGAATTTGAATTGTGTATAGCGCTTATGTTAGATCGTAACGACGTTTACAAGGGCTTTGAATGACTATACAATGGTCATTCAATTATTTTTGGGGAAATGAACGCGCTTTCTCTATGCCTTGGGGAACATTCTAGCGAAAGCTTTCAAACTCTTAAAGGGATGGTCCGGGCTAAAAGTATTTGTAGCTTAATAAATAGAGTAGAATTTACTGAGCAAAATGCCGAAAATTTCATCACAATTGGATAACAAATAACAAAGTTATTGAATTTTAAAGTTTAGCAATATTTTGTGAACACAGTCATCATAAATATTCATTAGGTGGGCTGATGATGTCACATCCTCACTTGTTCACCTTTGTTTTATTATATGAAATTAGTTTTAAACCTTTTCAGAAAATATTGCTTAACTTTAAACTTCAATAACTTTATTATTTGTTACCCTATTTAATTAAAATTTGGGCATTTTGCTCAGTTAATTCTTCTCTATGTTTAAATATATAAATTTTTTCAGCCCGGACCATCCTTTTAATGCTCGGTATACTATAAACCCCATCGCGTATACCTGTGTGGAGAGTGCAATTGGTCGCTAGGTAGCCGCGGTTGGATCAAACATACGACCCTCTGATTACATGCAAGGGGGGAGGGAGGGGATTAAGTAATTAAATAAGTAAGTAAATGCAATTCCTGGCTCGAGTTTATTTTTCATTGGCTATCGAACCAATGAACCATTTTTTAGGGCCCTTTAGAAGCTCGACTATATACGATGTATGATATTCATCACCCCCCCCTCTAGCTCTCTGTACGAATTTAAAAAAATGAACAAAATTTGAAGCAAAGGTAATTAATGTAGCAAAATATTCATATATATATACAAGTAGGCCACGTAACACTTATTAAATCAGCCTTCGTCTTTTTCAATTGACAAATTTGATAAATCTTCTGTAGTTCCACGAATAATGCCAATAAACTGCATAAGAGACGGCAGAGTAACGATAGCTTATTTTGAGTTATATGAATAAGTTATGAATCTCATGATATCTACCCGAATCAAGTGGAATTTAAAGGCTTACTTAAAATACTACCATAGACAAACGAAAGTGGTCTGAAATTCGATCAAATATTCTCCAGTACCAGATCACTGTCCATCAACTTCGTATCAAAACGAAATCACCATCTTATATTCCAAGATTGATACTTATACCATACAACCTAATTCGCTGAAATAACTAGGTCTTGCTTTCCCTTGTCAGGTATCATAATCGGGTAATTACTCGATTAAGTTCTCTGAAATAAGTTTATAAATATTTTACCTATATACCTTGGACAGCTATTCAGGTTGGTGTAGTCTTAATGGATCACGGTAATTAATGCAGTGAATATCATTAGGTTTGAGTACGCTTATTCATGAAAGACAAGGGATTTTTTTTTAGGAGAAAGACCCAAAAGAAAGAGTATAGGAGGGGCTCTATATCCTATATAGCTTAGGCCCATGAGGTATCATGTCCTTTATGCTGTGTTCCAGTCCATGATAACGTACAGGTTTATATGAATATACAGGAAAATGTATGATATATGGTATTACTCTCTGAATTCTATGTAAAAATCTATTGCAATATTAGATTTTGCTCGCTCGCTTCGTTCGGAGCTTTTACAAAATTACTACATACGGCATGTCTGCCATCCTTAAAAGTTTTGTCTCATTCCGCCACATTGGACTGGAATAACAACATAATTATTCTTCTAAACTGAAGTCGCAACCCCGGGCAAATGAATCGTTTTTGTTGTTCTTTTTTCTATTATTATCATTATTATTATTACTATTATTATTATTATTATTATTATCATTAGTACTAGTAGTAGTAGTAGTAGTAGTAGTAGTAGTAGTAGTAAGTAGCCGTATTTTATATTCTTTATTCACCACGTTGAATATCAACAAACGCATCATATTCCTAAAATGGGCTTGTGTATCTATATAGTGTTTGATATGTTACGGTAATACATGGATAATAACCATCTTCGATCACTACAATATCTTTTTTCAATTAATTTCTGATATGCTCCTTGAATATGTATCAATGTTTGTATTAAATAGTTTTTTTTTTAAAACCTGACTGATCGGTTGCAGTGTAACCACCCCTTTTGTTTTCGCCACACGCTTGCAGGAGCCTTATAACACACTCATCAAGATATGAGACGGGAGCCTTTCCCTGAGTGCATACAGCATCAATTATTCACTCTGTCAATGCTTGTAAGGGTTTTATTATCAAGGGGGCTGCTAACAACATCTAGCTGTCATCCAGCGAGAGAGAGGGGAAAATATAGAAAAATTGATGACCCTGACATTGGGCTTGAGTCGCTTTTGTGTACACTAAAATTTCACTTCCACCCCGCGCTTCCATTAAATGACTCCATCTCAACATTTTGTTCGGGTCAGTATATGGGTAACGGGCAGACATCCGAGGGTTTTCTCGGCATTCATGATTCATTGAGGCCAGGGTGATATTCTATTTGATGAATAGGACAAGTCCACCCCAACAAAAAGTTGATTCAACTAAAAAGATAAAAATCAAATAAGCATAACAGTGAAAAGTCATCAAAATCGGTTGTAAAATAAGAAATTTATGACATTTTAAAATTTTGCTTAATTTCACAAAACAGTTGTATGCACATCCTGGTCGGTATGCAAATAAGGAGACTGATGACGTCATCCACTCACTATTTCTTTTGCCCTTAGTATTTTATCATATGAAATATTCTAATTTTCTCCTCATTGTCAATTAGTGAAACAACGATTAATTCCTCTCTGAACTTGTGAAATTAGCATAATTTAATACTATATGGTACAGTCAAAGTGGTCCTTATTGTCCCGCTCGTATATGCACAATCTCCACTCCCTGGGGAATATTATATAGTACAACATGGATGCGTGCATGTACGTTATAACACCAGTGCCCTGTAACATTTAGGATACAATCAATCGTCCAAGTTTCCAACTGTAATTCACTATTTAGAGAAAAGCGTTTACAGTAAGTCACAATCTATTATGCCATATTAGTGTTTAACAATAATGATAATGTCATATTTTTCCCAGGGTAGCCACTTCAGTTGTGAAAACTCTTCTCCCAGCGGGCCCTGCTTAACACGGTAATGTTATTATTACCCCGGCTTTAGCACGGCTACCTTGATCGTGCGCTCGAGCATTCTAGGAATTTCTTCCTATACCGGGTACACATTCACCTCACCTGGGTCGAGCGCAGCACAAAGTGGGTAAATTTCTTGATGAAGGAAAACACACCATGTCTGGGATTCGAACCCACGTCCCTCTGATTGACAGACGAGACTCGTAACCACTAGACCACGACGGAAGAAACGTAACGTAAAGATTCATAAATGATTGATATACAACTTGATTGATTGTCATTTTTTCAAGCGATCTGCTTATGATGACAATCCTGCAAATTGTGAATATCATATATTTAATCATTTTTGTCTGGAATTTTTTTTTTAGTACTCTTTATTTATGATTCATGCCAAAAAGCTAACATATTATGTTTATTATGTTATGAAAAATGTACTATACGAATGTTATGGATGCAGAAGAAAACAATAAATCAAATCAAACTGATTTTATTTAATTTCTAGGCGTAAGTCAATTAACAATGCAATGTGTATTAACGTCTACAGCCAAATTACATTTAAATGCTGTGATGGGATTCGAACCCTGGACCTAGGTTCGAATCTAATTATTCACTGGTCCGCAACTATGTGCAAAGAGAGAGGGAGAGGGAGAGAGTGGGGGAGAGTGTGTAATAAAATGGTGGTTAAAAATAACAAGCTCGATTATCATGATAAAATCTTTTAATTTGAAGGAAGGTAGGTGGATATCCATGAAGTGGGGAGCATATTTATTCTGAGCAATTAATACATCAGTGGAGAAAAAAAAAACTTTGAGAAGACAGAATAAAGAGAAAAGAAACTTGGTCCCCCATCTTGTGTATTGTAGTATGTATAATGTATATGTATAATGGACGTAAAGGTGGTGAATTATTAAGCCTCTTCGATTATCAAAATAAAAGGATATTACATAGGCTCTTCTATTGGGTTATAGGCTGGCTTATTTTATCCTGAAAATATTAATCAGCAAGAATCTCATCACAAATTAGAACAAAAAAAGATATGTTCAAACATTGTATGGTTCACACCATCTCTAACGTATGAATTTTGTAACTAAACGAAATATCTTCTTTATCAAATTCCGAACGATTATTCATTTTTTTAGGAATTTTGGAGAACAAAGATCATTATCATTGCTGTCAAAATAAAGGAATGTCATGTCGCGTTTATAAGCACTGACATGCATGCAGTTGTTCCGTTTAACACATCACAGTCAACAGACGATTTTACTTCAATCCGGCCAAAATCCATTATGTGCATAAACTTATTCCCGTCAACTTGTGAAGCCTAGCCGTTCACGAAACAAAAATGTCAAGTTCAATTATTCAGATGGGATTTATTTCAAATGGGGGAAAAGCTGTCGTGTATTCTATTATTTGCATAGTAATGGCCTCGGTTGCGATCCGTGAGCTACAACTTGAGCATGTTGAGCACGGCTATAATCCTGGCATCGTCGCTTTTTATGACTCGGTTGCAACACCGACACTGGATTTATTTTGGTAATCAGCGTAAAAGTTGAACTGACATTGGAATATATAGGAGCCCAAGAACGAGGCAGTGAATGCTTGGCTGGACTGTCAAAAGTGTTTTTGTATTTTGTTTTGCTTTTGCTTATTTAACTAATTACCTCATTAGTCATTTCTTGACTTATTTACATAGTCTGCAGCAAGCTATAGTATTAGCATTCTACCTCCACGGTATTAGTAATTCTGTTTCACTTTGTGCCGTGTTTTAACGACCTGTGTTTCGAAAGAGAGGGAGGGGGGGGGGGGGTGACCAGAATAATTATGAGGCATGCTATAATTGATAATACGAATTTTGATATCTTGAACATGAGATTGATGTCAAATGATGGGGTAAGGAGGGGGAGGAGCAGACGCCCCTATGGCATTTCGTGTACTCGCATTAATAATGAAAATATGATATGACCCTCTAATAATATACTTATAAATGAAAAATTAAATTATAAAAATAAACGAAAAAGGGAAAGAAGAAAAGGAAGGCATTATTGAAGCGGAAAGTCCTGGAGCTATATAGATCATGATACGATGCCTTTATACTGTTCATGTTATTCCATGGATTAAAATATGACGAAATTGTTGCCGTTTTACCCCCACCCCATCAAAATACAATGATGTCCCTGTCGATGTAAGGATGCATGTAGGAATATACACGGATCTAGAATAAAGCCATATCGGCTGTGAATATAATGATCGGTTAAATGCTGAATTCCGATTTTAAAATCCTTTGGTATAAAAAAATAGGATATAAAATCAAATAGACAGTTCGAATTCTCACTGGTCGCAAACGACCTGTATTTACTTTACATATTTTTAGACCTTAAGAGGGTAGGTACATTCTTTTAGAACAACAACAACACATTGTTTTTTGTGAAACAGAACATGGATTCCAGCCGCCAATACTTCTGACAATTATTAATTAGTTTCTAAACTATGATTTATAAATATAATTGTATATTGCATGTGTTGTTTTACGTAAATTGTTAAATTTATTGATGCATGTATGAATTGTACTTTTTGTTTGAGAAAAAAACAACAACTGAAAAGCTGACAATTTTGTTTCATTCTATGTGGTAAGTGTTCAGCCGTAGCTGGCGCCATCGCGTTTTACTCTCTTGCCGTCATTCATTATATACATGTAGTGCGTCCCAGAAAAAGGAAAACGGGATTCCCATGTCTTTTGTTGTTGTTGTTCCTTCAAAGGCAAATAAATTTTGATGTAATTCAATTATTCCTCTTTATTTTAATACCTAACATGAGACGAACACTTCACGCAACAAAGAGCAAGGCGAATGAAATTTCAGTGTCAAAACCAGGGTGCGCAGAAAAATGGGACAAGATTAGTTCGATATCAACGACCGTTGATCATTTCATTTGTATTCTTTAAGATTCTCTCGCTGATCCCTGAAATGAGAGTGGATTCACATTCATGCGTGAGTTTCTGTGCAAATCGTTTCTGATATGCCTCAATATTATTGTTTGTAATCTGCCATGCGTGAACGATTTGCTCAGCTGTTGGTTTCAAATTCGAGATGTGATTCCACTCTTTCCATGAGTATCAAATTTGTAGTAAAAAATAAAGATGTTTCATAATTGTGAAATCTATCTCTGAAAACGGGTTTCCTTTTTTGTGGAACGCACTGTATATACTGCATATATATATATTTATATTTACCGGTACATTCCCAGCCTTCATTTTCTCCAGTCATGGCAATGTCATCAAAATTCAATTGTTACATAAATTCTATGTTACACATAGAATTATCATCATTACAATCAAAACCATCATGACCATTTTCTAAACAATTAAGAAATAAAAGGCAAACTTGTACATAAGGATGGTAGATGGTTCAGTGAATATGCCAAAGTGAGAGCAGCTTTATTCATCAACATTTGATCAAATGCATAAAAGAAAATGTACAAACAAATGAACGGATTTTGAATGGACAGATGCAATTTACATACTCTACTGTGAAATAATTTAAAAACGAATTAAGCGTAGAGTGTGTTAACTAGAAACAAATTTATAATGACCTCTTAACAAAAACAGAAGATATCTAGAGTAATTTGTTTTGGGAATTATTTTTTTTATCCCTAATCCTGTAATAAATTGGAAATCGATAAGGTCATATAAATAAAAATATGTTCGTGATAATACACTCATTCAATTCAGTTTTAAGTTTATGAATAATATTTTGCCTGCTCCATTCAAATTTGTTTAAATGGAAATTGAAAGAGTCTGATATTTGTAATTAATGTGACCAAAGGGGTGATTTAATGCATGTATTTTTCTTTTGTGACTCAGTTGAATCATTTTGGAATACTTTAGAAATTATAGTGATGCGTAACATCCGTTGTAAGAATTTTGTGTTTCCATATAACTTGGGTACAAAGTCAGATAATACCAATGATATAAGATTAATTATTAAAATATGCATTTTTTCTTTTTATCAATCCGCAATTATACATATAAGAAATAAAAATGCGACACATAACATTTTGAAAATTATGTGTCTTTATTATTGAGAGATCGTATAGAGGAATGAATTATTGAAAGTAACACAAATAAAGATATAAATATTTAGTTATTGAAAAGGATCCTCGGTGGATTGTAATTCCTTTTTAATTTGTTCTTGTCATCGTATTCAGTCAATCTGTATGTTTTGCTTTACATGTTACCTTGATTAATTGCCTAATAGTGTGTATCTTTGTGTTCATTTGAAAGATGAGATATTGTTGACTTGATATGGGAATAAATGAGGCCAGAAATGGTATAAAGAAAAGAAAAGAGAACATTACAATTATAGGAATATCATGAATGAATACATGAAAAACAAGAAGCCAACTGAGGGAAGGATGGAGGAATTCTGTTTGGAATAAGAAAAAATGCAAAATGATATAACATCTGCCCACCATTCATGAATTATCTGTTTATTTCAGTTATCGGATTTTTATTGTTATTATCATATAAAGTTGATAATGGGCCAGTTATTGAGCAACAGGATATAATCAAACTCCTTGATATAATGCATTTGGCCAATTATCATCTGCAGTTTATTACCACAAGAGGGCGGACATCCATTTTAGATAGCTGCCTTGATCAATGAGTGGCCCTCGTATGCGTGAGACGAAACTGACAACAGAATGAAGAAGCTAGTCGTACGTCTTATCATAATATAGACCTAACAAAAGATGGACGATTATCGTGAGCATTTCTTTGATCCAATGACAGTCACCGTCACCTTGTTATGCGCATCCTAATGAGAACATACAGGTGTTGTTACAATAGCAAATACCATGCATGACTACCAAGCAGTGGCGTACCTAGGATTTTCCACAGGGTGGGGGCATATTCGTCCGCCCCAAAATTTTACAAGCAATTTGACTCCCCCCCCCGTAGGTACGCTAGTGCTACCAAGGGTATCTGATCACTCAAAGACCGAACAGTTTCCCGGTCTTGATTTTTGTTGGCTGATACCCTGTTTCAGCATGTGCCTTTCAGTCAACATGCTTCATATATGGATCAGCAAACTTGAGAAGCAGACGATTTTTATGATATAAAATATGGTATTATTCGATCCGCTAACTACCGCTCACACATAAGGACCTCAATAACAGTTAGAGATACACAATGTTATGTGCCACGTAAATCTGGAATATTAGGGAGAAACTTGGAAAAATCGATTTTTTTTTAAGGTTATATCACAATATTGCCTCTATATTAAAATATGCAAATATGCTTTTCCCCAAATAAAGCACATGGAACTAAGATTAACAATGGTAAACAAAAACTGCACATCGATTATCCATTATTTCATTGATTGTTATCAACTGCGCATAATAAAATTTGTGAAATATAAATATTCAATCACGAACTGCTTCAGTCTCTTCTCACGGTGACGATCATCATGAGGACCAAAGAAGACTATTATGAAGAGAATGTTATTCAAATGACAATTACAGTCACCTGTTAGTGAATTCATTTATCTAAGCGATGAATCTCCTCATAAGTCCATGGTCTAATCAAGCAGATATCACCTCTTGGTCTAATATCAGTAATACGACGTTGTCTTCGTCGTCAGTTTTTTTGGTTATTTTTTACCAGAGGAGGGGGGGGGGGGATTTGCCGGTTCTATTTTATTTTAAACGCCATTCATTCTAATAGTTGTTAATTTTAATCGTAAAAATATTCAACTAGTGGTTTCTATTTCAAGAAGCCGTATCTTTACGGAAATAAATTTTGCACACAACCCCATTTGGTATAATATATTTTTGAAAAAATAATGTTCCCACTCTTGAGCGTCATAATAATTTAAGTATATAAGGAATGCCATTCGCAAAAAAAGATGGACTGACAAAACAACAGGGACAATTTCCAGCCCCGCCCCCCTTCCGTTTATCAATCCTAGATCTACCCTGCCTACTGTCTTGTGACTTTTTTCTACAAACATGCTAGGAAAAATATACTTTTAAACACTTACATAGTTTGTAATCCTCCTTAATGATTAATGGCGACAAATGCCCCCAGCCCGTGTGGATCAGCACCTCAGGGGGAATATCTATCACTTGATATCTAAGGTAGACTTGACAAAACAAAAAATAAAAAGGGAATTCCACCCCGATAAAATATTATTTTGAACAAAAGAGGGAAAATGAAACAAACTTAAAGCTGAAAATTTCATTAAAAATCTGATGTATAGAATAAAAAGGTTGATATTATAAAATTTCGCTTAATTTCATATCCTGGTCAGTTTGTAAAAAATAGAGGGAATAATGTTACCTATATTTGCTATTTTCCTATTTCATTCTATGACATTTATATGAAGCAGTCTATTTTTCCCCTGAGTATAATATGAAAGAAAGTTTGATTCTTCTATGAAAAGATGAGCTTGGATCTCGATCTTGTTGTAGCTTAGTTTTGAATGGATTGATTGTGTCATTGTCAAATCTGCAAAAGAAAATGTAATTGTCTATTAACACACGACAAAATAGAAAAGAAATAGAGAAGAAATGGGGAGGGACACCACCGACTCTCTTGTTTTGCATATCATTCTGCTTTGGAAATAACTCATTTAACTAGTGTCTTTTTTATATGATTTAAACTTAAAATTGACATAGCTTTCTTTATATGTCATGTTCCATGTCCAATGTTTTTATTTTTTTTTATTTAAATCGCCTTTTTGTTGAGGGATTAAAAAACATCAACAAAAAGGTGTTGTAATTCTTTTTTTATTTTGTTTGATTCTTTGATTATTATATTATTATATTTGTTGGTATATTTCATTGTTTTGTTTCACCTTTTCCGATTTTAGTTCATCTGACTTGCAGGCTGGAGTGGCCATTTATTCACAGCTTCATTAATATACAACCGATTTGGATGAAAATATCAGTTATATATGCTTTTCGGATTTTTTAAAAAATCTCTATTCGTACAAATCAACTTACTATTGGACTTGGCCTTTAAAATAAACCATCTGAAAACGAACATATTATAAGCATGAGAATCGGTCTGTATGGTGTATGTGAAGAGACTTTTTTCTACCAGACATGTGACCCACTTGTTGAAATGTTTCCCACGCTCTTGGTTTTCCCTTTTCTTTACTGAAAGTATCATTATCTTCTTACTTTTATCCACGGTTTGTTTGTTATTTACCACTGGCTTTAAGTTCACATCCTATTCGTGGGTAAAACAAGGTGGGAACATGGACATATTTCCTGATACGGAACAGATAGTAGTGATTTATTTGCTTTCTTGCTCATGAAATAACTGGAATTATTTTTCAAAAAAATAGGAGAGCTCAGGCCAAGAATCAGAAAAAGAAAAAAAAAACACTTTGACATACAATTCAGTCTATTTCTTATGAAGTCGGTTAGATAACCGCCGTTATATCAGTGTTGTCAATATGACTTTAGATGATCATTGTTTTTCTTTTGTCTCTTTCAATAAAACAATTATTATAAGACAGTAACAGAATTCTTTGAATTCTGGATATGGGATATTTCTGTCGGAATGCATTGTTCATTTGATATACTTACTATGATTTCCTGATCAGTAAAGTTTTGAAATCATCTCTTAGAGTTTTTGGATCAGGTCGATACTGTTTTGAAAATGGGTTACTATACAATCTGCAATACACTGCACATTATATCTTTGTCATGCATGTCATGAGTCCTTGATCACTTTGTTTGGGTTAATAGTCTGGTTTAATTTTTTTGCATCCTTTTTTATGTAGAATCACACCAGGCATGAATCACGCTTAGAATATAGCCTAGTTAAAGATTTTAATATGCCTCAACAGAGGCGCATTTCTGCGTCTTCGAAAAATAATATATTATGTTTAAAAGTGCAGGATTGTATTCTTGGATTCGAGTATAGATCATGTTTTGCATTTTAATATACTGTACTTTCGAAAAAAAAAGACGTCGGAAAAATCGCGCTCTTGTTATGCAACATAAGAATGTGAAAATATACTGTTATTTTTTGCAGAGATTTACTTTTTCATAATAATATTTTGAAATTTTTTAAGAGATAGAAAGGAAATTAGGGACATTAGGGTCAAGTTCACCCAGCATTAAAATGATCTATTGAATAAATAGATTAACAACAAAGCAGCATAATGCAAAACAAATCACTAAAATTGGGTCTAGAATAATATTATTTTCATAAACTTGAAAACAAGTGGAGCTTAATTTAAAGTGTTTACAATAACCATGATAATGCCCAAATCTCTAGACTACACACAGAAATATTTTTATTTATTATTTCATCATGTAAAATTCATTTTGCTATTGTTTTTTTTTTGGGGGGGGGCGGGGAATCTATATGTAAAAATGTTAAAAGTCTTGCAAAGTAATTCCATTCCGTTGTTGGT
Source organism: Lytechinus variegatus (assembly GCF_018143015.1). Lineage (NCBI taxonomy): Eukaryota > Metazoa > Echinodermata > Echinoidea > Temnopleuroida > Toxopneustidae > Lytechinus > Lytechinus variegatus. The sequence continues at coordinate 8,183,385 of NC_054754.1, read as the reverse complement.
GTTTTTTTTTACAAAATGTCTGTAAGAATGCAATTTTATATTTTGCGTCTTTGTAAATTTAGATTTAACACTATTTTATGTGAAAGGAATGACATAATGCCCTTATATAAATTTTGTTATATTTCCAATGCCCCTCGCATTATTTGTTGCAGATTGATAGGCTTGTTGAGTGTCGGGAAAGCTGATAATCGTGAAACTTTACCAATAAAAATCCGCAGAGGTGGAAATTTTGGGACCTTTGTTCTATTTAGTAGAAGTAGAACTGAAGCGTTTGATAATGCTGGATGATAGCTTTCTCTCTACAATAACATTATTAACCTACAATTACATCACGGATGATTAAAATTAAAAAATAATACATGAGAACTATGAGATAAATACAATGGTTGCCGTAGATCATTTTTATATTATATTTCTTATTTGTACCAAAGAAAGCACCAATAATAGTTTAACCAGGCATGCAATTTCCATAGAAAGTATTCAATACGAGCAATTCTTTTTTATCCATTGTCTTTTCACTGTAGCTCTTTATATCACCACCCACTAGCGATGACTTGCACATTACTTTTTTTCATCAAAGAAAAAAATACATTTTATTTATTATTTTACCAATCTTTCTAAAGATTTTATGAAGTATATCGGCGAAGTTGTCTGTATCGTTGCCGGTTGGTTAAGTACGAAACTACCCTATATTTTACAGTTTGTCAAACTTTTCAAAATATTAACATGATTGATAGGCGGATACTCCTGATGGCTGCAACTTGTGTGTAAAAAAGAAAAAACTAAAATCATACGAAAAAAATGCTGATAATTTCAGCAATTTTTTTTACTGGAATAACAAAGAAATTACATTGTAAATGTTTGCAATATTTTATTACGACATGCATAACTTTTTTACACAAATGTTGCCAAACTTTAAATGTCAAGGACTTCCTTACTCAGTTATATCAGATTTTTCTTAAATATTCAGCGTTTCGAACTATATCTATTTCAATATTATCATTTTTTAACCTGGAATACCCCTTTTACTTTACGATTCCGAGCGTTATCCCTATGAATTTTTCTCTGTCCCACTGGCGTAGAGGTGGGCTTGGGGCCATGGCCCCAAAAAGTTCCACGACTAAGAAAAAAGGAGAAAATACAGAAAAGGAAAGGAAAAGGGGTGAAATATTCATCGTCAAATCTATTACAAATGAGTTTTTCGTATTGTAAGTCTCCAAAGTTCCTTGCTTGCTTCACTCGCTCTTGTCTTTTCTTTGAAATTTTGCCCAAAACACAATGTTTCCCCCTCAAAATTCTTTGTCCATTATGCCAATGCTCTCTCCGTCACAAGCAGCCCGGTTTTGCCTTCTGAGAGCTACTATAATGTGTCATAATTTGTTTTTTTAACTGATTTATCTTGAATTTCATCAATTTTTTTTTGAAATTGCGGAACGAATAATGATGATTAATGATAATTATTAAGAAAACTTGCGTTTCCAAATCAATCGTGTACATCTTTTACGCCAGTGATCCGTTTTCTTGGTGTTATTTTAGCAACCAAAATAATTTGATATTATCATAAAGGGTGGCACATCTCTCTTTTTTAACCGACGTTATACGGTAGTTACAATAAAAATGTTTGTGCGATAACCACAACCTAAAACGGAGCGAACACCCCTTATTCAATTTGGCGATTATGCGTAAAAATCAAAGAGAAATTTGTCATTTTTCCAAATAACTGTTGATCGATTATATTGACCAATATATTGACCAACGGATCGCAATTCGTAATCATGATAATAAAATTTAGGTTGTGGGTCAGAAGGCTTCCCACTCATCATGCTCATATATCTACTAGAAAGGATAACTCCGAAAAGACAAGAGGATTATCTGTTAAATGCGCTAATTATGAATTTGATCATGAATTCAACTGAATCGCATTCCTTCTTTATTGGCTGTAAAAAACGATACACATAATGACGCAAACATAAAGATATCAAAGAAGAATACTAAATACTTAAAAAATGAATAGAAAGGGTATAAACATAAGTGTCAGGTGGTTTAGAAATGGGCGGTACTAGACCCCACCTAAACGTAGTGGAAATGTGACATTCACATAGTTTGTTTATTTTTATGTTGTTTATAAAGTTTTTTTTTCTATTTTTACTTAGATGAGAAGTAGAAACTGATGTAAGATCTTGGCTGCATGCACGTCTATGTTGTTACAAGTGGAGTAATTCGAATAGGCCTACTGCTTACAGTAAATAAAAATTTCAGTTTACAGGCCTACCCTTTGCAATTCATGAGTGTCCATTATGAACCAACCAACCGACCCAGCTACGGTATCAGGTACTCTTGCTTTTATCGAAAATAATGTGCTTATATTTACTGCTCTTTTTCGTCTTGTTGAGTTTCATGCAAGATTGGCCATTCAGAACTTGATCTATCCGTGTCTGCATGGTCTGTATGCGAGTTCTTCAGAGCGTGTCCACCGTTCTTCGTCCATTCCATTTGTCCTTGACAATGCATTCACAATTAACACAATACTACAGACCCCATTGTCCATTGTGGATAGTCTATAGGTTAAGATCTGCTGTCCTTTCGGGTATTCATGAACTTCGTTTTGAAATCCCCAACCCCTCTTCATTGTCAACGCATTTTCTGTTCTAACGGAGGATTATCACTTGGCTAGCGTTTGTTACGGGGGTTTAGCAGATGGGTGTTAAAATTGGCTGGTACATTTCGAAGAAGCCATTCCCTTTGTTGATGGACGAAGGCTGATGGATACACACAAAGAGATAGTTGGGTGAATGGTTAAGAGTTAGACAAAGAGTATGTGTTTAATTGCTTCCCTTTTTGTAATCCATACATTGTAAAGAACAAAATCGAACGCCAGCGTTCGTTTTTCTTGCGTGCAGGCTTAAAGATAGTTCACCCTGACAAAAAGTTTATTGTAAAAATAGCAGAAAAACTAATAAAAAATATTGCCGAAGGTTTGAGAAAAATTCATCAAATAATTAAAAAGTTATTAGAATTTCAATTATTTGATTTGTGACGTCATATGCGAGCAGCATTCATACATAGCGAATGGTAAAAAAATCAAAGAAATGTCATTTTCCAGAAAATGAAAATGGTTTTCACTGTACCTTTTAAATATCAATAGACAAATCATTTCACACCCGATCATGAATAGAAAACAAAATTAAGTCACCAAGAACCATAAAAAATTTGAAATTCATGCATTTTATATTACATAACACATGGGGCAGCTGCTCGTTTATGACGTCACAAATCCAAAACTTTGAACTCTAATAACTTTCTTACTTTCCAACGGATTTTCCTCAAACCTTCACCAATATTTTTTACTAATTTTTCTGCTATTTTTATAACAAAGTTTTTTTCAGGGTGAACTTCCCCTTAATGTGGTGAGGTAACCTGACCCGGGTCTTGTCCATTATAGGTCGGGAGCAAAACAAACAAAATCGAAACATATAATCTTCACTCACATCTATGAACATTTTGTTACAAAATATTGAACAAAATCAATATCAAAACCACCTGGATATCATAACAATGTTCAGCTTGTTTAGTGGCGTAATGACCCCCAAATCTTACGGGCGCCAAATATGATCGGAACAAACTGTCTCTCTCTAGAAAGCGAAGCGAGCTAGCAAAAATGTTTGTTCTTTTTATATTATCATGCATACGAAGAGATGATTTTATCATAGACTTTGACAATATGAAATATTGTATATTTCAAAAGCGATATTATACATCACTCTTTTCCTTTTAATTTTTTGTCTGGTTGGTGGATTTTTTAAAAATTAATTTATTAATTTATTTTTTTTATTTTTATTCATTTATTTATTCATTATTATTATTTTTTTTTTGGGGGGGATGTCCCTAAGCCCCCCACCTATACACTAATGACGATTTGATTCATTAAAACAGAACGTTTCAATTGATTATCAATCACGTAAAACACATCTATTACAAGTTTTATATTTGTGACTTATCTAAAGACAAAGTAGATGTAAATTATTTTATTTTCTTTCCTATAAAAAAAGGGTTTTATTGTTTTTTCTCCGAAAACCTCGTATTGCAATTCATTTGTTATGACTGTAGGAAGAGTTTTTATTATAAAAAAATAATCATTATTTCATGATGGTTATCGAATGTATTTATTTTTTACAGAAATTATTCACAAAACTTTGGTATTTAGTAACTTATAAAAGGTGAGTTTTATCTCCTTCCCACATTCATTATACTGTAAGTTTTTCTTGTATTTTAAACCTTCCCGTTTTTGAATTCATGTTTATACACATTTTCTTTTAATCTTTAGTTTTCCGGTCTCATCTTACAATTAAAGTCTGAATGTTTTCAATATAATACAAGTATCTCTGTCATAAACAATTTCCATAGTTTTTTTTTGTCAAATCTTTCTGGAGTTCATAGTTCAACAATTTTTTGGGTGAGATTGGCGGACAGGGGGGGGGGGGCTTGAGAGCCATGGACCCCAGAATGTTTTCGCTAAAAGAAAACAAAGAAAAGGAACATTTGTGAAATATGATTTTATTTTCTAAATATTGTGTCAAAATCTATCGCGAAATTGGATTTTAGTGATAAAAGAAAAAATTTTGTTCGCTCGCTTAATCATTATTATCATTTTTTTTCTCCCATACGCCATGCCTGGCCCGTGTTCATATTTGGCTCATTACGCAATACTTATTGGAGAATTATGTTCATCAGTCTATAGCACTTGTTGTGAGCAAATCAATCTTTTACAGCTAAGTGCCATTGAATTTGCATATCCCGTAATCAATCGATATAATAGAAATCGTGACCATTGCTCGGAACACACTTTGACAACCTTGAATTTAAAAAGACACACAAACAAAAACCGAGGACCACTTAAAGATTCATGCGAGTACTCATTAGGCCTATAGGTTTGATCGAAATTTAAGCCAAGAGGAAAACAAAACAAGAGATTGATATGATTACGTCTTCGAAAACTTTGTGAAAACCTATACTCCTGCGGAAAATCCCAATATATCGGACGTTAGCAACTGTTCAAGGCCGAAAAAATCTCACGCCTCCGCAGGCATTAGATCGGTCATGATAATCTTTGTCATTCTTTTTTTGTTGTTTCGCAGTTTAATATTGTAATGGTATGCACGATATTGTATTGCATGATTACAAGCTGATTTTATTTCCTGGAGTTCATGAACGACAAATGATGAGCGTAGCATATTGGATAGGGCTGCTACCCCCATAAAATTGCATTATATGTGTCCAAGAATAATGTACATGGGCCCTATACATTGATTATTCTAAATAAAAAATAGAAATTATAATTCAATGTCCAGCATTGGCAGGGCGCCCCCATATGACCCTAAGCCTTCATAACTCCAGCTCACGTGTGACTTCTTGGTAAGTTTCTTTCTTCTACTAAAATACCCCCCCCCCTCCTCGGAAAAAAAGTGATGACGAGCATTCAAACTAGTGTTGTGATAATTCTTAATGAGTGGAAATACAGGTACGTAAGTCGTATTTCTTCTGCAATCCCCATACGTGAGTAAAGGCTAAGTGCATTTGATTTGTAGGGGCGGATGTGGAGACCGGGCCGGGTGTCAAAAATTGAATCCTGGCAAGCGCCCCCCCCCCCTTCCCCCGAGGTGAAAGGCCACTACCAGAGAGGCAATCGCTTCCCTCTTAGACACAAAAAACTAACAAAAAAAATGAGGTCGAAGGGGGGGGGGGAGACACGACACTTCGACACACCCCCCCTTCCTAGATCCGCCCCTGTATTTTGTTATTATACAAATTTAACTTTTTCAGATTTCAACAAATATGAAAATGAATGTCTACATTTTTTTTATTATCATCATCATTATCATTACTGTTTTTAGAGTGGGGGTTAACTAATCTTCTAAAAAAATGAATTTGACTTTGAAGAATGGAATGGGCTAAAAATTTCTGGATAGAATACTTGAAGCTTCATAAGCATTCACAAATTTCGTGAAATACAATTTCAAAGGGCTTTGCAAATCTATACCAAGCGCAGGTGGCAAACATAACGAGAAAAAATATTGGTCAATACATTTTTGTAAGATTTGAAAATTGTTCTGCATCATCTGCTCTATAAAGATGCTTCGACTCTCGCTGAAGCGATGAAGTGTAGATTTAGCAGGTTTATCTCCGGGGTTCATCAGCTCAATAGTTTGGAAGAGAGTGTCAGAACAGGGATTCCTATTCAGTGATATCAGTGTGGAGGTCTAGTTAGACGCCTCAGGACTTGATCAGGGTATAATCATAGAGCTACAATCATTGTCTCTAATCACCGCATGATAGCAATATGAAAACATAGTGGGGTGGGTTCCGGGTCCTACATCTACACTTTTGGATCTGCTTCCGGGATGAGATTCTCACGTTTATATGTACGGGCAGGAGTTCGTTTTCTTGTACCATGGGAGTTTATCTTGCCCGGTATTAAAGTTCACCATAGAATGACAATAATTAATGGGTTCTGCCAACCTGTTTCTCCGAGAAGGAATCTTAAAGGGGCGACTCGATTTTCCGATCTGGAAACTGCTTTATTTTATGAGAATTTATACAGATCTATCACATATATTTTGTTCGGGATTTTGCCCCTAATCATATTTTTTGTTGTGGGGGGGGGATGGTGCCGGGATATGCGTTCCGATGAAGCATCATCTACACTGGAAAAATAATTTGCGGAGAGACTGTGATAATAATCTCCATTTATATGTACAAAAATTTGTTGGTATGCATAGTTACTTGCAAAGCGCTTAAAATCAACGTTTTTCTGGGGTGGTCTTGACCTTTAATTTACGGCGGAAATACCGTAAAGACCCCGAAAGACCCAGATGAAAATCAAGCCGTACACAAAGTCTTGTAGCTAGAAATTCACTCTATTTATTCTTGGCAACTTGCTGGATGACATTCAAGCGTAAATGCCAGTAAAATCTTATTTTGTCTCTTTGAGATATTTTCCCCTTTGAAGATACCAGAGAGTGTGTTTTCCTCATGAAAAAGTGTCTTTTTGCCATAGCTAAAATAAAGCCACAAATTTGCCGACGTGAAGATCGAGTGTGTAAGGACTTAGCGGTGATTAGTGCTCAGAGGTCCTAACTGCATGGGCGTACTTTGTTATCGTGACAGTAATGTCATTAACATGCATAAAAAATATAACCTTTGTTCCCTGGCAGGCAGTGTTGACAATTTTATACATGGAATTCTCAGCTATTCTTATGTTCATCCAAAAATTCCATTTACAACTGACCGTGACGACAACGGGTTTTAGAACTTCCACAGGTTGTAAAAGATGACAGTTGAATTATTCGAGCTTTTTTTTATATCGTCGATGATATATGTCAACTGTGAATAGGGCCTACTGCATCAAACGATGGAACTATTGTAATCGGGTCCATGATCAAACAGCGCGGCATGTAGGCCTCTAATTTTCTATGATATTGATTAAGATTTAACGGGAATTACAATTCATAGGCCTACGTCTAAATATTGTTTCCGAGCATTTAAAAAAATGTATTTGCGTGTATTTGATATTTAGATGAAATATAGTATAGAAAAATGATTTTGTACATGGCTGTGCCAAGGATATTTCAGCTAAAAAAATATAACCTCCTCAATTAGGCCTATACCATGGACCTATGATTATACCAGGAGTTGCTATGATATACGCAAGGCACACAATTGCAGAGCTTTTCAAGATGTCTTAAGCTTCACTTTTAGATTGCCCCTTTAAGTACAAAGTTCAGTGAATGCCTTAGGGGCTGTGAATCTATTGTGAACTGCATACCTTTTTAACCAGCGATGGGAGTTTATACCAGAGCTACACTTCCACCCTGCTCCCTTTTTCCCTTCACCATCTTCTCAAACAACCGCAAGGAAGCCTTCTTTTTATCCGAGTGGGAACAAAACTACAGACACTGCTGGCACACACACACACACCCGCGGTTCTTTGGCTCAATAGGGAATCTATGCAGACTCGGACACACACAAACACACCACTGAATAACAAGCACAGGACCACAAAGGTTTGAGTCGAGCTAATATGGGTCTGCTTTCAACGCTTTGTGTGTGTTGTGGGGCCGTGGGAGAATTGGATGGGCTGAGCTTTTGTACATACTGCTTTCGTTAGTTCGACCGAGCGTGGCTCGGGTCAGAGTTTGGGGGCACGGTGAGAGCTCCGTAGCGGCTAACTCAACCCAAGAAAAAAAAAGAGGCGAACTCCACGACACAAGTTCATTGGGATGGCGAGCGTGTATATCGTGGGAAAGGAGTGAATGTCGTCACTTCTTCTGCGTAATTTTATGAGTCTACCACATTATAAACTGCCTGAAGGTCTGTGATGTGAGGATCATAGCTCAAAGTGTGTATGGAATTTCTTTAGACCTCGCACGACAGCCGTAAACTCCACAATCTGGGAAGAAAAACGTGTGGGAAAATCGGTTTTCGTTCGGAGGGAATACCATATGCTGCACACTCAAGCTGCACCACTCCCATTCTTGCTGCACATGTTTGATGCAGGGGACGGTCCCATTACCGCGTACATGCATTCATAAAGGGATTTATAACAGGACTATTCTCATGGTTTTATTCTTTGTGTGGCATTGGAAATACTGTATAATCTACAGATAGAAACACCATGGATTAAGTGAACGTTCTTTTGATATATACGGTGAATTTATTTATCTCTTTGATGTACCTGATGAAACTAGAAAACGGCATGGATGCGAGATGCAAATATTGTTCGGAGAAGTTTGACTACCAAGATTGAGTGTGGATAGCTCATTTATTGGGCGGTGGGGAGGTGGAAATCGTGTTACCAAACCATGGAATATACACCGGACTATGACACAACACTACAACAAGGTGTTACCCCCACACAACCGGTCCATGGGGGACCAAACTCCCCTATCGTTGGGGCGACTGCCAGCCCCGTCCATGGGGATGTCCGGCACCAGCAGCTATTTCACGAAGCAGTCAGGTTGGAGAATTACACGGAACTTGCCCGCTTGTTGAGGGCCTCGCCCCCATCCAGACTTGACGTGAATATTTTTGACAGGCATGGCCAGACACCTTTGCACCAGAGTGTGCTGAAGGGCAATTTAGAGATGGTAAAACTCTTGGTCCATTGTGGCGCTGATGTGGCCCTCGCGAACAGAGATGGATGGAACGCTTTACACATCGCCGCTTACAGAGGGTACAATGAAATAGCTCTTTATCTTGTCCGTGGATCGGAAACTTGTCAAAAACGATAATTAATCTCGATAACAATGTAACGACATTCTATCGGCATCTATATACACATATCCCTATATTCGAGATATATATATAAATATATATATTCTAAAGATATTTACTGTGCAGCTATGCATCAAAGAAGTTCTATTTTTGCATCGAAATATATCTTTGTTTTTTTCTTCAAAGTTGCCATTCAGTTTGTGACGGATCTCGATTGGAGGCGCGTCTGGATCTGGTGATCAAGTAATTGTTAGTCATGCTTTTGTACTACCTCTCGTGTTATCATCTGTTCGATGTTTGGGATTGTATTCTGTTTTGTGTTTGGGCGGATGGGGATCATTCTGGACAAGGATTTAGACGAGGAACAGGACCAGGAACGGGACCATCATCACTAATCTATCACTGTCCAGGTTATACTTCACCAGGTATCTACTTGTTAAAGTAGAACTTTCTACATCAAGTTCTGATGTGTCTTCCCTGTGCTGCAGGCCTAATGCACATCAGCACATTCACCAGTCATCAACATCAATTAATCTTATTACGACATTTATCATTTGTGTTGTTTTAGTATATACCCTGGGGAGTGGAGATGTTATAACTAGTGATCCTTACTAATATCCCCTAGAATTGCAATTCTGCTTTGTCACAAGTCAATACTGCAGTTAATATTGGAAGTTGAATCTTTGTTATACATGTATTGTTATTGCTTAATTTGTCTACGTTTCGTTTCATGTTGCTTTGATTAGACAATTTTCTGCATGGAAATTTCATCCCCAACGTACTTCCAGTGCTTTATTACATTTTCGTATCATTCTTTCTTTATCTGACTCAGAAATAGGGAAATTTATGAATATTTCACAAAGTTCAATTATGAAAGAAGAGATGGACAGCGCATTCAAATTTCATTATTTTGAAAACGTCTTGTTTTCTTGATTCAGTCTAATTCATTCGTTCGTTGGAAAACTCAACGACAATCTTTCCAAAGCCAGGCTTTTTATTATTTTCTTTCTACCTCATCTGGACCACACCAACACTTTTATGTATTTAACACAGATCAAACTTGTGCGTTTTGATTAAAAAACCTCGTGGATGTCGTTCCCATGAAAGTTGGTCTAAAAAAAAAAAAAACGTTGAGACACAGAAAAAAAAACCTCCGTGGGTCATGGCCATCATTTGCCCTGGATCTCTCCGCCTCACGCATAGCTGAAGATTTATCGTATGCTAATGTTAACTTGTTCAGTTAGGGTGTTAGTAGATTTTATCCTGCAGCTTATAATAATGTCTTTTTAATATAATCCACTTTCAGTATTTACCTTTGTTTTTATAGTATTCAGCAAAATGTATTCCAAATATCGACTATTCGATAAGGCAATGTTGTACATGCCAGACAACGTCGTAGTATGTAGAAACTCGTAAAATTTTCAAAGGTATGTACATGTAGTAAGATTACTTTGAGTATGAGAACTCAAAATGTTAAGAGGATCTTCTAAAAATGCTAAGAGTATCTTAGCGTATTATTTGTGATAAGAATTGTGAAATTGTATGATTTAAGCTAGATCCTACATATAATTATGGAGGTGAATGATGGCATCCTTCCCTATTTGGGAATGCCTTCGTAGATTCCATACTTTCACTATCATGCAAGCTCAAGTCACACATAGCATGGGCCGCGGAACGGTTTTCAAAGTGGGGGGGGGGATGACCATGCAAAAAATCACAATCATATGGTCAATTTTAGGATTTTGAAAAAAATGACATGTAAGTGCATCAGATCTGTTATGTAATTGGTTGGAGGTCGGGATGAAATAACTACATGAGATTATTAGTCCCCTATTTTTCCCTTCAGGAATACATGTAGGTATTATCTACACGTAGAAGGGGGTATTTGTCTCTGTAATTATTCAAAGTAACTCAAATACTCAATTATGTAGCCAATTGAAGAGATTTATCTTGGTCTGAATTACAGTTGTGAGATTTAAGATGCCTGTTTCATTTTTATTGTGTCTTTACGAAAAATAGATTCATGGCAGTTTGAAACTCTCTGCGATGAGATGTAATATATGTTAACGCTGATAATTCGACAAAGTATTTATGACTTGTGATGAATGAATATTCAATATTATTCATTAGGCTTACTCTAATAAATCGCAGATTAGCGACATCCGTTTGTATGAATTAACTATGTATTAATCATGTTCATATTTTGTTCAATCGCTGTACTATTTACTAAACATGCATTTTACACTGCCATGCTTTTGTGATATCTCGAAAATATCTTCTGAAGACTTTGTTTTGGCATTTAGGCCTAAATTCATCACTATGTCCTATCTGTATCATACAGTACTGATTATACATGTAGGTTGTGTCGTCGCCATACAGAAAACGAGAAACCCATTTGTGAATAACCCTTTTACAGGATAGCAAACTTGCATTAACTATAGGCCTAAGCCTAATTGAATAATATAGATCCATGCTTTTCATTATTAATTCTGATATGAAATACATGTTTCACACCTTTTTCAAGTTTTACATGTATTATGATATTACTCCGTAAAATTACAGTGACCATGTGTGGTTGTACATAATTATACACTCATAAAATGTTTATGAATGTATTAAGTATCCCTATTGGCCATTAAAGCGAACATACTAAATCCAAATAAGAACTTTTTTTCGAGGGGAAACTTAAAGACAAGTGACGAGAGATAGTTTGAACATTATCGGGCAAACAAAGTTGTGAAAACTTGGTAGGCCTAATCACTACAACTATGCTCGCGTATGAGGTCACAAATAAAATGAAATTCGAATAACTATTAAAATCTTTGATGGATTTTTCCTAAACCAATTTTTTTTTTCTATTTATTTTGACAAACATTTTGTCAGAGTAATCTCCCCCTTTAAATGTATGCGAACGTAATGCTACAGAACCGCCTCCTGACAGTGAGAAGAAGGAACAGTCTAGTGCAGCACTGGTCTAGTGCATTATGCCAGCGTTAAAGTAGATAGGCCCTTATGATTATAAATTTGACATGCTAACTGCTGAATATCCATTAGATGGGTTATATTTTCTTCAATGTACAAGTATGTTTGGAACTTACTAGGTATTTCGAAGTCTATATTCTGTTTCTTTGAATAGGGTCTAGATATCCTTAAAGTAACGCACTAATCGCTTGATATATAATATTTTATAACTTCACTGTAAATGGGTAGTTATATTTCAATCAATATTACAATGTTCAACGTAACTTTCCTCACTAATGTAGCTCATAAACTTTATTTTTGGAATAGTCCATTATGGAACTACAAAGCAAGCCACAGTTGGGGGGTACTACGAACGCACCCGGGCCTTTTGTATTGGTGTTCGAGTTGTCCCGAATGGGTGCTTTGTAACGTGCATTCATTACCCCTATGTACGCATTGTTACTCCAGACTCCCGGGTCACTTTATGTTTTAAAGTTACAATGAGCATGGTTAACTGACGTTATAAAGTGCATTATTCAGTAATAATTATGGACACTGCGTTAAACAGTATCAATACCAAATGTACCCGTGCATACATGTAGTTCATGAGGCAATTTTAGTTAGTGACAATTTACAAAGTAACAAACATGTACAAGTACACGCATGATACACATCTAATTCGGCCATGAGATAGAACGCCTGTGAAAATAAACGTCTACTGCCTACTACAGTCTGCATATAATCGCTGATTTATGTTGCAAATCCATGCAAGATCCTTCTATACAAAATATGAATGGATAAGTGAATGACGGGGGTGAAAGACATGTAGGTTATGATAATTTTGCATCCATACTCCTGCGCCTTTCTGAGGTGAAGGTCTTTTTCCAATAATTAAATACATTTAGGAGCAAAATTTCACAAGGCCACATAAATCTCTATTGCAAATGAGAGTGAAATTATACGGTCTAATCAAAAGGCATGGTCATCTTGAATGAATTTAATCACTGGAATTGTGATTTCCCCCTTTAAGCCCAGAAGATTATATGATAAATAATGTTTTATTATGTTTGCATTAGATTTGATTAGATCATATATATAACCTACTTTATTTTTATCATCATTATTGCAATGCTGCATGAATAACAGTAAACGAGGTGAAATTGTGTATTCGTATACAAGTACTTATTTTTACTTGCAAGGATCATGATTTCATGTGGAGGTTGAGTTACGGCGGGAATTGAAATATACATGTATTCGATACTAATGTATGTTGACATTAAAGATATTTTCCTGTCTAGTCTAATTACAATGTAGCGTTTATTTTTTTTTATTATGATTTTAATATACGCGAACCAGGGAATTGTAAGATCCTTGGATGAACATTGGTATGCATGTAATGAATATAGATATTGTATGATTCAAGTTCATTTTTAACATTTACGGTTACGGGACAAATGATACAACGCATTCCGGTTCATATTATTGTTAAATACATGTAGTATACTGTATAAGTAACATCAAAATGAGGTGTTTGGACTTTTCCATCACCACCATGTCAGTCTACAATACTGTAATAATAATGTATTGCTCCTTGTTTCGTCTGCGATGAGCCGATGACGATTCAAAATTTGTGTGTCTTTCGACCTTGCCTACAAATATATCTTCCCTTTGCATTTACATGTTTGCATACTTAAAGTCAACTTGACATATTTTTTTTTTTGAAATTCTTCTGCTTCACTCCTCCACGAATTCACAGGCAATCTTGTATCCGTGCCAAAAATTCGCGAAAATGACAAAAATATAGTTGAGTTTGGCATTATGACGGCATGGACGAAACAATTGTCCTCATGGTCTCAGATCACTAGAGCATTGGTAAACCACTGGTTACTCTTCTATTTCCCACGGGTACACTGTTAAAAAAAAACATGATTTTACAGAAAATAAACAGAAGATTTTGCAGAAAGCAATAACAGAATCATTCTGTAAATTCATAAAACAAGAATTTTTCTGCAATTTAACAGAACAGGTCTGTTTAAAAAGGGGAAAAGGGTGTTTCATTCAAGGAAATTTATAAGGTTCCATACACTAAATACCAATTTCCTGTAAGATTACGCAATTTGGTAAGATTACAGGTGTTCTTTAGACTCTGCTGCAGGAACTTCTTTTATTTTAAGGATAAATTTTCTAACAGTGTAACTTACAACCACCAAAATATTTCGCCGAAAAAAAGAATGAGTTTAAGCCTTGATTTTTTTAAATCATTTAAAATTCGATACAATGGAAAGATCGATGTTGTTATCGATAAAACTTATCGATTATAATCAGGTGAGGAAAACCTGGGGGATTATATTCAGCTTTAGTTCAACCGGCAAACTTTAACTCCTGATCTGATTATTAGTTTATATTGCGACAATCGCGAAATTATTCCATCATCATCATCATCATTTTTATTTTTTTTTGGGGGGGTCAAGAGTCGTATTTTTTTCCAACGATAAAGCATAGGTTGTAATTATTTTCCTGAACACATGCACATTGCGATTTCTCCCCCCCCCCCTTAAGAAATTGTAAAACAACGAAAAATAGAACACCCCCAAACAACAACATAAATCAAATGAATAAACAGACAAAATAAAGTAAATTTATCCCTTCTTATGTTCACAGCAAAATAAGAGTAAGGTAATTTGGTAGTATACATGTTATAGTTTGGTGAAGCTGTTTCAGAGTGATCTTTTTTATATTTATTTTGGGTAACAGGCCTATTATGTTATATTTTATTTAGATTAGATTTGAAAACATGGATTAGCTCATGTTCCATGAATATTCAAGCATTCATGCTTAATGATTAAATTATAATTCTTAAAGCGATTGCATTGTGTAATCACGATTAATCTAATTAAAAAAAATCATGAAAATTGTAGGCCGAGATTGGTGGTGTTATTTACTTTGTATTCGTTTACCCCATTTCATTAATGTTTTTCGTTTATTTGGGAGGTGTTTTTACGGTATCAATGTTTCGTTACATTATTTACATACATGTATGAATGTAAACTCACCCATGTGTGACATTGACAATGGTATAATTTTCGATCAGAAAAGTGGCATTTTTTATTATCTATTTTCCTATATAGTATTATCAGTGCTTTTGTTTCTTCTCCATGTACATGATGTATATGGGAAATTGACTATTAGTGTATTCATTGGATTTGAACTACACATTTTCACTTGGCAGTCAACGTGTAATTATCGCGTTACTTTATTCTATGACATAATGTACAGTTATCGATGTTGTATTTTACATGCCAGTATTTTATTTCTACATGTAAGACGAGATATATAGTAATGTAATAGTGAATGTACACGCATAACTCTGGTAATATGTTATTCTTGTTTATATATTATTCTATACTTGTATCAGAAAAAAATGCTCGTTATATCATACAAGTACAATCACAAAAATATTATTTTCATGCAAAATATATATGTCGAAAGTGAATATATTTTATGATGAAAACTACTTTAGTATAACGTATTTCCATCTCTTTTGTAAAATGATGATGTACTGTATTCTTGTTGCCTGTATATTTTGTTTACGAAAATGAAGACATTTTATTTTAACCGACTATTTTATGTGTCAGAGGTCTTCTTGTGTGTGTGGAGTTATTAATGTGCATTGGAGACATCGTTATTACTTACAGAAGAGTTTTCAAAGTATGATGTGGAACTCAATGCAGGTGTATATATTTATAATATAGCATAAATATTGAATAAAACCATCCACACTGTCCCCCTTGTGCTCTAACAAAACCTATCTATAAGAAATACTCCACTGTAAAAAAAGGGTAAAACGAGGGTATTACATGTATGAGTCCAACCAATTTGGGGCAGTATTTTACCCGATGCGGGAAGCGTGTTGTCCATAAGGTTGAAAAATAAGCAGCAATAACTCTAGAATTAGCGAAATGTTCATCACACTGGATAAATAAAAATGCCCCAAAGAAATGCCCAATAATGGTTTGACAAATAATTACCCTCATTGGGCACTTTTTACCCAATATTTTTTTTAGAGTGTAAGGCCTCAGGATGCATGTTTAATTAGATTCAATTTCAATTTATTTGCTTATAAAAATCCATATTAAAACATAACTGAATCTAATTCACAAAGTAGAAAAAATATAACTAAACATTGTATTGAATGAGAGGGAAGAAAGGAACAAGCCGTGTTCAGGGGCCGCGGAACCGGGGGGGCTTCAGCCCCCCCCCCCCCCCCCACTTTTTTCCAAAACCGTGTACAAAAACGTAAAAATGACCATATAATTGTGATTTTTAGCAAGGTCAGCCCCCCACTTTTGGCTCAGCCCCCCCACTTTGAAAACCGTTCCGCGGCCCCTGGTGTTAGCTGACCCTATAACATATACTAATACTTCTATAACAACGATAGAGAAAAAATAAAACAACTACAAAACTAAAGTATAAAAGCAAACTAGAGAAAAAAAGCCTACATAAAACTTATACAAACAAACTTGATGTATAACTGTTTAAAAAACTTGCCTAGATTTTGACTTAAAAACATTTAATGAAAATGATTGCTTAATATCTACATGAACAGAATTCAAGAGTTGTGGTCCTTGAAATAAAATTCAGTTTTTAAAATGATGAGAGACTCGACTTCTAAGGTAGATGAAAATCATTTGCTTTTCTTGTATTTAAGTGTATCCATGAAAATCACTATTTAACTTGAATAATATTTTGATATAATCTGGCAAGAGGTTATTGTTACATAAATACATAAATATAAAAATTCGAAATGCATGAATATCATGAAATTTTAATACATTTATTTGAAAAATATAGGGTTCGTGAGGATGCTGCGCGCGAGTGGGCGTTTTACGTGGATGTGTGTGCGTATGTCTGAGAGTATTACTACTACTACTAGTACTACTACTGCTGCTACAACGACTACTACTACTACCACTACTATTATTATTACTGTTGTTATTATTATAATAATTATTATGACCTCCCAGACAGCAGCATTACTATATACCTTCATGCTCGGTCGGATGATATTGATCATGTACGTCTTAGAGTGAACCTCTCACGTCAACATCAGAGAAAAAAGTGAAATGGCAATGTACATGATGTATATTTTGTAAAGCCTTGTTCAGGTACCCTGGTAGGGATTCGAACGACGGATCACCATGTTCATAGTCTCTTCGGACCATGGATGTCCTGCTTAGTCTTGGTCATCTCCCTAATATGCCGCAGTCCATGTGGTCTAAGCCACAAACTTAATTTTGAATAATGTTGATTGTAATATGACCAGAAAAGGACAGGGTGATTTTGTAAATAAACTATCAAAATTTTATTAATTGAAATAATTTCAATTCTTTTTGTGATAAAACAGAGGGATTCCTTTCCAAAAGTAGACCAAAGATTTTTAAAAAGATATATGATTTATATTTCCCGGGTATACGATTGACGTGCCGACTCCAATTTGGTATGTTTTCCAAGTTAAAGACATTGGAGAAAAGAAAACAGTTGTGTCTACACTGAAAACAAGGCGCTTCTTTGAGTTATTTTCAAGACCTTCATTGTCTGAATGGCCTATCTTTTGTTATGTTAAGATAAATGGGCCAGCATGATCTTTTCATTTTGCAGGAATGAAAATGACGGAGGCCGACAATGTATGTAAGTTGTAATTCATGAAATCAAATGGTTTGTAATGACGAACTGCATAGGTAAATCTGAGCTGGAAACATCTTAAAGGGGAAGTTCACCCTGACAAAAAGTTTATTGTAAAAATAGCAGAAAAAATGATAAAAAATATTGCCGAAGGTTTGAGAAAAATTCATCAAATAATTAAAAAGTTAGTAGAATTTCAATTATATGATTTGTGACGTCATATGCGAGCAGTATTCCTACATAGCGAATGGTAAAAAAATCAATGAAATGTCATTTTCTCAGAAAATTGAAAATGGTTTTCACTTGAACTTTTGTATATCAATAGACAAATCATTTCACACCCGATCATGAATAGAAAACAAAATTAAGTCATCAGGAACCATACAAAATTTGAAATTCATACATTTTATATTACATAACACATGGGGCAGCTGCTCGTTTTTGACGTCACAAATCCAAAATTTTGAACTCTAATAACTTTCTTACTCTTTAACGGATTTTCCTCAAACTTTCACCAATATTTTTGACTATTTTTTCTGCTTTTTTTACAACAAAGTTTTCTTGAGGGTGAACTTCCCCTTTAAATCTTCCTCGGGCGTAGGCTTTGGGGACGCATTGGATAAAAGTTCCGACAATGCCAAGCAAAGCGAAATTTGTACCCCTTCTGCTTTCAACAGCTGATTTTCCAAACTTAAGTCCCCCCTCCCCAAGATGAGCACCCCTATACAACTTTCGTTCCACCTCCCCGTGCTCAAACCAGACCACGTCCTTGTTTTCCCGTCATATACAGGTATAACGCGCGTAAAACATTTCCCATAGACTTATGTGTTAAAATTGCACTTTTGAAAAATTCATAAAAAATAAATGTGAAATTAGAGGGTGGAATGTTTACTACCATTGGATAGGAAATATATCTGACATTCCATATCTGACCAGGAAAGGGTACTGTAGCAAGCTCGTTTTAAAAATAAATCGCCATTTGTGAAGATAACTATGAATGGATCAAATTCATCAACTGAAACAGTAAAATAGCCCTAATTAGTCCGCCAGTCAAAAAATAGTTCCAAGTCACTTATTTATCTTCCCAACTGGGGCGAAGGAAGTTCAGTAGCTACCATTTCTAGAATCAGTGTTAGATTTTGATCCATATTCATACATTTTTGTCAATCAGCAACATCAAATTGAAAAAAATCGAATGGGTTGGTACGAACGAATATCTCTAGCCCTCCTGGTGTAATTAGGCTGGTGGCACCTATACTCACACCTCCTCGAACACCACTACACATAAAAACCAGTTAACTTGATAATCCTGGGCTACCTCGTTATTATCCCCCCCCCCCCCTCAGTTAAGTAAAGGGTAAAAGGAGTTGTCCAGATTGGAACCGTGTTCGATTCGAATAAATAGAGTAAAATAAGAACAACAACGCACTGAAAATTTGATCAAAATCGGATGCTGAATAGCAAAGTTATATGTCAGGTTCAAAGTTTTGAACTGTCGGTGTAGCAGATCTATCGTCTATGCATGTCCTCACGAATATGCATCGAGCGAGTTGATGGTTGATGTCATCTCTCCTCTTATTCTCTTATATTGATATTATGAAATTATGTTTAGTCTAATTTTGTTTGAGAATGTTAAAAGGTTGATTACTGATATACTGTGTAAGGTTATGATCAAATGGGAAACAGTTTGTACTTTGTTGCAAGGGAGAGCTGTTTTAATACACACTGCAAAAACTCCGGTGTTGATTTAACACCAGCCCGGAATCTATATAATTATGTCCACACCAGGGAGTTATTGAAACAACACTAGTTTGGAATCAAACCGATGCTGTTTTAATACTAATTGGTGTTGTATAAACACATATCTGGTGTTAGACCAAAACCAAGCTGGTGTTGTTTAACATAACTCTGATGTGGACATATATATAGATTTTGATGAAAATTTAAGCATATTGCTCATTGAATCTAAATGTTATATATATATTTTTTAATTTCAAAAGCTCTCATTTTTTCACTAAAATTTCAAAAAATGAAATAAATCAAAATTAGTGTTCACGAAAGTGTGCATGACAAGCTCGGTTGCTTTGCTTCGTCACTCTAGAGTTTCTTTGAAAGTTTACTCGTCTTGCCCCCCTCCCCCGGATAAAAAATAGCGTATGGTCATGTCCCAGATACTGGCATCAATGTCTTTTTTTTCCTCCCATGATTTTACCATGGAATAGTTAACAATTCTCGGATTTTTCAAACACGAACAGATTTTAACGGGGTCAAAAAACCCTGTCAATTGAAAGTTTTTACTTTTTCATACGAAAGGCGAAACGCTTCTACTCCCTAGAAATAAAAAAATGGGGAGGGGTGGAAAGTGAATTATAGGAATAACTTGGTTCCATTAATTCAGCGGCGAATCCATGATTTATGAATTTGGGGGTCAGTGATGGGCACCAAAAAAAAGAGAATTATCTACCATAGTTTGTCGGAATTGACAGGGCCACTTCCTGAACGGGGGGGGGGGGGTCATTATACATGTCACGTTTTTTAGAAATTATATTTGGGGTTGGATATCATAGTATTTTTCATTTGGTTTTATTATTTATAAATATATGGCCTTTATTTTGTTTTTTGTCATTTGCAACGAACCATTAGTAAAAAGAAATTGTTACTCAAAAATAAAAAATAGGGTAGCAGAAACAGGTTTGCCCCTATACCCCCTTCCTGTTTTTTTCCTCTTTATACTCTCCCTCCCTCTATTCATTTATTCATCTTCCTTTCTCTTCTCCTTCGATTCCCCCTCCAGCCATATTTTACCCTGAACGCAATTCACTCGTGCAGAATTCCAGACTTGACCTTAGTCGGGGGTCAGCTCGGTGGAATGCGCTGCTTCTGAAGGGGTGTCACTTCCAAGGCGCTGCCATTACGTAACTGGCTACCCCTACAGTGACCACAGACATGACCTTACGAGGTCATGTAGCAGGTCTGGTAGTCTATACCATATCCAGACTTTATACTAGATAATAGTTATTCTAAAAACAACAAGGTGAGATCTCTGCAGCAGGATCCCGGGGGGGGGGGGCCACTTACATTGGCGAGTGGATACCATGCGCGACCAAAAAAACACGTAAAAAGGATGTCTTTTTCACGATAGGGCACGTTACGTACGTAACGTGATAAGGGTGTCAAAAACACAAAAATAATGAAAAAAGGGTATCTATTTCGCTAGGAAAATTACGTGTTAAGGGTCGAATATGCGGGGATGATAAAACAAAATTAAAATGTTTTATAAAGGGTGTCCTTTTTGCCCCAAAACTTCGTGTTTAGAGTCCGATTTGCGCGAGGTGTAGAAGGTGGGGTCGTACTAAACCAAATAAGGTAAAGCCGACGACCGAAGGACCCGTAACAATAAAACATTCCTGTACTTGTTTAGGGGTTCATTTCAGGGAATATTTGCCAAGAGTATCGTTTTGTTTCCAATACTTGTTAAGGGTAGGGTTTCACACGCCAATACTTGTTAAGGGGTGCATTTTCAGAAAATGGAAATTACGTGTTTAGGGTGCTTTTCGAGACCCCATGGTCGCGCATGGTATCCACTCGTGAATGGAAGTGCCCCCCCCCCCCCGGGAGCAGGATACAAGCTTGTCCAGATCTAGACCCCTGATCTCGACTAGATACGAACTTGCCAAGGCCCCAACTACCAGAACAACAAAAGTATATTTTTGTTGAATTTTACAATGTGTGAATGATAATGCAGTGCTATGAAATCAAATTACTTCTTTTTCGAAGAAACTGAGATAATTTCAACCTTATTCTCCATTTTGCTCTTTTCGTAAAGAAACACAGTGAAGTCAGTTGTTAGGTTTCCACTCACTATCATACACTTTGATCATAATTATTGGCAAGGGCAGACACTGAATTGATATGTTGGTCGGAAAAAAATATATTCTTAACCAACGTTGGTTCTCCTTTTTAACACCCGACCGTTGCCTACGTGCAAACGGGGATTTGGTAAAAATTTCGAGCACTAATGATAACCAAAATTTCGATAAACAAAATAAAATCAAAGTCGCCCAATTATGAAGCCAAACTTGACCAGTGAAACACGGTTTGCCCGGCAAATATAAATGCTCACCCTTTTTTGCAATGCGTGAGTGTAATCATTATATGTTGAACAACCCTGGTAAATAACGTACTCTATACACATTCTCAGCCCGTGTTATTGTACTCACACGGAAACGATTAGAGCCCTCACAGACACTAACTTAAGAAGCGTGGGAAAACTAACTTGGTATTATAATGGATGGGCTTTCTATAGGTACACTATCACTGCGTATACAACAAAAGGTGTATGAGTTGTGGTTAAATTCCAAAGGGGAGGAGAAGGGGGGGGGGATCTGTAGACACACAGGGCACACATATCAATTAACATTGCTACCCCCCCCCCCGGTCCCCAATCTCGTAATTTAACGAGATGATGCTCGCTATCCATTGTCATTGACTGAATTATTTCATTAAAACTTTCGTTATTCATTAATTAATTCATTTCTTTCTTGCACTCATTCATTCATTCCATAGTCAATTATTCACTCACTCATTCATTCATTCCTTCCTTGCACTCATTCATTCCATAGTCAATTATTCACTCACTCATTCATTTATTAATTAATTTATTCATTCATTCATTCATTTATTCCTTGCACTCATTCATTCCATAGTCAATTATTCACTCACTCACCAACTCCCTCATTCATTCATTCATTTATTCATTCATTCATTTATTCCTTGCACTCATTCATTCCATACTCAATTATTCACTCACTCACGAACTCCCTCACTCATTCATTCATTTATTAATTTATTCATTCATTCATTTATTCCTTGCACTCATTCATTCCATACTCAATTATTCACTCACTCACCAACTCCCTCACTCATTCATTCATTTATTAATTTATTCATTCATTCATTTATTCCTTGCACTCATTCATTCCATAGTCAATTATTCACTCACCAACTCATTCATTCATGTGAACGAGTGTGGAACCAATGGTAAAAGACTGGATTTGACCCTCTTCGATAATTTGAAATCTATCAAAGGGGTGATGAGTAGATTTCCGTTAAAAAACCCAAGATATTAGTAAAACTACAATAACTCTCAATTAGAATAGAATCTAGACATTTTCCCCTTTGGTACCGATTCAATTTGCGTAGGCCTATGTTGTGTTTTTAGTGTAGGCCATATAATGCACCTTTGTCTCCGCATTGCTACCTGTGTTACACTTTCCGTTTGGTCTTTTCTCATATGGTCTAATACAAATTCGTCTATAACCATTTTGGTATAATTGCCATTAATAACCCATTCAATGTTTCAGTTAGGCTATAGGCCTAATCATAGCTCTATGGCCTAATATAGGCCTAACACCACTCAGCCTCATAGGCGGCGGAAGCGGGGGGGGGGGCGTGTCCCCCCTAGCATAACGCTGAAAATTTCATCAAATTCGGATGTGATATGACATCTTTATTTTTCACAAAACAGTGATATGCGCAATTCAGTTGCATGCAAATGAGACTGTCGATGATGTCCTTCACTCACTATTCCATTTTTTTATTGTTTGAATTATACAATGTTTCGTTTTTACAGATTCGACAATAAGGTCCAACTTGACTGAGCCATATAGTATAGGTTTTCCCGCCCAATTTCGTCAAAATTTCAACCGATTTAATGATGTAATAGTTCAATTTGCAACTAATTCGAATGACCTATGAGATCAACATTTAAATACCCAAATACTTTATTTAATTTAATCATATTGGCACGCGATTTCATGGTTATTTCATTTAAACAAGTATAAAGATCGATCAAATTCAAATAGCCGAAGAGGTGTTTTCAAATTCGCAACGGTACCCTCCTTGCGAAGGTTTAGGAATTCAAAATCATTAATATGCGATCACTTATAGGATATGCACAGTGTTTTTCGTTTTTTTTTTTTTTTACTTCATTTGAATGAATATGGAAATGGGTTTTACTTCTTAATTGGATGTTTACCATTATACTGAAATGTATCATCCATCTGAAAAACCATCATCGGAACAACAACTTGTTTTTCCACTTTCATAACTATAGATCGTGGTCAATACCATTCCTTCCCCACAACGATATTATTTACAATAATATGAAATAAAAAAAAGAACAAGATGATGAAAAAAATACCTACCATTGGCAGAGGTCATCCACCCACTCACTGGCGGATCCAGGGGGGGGCACACCCGGCTCGTGTCCGTGCCCCCCCCCCTTCGAGAGCCACAACAAAAAAAAATCGTGGACCGTCCCTTATTCTTTGGTTAAAAACCTGTTTTGCTCGTCAAATTCCTAGGTAAAATGCCCCCCCCCCTTTTTTGGAAATCCTTGATCCGCCCCTGCACCCACTCATCAATCACTAAAAGAATAACCGTTCACAACCATATCCTATTATACCCCTTTCATAAACCCCATTAAAATGAATTAGGCGGCTAATAGCAGCATAATTTGGTCGTAAAATTGGAGGAGGACAAGAGTTATCCGCATTACTCTGATGCTGCTATTATCCGCATAATAGCAGCATCGGGACAAGATTTTGAGTTTATGAACGCATTTCCAAATTATGCGGATAATTGCCATGGTGCGGTCACAAGGTCACCCTTTTCCAACACAACCGCATTGGAGGGGGCGTGTCCAGTTGTCATGGCGATTATCCCCCTTTTTCAGGACGAGCGCTCGTAAAAATAATGCGGCTTATTTTCGGAGTTTATGAACGCAATTTTTATTGAATTATCCGCATTACTCTTAGGCGGCTAATTGGAGGATAGGTTTATGAAAAGGGTATTAGTGTTACATGAATTGCGTCTTTATCAAACATAATGGAATAAAATTATTCTAACTGAAAGATCAGAAAAAAATTGTACAACGTTATAAAAGAAAAATGAACACAGAAACATGTTATCTGAATTTGGACGTTTAAAGTGCAAATATGTGTGCCGATTAATGAAATTGAAAATGGTATTTTGGGTGAAATTAAACGATCAGTTCGTCGTTGCGAAATTAAATGACAACTTCTGGCCTTTAATTTGAACGAATTTCTCCCTAAATTGAATTTCTACCAAATTCAAAGGAATGATATAGAACGGAATTAAATGATGAATAAATGAAAATGAACTATGTGTGCAGAGGGTTGACAAAATATTTCGAATTTGAAAGTCCTTTCATTAATTTAAATGCAACCCTGATGAAATTGGACGGGAAAACCTATATTAAACAATGTTAATTCCACATGTTCAGGCCGGAATTAATCGTTGTTTCACTTGACAATGAGGAGAAAATTAGAATATTTCATATTTTACATAATAAAATACAAAAGAAATAGTGAGTGGATGACGTCATCAGTCTCCTCATTTTATACCGACCAGGATGTGCATTTTGTAAAATTAAGCGAAACTTGAAGATATTACAACTTTCTTATTTTGCATCCGATTTTGATGAAATTTTCAGCGTTATGTTAGTTGGATTTTTCTCTTTTATTTATATGTAAGAGTGACCGTGGAAGAACCAAGAACCCCCCTCCCCCTTGGGAACATCTAACATATCTAAGGGGGCATTTCTCATTGCCCGGGATAGCCACCCCAGGACCCCATCCTACGTGTTTATTTCGCCTTTAACCAGGCTTTGAATGTAATAATTTTCAATTGGTCGAGGGGAAATTTCGATAATTAAACTGAATATCTTGGTAAAATATATCAGCTTTGCTTGTAACCTAATCATGATCATCCAGATAGACTTTGAATAATCCGCTTGAATAAATACTTCATCGACATGAAAAGAGATTTTAAAGGGATGCTCCAGGCTGAAAAGGTATGATTTGAACAGATAAAGAAAACTCAGACAAACAAAACACTAAAAAATTGTTCAAAATCGTACAAGGAATACTAAAGTTCTGGTATTTTAAAAAAAATTGCATTATTCCAGTGAAACAGTTCTAGGCATGCCTTCATGAATATTCAATGAGCAAACTGATGTCATATCCAAACTTGTTCTTTTGTATTTTATTATTTATTAATAGATTTATTCAATTTCTTCGTCCAAGAATTAAGAAAATATTTGATTCCTCCCTGAACAAGTGGAATTAGCATTGTTTAATATTATATGGTTCAGTCAAGTTGGTCCTTATTGTCAAATCTATAAAAAAAATGAAATATTGTATGATAAAAAAAAACAGAATAAGTGAGTGATGGACATCGACTGACTTACATATTTGTGCATATCACTGTTTTGTGAAAAATAAGCGAAATATTTAAATGTCATAACTTTCTTAATTGGCTGATGTTTAAAGGACAAGCCCACCTCAACATAAAGTTGATTTGAATAAAAAGAGAAAAATCCAACAAGCATAACACTGAAAATTTCATAAAAATCGGATGTAAAATAAGACAGTTATGACATTTAAAGGTATTGTTTAACTTTGTGAGCAGCCGATTTAAAAAATTCTCAAACCAAGATGAAACATGTGTACAAGTGCATGTATTAGAACTAGTAAACCCTGAAAACAACCATTATTGAGAATGAAAAGCTAAAACTACAAAGCAAACCCCGATTTTGTAAATAGACGCCTAAATAGTACACATAAGTGTATGGGATGAAATTAAGATGGTGTTTCCGGTCACTTTATATTTCAATTTTTGAAGCACTAAATAATTTTTTTCGAACGCAATTTTTTCTGGGCTTCATTTTTGTAACATATCACAGACACAGGTGACAAAGTGTGACCTTCTAGCTCAGATTTTTTAAAAGTCAAACCAATGTTAACCAATCACTTTAAAACTTTCGCTTATTTTTCACCAAACAGTGATATGCACAAATAGGTGAGTCAGTCGATGATGTCCATCACTCACTTATTCTTTTCTTTTTTTTATTATACAATATTTCATCTTTTATAGATTTGACAATAAGGACCAACTTGACTGAACCATACATGCTAATTCCACATGTTCAGGGAGGAATTAATCGTTGTATCACTTGACAATGAGGAGAAAAATAGAATATTTCATATAATAAAATACAAAAGAAATGGATGACGTCATAGTCTCCTCATGTGTATACAGCCAGGATTTACATATAACTGTTTTGTGAAATCAAGCGAAAGATTTAAATGTCATAACTTTCTTATTTTACATCCGAATTTGATAAAAATTTTATAGGTTTTTAAGTGTTATGCTTGTTAGATTTTTTATCTTTTTATTCAAATCAACTTTTTGTTGGGGTGGACTTGTCCTTAAATGAAGAGGTAACACGCATCGGCTTCCTCATTTTAACAATGTCAACAAATTAAATCAGTTCAATAAACACTCTAACCGATAATAAAGCCCCTGATAAAGATAGCCTACATCGAAGGTGATACAATTATCGTTTCATCCAACACATTATCGTTCATATTGCATTGTTTCTGACAGTCCATACATAAATGGGTGATACGTTTCATTAACGACACCGCATGGTATTAGTGTAAATTTAGAAATAATTATAATATCTGGTATAATACCCCCCCCATCCTTTATTTTTCATCTCAGTCAATTGTTGCCTAAATATTGCGTTTAAGTTTGGCATAACCAGGACTCAGTTGCCACCCCCCCATTTTTCAAACTCCTTTTTATCTCTATTTTCTTCGAAACTCTCAAATCGATTCTTCAATTCTAACTAAAATATGACAACCGCCCCCATGTCATCTCGGGCGCCAGTTGCTTTTTTCCCTCTCCCGTCTAAATTTCTTGAAAATTCCATAATCACCCCCGGAAAATAACATTGTATTTAGTTGACACGGGGGGGGTACATCCTAGTATGATGAATAACAGTTAACGGATAATAAAAAGCTAACTTATTACAAAGTAAATAAGTTAAACAAATAGAGGAATGAATATTGAAACAATATACATGTATATATATATATATATATATATATATATATATATATATATAAATGTGAGAATTATACATGTACAACAGCTTTGGCAACTCTTGTATTTTAATATGTGAAAGAAATGAATGAAGAGAACAATGGTAAACGTAGCTTAAATCAAGGTTCCCCAGAGCTACCTGCCCTTTTGGAAAAAAAATAAAACACACAAACAAACAAAACAGTGGAACTGATTCAACAAACATGGAAAAAAAACCAGTGTTATCGGCAGTCAAACAATCAAATGGTTGAATATCCTTTGCTCGGAAGGGACGGGAATCAATGATAACCCTTTGTCAATATTATCATTTCATACGTATTAATTAGGTGAGGACTTCATACATGTACTTTGCTCCTTTTACCTTCGTTCGAGTTCATACCCGACACATGAGGGGCGGGCATTTATAATACCGTTCTCACATTTCCCGTAACCATGGTAATAGCGACTTATCCAGGGCGTGTAGGCCTACATTTAGTGTAAAAAATCTAATGTAATCGATTGTAGTACGATTGTGTAAATTGGAGTAATGTCTAAAACCCCACCCAGTGGGGGCGGTACGATATAAGGAGGGGGGGGGGGGCAAACATTCTCAATTTAATATTGTAGGGGTATTACAATATAGAGAGATATAGACCTCTCCTACTCTTTTCATTCTATCTTCCATTTTATCTTTATCTTTTGTTAATCTTTCTCTCCTTTTTTTACTTGTTGAAACATGTGGGGGCGGTTGTCCCCTTGCCCCCCTTTGGAGCCACCCCCGCCACCCCCACTTGTAAAGTATGCATGGAGGTAGAATTGGTTGACAATGGTCTCCATTAGACTTTGACATTCAACTAATAATAATAACATTTATAGTTTATTCTTCCCGGAAGCTCTGAAGGCAAATAAATAAATGAATGAGTAAATAAATAAATGAATAAATTATATTTTCATATATATGTATGAAAAGATAGATAAATAAGTAAATAAATAAGTGAATAAATAAAAGTATGTCGTCTTGGATCCATCGCGATGGTTGGAGGGGGCAATGTTATCTTTTTGGATTGTTGGAAATTAATGGATAGTTCATTCCAGGGGTAGGGACCCGGGCCGTCGCCCTAGCTTACCAATAGGAGTGTCATCAATTTTTAAGAGAACCTCCTAAGTTGGCAAGGTGTAATATTTCAATCTCATGTAAAAAAAAAGTCCACATTTGAAAATCCCGAAATTGATGTTTGAGCAATTACAGTTGGGCAAGATGAAAATTCAACAAAGTGCCACTGCAGTATATATGGCTCATAGTCTTGATGGTAAACTGGATGTTTCATCGATTTTTTTTTTATTTTGAACGAAAGATGATCCATCTCTCTGCACATTCCTATTTCCTTCAAGAAGGAAAATCCACCTCTTCGCCCTCCCCTTCTCTTCTCGTCGATTTGTGTATTTTTGTTTGTTTGTTTGTCAGCCAGTCCATCCATTGCATTGTTGTTGTTGTTGGTGGTGGTGGTGGTGGGGGGGGGGGGTATATTTTGCAACGTCCAATTGTCATCGAGATCCTATATACTCCTTCGTATAAATTGATGATTATACAAATTTCACGTACATACAAATCCTGATACATTTACGATAACATTTTGTTTACAACGATATTGAAAAAAAAGTTGCTTGTTGAAATGTTAACATTTTGAAAAGATTTTTGAAAGTCATGAAATCATTGTTTGTTGCACTAATGATTCTCCTCAAGTGGGTGGGTACTTGATGATGAACAATGATCTATAACCGATTCTTAGATTATAACGTTTATATTACATTACGTGCATGATATTAACCACTCATCTCAATTTGAATTGAAACAATGCATGGAGATAACTCTCTTCTTTACATAATAACAACATCAACCTAAGTTTATCTATTCTTTTAAACACTATTATAAAATTCCTGATAAAAGACTGAGTGATATACTGATCATAATATGATACCAAGGTGATTTTATTTACCCCCAAAGGTAATACAAAGGTGTAAAGATTGACTCTTATTTGATTATTAATTGATTCAGGGGTTATTCAGGACTGGGATTATTCCCGAAGATAAATCAATGCAGCAATTATATCATTTCATCAGCATGATTATCTCCGTCAACGCACTGGCGTATACAGATCGGAAGAATAGGCTCAGTGCCCCACCCCCCCCACCCGGCCCCAAAATAAACAGAACAAAAATCACAGAAAGGAAAATGGAACAGGGTGAAATTTGATTTTATTTGTAGAATATTTTTCATGTTTTGATGCCTAAATATTTGCTCGCATGTTAGAAATTTCACAAATACGCCTTGTGAGTATGCCATCATGCAGGTTTGGCTAACTACACCACGTCGTCAACGACAAACGATGACGAATGATGAAGAAGTGCAATATCAACATGTTTAAGATGTTAAAAGAGAGAATTATCTTTCGCAATACGTCAACGGACGGTTGCTATCTGCTTTAATCCAATAAATTGTGGTCTTAATATGTTTAATTTGTTATATTCTCTTTATATGTGGTCCTTTTTTCTCAATAATACGTATAAATATAAACCAGCAAAACATGGGGTTCGTAGCAAATGAAAAATTGTCCATTATCATGATTATAGGACACTGAACGGCATATTCTGCTTGTCATGCTTGTTTTGAAATCGAGCTTGCCCTCTCCACTTATCCATCTTAAAAACACAAACAAAAACATTCCCCACACATTCGCCTACAAGGCACTGACACTGCTCGGTAAAACACTTCTACTTCTTTTGTGTAAAAGGATGGTCCGGGCTAAAAATATTTATATCCGAATAAATAGAGTAAAATTCACAAAGCAAAATGCTGAAAATTTCATCAAAATCGGAAAACAAATAACGAAGTTATTGAATATTAAAGTTTATCAATATTACGTGAAAACAGTCATATGCACATCGTCATGAATATTTATTAGGTGGGCTGATGATGTCACATCCCCACTTTCCTTTTTCTAATGTTATTATATGAAATCATAAATGTTTAATTTTTCATACATGTGTAAATCATGTGTCGCCATGATGATGAAATAAGTTGCGGCAATAAATAACTAATGCACTTAATCAGTTGTCAATCCAATTGTTCAAGTTCTTGGTAGAAAATTTTTGAATAAACCTAATTTCACATAAAAAAATACAAAAGAACAGTGGAGATATGACACCATCAGCCCACGTAATGAATATTCATAGAGACGTGCCTAGAACTGTTTCAATGGAATAATGCAAATCTTTAAAATTCAATATTTTGTTATCCGAATTTGATGAAATTTTTAGCATTTTGTGCTGTGAATTTAAAGGGGAATGAAACCTTTGGAACAAATAGGCTTGTGTAGAAACAGAAAAATCAAAGAATAAGAATAAAGAAAGTTTGAGAAAAATCAGACAAATAATGAGAAAGTTATGAGCATTTGAATATTGCAATCACTAATGCTATGGAGATCCTCCCATTGGCAATGCGACAAGGATGTGTGATGTCACTGATGAACAACTTTCCCTTTGGTGGACTATAAAATACCCTCAAAATGTCTCTTTTTGCTTTTTCTTACGATGATACAAACTCTTTATCCATTATGTATTCTTAAAAAATATGTATTACATGCCCTCATGTAGAAAGAACACATGATCTATGGATAGATGTGATAAAAGAGGCAATTCAAGTGAAATATATACTTAAGTAATGGGGAGAGTTGTTCATCAGTGACATCACACATCTTTGTCGCATTGCCAATTTGCTATCTCCATAGCAATAGTGATCGCAATATTCAAATGCTCATAACTTTCTCATTATTTGTCCGATTTTTCTCAAACTTTTGTTGATCTGTTTCTTTGATTTTTCTGTTTTTACACAAGCTATCTTGTTCCAATGGTTTCATTCTCCTTTAACTCTATTTATCAAGATATAAATATTTCCAGCCTGGACCATCCCTGAATCGCAAACGATCAAAAATCATCTGGGGAAAATTGCTCTAGACATCAATGGAATATCATAATTATAATATATCATATTCTTTTGTGAGCTGAGCTTCAGTCATTGGTCTAGCATGTCAAGTGAGTACCTATTCTTCAATCCTGACATGCCTGCCGTGGAGAGAATAAGCAAAAATAGCTAAAAATATTCATATCTTGGCGAGAAGCCATTATCAGAACTGAATCCCCACATCCACTGAACGTGAGTGTCACAGGTTGCAGATAAATTCGTTCAAGATGTTTATTTGTTACCCTTTGCCTCCCAATCGTGCAAACGAATAGGCTTACCAAGACCTTGATTATGTCAATAACTATTAAAAAAGATTTCCGAGTGTGCCTTATGAAAGAATTCAACGGTAGAGCAGCAGTGAGGAGATATCGGGGGGGGGGGGGGAGTGCCAAGTCCCCAAACTACTAGGTCTTGTTAAATCTATAGAGATCGAAGACCATGCAAGAAAATTAATTAATAATTTTTCATTGCGCTATATTTTAGTCCAAAAATGTGTGATAAAATTTAAATTTGTTTGTTGTTGTTGTTGCTGTTTCACGTCTTCTTCTGACTTTATTTTAGCTATGATCATTTATTGATGACGCGTGAAGGATGCTGAGGGTGTTGCGTAATCATACGCAATGTTTAAGATGAACATTGTAAACCGTACACAGTATCCCAAATGAATTGGGTTGTCATGGTTGTTGTGCCAGAATGCAGAGAACGCAAACCTTCTGTTTTGGGCTTTTCATTTTTTCCCCCACAAATCACCTTCATTTGGGAGTGAGAATTATTATTTTATTTATATTTATTCATTTATTCTTTTCTTTTTTGGGGGAGGGGTGCTTGTTAACAAACCAGCACTCTCTTTCTAAAAATCGTTGCTAGGCTCCAGATAAAACGGTTCGTAAACCAACCGGTGTGCTCGCATTAAACAATCATTACATTATTACAAATATGGAAAGATTTTTCTTGGAAAGAAAATGAAGGGCAACCATTTCTACCAATAGAACAAGACTCATAATCGTGAGATCGATCGTGTACTTTAATCATCCCAGGAGTGATCAGACCTTTTTTTTACCAGTCTCTCTTTTTTTTTGAGGAACACGTCTTTGGAAAGGGGCTATGTCAACGGAAATGAGAGAGTGATGGACTCTCATGGTTATGTGAGGAATTCTTTCCTTGCCCTTCGTCTTTTCTCTCATTCTTTACATCGATGAACCACAGTGAAAATAAATAGATCCTTTTTGTGCCCTTACCGCTGACCTTTAATTTTTTATTTTTTTTATTTGCACAGCATCGGCGCGAAATGAGTGAGACAGTCGACGATCCTTTGGTATTTGTATAGCAGGGAGCTGGGAGGCTTTAAAGGTGGAATCGAAAGTTCGGAAAAACCAACGGAGAATCAGGTGGTCCCGTGGTCGATTGGCAAAAAAGGCGATACTTGTAGCTACTGGCGTATAGGTGCTGGGGTTGGGGCAATGGACACCCCCCACCAAATTTAAAAAAAAATCACGACAAAGTGAAAAAGGAAAACAGCAAAGGAAAGGAAATTGATGAAACTGTGATAATTTTTTTTCAGAAATGTAACGTCAAAATCAATAAAACAAATAGATTTTTGGCTCGCTAGCAGCTCTTCAAAACCTTTTTCCTCACACGGCATGTGAGGCCCCCTCAAAATTTTGGGCTCATATACGCTTGTGCATGTAGTTCTTCTGACTCCCTTTCAGAGGGTAGCTTGTTCGATTCCCACCACGGCTAGGCATCCTTGGGCACTCTCCTCTCCGGTGCTCCGGGCGGGTGCTACATTGACATCTGTATGCTTTTATCTGTCAAGCAGAAGAATTGGAGCGAAAACGTTGCTTAAAGAGAAATTCCAGTAGTTGTAGTAAATGCTGATTTCATGAGAAAGTCTGTAAAACCAGGCTTAATTGTCAGAAAATCATCGAGGATCTAGATCTGGTACAGTTACATAAACTGAACTTTGTGAAATCTTGAAATCTACGCTAAAAAACGTTCACACTAAAGATCACCAACACAGATAGGCACACGTGGGACAGTGTATTATTATTGTTGGAATAAAGACCCGACGGAAGTGACCGAATCCGCGCTTATTTTGCTTATTTCTCAGCAATTACACAATTTCTCCCAGAATCCTTTGGCACATATTTTTTATTCATACAAACAGACACTTGGGTGGTCATTATATTAGATTCTGTAAAAAGTCATTTTGAGATCGTTACCAAAACTGGAATTTATCTTTAAGGTTTGTTGTAAATCCATAAAAAGGTAAAAGATTTATAAACTCTTAAATTGTTTTGATTTTTGATGTGATATGCAAGCAACCCCTCCATATATCATGTACTAGAATTCCATTTCATTATCAATTGAAAATTATCAATATTTTTTGTTTTACTTACAGAAGAGGGTATAAAATGATGTGTCTGGTGAAAATACCCACCCCAAAAATAAAACCACTTTCAATTTATTTGCATAATAGCATTCGGGGTACGGTGGCCTATATGGAGGAGCTTCTCGTCTTTGATGCATCAAAATCAAATGCTTAAACATAAATGATTATTTGGGGGACTTTCATTAAACCTTAACCAATACCTTTCTCTGGAAAACGAATTCTGCTTTTATTGATAACAACTTATATTCATGGTCAGGGTGAACCTCCCCTTTAACTCACACTTTTGAGGATATTTTCATGAGGTCTGCCTCGTTGGAATATTTATTTCAACTCTGTCTTTACGTAGTAGGTCCATGGCCTTACCAATTCTCACTTTTTTTTGAATCTCCAAATCGACTGCAAACTCAAGTGGAAATTCCTTATTTTCTACAATTGTACTTGTGACCATGTAGGTCCATGTTGTGACCGAACCGTATGTCACAAAGTGCGATAAACTTAATTTCATTGATTTACCTGCCGGTGACCACATCTGGTTACTAGATAACCACTTACAAGATGGTGTCAAAACAAAGTTAAAGAGAGAAACAGAATTAAGATTACTCAACATCGAGGGAAGATCCTCCATACTCCACGGGTTCACGGGGGAGGGGGTACTATGCGAATGCCATCCGCATGTATCAAAACAAGAGATCACACCCCTTTTACATCAAAATGATGGAAATGCGATAGGTTGATGAGAATACTTGTTTGGAGGAGCGGGCATAAGTTTAAAGGAAACCAAAACCCAAGAAGAGATATAATCTTATTGGAAAGAGTAAAATGAGAGGAACAATTTTAAAAAAGTTTCATCAAAATCAGTTATGAAATAAGCAAGTTATGAGAGTTTGGGCATCCTCAAATTGGCAAACGTGCTTCAAAATGGCTGATTTTGTGATCAACTCTCCATTTGTTTTGTACACAAATTTTGGATTTTCCTCATTATCTTTCAAATTGCATCTTGCCTCCTTCTGAGCACAACATATATCATGGGAAAATATAATCCACACCATATATGTCAAGGTCAGGAGGAGATAATGTGAAATATGTTAAATAAAGGGGAAAATCCGAAAATATGTGGGTTTTGGTTTCCTTTAAGACTTTGGGGAGGTGTTGGAATGGTTGATACACTGTAAAAACGCTGTTTCAAATTTTAAGCACGTTGTTTAAGCCCGTCACTCATATTGTTTGATTTTTTAGCAACTGCTTAAACTTTTTAAGCAACTACTCAAACTTTTTAAGCAACTGCTTAAACTTTTTAAACAACTGTTTTCACTTTTTAACAACTTGTTTAAAAGTTTAAACAATTAAAAAAATAAACAACTTGTTAGAGTGACAGGCTTAAACAGCGTGCTATTTTTTTTTACTGTGTAGGGTGTTTGGACACAGAATGGTGAAGAAGGTCCTAGAAATAGAATAGGCAGGCTGGAAAGAGGTATACAGAGGGAATGGGAACCGTGTTTCATGAGTACCTGGACTAATTGCTCTGGACCAAGACCGGTGGACCTCATGGACCTCCAGCAGCAATGACCATAGCACGAAACTGAGGTATTGATCTGTGGGCTAGTAGGGGGTCCATAAATCGGACACCACATTTACCATGTTTACTATAATCTAAAGATTTTTTTGAAGAAGGAAATTTCGCGTCCGGGTGTTACATGAATAGTTTCAGAGAAAGTCCATATTCCATAGTCACATATTTATCATGAGGTCATGTTCATGATATTGGTGGTAATGAAACAAAGAAAGCCTTAATTAAAAATAATTTTAAGAAACATAATATAGGTTGTTGGCTGAAGGCGAGAAGCTTCCCGAGAAAAAGTGTATAACATGAATTCCTTTGTTACATACGTATTTGTTTATAGGGTTAAATGACGGTGTGGGATTCTTTTCTTCATAGATGACCGATTAATATAAACTTAAAGAGCACCCTCTTCTGTGTTCCTGATCTCCTAGAAAGAAGGCATCCTTGAACAGGAAAAAGTGAAAAACACACAAACCAAATTACGGCACAGGAACAGGTCGGGAAAGCGTTGCCATGGCAATCAGTGAATATCGCATTAACGGGTCCGTCATCATGGGATGATCAGAACTCCAACCCATCTAAACAGACACCTGCTTGTCCTATCCTATGAAGAGAGAGAGAGAGAGAGAGAAAGAAAGAAAGGGGGGGTATACAGAGAGGAAAAAGAGAGAGGGGTGAGAGATGAGATCGGGAGGGGGGGGGCGGAGAGGGTGGGAGAGAGTGAGAGAAATTGTGAGGATGGGGGATGGGGAAGGAAGAGGGAAAATGGGCTGTTCAGAGAGAAAGACTGGTGGAAGCTAAAGCGAGAAATAGAGAAAATGAGGGGGGGGGGGGGGGCTGGTACACAGGTTGGACAAACATGATATTGTAAGAGAAAAGAAATAAAAGAAGAATACTTATTCTAATTATAGGCCAATTTCGGTTGTATCCCATCCCCCATCTCGCTGAAATTAAAGAAAAATTGGTAGCTCGATTTTACTACAACATGACCTTGTGACGCTTGAACAATCAAAATTCTTAAAAGATCACCCCACCCTGGGATGTTCCGACCGGACCTGGTTTTGACATTTTACCATTTATCCAGGGACAAGTGTACTACGAATTAAAGGTCAAGTCCACCTCAGAAAAATGTTGATTTGAATCAATAGAGAAAAATCAGACAAGCACAATGCTGAAAATTTCATCAAAATCGGATGTAAAATAAGAAAGTTATGACATTTCAAAGTTTCGCTTATTTTCAACAAAATAGTTATATGAACGAGCCAGTTACATCCCAATGAGAGAGTTGATGATGTCACTCACCATTTCTTTTGTTTTTAATTGTTTGAATTATACCATATTTCAATTTTTACGAATTTGATGATTAGGACCTCCTTGCCTGAAGCACAAAATGTTAAAATAATGGAATTCCACGTGTTCAAGGAGGAATGAAATATTTCACATGACAATGACGAGAAAATCAAAATACTTCATATTTCATATAATAAAATGCAAAAGAAATAGTGAGTGAGTGATGTCATCAGTTCCCTCATTTGCATACCGACCGAGATGTGCATATTACTGTTTTGTGAAATGAAGCGAAACTTTAAAATGTCATAACTTTCTTATTTTACATCCGATTTTGATGAAATTTTCGGTGTTATGCTTGCTGAATTTTTCCCTTTTTATTCAAATCAAGTTTTTGTTGGGGTGGACTTGTCCTTTAAGATATAGAGGAAAAAATAGAGAGGGGGCAGAAAGAAGAGAGGGGGGTGGATCAGGGGAGATGGGCGAGTGAAGGCAAGTGGTGATTTCTTACATCTGAATTATATTTATATTGGAATTCCAAAAGAGTTTACTCGCACGATGCCCTTAACTTGAACCCCGAGATAAATGCATCGGTCTGCCTAGGGGCGACCATTACAGTAGTCAGTCCCATATAGCGTGTATAATTCTCTATCATTCCCGCCGCTCTTGATAATATTCCATTTAAAAAAGTGTGTTATTGTGAGACATAAATATCACTGAAAAGAAACTTTGTATTTCTATTTTTCGAATATTTGCCTTTATTCGAAAAAGCGATGCCAAGCTGATATAGCGATGCGAACGGAAGGAAAATATTGATTTATAGAATCGTTATCTGTGTTTTGATCGATGTGACAATTTATTTTTAAAAAGCTGATTAATATCAGAATTTGATATGAAGGCCATAATTTAGGCAATATTGCACATTAATTAATGCAATATTCAACGCGTGGGCTGCTTGTTCCCCCATGCCAAGAAATTGTAAATGACAAATATGCATAACGATTTTGACAGAAATCGTCAGATGTTCCATTGCATTTTGACGAGTTTGCAAAATTTTCCTGTCAAAAGAGTAATTTGAAAATGTGAAAAAAAATCAGGCCGTTCCTAATCGCAAATGTATTTCTGCACACGGTGTTGTGGACTTCAACCCCCCCCCCCCCCCTGCCGCCCATTCTACCAATTTGACCATGATTTGACAGAACACGTCGCAACCATCACTAATGAAATGAATAATGATTATCGTGGGAAGTTTTCTTGTTTATTTCGTTTGTGTGTTTTTCTTGAATTTCCTGATTTTTCTGCATTGATCTAATCATGGACCCTACCATAATGATATACCGAATCCAACGTGCCACGCCCACATGAATTACTCGAGTTTAGCCTATGATTTGAATTACTCAAACTGTTCAATACTAGTATACTATAAGATAACAAAAAATATCCAATAGTTAATTTCAACTTACCATACGTACCAGTTATATGTGTACGATCTTGACAATGTACGTCATTATTACGTCATCGTACCAAAAAACATATTGAAGGGCGGGTTAAAACGATAGATCAGTTTGGCAGATTTTAATTTTAAATTCATTACTATTTCAGAGAGTGTGACATGAGATCTTACAACGTCATTCGCAAAAATTACTTTATAAATTTGCATCTTTCAAAACTTCATAGAGCTCGACAGGGCCGTGTATTTGTGAACTGTTATGTGAGTTAGATAGGTCCATGGTGAGATTCACAAAGCGTTAAACGGTTTGTTAAGGTGTTCTCGAAGTGTAATAAGGATCCCGTTTGCATTGTATTCATTGCCCGTTTATACAAACAACCGAGAGCTATTCTTCCTCGCTAAATAGAGGGCTGAAAAAAGGAGAGTGGGAGAATGAGAGAAAGAGGCAGAGAGAGGGAGGGTCGACAAGGTCCGGAGAGGATAAGGATCAATGGCTAAATGGACTGGTGAATTATAAAGGTCAAGTCCACCCCCCCAAAAATGTTTATTTGAATAGATAAAGAAAAATCAAACTAGCAAAACACTGACAATTTCATCGAAAATCGGATGTAAAGTAAGAAAATTATGACATTTTAAAGTTTTGCTTATTTTTCACCAAACAGTGATATGTACAACTCAAATGAGACAGTCGATGATGTCCCTCACTTTTTATTGTTTGAATTATATAATATTTCCTTTTTTTAAGATTTGACAATAAGGACCAGCTTGACTGAATCATACAGTAAACAATGCTCTTTCCACATGTTCAGGAAGGAATTGTTGTTTCACTTGACAATGAGAAGAATGATAGAATAATCCCTATATCATGTAATAAAATATGAAAGAAATAGTGAATGGATTAGGTCATCCGTCTCCTCATTTGCATACCCACCAGGATGTGCATATAACTGTTTTGTGAAATTAAGCAAAACTTTCAAATGTCATAACTTTCTTATTTTACATCCAATTTTGATGAAATTTCCAGCGTAATGCTAATTGGATTGTTCTCTTTTTATTCAAATCAACTTGTCCTTTAAGATAGAAGTCACATGCGTATATTTATTTTTAAACACTGACCAGAAACCAATCAGAAGAGTTCTTTCATAATTGCAATCGATCGCTTAGCTTCATGTTACGAACTCCATATGCACTCTCAAAATAGTTGGGCAAAAATGTCCAACTTTTAACCAACCCTGG
Organism: Lytechinus variegatus; assembly: GCF_018143015.1. Classification (NCBI taxonomy): domain Eukaryota; kingdom Metazoa; phylum Echinodermata; class Echinoidea; order Temnopleuroida; family Toxopneustidae; genus Lytechinus; species Lytechinus variegatus. The sequence continues at coordinate 8,143,574 of NC_054754.1, read as the reverse complement.
GCAACATACTGTCCACACAACTATTGGTTAAACTCTGCCTAAAGTAGTTGATAAAAACTAATAATTGGTGATAAACTATGAAAGTCGCAATAGTGACTCAAGAATGGAAGGTCATGGGTTCGATCCCTGACCGAGTATTTCCCAAAAAATTGGGACCCTATCCGTTCGAGCCAGGCGCTCGGTTTGGAAAGGAGAAGGGTTATAATATGTTATTCAACATGTTCAGGACCGGACCCTCGATAAATAAGACGTTTGTCATGATGATGATTAACATTGTTTATTATAGTAGAAGGAGAAGTAGTAGTAGTTGTAGTAGAAGTAGAAGTAGTAGTAGTAGTAGTAGTAGTTGTTGTAGTTGTAGTAGTAGTAGAAGTAGTAGTTGTAGTATATACCAATTACATGGGGACGTCTTAATTAGTGGTCAGCCATATTGATGACAAAAGTAATCCCGGATCTTTTTATGGCAGAGCGGGGATTCGAACTCACAACCTTACGATTATGACTCCAATGCTCTAACCACTAGACCACACGAAAAAACTGTGAATAAATCGGATATAAAATGAAGAAAAAACTCACTATAGTACTTTTAAAAACAAAATAAAGAATTGAATCTAAAGGAAATTCTTCATGAATATGAATTATCCCTCACCCCGGCCTTGCCATTTCTAAATTTTCACCCAATACAAGTGTTGGTAGAATTTCCTTGGCTAGTTTTTTTTTGTTAAACGATGCGCTGGTGGTACTTTAAAATCATGTCATTTTCAACTAAAGACCTAATGAACTTCATGTAATTTTGATGATATGACAATTGAAGTACAAGTGTCAGCTTTAAATTTTTTCTCATTTCCAACATTATTACAAACAGACATGTAACACAATATGTCTTAATTATACATTTGAAACTTAGATGGATCGTGAAATATTTAAGCTGAAAATAATTAGTTGGAAATGCAGTCCATTGTGAAGCTGTGCGCATGAACCCATCTAATGTCGAGTGTAATGAAGTCACTTCATTCTTCCAAGGTGGAAGGGGAGATTAAGAAGGAAAATGGGCGTTAGGCGGAGACATAGGCGGCGGAAGCGGGGGGGACGTGTCCCCCCCTAAATTTTAGGTGGGGGGGACGGTCCCCCCCTAAAATTTGTTTTGCTAACCTTTTTTTTTTTTTTTTTTTTTTGCTTGTCAATTTGTTTCCCTGCGTCCCCCCCCTAAATTCACGTGGACCCCATTGAAACGTGTGTTGTCCCCCCTAAAATTTAGGTTGATTACCTTTTTTTTTTTTTTTTTTTTTTTGCTTGTCAAAAATTTTTTGAGCACTTGTCAAATTTTTTACATGTGTCCATCCCAAAATTTCAGGTAGACACCCCCAAATTTTTTTTCCTTCCGCCGCCAATGGGCGGAGACAACAGGTACACTATACAACAAGGTAAAAAAAAATAGCTGCAAGTGTGGTTTTGGAGTGGAATGTTGGGTAAATTAAAGCAGTTTTTGTTGTTGGAAGTTGAAGCGATTGAGCCTTTTCAAAAGTACCATTGTCCGACGGTGACACGAATGGCCTTTTCTCCCTCATAACCCATTCATACGTGAATTGGTGCAGTGAAAAGGTTGAAAATACCAAAAGGCGAGTCTTTTCAGAAAAAAAAAACTGAAGGGCTGGAGAAGCTGAAGTCCACATAGCATTATACATGGACCAAGTTCACCTTTCAACGATAGGACATATACGGTGAGAATAAGAACAGATGATGGCTTTACGTATAGAGATAGAAAGTAGAAGTAAAGATAGAGACCATGGAGTTCTGAATAATAATAAATTCGATAGAGACGATCAACAAGAAAGAAGCGAAAAATAACAAGGAAACAAAAGAAGAAAAGAAATAAAGGAAGAAAGGGGAACTAGAAAAGATTGAACAAAAAAGAGAAAAGGGAATGAGGAAAGGAAAAAGTTTGAATGAATGAATGAAGAAAATAAAGAAAGAGAGATTTTTGAGGTATTTCGGTGAGAATTGGTGAAAGGGAAAGAGGGACTGAGAGATAAAGAGTATAACAGAGAAAAAAAATGCATAGCCAGAAACAAATTGACAAAAGCGGACCAAAAATAAATGGTAAATTGGATTTGACAACAGTACTAATTACGAAGAACCCAAATGGAATGATTTAAGGAGAATATAAAATGAATTATGAAAAGCGAAAAGAAATGGTAAGTTATCTTCATTGCGATTTTGCCCTATTTCAATGTTCTTAACTGCTACTGACTATTGTGTCAATCACTGTAAATTATTGTATGCAATTCAGTCGTAAGGGTGCTATGTGCAGTTTTATACCGAAATAAATAAGTGGATAAATTTATGTGAAATATTGGTTCAGAGTACGAGCGTCAGATAATTAATTTGATCTTTAAGCAGACCACATTGAAAACAAAGCCTTTCGTCTTAATGAATATTATTTTATGAAGATTAGAATCACTTGCGTACATAATATGGGGAGGGTCTTGGGACCATAGCCCCTCCCCCAAACGTTTAACGACTTAAAATAAAAGGAAAAAAAGAAAGAAATATAGGGAATTGAAATGGGAGAAACATTACATAGTATTCAGAATATTTTGTCAAAATAATCTAACAATTAGGTTTTCGGTCATTTTTTACATAAACTTTAAAAAAAAACTTTAAAAATTTTGCTCCATCCGATTCTGGTCCCGTCATTTTCTTTTGCTTATTACGCAGCCCGTTAGAATATAAAATATAGTATCAATATAGCTTGAATACACTCGTGACTCTTGGAAGCAAATGGGCACATTTTTCAAGTATGATTATTTGTCAAATATCTTTGACATTATTTTTCGTTTGTATGGTCCAAATCTTACATGTAGCGAATCAATATACTGGGTAATATTCTCAAAATTGCTGAGGAATTTCGTAAACTATGGACTATACGTAGGTCCTGCTGGATTCATCCGTAGTTAGTGTTGTCAGTAGTACAGACGTAGTGGTCAGTACGTAGTTTTCAGGGCCCTAGAAACGATTTTTTTTTCAGGGGTGCTGAGGTGAATTTGACAAGCAAAAAAAAGTGGGTTTCATTATCATTTAAGGTAATTTTGGTACCGAAAAATATGACAAGCAAAAAAAAAAGTTTCCTACACAAAATGAAGTCCATTTATAGATTACTCCATGTTGTCACTCCTACCAGAATTCCAGGGGTGCTGACATATACGAAGCACCCCTAGGAAAAACTTTCTGGGTGAACCCCAGCACCCCCCGCTTCCCAGGGCCATCCAACCCTCGTTCATTTTCAAACTTTGGTTTACATCTCCAACGTTTTGAAATAATTCTTGTAATTATAATACGTTTCAACTTTTGGACTGGTATTTTTACAATATATGTCTTACTTTTAGCCAATTTCCATGAACCAAAATGATATTTATTTAAATCAAAACAAAATGAATCGATCACTATAACAAGAGAAATATGACGTCTGTTGGTAGTCATGGTTACAAGGGTATTATGTGCGATTATTGGTACATGAACGGAAAAACGTTTCAATTATAATATAAATGTCCCGTATTGATGGTTAATGTCCTCATTGGACCCATTAGTAATGTCCTACTTTCAACACATCATTGGTTAACCTTATGAAGTGCCCGCAAAGCGTCCCATATCATATAGAACCAATTTATAACGATCATTTTTTTTCCTAGTCGATACTTTTTTTTAATGTAGATATTAGTTCTTATTTACTAATTAGGTAGATTAGATAGAAACCGAATGCCAAAAATTATGATGTGTTCCATAACTTGTGAAAAAGTTAAAAGAATGGGGAGGGGAATAAACACCCCCCCCCCAAAAAAAAAGGGAGTGAAAAAAATCCTTCCTATCCCTGGTTAATTAAACATCAACAAAACAAATAGGTATTTTTATTTCTGATACAAGTGGAGTGAATTGCCTTGGCCGGCATTCAATTCAAGTATTTATTGACTATAATTATTTACGTAGCAAGCCAAAGAAAATGCTTATAAATTGCACCCGAAGCGTGAACAGGTGAACAGTTTGATTTTTTATCTAGCGCCCTCAAATGTCTTTATCATTACACTCCCATCATCATGTCATCATCATCTTATTGCCTTGTGTTATGGTCCTTTTGAATGGATTTGAACATACCTTGTCTGATCTGGATTACTTCATCATGTTCATGGTTATCAACACTTCCTTGAGTATTTTTTAATTGATCCACACATTTGAAAAAAAATGTTTAATTTGATTTGATTTGATTTATTTGCCAAGTCTATATACACATACATTTCAAGCATATTAAAGGGGAAGTTCACCCTGACAAAAAGTTTATTGTAAAAATAGCAGAAAAATTAATGAAAAATATTGCCGAAGGTTTGAGAAAAATTCATCAAATAATTAAAAAGTTATTAGAATTTCAATTATTTGATTTGTTACGTCATATGCGAGCAGCATTCCTACATAGCGAATGGTAAAAAATCAATGAAATGTCATTTTCTCAGAAAATTGAAAATGGTTTTCACTGTAACTTTTGTATATCAATAGACAAATCGTTTCACACCCGATCATGAAAAGAAAACAAAATTAAGTCATCAGAAACCATACAAAATTTGAAATTTATGCATTTTATATTGCATAACACATGGGACAGCTGCTCGTTTATGACGTCACAAATCCAAAACTTTGAACTCTAATAACTTTCTTACTCTTTAACGGATTTTCCTCAAACCTTCACCAATATTTTTTACTATTTTTTCTGCTATTTTTACAAGAAAGTTTTCTTCAGGGTGAACTTCCCCTTTAAGGTATACATGGTATATCGATTCATAAAGCTTGACAGGATGAACCCATGAAAGCTCAAGAGCTTATTTCCAATGGGGTCCTAAATAGTAAAATCACACTTTATAGTAATGAATAGCAAAACGTTTATACACATTATACACATTAAAAAATTGAAATTAATATCAATCAAAAAGCAAAATAAATGAAATAGAGAATGCATATACATGTAGAAAACAGAAGTAAGAAGACATAAAAAAAGGAGAAGAAAAAGAAAAGGAGGAGGAAAAACAGCAGAAGGGAAGAAGAAGAAGAACGAAAAGAAAAAGAAGAAGGATATAGGAAGATGATCAAGAAGGGGAATAAGCTAAAAGAGATAAGAGAGAAAGAAAATAAAAGAATGTTAAAAAAAGTGAGAAAAGAAAGGAGAAGGAGCAAAAAGAGGAAAAGAATATGGAGAAGGGAAGAAGAAAAAAGAAGAAAAGAAGATTAAGAAGGGGCAGGAAGATTAGGAGGAGTATTAAGAAGGGTATGAGAAAGAAGGAAAGGAAATAATCTGAATATCACTTTAACTGTTTATGATAGAACAAAAGACAAATCGAGACAAAATGCAAATTATTAGTGCAACATTAATTAAAAACAGCTAGTAAAGGGGGTGATGATTCTTTCTCACACTATATAATTCAAGAATTATGAAATATATCACTTTCGCATTATCTCAACATGATACCCATGTCCTTTTTACATGTCTCAGAGGATATCAATATTCATTAACCAAACCTGCTTTTGGGTCAGTCAGTGTGAGCCACTCGATGTAATCACTCCATATACTTTCTTTGCTGCCCTCATTTGACCATAATTGCATCCACTGGAATATTTGAGAGACCAGCACTGATCTAAGTGGAGAGATCAGTGGAGACCAGTAGTCGAAGTTTCAAGACCGCCCCCCCCATTAGCATACCTAAGAGGGGGGAAGTCTGCCCCCCCTGACGAGTAACAACACATGCAAGGTCGTATCCCTGCCCCCCCCCTTTGTATAGAATTTTTCAAATGGGGGAAAGGCACGTCCCAATGAATTGTCGCCAATGTGATAAATCATACCAAGATGTGTGATTTAAACACTTCTTATAGTCCAGGATAGAAGAGGCGTAACCTTGTTTTTTATATATACAATATTTTTTTATGGTTTCTTGTCAATTCGAGGGTGCCGATTACGAATCTGAATGATGCCACTCAAGTAACCTTTGAGCATTTTCCGCAAATTGGCAAAATCCAATATGGCCGCCAAAATATGCAAATTACCCATAAAAACCCTAAAATTGCCCGCACATTAGCTACGAAATGCATGAAATTGTGTGGCAGGAGTAAGATTCTCTCTGAAAAAATAATTTTTGACAAATTATTTATTTTCCTCATATTCAAAATGGCCGCCATAGTCCATTGTATACTCTATTATGTACAATATAAATAGCTTTCACAAAAGTGAGCACTAAACTGCAAAAAATCGCGATGTATGAACAAAGTGATATATGCAAATCATTATTACTAACGAGATATTATTATATCATAAATGGGAAGATTTCTGTATTTTGATATCTAAAATGGCCGCCACTGGCCCAAACAGTATTGCGTACAATGGCAATGGGGGCCTAATAAATCACAAGGGTGATCACTAAAATGCATATTATTAAGATTAAACGAGTGGAATACTGATTAAAACATAATTGTAAACGAAATATATTATTAATATGCCATGTATGTGATGAATGTTGTATTTTGATATTCAAAATGGCTGCCAAAGGCCCTAAAAGTATTATACACAATGAGAATGAGGGGCAAAGAAATCACAAGAGTGATCACTAAAATGCATATATATGCGATAAATTAATGGGATACTGTTTAAAAACATATTTTCTAACGAAATATATCATTCAGGTTTAAAGTTTGTGTTAAATACTGTATTTTTACTTTCAAAATGGCCGCCAGAGACATTAACAGTATTATGCACAATGCAAAGTGGGAAACCAATATGAGCACCATAAATGCAAGTAGCAGTGATCTATGAGTAAAATATTGTCTGAAAGCATAGTTTTATTAAGAGATATCATTTATTCTGCCAGTTAGGTGATAAATACTGTTAATGGAAAGTCAAAATGGCCGCTACAGGCCCTTACGATATTATGCACAATGTGAACGGGAACAAATTATTTCAACAGAATTTGGCTTTGCTTGGCCAAATGGTGATGTATGAGTGAAATATCTTCTGAAAACATGATTTAGGACAAAATATATCATCTCTTATGTAATTTAGGTGAAATACTATATTTCAACATTCAAAATGGCTGCAATATGCCCTCTTTGTGAACATTATTTGTCTACACTCAAATTGTATATTACACGATAAGGGCCTCTGGTGGCCTTTTCAATTTGAAAATGCAGTGTTTATCACCCTAAATACACAACATTATGATATATCTCGTTAGAAACCATGGTTTTAGACAATATTTCACCCTTGCATCAGAATTCTCAATTATAGGCAATATTTAGAGTCAAACAAAGCCAGATTCTGTCAAAATTATATGTCCAATGTTACAATGTACATAATACTTTCAGGACCTATGGCTTGGATTTCAAAGTACAGCATTTATTACCTCCACAACCAATATGATATATTTAGTTAGAAATCATGTTTAAGACAATATTTTTACTCGTATATCACAGTCATATGCATTTTATGATTCTCACTCTTGTGAAAATTAGTTTCTCCATTCGCATTATACATGATAAATATAGGGATTATGGCGGCCATTTTGAATGTCAAAATACAGCATTTATCACATAAATGGTATATTAACAATGATGTTTTTAGTCAGTATTCCACTCGTTTATCTTAATAATATGCATTTTAGTGCTCACTCTTGTCACTATATTTTGCCCCGGCCATTGCCATTGTACAATACTCTTTATGCCACTGGTGGCCATTTTGAATGTTGAAATACAGTATCTATCACCTAAATTACAAAAGATATGATATATTTTGTTATAAATCATGTTTTCAGACGATATTTCACTCAGAAATCACCATTTGGCCAAGCAAAGCCAAAGTCTGCTGAAAAAATTTGTTCCCATTCACATTGTACATAATATCGTAAGGGCCTGTAGCGGCCATTTTGACTTTATAATAACAGTATTTATCACCTAACTGGCAGAATAAATGATATCTCTTAATAGAAATTATGGTTTCAGACAATATTTTACTCATATATCACTAATACCTGCATTTATGGTGCTCACTCCTGTGAATATTGGTTTCCCACTTTGCATTGTGCATTATACTGTTAATGTCTCTGGCGGCCATTTTGAAAGTAAAAATACAGTATTTAACACAAACTTTAAACCTGAATGATATATTTCGTTAGTAAATATGTTTTTCAACAGTATCCCATTAATTTATCACATATATATGCATTTTAAAGATCACGCTTGTGATTTCTTTTCCCCACTTTCTCATTGTGGATAATACTTTTAGGGTCTTTGGCAGCCATTTTGAAAATCAAAATACAACATTCATCACATACATGGCATATTAATAATACATTTCGTTAACAATTATGTTTTAGTCAGTATTCCACTCGTTTCATCTTGATAATATACATTTCAGTGATCACTCTTGTGATTTTTTTGGACCCCATTGCCATTGTACGCAATACTGTTTGGGCCAGTGGCGGCCATTTTAGATATCAAAATACAGAAATGTTCCCATTTATGACATAATAAATGGTATATCTTGTTAGTAATGATGATTTGCATATATTACTTCGTTCATACATCGCGATTTTTGCAGTTTAGTGCTCATTTTTGTGAAAATTAGTTTTCCCTATTCATATTGTTCATAATAGAGTATACAATAGACTATGGCGGCCATTTTGAATATCAGTAAAATAAATATTTTGTCAAAAATTATTTTTTCAGAGTGTATTTTACTCCTGCCACGCGCTTTCATGCATTCCATAGCCAATGTGCGGACAATTTTAGGATTTTCATAGGTAATTTGCATATTTTGGCGGCCATATTGGATTTCGCCAATTTGCGGAAAATGCTTAAGGTTACACGAGTGGCATCATCCAGATTCGTAATCAGCACCCTCGAATTGACAAGAAACCATTAAAAAATATTGTATATATAAAAAACAAGGTTTGGTCAAGTTTCTATGGGGCCTATCCTGGACTATTATGGATAAATTCTCCAGTTTCATCTCCAAAAGCCATTGTTACGCAATGCCTTCATTTATTGCCTTCTCATGAATAGCCAACCGCGAAAGCAAGCCTATCGTAAACTAGATTAATTAGGACGCTCTGCATGACTGATTGTCCATCTACAAATTAAAACCAGGTCCAATACAATCAGAGCATGTGTGGATAAAGGTTCTTTCATTAAGCATTTATTATTCGAGTGAATAGAATACCTAGTGTCTTTACGTTTGTAAATTAACGCACACTGTCGTCATGGCCGTGTATAGATCAGATATGAGTATTTACATCTAGACCGACGTCATCATCCGAAAGACGTGACCATCAGGGCTCGAACTATCATGCCTTGCTCCACGAAAGTGGTCTAGATGTACTAAGATCCCTGCCCAGAAGAGTGTACCGACATGACAGAAGGCCCCTCAACAACAAGCTGTATTGATGTTTATGTTGTGTGAAGAGCTAGGTTGAAGACCCACTCGTTGATCAAAGTTTCAATCAGAGTCTAGTACCTGCAGACGGCTGTCCAACCATGGCAATTTTCAGGACAATCTATAAGAAATAAAAACAAAAATAGCTCGCGCTTCGCGCTCTCACTATCTGAATAGGGCTTGTGAGATTATCACATATTTTAATGTTGTTAAGAATAAAGGTAAGAAGTGAGTTGTAGGACTAACCTTCAAAGAAACTATATCATTTTTGAGCGACCGATCGGGAAAAATTTGGGTGATAACAAAATTCGCCCCCCCCCCAATATTAGCGAAAGCTCCGGGGGGGCACTTCCATTCACGAGTGGATACCATGCGCGACCATGGGGTCTCGAAAAGCACCCTAAACACGTAATTTCCATATTCTGAAAATGCACCCCTTAACAAGTATTGGCGTGTGAAACCCTACCCTTAACAAGTATTGGAAACAAAACGATACTCTTGGCAAATATTCCCTTAAATGAACCCCTAAACAAGGTACAGGAAGGTTTTATTGTTACGGGTCCTTCGGTCGTCGGCTTTACCTTATTTGGTTTAGTACGACCCCACCGTCTACACCTCGCGCAAATCGGACTCTAAACACGAAGTGTTGGGGCAAAAAGGAAATCCTTTATAAAACATTATAATTTTGTTTTATCATCCCACAAATTCGACCCTAAACACGTAATTTTTCTAGCGAAATTGATACACCTTTTTCATTATTTTTGTGTTTTCGACACCCTTATCACGTTACGTACGTAACGTGCCCTATCGTGAAAAAGACATCTCTTTTACGTGTTTTTTGGGGTCGCGCATGGTATCCACTCGTCGATGTAAGTGGCCCCCCTCCCGGGCGAAAGCTGCATGATCCGCCCCTGGCGCCTACCCCTGCCAGCCGTCTTCACGTCGCTTATTCACGCGACACGAGTCCTCGGACTTCATGATTATGTCAACATTTTCAATTGTTCGTTACAAATTACGATTGTTCGCTATTTCCACTTGGAGGTGATACGCATACCAATAATTACAGTCTAACTGAGCACAGATGGCGCACAGTGGGCCAGAATGAGCTCGAAGTTCGCCAAAATATATATTTTTACTAAAACATATCATAGGCTAGAATTCTATTCTTTCTGTTTCTAAAGTACAGGTCTGTGTTAATGAAAATATAGTGATTTTAGGTTGGAATATACAGGAACCGAAATACTGCTTAATTAATATCATTTTGAATTTTACTCAATATATCATTTACAGAAATTATATTGAAACGAGTATGACAAAAGGCTATTACTTTATTAATGTAAATAGATTATGGATGAATTTGAAAATGAATCTAAGATGGTATTTAAGTTCAAAATTTTTCACGAAAAATAAGAATTCAAAAGAAATTGACAAATTACTGGAACTCATTTATTGATTGATTAATTTGTTACTATATATATATACTTTATGATTTGTAAATTGTATGATAGAGATGTAAATAAAGTCCCTCGAAAGAGGTTTAAAGAGAAAAAAATCATAGGCTAGAATCGACTGAATATACTTCTTAACCCATATGACGTCATCTTCATACTTCGTGTTGATTGGTTACTTAAAACCTATCTGAGCAGTGACGAATTAGGCGACATACTACAATGGACTGTTTGTTTTGGGTGTTTAACCTGAGAAAACCATGTGGTGTCACGCGCGTAAAACATTCCCCATAGACTTGTGTGTTAAAGTGGCACTTTTGAAAAATTCATAAAAAATAAATGTGAAATTAGAGGGTGGAATGTTTACTACCATTGGATAGGATATATATCTGGCATTCCATATCTGACCAGGGAAGGGTAGCGTAGCCAGCTCATTTTAAAAATAAATTGCCATTTATGAAGATAACTATGAATGGATCAAATTCATCGACTCAAACAGTAAAATAGCCCTAATTAGTCCGCCAGTCAAAAAAATAGTTCCAAGTCACTTTTTTATCTTCCCAATTTGGGCGAAGGAAGTTCAGTAGTTACCATTTCTAGAATCAGTGTTAGATTTTGAATCATATTCATAGAGTTTTGTCAGTCAGCAACATCAAATTGAAAAAAATTCGAATGGGTTGGGTCGAACGAATATCTTGAGCCCTCCTGATGTAATTAGGCTCATGGCACCATGTTTTGTGCTTTAAGTGGTCTATGAAACCGTGAAATGTAATTTTTTTGACATCGAAATGATAACTAAATGAAAAAATTACAATTATCAATATTAAGCGGCTTGTATGAACCTCTGAATATACATATATCACTGAGAAGAGTTTTAGCTGAAATTATTTTGTGATACACTTTTATCGCAGACCGCCATCATTTTCAAGCTTAACCGCTCACGATGGCGGTCTCCGGCATTCGTTTAAACGGTTATTTTCTTTTAATTGAATATTGCTTCTTGTTGATAATTATTTTTCATTGCTTTATTATGACTTTTGCTTATTGTTTTGTAAAACTTAAATGTATCACCTAGATGTTATGTTGCATATTTATCTTGAATGCAGAAATATAATAAAATCAAATCAAAATCAAGATGGGTAACAATATTGTTTACATTATACCAGTATTTCAAACTAATCGATCGACCTATCGACAAATGAAAGATCATGTGCGTCCATACGGTACGCTGCGATGACATATGACTGCGTGGTATAAAAATGACCGTATATTTTTGGGTGACATATGATATATCAAGCAAAAATAAAAACGGGCAAAAAAGCCGCTAAATCTAGTCACTTAATTTATGCTTAGACATCGGGGGAAATGCCTGGGGGAAAATGATGGTGATGGAATTTAGACGGAAATCCACGGAAATATAAACGTTTCTATCATGTAAATGCAAAACATAGATTATTTCGAGGAATTCCTCTAATCACCTGAAAGGTACACGAATAAAGAATGCATCATGTGGGGGCCATTTTAGATTCATACCATATATTAAAAAAAAACCTCCTGTGAAATGACTCGTTTTTCAATTATAATTGAATTTAATCATAATTGTCATTATAGGCAATCGCGGCACCTCGGAAATTTCACATTTTAGGATTTGAAGTAGGAAATTGACGACCTTAATCATGTTAATGCACATTCCGGAATGGAACATTTTTCTTCAAAATGTTGTCTTTCAGCTGGGCATGAAAAAAAAAATCTGAAATGGCAGAAAATGACTTTTGGCGCACTTAGCATGCTTAGGTTTTGCCCTGGCCCACTGTGCGTCGTGAAAAAGGGAGGGAATTCATTTGCAATTTATTAGCAGACTAGATGGGAATGAGACGACTGTCGCCGGCTTCAGTTCACTTTTACAGTCATGACTCCTCCATGTTGAATGTCACTGAGAAGGTCATTTTCTTGTTATGAACGAATTTTCAGTACATCATTGGCATCTGCCAACATTTTTGCTCGAAACAAAAATACAAAGTAGTACAAAACAAATATTACATAAAAACTTAAGTCTACTTTCAATAAATATCTCATGGCATAAGGAAAGAGGGATAAGCATGCAGGAGAGATAGACATATAAATTGAGAGAGTTTGAGAGACGAGAGGGGGGGGGGGTACAGAATGGCGAAGGGGACGAAGGAGGATAGAGAGTGATATGAAGAAAATATAGAAAAAACAAAAATATATCGCCAATCATGATTCACTATTACGTAAAAGCATGAATACTTAATACAAAACCCGGGGGGGGGGCACTTACATTGACGAGTTGATACCATGCGCGACCAAAAATAAACACGTGAAAAGGATGTCTTTTTCAAGATAGGGCCCGTTACAACGTGACGTGTCAAAAACACAAAAATAATGAAAAATGGTATTTATTTTGCTAGGAAAATTGCTTAGGATCAGATTTGTGGGGATGATAAAACAAAATTCTAATTTTTATAAAGGATGTCTTTTTGGCCCCAACACTACGTGTTTAGAGGCCGATTAGCGCGAGGTGTGGAAGGGGGGGGGGCAGGTCGTACTAAACTAAATGATGTGTAAAGGTAAAACCGACGACCGAAAGACCCGTGACATAACAATAAAATATGGCTGTACTTGTTTAGGGGTTCATTTTAGGGAATACTTGCCAAAAGTATCGTTAATAGTTCCCAATATTTGTTAAGGGTAGGGGTTTACACGCCGATACTCGTGCATTTTCAGTATGTGAAAAATACGTGTTTAGGGTGCTTTTCGAGACCCCATGTATTGTGTTTATACAACACATTTCATTCTTCATCAAACTATCCTTTCATTCTGTCATTTTATCATGCTATTGATTCATGCCTCATTATCTCAACTACTGTTTCCATCTCCTTTCACAAGCTCACTATCATCATGTTTCCACCCCAGACCAGTTGTGTAAATATTGACCATGCTGTATTACCCCCACCATGAACAACCCCTTGTTCAACTCCATCTGTTTATACTTTCCTTATCACTTTGCCTTCCTCGGAATATTATGTAACTATGTACAGTGAATTATATATTGTAGTTGAGTATAGAGAATAAAGTTAGTTGTGAATGTAACTCCAAGCCAAGCAGACATGCCTAGTTATTGAGTAGAGAGTTCAAGTGAGTATTCGACTCGATACACAAAACCATGGTCGCGCATGGTGTCCACTCGTGAATGGAAGTGCCCCCCCCCCCCCCCGGTACAAAACACAAATAGTATATAGTCAACATAGAATAGGTGCGAAAATGTCAAATTTCCACTCATGCACTGCATGTATTTATGTGGATCTATTCGCCAAGGGATAGCATCAGTTTTAGTAGCGCGATCCATGCTCCGCGTGTCGCTTCGTAGCAGCCCATGCCGCATAATGAATAAATTCTCTGGAATCGTAAAAGTCTTAATTACGTTCGATAATCTAGCAGGTTCGAACGGGGTTCGAATCGATTACGTAATATGACAGGGAACAAGGCGGAGAACAAAGCGCGAGTACCGAATAACGCACGCCTTGTTCTCATTTCCTCATGCCATGTTGATAGAAAGCGGTGTACACAAATCCAGTTCCGAAAGAAGGTAGACCTACGGATCGTTGATGTTCCCAGGTTGGCAGGTGAGTAATTTATCATATTTTCTCTAGCTTTAATTATCATCATGACATCGCCATCGGACAATGTTCTGCATACTGTGCTTATGGCTTATTTCTCCTTTCGATTCGGGAAGAGTTCCTTTCCCGGGTCCTTCCCATTTCCATTCTTCGATCTCTATTTGTATTATTCTTCTCTTTGTCTTGTGCAATATCATCCTGCCGCATCCTGCTCCTTCTCATATTCTTTTCATTGCAAATATTATATTCATGATCTTAATTGGTGGAATATTCAATTTGCCTTTTCTTACCTTCACCTTAACGAATATGTATATTCACCTTTGCATACTCCCGGAAATAGAATGATTACGGAATGAAGTCACTCATATTCTGATTTGTGCACTTGACCCCCCCCCTCTCCCTCTCTCTCTCCGAATAAAAAAAAATGGGAAAATAATGAGAATTAAAGGACAATTTCACAAAAAATTGATTTGAATGCAAGGAGAAAAATCCTAAACGCATAACACTGAAAATTTAATCAAAATTGAATGTAAAAATAGAAGAAAGGTTTGAAATTTCAAAATACCCGCTTAATTTCACAAAACAGCTAGGCCTATAGGGCCTACATGTACATCCTGATAAGTAGGTAAATGAGCAGATTGAATTTCTTTTGTATTTTGTTTGGGGTGGACTTGTCCTTATAATGCTGTTTAAAGCTTTATTCCCAAATATTCTGTTTGACGGACTTTATAATCAACCATTTGTATACCCCCAAGGCCCCAACAGTTGTAAAACATGTACCCATTGACGCGTCGGACGCCAAGGCGGCCCCGTTCAAGAACAGTTACTCCTCTGAATTCATCGAATTCATCGTCATCATCAGACGATGATGGTGACATCCCGGATGACAACAGCTCTGAAGAATCTATTGGAGACCTGTCTACCGGTTATTCCACCCCAACCCAAAGCAGTACTGAAGAGGAAAGGTCGCGGGAAAGATCTTCACGCGCTAGATCTTCAAATATATCTTCACATTCTGAGCCCGAAGTAAATAACAGACGTTTATCGATCCTGCAAAAAAGTCAAGGTCGCGCTTTACTACTCAAGGTAAGAAACCCAGCTTGAAAATTCCAAGGCCAATTCTAATTCCAAATACAACTTCGTGATAGCTTTTGTCATATTTTTGCAAAAATCATATCGTATTTTCCCTTTCCTTTTGTTTTCTCCCCCTTTTCTTGTTCGTGAAACGTTTTTGGGAGAGGGTGCTGAGCTTTTGCCCGAAGTCCCCCCCCCCATCTGGAAATTAAGACGTATTGCTCTATGCTGAAATTATGAAGGTACACACGAAATTGCCATAGTCTAGACAATTGCAAGTCAGTTTTCGGTCCCTAAATCAATCATATGTCTTGCAGTTAATTGGAAATTAGTTATTGATTGCGAATTTGCTCCTTGAAACAACAAGTTTAATCTGATTTGCTACAGCTATTAAACGTTGATCTATCAGTTGTAAAATTGCAACAGAATATTTGCAATTAATAGCAAATATTTTCTTACAACGCTCTCTTATACCCCTTTCATAAACCCCATTAAAATGAATTATACCCTTTTCATAAACCCAATAAAAATAAGCCGCCTAAGAGTAATGCGGATAATTCAATAAAAATTGCGTTCATAAACTCCGAAAATAAGCCGCATTATTTTTACGAGCGCCCGTCCTGAAAAAGGGGGATAATCGCCATGACAACTGGACACGCCCCCTCCGATGCGGTTGTGTTGGAAAAGGGTGACCTTGTGACCGCACCATGGCAATTATCCGCATAATTTGGAAATGCGTTCATAAACTCAAAATCTTGTCCCGATGCTGCTATTATGCGGATAATAGCAGCATCAGAGTAATGCGGATAACTCTTGTCCTCCTCCAATTTTACGACCAAATTATGCTGCTATTAGCCGCCTAATTCATTTTAATGGGGTTTATGAAAGGGGTATTAGGCGGCTAATAGCAGCATAATTTGGTCGTAAAATTGGAGGAGGACAAGAGTTATCCGCATTACTCTGATGCTGCTATTATCCGCATAATAGCAGCATCGGGACAAGATTTTGAGTTTATGAACGCATTTCCAAATAATGCGGATAATTGCCATGGTGCGGTCACAAGGTCACCCTTTTCCTACACAACCGCATCGGAGGGGGCGTGTCCAGTTGTCATGGCGATTATCCGCCTTTTTCAGGACGGGCGCTCGTAAAAATAATGCGGCTTATTTTCGGAGTTTATGAACGCAATTTTTATTGAATTATCCGCATTACTCTTAGGCGGCTAATTGGAGGATAGGTTTGCAACGTTTCATAAGACACAACACATACATAGAGCAATCACAGACCATCATCCCTGTATCGTTTACAGGGAGTTTATCGCTACACTATAGTATACGTATACGTTTTCTAGAACATTGAGAATCTATTGTCAAAAACCCTTTTTTATTAGCAAGGCAAGATTTGTCTAAATTCGGTGAATCTAAAGTTACCGCATCATCGTGCTGCGCTCCGAACAAAGGACATATTTGTAAGTTTTCGTCAGCTCCGAGTCTTACGATGATTTGCTGTCCCGGTTCACTCAGCGTGATTTGACGAGCACTTTCTTAAAGATTATCAACGTTCCAGAAAGCGTATGTATGATGGTATAACACTGGCATACATATCGATGGGAAGGGTTAGGGACTAGTGGGCCATTTGGACCCTCCAAAAATTTCCACACCCCCCTAAAGAGAGAGAGAGAGAAGGATGAAATAAACAATTTTCTAATTATGTCGAAATCTAAAAAGAAAACGTTGTTTTTTTTTCATTCAAAAGTTCAACATATTTGCTTGCTGGCTTGCAGCTTTAAAAAAGAATAGTCCATGTGTACCCATGAGTACCCCCTTCATTATCCTCCTCATCATGCTACTACTGTAGAATTCAATTACACACAGTACAGACACACGCATGCACACAGTTTTTGCGGGGGAGGGGGGGGGGTTACTACATGCATACGCACGACCCGAAGTACAATAGAAATAGTTTTGGGATAAAACCGAAAACCGATGTTGCGCGAGAAAAAAGACCCCCAAGGGTTTATTAGATCGTTGTTTCTTGAAATACTTTAAGAAATAGCGGAAGTTACATAACTGATTAACCTTGACCTCGGGGAAATGTTATAAGATAAAGAATGACATGTTTTCCTACTGATACCAATGGGCTGACGGTAATTGCTGTAAAGATCACAATCATGGAATACATTTCTTCTTGTTAGTTTGGATTAAGGTAGAGACTTTGAAGGTGACCATTGGGGTATTGGAAGTAGAGGATGAGCAGAACGCTATCAGGAATACCACCTTTATTGAGAGTGGGGTTTGGGCCATACAAAAATAGCCATGTAACGGAGAAATGGGACAGGTAAGGAGGGATTAGTCTGCAGGCACAGACCCTGATTGGAACTTTGATCGAAAAGGTTAGTGTGTCTCCATGCAAAGACTATCACATACATAAGTGGCTGTTTTGGTCAAGAGCGAGAGGGCCTTCAGTACACAAGGCATAAGTAGAACACAAAGCATAAGTAGGCTGCAATTCAGACCCTTAACTCGAGTGAAGAGGGTTGGCACAGCAGACTTAGGAGGGATCGCGATGTGATTAGTCAGGGAAAATAAAATCAGTGTTTATATGCAGACGTTGAAATAGTACATGTAGCTGACCAGGGAGATGGCGCCTTCCTGGTTTGACCAATGCAGATGTTAGGCGTTTTTATTTTTATTGCTTTTTTTATGGGGGGGGGGGTAACGACGACATGCCAGATGTGCAAAGGTTAATACTTACTTTTATTTCTATTCCCGCAGTTGGTGACCTCCAGACATCCCAGTATAGAAAAGGCAAGGAGTATCTTCAAAGATCTTTCTCCAGATGAAATAAAAGAAGAGCTCCAAATCAAAGACAAAAGGGGCAATACTGCCCTTCATCATGCCTGTCTGAAATCCCTTGTACCGTTGGTTGAACTCATCTTAGAACACAGTGGAGGTAAGTTTACTGTCAAGGTTTCAGCGCAATTGTTTTCAGGGGCGGAGTCGAGTACTCCACGACTAGTCATTTTAGACCAAATTTTTTGAAGCTTTCTTGGATTTGTTTTAGCATATTGGACCACTGGCCTTCCTTGTTACCTTTCCCCGTATATTCCCTGACCCTTTAAACCATGGTTTAGACACCAAAATCTTATTTCCCAGGCGGATATTGAGCAAACTTTGTCAATTTGGAAGTCACAGCAGTATGCCAATTTGGATTTTTTTTGTCGACATAGTGGACACCAGATTGGTCCGGACTGTCCTTTCAACTTGCCCCAATGTATTATAAGATGAAGCATGATTGATTCACTTGTTTATCTTGTGACAGAGGATACATCGAAGATACTCGAGACAGAGGGTGAATGTGGATGTCGGCCGTCGCATCTCGTGGTGCGACAAAAAGCGAGAAACGAAACACAGGTGAGATGTGAAGTATGTAGTCATGACACAAGATAAATATAAGATTATCTAAATATTTCGAGAAGATTTCCCACAGGATCGTGTTGTATAAATGCTTGTAATGCACTGGCGATTGCCATACTACTTTACAGTCTTACCAACTAATTGTGTTACTTTTTATATTACTTTGCATTATGTTTTGATTGGAAATTGAATAAAGAATTGAATTGAAACCTACTCCAAACCACTGATATGAATAATTGTACAGATTAGAGCTCAAAACTGGCCGACAAAAGCTATCACGTAATTACCAATATCATACCATATCAGCAATATAGTCACTATCATATCCATACATGATATACGGCCCTTAGTTTTTTAGTCTGAGTGAACATAATTTTCAGGTATTAAGTTGCCTAAGTGATTATTGACCTTGTTAGTGATACCTCAAACGGGACGCACCTCCAGCAACCTTCTCCCTGAAAGTGCGCTTAACGTACGTAGCGAGCGATCTTTCTAATAGTTCTTGTGAAAACCAAAGTGGGACTGGGCTCCGTAACACAGAGCGTAGTGATTAATCGTATTCCAGGATCATTGCTAAGCTTTGTTACTGGCTCCTGATGGACGGACTGATGATCCGGAAACATAATGAATGCTTCCGATAAGCACCTATGATGGATAGAGGCATATTAATTGGCCTTACAATACGACCCTAGGGGTTGTTTCATAAAGCCGTTCGTAAAGTTACGCACAACTTTACGCACGACTGGAACATGTTCTCATGTCATATATCAATTATACAGGTATATCACATTGCACAGGGAAGGATCAACAGTCGTGCGTAAAGTCATTCGTATCTTACGAACTGCTTTATAAAACACCCACCTGATGGCAAATCTATTCGTAAGTTACAAGCGACTTTACAAGCAACTGGATATCATTTCATGTAGTAAATGATGTACACCAAATTTCCATTGATGTTGATTTAGCGCGTGAGAAATGATCACCAGTCGTCTGTAAAGTTGCTCGTAACTTTAGAAAAGGTTTATGGAACACCTACCCGTACCTTGACGAATGATATTTCCGATCGTTTTCATTGTTTTCAGGCACAGAGTAAAGTGAAGATAATTGAGCTTTTGGCATCGAAGGGGGCGCTGTTCAATGAAAAGGACATCCATGGTCTAACCCCTCTTCATTTGGCTTGTAATCATGACGAATCTCGCAGGCAGATGACCGTCATTGCAGCACTGCTGTCATTGGGGGATGTCAAAGTGGATGTGTGTAACAATGTATTTGTTTTTATTCTGTCATTTCATTAAATGTACATTTGTTCCAGATTGTTGATTTGTTTTTTTATCAGAAATATATGGCAAGTTCCCCCAAGTCTGCGCAGTCCCCTTGTCTGCGCATACGCGTATCTGCGCGATTCTAGTTAAAGAAGATACGCGACGACCACATAATTTACACATGCAATACATAGAAAGATATTCATTTAAAAATCTGACTCAAAATGGTGGAAAAGTAACGAATTTTGGGCATTCCATGTGTCAAGACCTCAAAATGCATTCTTTTTCATCAAAATCCCTGAATCGCGTGCAAAGTGAATGAGTGCGCAGACATGAGGTTTCTTCCAAGAAAATCATATATTTCTTTAATTTTTTTTATGAGATATTTGGTACACTTAGAATTTTTTTTATCAGCTGAAAGATTTTGGGAAATAAAAAGAAATTCTTTTTAAATTTAACTCAAATCGTTAGGTGGGCGGATTTGGGGACCACCATCATACATAGACAAAGATAGGCCTAGTTACATCAATGCATTACATGATAAAATACATGATAAAATCATTCCAGCGACTGTTATGTCATTTTCCATTTATCAATTAGTTTTGAACAATCGACCTTGACTTTTCGCAGTATATCTGGCATCTCCCTGTTATGTTATTAACTTCACTATGAAAGACTGTGTATAAAAATCGACTTCCAAAGATTGAAAGCTAAAATTTTCGTACCTTTCTTGCATGATAAGAGGTTAAGACTTCATGCCAGGATTAGATTTCACTACTACTGTAATCCGTATTTTAAGTGTGTGTTTCTAAATGGAGCTTAGGAAATACAGTGATGCGTGTATTACTGTAATCTAGATGAGAAAACTGTTATTACAGAAGAAAGAAAGGAAAACTATATTCTATTTCATTTTCCATTATGATGATTATTTGATAAAATCGCAGGAACCCGTTAACATCAGTGGGATGAAATCAACGCTACTGAACATCGCGTGCAATAACAACCATTACGAAACTGCACAACTTCTTCTTGAAAACGGAGCAAACCCTCTGGTGGAAGACGGAACAAATCATACCCCACTCTTCACCATACTCACTCGTAAGAATACTAAGTTTGGTCTGCAGTTCCTGAAAATATGCGAAAAGAAGGGACACAACTTGAACAAGGTAAAGCGCCAGAAATTCGTTTGCTTATCCCCTTTTCCTGCATGCGCGTGCACATACCCTCTTGTTCACTTACCACATAAATTCAACTTCTGTGGCCCGTTTCATAAAGGACTTGCAACTGTTGTAACTTTGCCATAATGGCAGCTACCATGGAAACCTTGATCCTGATTGGCTGCTGAGCCCTGTTGCCATGGTAGTTGCCATTACGACAAAGTTACATCAGTTGCAAGTCCTTTATGGAACAGGCCCATGGAGTCCGAAAATGGTGTATACTATACCAAATATTCAATAATGAATGTTTATGACTGCAATGGATAGGATATACTTCATAAGGTGAATAGATCATTCATTTCATCTTTCGAAGTATTCTGTCTATTGCACGTATATAAGAAAAGAACATTCATTGTCTGATGTATATGACATCGCAAAATAGATCCTTTTTTTATTTGGAATTTGTGAGTTTTGATGCAAAATATGCTCAGGCGGTCTAAAATAGGCCCGTATTCTGAAGTCAGGTTTAAATCAGACCACGGTCTAACTCTGTGCTAAAATGGGAAGCCAAAAGTTCAAATATTCCGTTTATATTGTATATTTCTTATGTTTACTATTTTGTTTCTTTTTGCTTTAATAATGAAGAAAAATACTTCAGTTATCATTCCCAGACAGTTATAAACAATTTGGGTGTCATATGAGTTAATAAATTGAATGTGTGTTGTGAGGGATTTGTGCTCCAATTGGCTCTCCATAGTTAAACACAACTTTAAACCAGGGGTGGTATTCTGAAAACGTTCTTATCTTTGTTCTTATCTTTTATCTTATCTCACTGAGATAAGAAGACGCTAAAATCATTGCAAATCGGTATTCTGAAAATCTTCTTAACGCGTTCTTATCTTTGTAAGGACTGCCCCCTTCTTATCTCCAACACGCCCATTTTTAAGATTTTACCAATCAAAATGCGCTTTATATTGGCAGTTTAACCAATAGAAGCGTTCCTTGTGTGAAGAAGAATATCATGGGCGCTGCACGTTCACCGTTTCTGGCGCATTGCGCGAAATAGGCATTTTATACGCACTGACTGATTTTATTATTTCGAGACGTCCACGTGCAAAAAAAAGTAAGAAAAGTAAATAAAGCAGGTACGAATAAAGAACAAAATATGAAGAAAGAAAGTAAGTAGGTATGAAAGAAAGAAGACAGAAAAGAGTCAGAATGAAGCAGAAAAAAAGATGAAAGGGACAAAGCAGAAAATAAATGATAAAATAAGGAGTAAACGAAAGAAAGCAAGCAAAAAGAATTCAAAAATAAAAAAGAAAGAAAATAGAATGAATAAAAGAAGGAAAAGGAAGAAAGAAAATAGAACAATTATCCATGATAAAGTGAAGGAACAAAAATGAAGAAAAAAAAAAGAAATTAACTAAAAGGAATACACACAAAAATAGAAAAAGGTCAAACTAATATAAGATAAAATAAATTAACAAGGAACCGAAAAAGAAAAAAAAGTCTAAAAAAAAACGACTGAAAGAAAGTTAGAAAGAAATAAAAAGAAAGAGAAAAAAGGGAATAAAAATGTAAAAAGTGAAGGAAGAGAGAAAAAAAAGAAAACTAAATAAACAAAGAAATAAAGATGAGAGAAAAAAAATGAAAGGAAATTTGACGCAAATATAAAGACTACAAAAAGATAAAGAAAGAAAGGTAAATTCATAGAAAAAAGAAATAAGGAAAGAAAGAAAGAAAAAAAGAAAGAAAGAAAGAAAGAGAAAACGAAAGGGAAAATAAAAAGTTGGGAAAAAAAACCCGAAAAAAAAATCAATGGAAAGAATAAAGAAAAAGTTAATAGAAGAAAGACAGAGAGAAGAAAGAAAGTAAAGAAAAAGAGTAAATAAAGAACGAACGAAAAAAGAATGAGCAAAATAAAGAAAAAAAAGAAAGAAAGTAAAAAAAGACACAAAAGTGTCAGAAAGCAGAAATAAAAAAATAAGAAAATTTAAGAATTATTAAAGGGAAGGAAGAAAAAGGGGGAAAATGAAATGAATGATTAAAAAAGGAAAAGCATGTATAAAAACGAAAGAATGGAAGAAAAATAAAGATTACAAACAAGTGAAGGAAGAAAGAAAGAAAAAAGAAAAAGAAAGAAAAGGAAGAGAAACGGGGGGAAAGCAGAAAAAAGACTCAGTAAAGAAAAAAAAGGGATAAAACGAAAAGGGAAAATAAAAAGGAAGAAAGATGAAGTATAAATGAAACAAAGCAAAAGAAAAAAAGAAATTAAAAGATTCAAACAGAACAAAAGTAAAGACATAAATGAAGAATGAAACAGATAGGAAGAAAGACAGACAGATAGAAATGAAGAAAGAGACAGATAGAAAGGAAGAAAGACAGACAGATAGAAAGGAATAAAAAATGGAAAAGAAAGAAGGGATAGAAAAAAGAGACGGGCAAAATAAAGGGTGAATGAAACAAATGGTGGGAGGAATACTTGTGGGTACTTGTTACTACTAGAGGCCATCGATTTTGAGCAAGAAAAAACGCGGACATCGTGAGATGTGATAACCCTCTAGCTATCTTAAATATTATCTTAAATATCGTGAAAGATAAGAAAGAAAAAAGATAAGAACGTTTTCAGAATACCACTTATCTACATTCTGTTCTTATCTTTTGGCGCGCTTTGGTATTATATGCGCGAGTTGTAAATTTACGCGCTCAGCATTGTGGGTGGAGATCAAGATAAGAACAAAGATAAGAACAAAAGATAAGAAAAAGATAAGAACGTTTTCAGAATACCAATTTAAGAAAGTGACGTAGATAAGAACAAAATTAAGATAAGAATGTTTTCAGAATACCGCCCCAGGTTTTAATTTAAAACCGAGTTCAGAATACGGGCCAGACTGTTGACTGTCACGTATAATATAGGCATACAACACGCGGCCTGGTACACGAATATTTTACTTGTGGCGCCTGCGATCTCGGTGCGCTCGTGCAATGGACAAAGTCGGATGGATCCAAAATTGCACGAATGATGACGTCATTGTAAAATGGGCTGACCGATCGACATAATACAACCAATCAATTGACAAGCCATATTTAGGCGTCATAAAATAATGTACAAGCAGCTGTGTGTGCGCGCGGCAAACAATTGATTTTTCGTTTTGACGTAGTAAGTGCGTGCATCACATAGAGTTATATAAACCTAACTCTATGGTGCATCACGACAATACCCAGTTTTTGCGCCGCAACGCACAACGAATTCAAGAACACAAAAATGTATTGAAAATGCAAATCAAATCAGGGCTAACAGCCGGGAGGTCTCAATCGAAAATTGCTGAACCGGAACAACGATTCGGCCCAAATTTCGGAGCTGGGGAAAATCGCAAATATGTAGTTTGTCAAGAGTCTAGGACGAAACTGCATGCTGTTTTGAATCACCAATCATGATATAATTCGACAAAGACTTCTTGGATACTCGTTGTTATGAAGGGATTTTGACAATACATTTTCGAGGTTCTTGAACGCCTTCTGGGACGAGGTATGAAAACCCATATTAATAA
Source organism: Lytechinus variegatus (assembly GCF_018143015.1). Lineage (NCBI taxonomy): Eukaryota > Metazoa > Echinodermata > Echinoidea > Temnopleuroida > Toxopneustidae > Lytechinus > Lytechinus variegatus. Next base: position 8,118,571 of record NC_054754.1, on the reverse strand, counting down.
AATGCTTCATACAGGGTGGGAACGTCCCCATTGCTCTATCTGCATGCAGTTGACCACGCACAGATTCAAAGTGCAAATTTTCCACCATGCAAGGTACACGAACGTTGTGTTGACTTGTTTCCCGAGGACCGAACGCTGCCGTATTTTCCATAAGTTCCGAAGCAGAAAAGGGGGGAGGGGTGGTCTAGGTTTTTAATCCCAGTTTATGGCATTGTGTCTTCTACATCTAAATGACACTTATTGATTCAAACTCCCATTTATTAAATCTGTTATATTAAACATTACATACAAAGAGTCTCTCCCCCAGAATAATGTTCAACTCACTGCAGAGTCATCATTTAAAAAGATAAAGCAATTCGGTCAGGTTTTTAGAAAAACTCATACGCCAGCTTACCGGAAAACAACCACCATTTCAATATTCATAATAGATCTTATCGGTAAAGAACTTGCACGGACGAACGGCTCTTCACCAAGCCATCAAGATCGGTAACCTCAACCTTGTCACATACTGTCTCTCTTGCTGTAAGTATCTCAATGGTTAAAAAGGAAATAATTCATTTGTCGTGAGTAGAACTATATTTATATCTACTATATTTCCTTATGGTTTCAGAAACAATATTCACACCAAGTCAGGCTTTTTTATAATAAGCAAAGAAAGTATAAAAATAAACATGATACGATCACTATAATCTGGTAAAATGTTATCTCCTGTTGTAACTTATGTTTAAAGGAGAATCTGTTCAATTTCACAATGTCAAACGTAATATATCGGTTACACTTCGTAATTCCGAAGGTTCGTAATTCCGAAACACGTAAATTGCCTATACCTCGATGTTCGTTACGCCGAAAACGTAAAAGGGTTCGTTAATCCGAACATTTGCGGCGTTATTCCGAAGGTTCGATAATCCGAACACGAAATAAGGTTCGTTGTTCCGAAGGCTCGTTGGTCCCAAAACTAAATAAGGTTTGTTAATCATTTAGTTTTCGAACTAACGAACCTTCGGAATTACGAACCTCATTTCGTTTTCGGATTAACGAACCTTCAGAATTACGAACCTCATTTCGTTTTCGGACTAACGAACCTTTGGAATTACGAACCTTCGGAAATGCGAACCTTCGGAATAACGAACCTTAGTAATATCCGAACATTCGGAATAACGAAGTTTCGGGATTACGAATGTATGCGAATATATCATGACCTCCTTTTTACTTGATGAAATAAGCGAGGTTAGGATGATAATTATCATCATTGCCGTCATTATACTCCAAGAGAGCTTTTAACAAATTTTTGCTCGACAAGCTGTTGGATATTATAATTTAACTCGATTTGATTTGCTGAAGAGCAAAATTCCTAGGGAAGTGTTTGGATAAAAGTAATACTTTGTCGAATAAAACATCCGACAGGTCCTTTCATGAAACGCTCCTCTGGGTTACTCATCTTCGTCATGCCATGTCATTTCTAAAGTATTGATCCCAGTGGCATATCGGGGGGGGGGGGGCAAGGGGCACGTAATTTTAAATTTGACCAACTCTGCCCTAGTTAAAAACTGCAGACCTACACCGGAACCTCATTGAGTAACATCTGGTGTGTTTTCGTGAATTTCAGTGATTCCTGAAGACGAAACGGACAGAGGTGATGACAACAGCGACTATCTTCTAGATTACACAGGAAGGTACGGTACCAATCTGATGCATACAGCATGCATGAAAGGACACCTGGATTTGGCGATCATGTTTCACGAGCTATGTCCGAAATTCCTGACGATGAAAACGACTGAAGGAATGACGCCTTTGCACTACACATGCAAAAATAACCATTCACAGCTCACCGAAGAGGTCTGCGCCATGATGCTAAGGTAATTTTGTAGCCGTGTTGGGTCAATTTCCGGCGACGCGCGCAGTCAGATACATTTCTGAAACTACCATTGAAACGTGTATTTTGATCCGTCAAAATATGTATCCCCCTCTACGCGTATTTACACATACTTTCAATAGTTTCCCCTGAAACAATGTGAACCCCGTTACACTCCCGCAAAAACCCTTCGGATCCAGGAATTCTTACTCCCGCGAAAACAAGTAAATGTGGAAATCCTTCCTCAACTAGAAACCCCGGAAAGGTTCACTCGTGTAGGCTCCGATATGGTACGAGCAGATACTAGTAGGTCAAGATAATGGGATGTACCGGTTTGACGACGCCCTTTTTTGAGAGCTCGATTTCAGTTGTCTAGATGCCGCTCCGAAGAACACCCTTATCACATCGTTACCGGGGTGTTGGCTCAGTTGGTAGAGCGTACGTCTCACAACCGGGAGGTCGGGGGTTCAAACCCCGGCTGCGTCAGACCAAAAGACGTTAAAAGATGGGAGTTGTTGCTACTCTGTTTGGCGTTCAACGATTAAAGGGATAGAGCCTCGTCGGTCTAGTGCTGCACAGCGGCTGCCGGGCACACGATCAATTGGGCAAATCAAATTTTCGGAGTATTTCATTTCATGTCTATTTCGAACAATAAAATATGGATTTAAGATTTTTAAAGGATTTTAAGATTGACGACATGACAAGGTAGAGTGCGGAGGCAGAGGCTTCGTTGCTTATCCTTACGCCCGTAATTCATGTCCATACATAGCTCTAGATTGTTAAATCATGTTCTAGTATACATAACAATTCATGTTTTGTACATTTATGTTGTTTTTCACAATGCCCGATGGATCATATTTCCCATGACCCCACATTTTACACGTTAAGTTCTTGAGACCCCAACTTCAGGGTTTCGCATGGCACACCACTGTCAAACATAATGTTGTAGAGTGTTTTGGTCTTTATATGAATGGAGGGTTACACTTCGTAATTCCGAAGGTTCCTAGTTCCGAAGGTTCTTTATTCCAAAGGTTGGTAATTCCGAAACACGCAAAATGCCTATACCTCGTTGTTTGTTAATCCGAAAACGTAAAAGGGTTTGTTAATCCGAACATTTGTGGCGTTATTCCGAAGGTTCGTTATTCCGAAGGTTCGTTGTTCCGAAGGTTCGTTAATCCGAAAACGAAATAAGGTTCGTTGTTCCGAAGGTTCGGTAGTCCGAAAACGAAATAAAGTTAGTTAATCATTTAGTTTTCGGACTAACGAACCTTCGGAATAACGAAGCTTCGGAATTATAAATGTATGCGTGAATAGAGACAGGGGAAACAAATCCAAACTGAGCATTAGAATTCGAAAATGAAGGGTTAAACCATGGACCTATTACGATGTTGTGATAGGTCCATGGTTAAACAGGCGGATCCGAATTCTGTGTGAGATCTTTATGGGCGTTTTATACCTTTTGCTTTGGAAATGGACTCTTCCCGCCAATAAAATATTAGATTCGATACTCGCTGCTTATTTGAAAAAAAAAACACGGCGAATCATAATGTTATAATACTACTGATCAGCTGCGAGAGGAAATCGGATCACTATTAAGACTCGCCGTTTGAACCACGCTGATGTGCGTTCGCCAATCAAGAAGATATAAGAACGTCTGATCCATCTACTACCCGCCCGCTATCACAGAAAAACGGCTTACTTTACGGGGGTAAGGGGTCCACAACCGGGGTCCACAACTTATTTAGGACTCGTGAATTATAAAAAGGTCAATGATACGTCGTCCTATTGAACAAAGTTCAATAGAAATTCGCCTCATAATTCGATGTTAAGTCAGTAGGTCAACATTGCTTTTATTTATGGAAAACCTAATGAATGGGACGAAAATTGATGAAAAGGAATCGATGTCCAGTCTTGTTGAAGCTTCATGTTAATTATGAATTCACTCCTATCTTCAATCTATCGTCTAGTCATTCGACTGAACTGCCCCTTACAATGGATGATTTTAAAGTTGAAGATGGGAAACATTCTCTTCTCAAGTACTCAGCTTCAAGAGGTTCCAGTCAATCCATGATCGTTCTCCTCAAATACGTGAAGGATCGGTCCGTTATAATGAAATTCATAGAGTGGCTCGCAGTCGAAAAGAACATCGCACAAGTGCTGAAGGTTGGTGTAACGAAAACTCCTCCCCGTTTTAAATCCCTATTATCAATGTTCCTGGACCAAATAGACAATACTTGAAAGGTCTCCCACAGAGACCTTTCAACAAACACCGCAAATGATAAAGGTGACGTCAATTCAAGTTTATCTGAAGTGAAAAGGAATGAAATCCGATAATTAAACGTTAATTGAATCGAGGTATCAGGTAATGGGGACAGGTCTACTAGAAGAGAGGTGTACAACTTTCTGAATATTTCATTAAATGTGTATTTCGAACAATAAATCATGGATTATTTTTTTTACACTTATGGATGAGTTGGCCTGAAAAACGAAGTAGTGGAAGTGAAACAAAGAAGATACATTAAAATGTATTATGTAGGAAAACAAGAGCAAAAACAGAGGAGTAATTTAGATTGGCCGAAATATACTGTGCTTTCTGATCCACACAACACATAATGATGTTGAATTAATCTTTTATTTTTCGAACACACCAAGGATTTGCTGGACAGTTTTGACTACATCTCGAGAGGTCACCTTGATGATGATGAAATTGAAAGGATTGTTCTTCGATGTGCGGCAGCAGGACGGACAGAGTAAGAAATGTTCATTCTAGATATTGAAATTACGATTTTCAAAGTTAAACAACATTGGCCATAGACGTATAGAATTCTTACATAGACCATGCCTTGCGGAGGAGCAATGTCTCAGCGTTTGAATGAATCTACCTTCGTGTCCGTGCAGAAATATGTAATAACCAAATGCGAAAAGGGGCAAACGATTTTGAGTACCTCTTTTCATTCAAGGACCTTTAATTCACTAAGTTTGCATGGCAGCTTACTGCAAATGACTCTCTGTAAATTTCAACGATCTGTTTTGGTCACATCCAGCTGTAGGCCTACACCAGTCCTTTGGTCTCTACCACCCTTCTTGTTGATATTAGATATGTATTATTATTGAGGCAAAATTAGGGTGCTTTACTTGCAAGGTACAATATGTAACACACTTGGTGCATGTCAAGTCACACTATGCTAGCATTTTTATACCTCGGCCTCAACCCGGCGAGCACCTCCGTTGTGTGTTCCTCATCAAACTCTGTACGAAATTCTTGTTGCTTTTTCATCTCATTCTTAGGAAGACGCAAAGCAAGCATTATGGCACTTGGACATGTCCAAAATCGATAAGAGTGGCCACGTGTTCTTATAAACGCAAAAATACGCAAATGATACGGACAGCCATAGTACCTCCTGCACGTGCCTCTCGCGTCGATAAATTGGAAAGGTCAACCGAATATCATGGTTCAAATGGGGCCATGTGGCATCTACCAAGTCGTTTGCGTGTCAATTGTACCTTTCAAGTTTCACGCAAGTTCTCTTGATAAGCAAAATTACCCATGGTGTAGCTGCCCAGGAGAAGACGCAGACTCCCGTTGACGCAGACCTTTTTAAGCATGTATGTGACCAGTGGCGTACCGTGGGTCACGGCATGGGGGGGGGGGCACGAGCAAAAAATTTTGAGTCACCAAGTGAGCGCGCGAAGCGCGCTCAGTTGCTAATTATGCTGACATAATAGAGATATTTTAAGGACAGTGTCATTAAACGGATATGTATGTCACTGATCACATAATGCGAGCGCGAAGCGCGAGCTGAAATTTTTTTTATATTCAGACCTAAAAGGGGAAATTATAAGAACATTTTTGTAATCATGATATGTACCTGTTTCGCTAAACAATTTTTGTATATATTGAAATTTTTGTATATTATTGATCCCAATCAGACATTTTAAGGACTATATTTTAGGAAGCTATTAAGAGTATACATATCTCACCATAGTATTCTAATGCGAGTGCCAAGCGCTTGCTGATTTTGTTAGAATTATATGCATCCAAACACATAAAGCAATTGTCATTGTAACAATGATTAAAATGCGCATCTCACTAGTCAAATATTGCGAGCGCGAAGCGCGAGCTAAAAATTTAGGAAATTCAGACCTGAAAAGGGACATTTTAAGGCTTTTTTATAGGAATTCACGACGACGTATTTCATTAACCTAATGTATATATTGACCCCAAACATTGATACTTTAAGAACTAATTTTAAAAGAATCCATTAAGAGTACACATATCTCACCATAGTTATCTAATGCGAGTGCCAAGCTCATGCTGATTTTGTTAGAATTACACCTAAAGACATACTTTTTGTAGTCACTGTAGTCATGATTATCATACGCTTCTCACTAGTCAAATATTGCGAGCGCGAGCTGAAAAATTTGGAAATTCACACCTGGAGAGGGGCATTCTAAGGCTTGTTTGTAGGAATTCACGTAGACCACTAACCAAATGATGCGAGCGGAAGCTGAAATCTTTGATATTCAGTTTTTAAAAAAATTGACATTTTAAGGACTGATTTTAGGAAATCATGAAAAGCAGACATATTATCTCACTAATCCACTAATGCGAACGTAAGCACGGACGGAAAATGTTTTATATTAAGACCTTAAAATACGTCACTACATAAAACAATAATAATTCGAAGTGCGAGGAGATATATTTGGTGTATATTGACTTGAAAACGGGAGGTTTTAGTACAAGATTATATATCTCGTTAAACAGACAATTCGAGTATCAGGAACAATGAAGACATAGGCCCTGAGCAAATTATGTTTCATAAAGTTATATAAATTTTTTCATTTTTATGTAATATAAAATAACATAATTATAATATGATATAAAATATTTAACAATAATTTCTTCCTTCCCACTGTTACTTTCACTTTCTCCCTCTTTTTTCCCGTTTTTTTTTTTTTGGCCAGCCGATTGGGGGGGGGGGGCACGTGCCCCCCCATGCCCCCCGTAGTTACGCCACTGTATGTGACCACGACCGATCGCAAGATTTTGCTCATTTGATAGTAGGTTGCGATGCACGTGCGTCTGAAGCAATAATCCACATGTACGATGGTTTATGACAGAAACATAAGGTTTTTTGAACATGTGGTATTAAATTCAGGCTTCCTATATTACTGTCCTTAATCAAAACGCGATTTAGATTTTCCTCCAAGACTTTTCCCTCTGATCATTTTCCAGGAGTCTCCACCAATTCGTGAAGTGGCGCAAGGCTGCTTTCTTTTACAAAGAAGAACAAACTGAGAATAACGTCATGCACCTGATTGCGAAAGGAGGTCATCTCGACACGGCAAAAAACATGATGAAAAATAGCAATGTAGATTTCAAAAGTGGGTAAGTTTAATCGATGCCCAATCGATGTCAAATAGATTTGACTAGAAAACGGGTCCCGTCTTGCAAGGAGTTATGGATCCGATCAACCTCAATTCTATGGAAATACATCATTGCCATAATATCTTCTGCGGGTAATTTGAACAACGTCCTTTGTAAACAAAGAGAAGCACATTGAATATTTGAAAAAAAAAACAATGAATGTATGAATATACATCGTAGACTATATTTTGAACAAAGATGTTGATATCCTGGCTTTCCATAGTTGCGGTTGATTGGATCAACTCTATGTAATACGGGGCCCTGCACTAGACATCTCGTCAATACTGGTAATTGCAAACCGGTTGTAGTAACCATGATGAAGGATTACACCGTACTAGACTGTTCGATTCCTCTACAGATTGTGTGAAATGTTGGAGAATGTCGAATCCTCTGGAAAGTCAAGAGTAATCAGGGGTCGTTGTTTTTCTATATCTGTGGGGGCGGTTTCGATACGAAGGCCAACAGGGTTGACACATAATAGATTATATGTAGTCACCACCCGAGATTTTTTTTTGGCGGGGGGGGGGTGAGAAGAATTTCTTTTCGATCTCCATTCCTAGCATTTCTAGCCTTGGGTTGACTTCCGATATGTAAAGTTTATTTCTCCGAACCCGAATCTTTTATCTCCACTCTCTTTTGACTAGGAATGCTAAAGGACAAATTCCACTTCACCTAGCGATCAAGGAAGGTCATAGAGAATTGACCAAACTATTCTTGGAAGTTGACGAGACATTTGCCGGTGTAACAGATGCACGGAAAGTAAGTACATTTCTGATGTAATGACGTAAGTTTTCTGAAGTCATAGTCGTATGAATCTGTTCGTCCTTGAGGGAACAGTTGTAAGAAGTCGATTCTTTGTTTTTGATGGTAAAACATCATAGTGAGGCATCTAAATGGTGGATCTGGGCCCCATAAAAGTTGATATTGTGGAAAGTTTAAATCCAGTGGTAACAACGATGGTAACGCTGATCAAGAGCCAATCAAAATCAAGGATTCCATGAAAGTTACCAATGCATGGCAAAGTTACCATAATGGTAACCTTTATGCAACGGGGTCCCGGTTGTAAGGATACATCATTCTCCCTCCTTCACTTCCCTCCAATCTTCTTTGCCATAAGAAATCCTTCCAGCTTCATACTAACTCCTCATCCTCTCCATCACCATTCCCCTCATTACTTTCATCACATGACCAACTGCTCTTCTTATAATGTATATTATAGTAGTAACGGTTGATTTGGTTTCTTCAACAAAGCCATAATCTACACTATTAGAAAATTTGTCCTTAAAATGAAAGAAGTTCCTGCAGCAGAGTCTCAAGAACACCTGTAATCTTACCAGATTGCATAATCTTACAGGAAATTGGTATTTGGTGTATGGAATCTTACAAATTTCCTTGAATAAAACACACTTTTCCCCTTAAAAAAAAACTGTTCCGTTAAATTTGCAGAAAAATTCCTGTTTTATGAATTTACAGAAGGATTATGTTAGTGTTTTCTGCAAAATCTTCTTATTTCTGTAAAATCAGGGGTTTTTAAAAAAAAAAAACTCTGTATCTTCCTTCTAGTATCCTACTTCTTTTATCATGCTTCTGCACATTCATTAAGGACGATGAGAGTCAGTGCCATATTATTTTCTTGTTGCAACTAAAGTTATGCCACCTTTTCAGACTTCTTAAAAAAGGAGCTTATCTATCAGACAATACAACTATTTTACTGTCATCGAACATAGACCATGACGGCATTAGTATTGCTACCATGATCATAGCATTTATTTCCTTTATAATTTTGTTTGTCAATTTTGTAGGTTACTCCATTGATGTATGCATGCAAAAGAGGTGACCTGTTCCAAGTTGATCTGCTTCTTGAACAGAGTCAAACGAAAATCAAGTTCTTCGAAAACGACATGAAAGGTCTCAATTGTCTCGACCACGCCATCAACAGCGGTCATGAGTATGTTTTGTTGTTCTTTACGAAGCACTAATTTTGAACTATATCCCCGACATATCAGTAATGCTTTCAGTAATTGTTTCCAAGACATATTTGGGGTCGCCGCAATATCAATGGATGGCATGGTAGTAGCAGCAGCAGTCTGTTGTTACAGTTTGGAGTTATTATAGTAGTTGCGGTGGAAGAAGCGGAGTGGGCCTAAACGTATTATACTAGCAATACTAGTATCAGTAGTAATGACCCCAATGACTAGAGACTCTACAGTAGTATTCCCCAAATATAGGACTAGTAAATGCTATAGAAGTCATAGTCAGAGTAGCAACAACATTAGTATTGGTACTATATGAAGTTTGAAGCGGTGTACGATGGACAAAATGATGGAGAATAAAACAAAAATCGTAATTTTAACAAACAAAACCATTTATTTCATTCTTTTTCCCATTTTGTGTTATAGGAGGGTAGCTGTAAGGTTGTTGGAGCAGAATGATTGGCGTAGCCTTTTGGCTCGATCCACAGACGAAGAAGGGGGCAATAAAACGACTCCGATGAGGAAACTGATTGAACAGATGCCAGGTAACAAGAAGAACAGTCCCATTGAATCACGAATGGCTGGACTGGACGAAGATTATATACATCATTATATTCGTTTTCAAATCTTTCGGATGGTCCTCTGGCATTGTGGCTAGGGCTCTAGTTTCACACTCCACGTTTCTCTCTGCATTTTGTCATTACTTTGCCTTGAACATATTCTAACATAGTCGATTGGCCAAAATCAAATATTGTTTTCCGATTCCAGGTAATACTGAAGCCAAATATTATTTGAAAAACAAACCAAATTAGCCGGTTGTATTGTCAAATTCAAGGAAATCTTTAAATCTAATAATGTTCACGGCCTTGCTGTCGGCTTCTAGCTGATGGATGACATTTAAACCGTGATTGAATAAATGACATACAATTAGTACTTTCACTCTATATTTGGAGTTGTTTTAAGATCACCATCATTAAATCTGCTTTTTTATTCCCATCTTTTTAAACCATGTAGGAGTTGCCAAGTTTGTACTAGATAAGTGCGTTACGAAGCTAAGTTGTAGTCGTGATAACAGTAATTGCAACATCAGTGTCGACTACGAGCTCTTGGAAGACTGGTACTCATCTTGGATGAGAGATGACATGTGGAATAGTAAGGCTACACTTATATTACCCCCTCCCCTTCCTGAAAGACATCCATCTACTTCTCCTGGAAAGCCTTGGTTACTACCATACCGTAAAGCACCAGAGTGTAGTGGGTTTATTTCTGACTTTTATTCAAAATGGTGATGAATATGTGACGTCTCATGCAGGTTGTTCTGTTTCTAGTTCGATATAATGTTTTCTATCAATTTTTGTTATATAGCCTATCAGATTAAAGTCACATTTTGTTACAAACTTATAATCATTTCAGTTTTTTTCCTCATGAACTGTTTAAACGTTAATTGGCACTATCGTTTCCCGCGAAAAGAAATTGTTCACGCACATCTCATTCGAATCTAGCAGAACAGGTTAAATATTTTTCAGCCGCCGATTGTGGAGTGCCCGATTTTTATTATTCTTTAAAGTCGGCCCAAACGTCTGATAGAAACACGTCTGTGAAAACTGCACCTCTCGGATGTGGCGGACATTATCATGAACAAGCTGGTTTGCTGGTGAATACAAATATGTATTTCTCTTTTATCCAGGACGAATGATGACTCTAGATTACATGGCGTCGCGTGGATATGATATGATATTGCACACATTTAGCCACGGTGACCAAAATGACCAGGCAGCCGAACAGGTAAGCATGGAAACACTTTCCCCATGTCTTTTTGTATGAAATTCACCACTGTAGTAATAATGAAAACGATAACAGATGTGTTTAATGATGCGCCAAGTCCACCCTGCAGAATGCTAAATTCGCAATGAATGAAAGAAGAATTATTTATTATATATCACTCCAGGGGTTGTTTCACAAAGGTTTAGAGTCGCACTTAAATGTCTAGCTGCGTTCGGTATAAAAGGCACGACCACATTGGTCAGATCATGCCAAGAGGACGCGCGCTATTCCGTATTGACCAATAAGGTTGCCCGTCTCATATCGTGTACGCTTCGGCATTTAAGTGCTACTCTAAATCATACTTAACTCTTGGTGAAACGACTCCGGTTTGTTTGAGTGAAAGGTGATTTGGAAAGTGGATTAAAACGAAACCACTCATTGTAATTTACTCACCAAGTTGCCAATGTGAGATTTCAGTAGTCCAAGGCAGGCCATCAAAATTACTCTCAAGTAAAATCAGAAGAAACATCTCTCCTGTGTCTAGATTCATCACGGCGCCTAATCTGGTTGTAAATCGCTCTTCGTCGTTCTTTTTTTTTCAGGACAAGCACGACGACACTTTTGTGATCTCATTTTAAAAACCCATAACCTTTTTTATTCTTTGTGCGATTTCTTTTACACTTCAACTTAATATTTTACGGGTTTTTTGCCAATACACAGATAACAAAGGTTTTATTTCCTTGGCTGTTTTTCTTGTAGTTATCCTCCAATTTCCAGGACAATGGAAAGCTGAAAGATGATGCACGGATCAATGTGACGGATCCCATATACCGTGCTGCCCATCATCCCCTTCGTCTCATGGTAAAAAAAAATAATTAACATCATTTGAAAATTGTTTTGATATTGTTCCAAAATGATGAGTGGTCGAATCTCAATATGGTTGATTATATTGGGGGTAACGGACACATAGTGATTTCATTAAGATACCTCTCCACTACTATTATCACACATGTGATTCTTCATTTGCCTAAACTAAATCAGATTTAAACGGAAGGGCCAATCACTGTATTCGCACGAGAGTGATATTGTATCGGCCAATCCAAACACAATTATTTTCCGTGCAGTTTGTTCAAAAGAATCATTAACCATTAAGATTTCTGTTTAAATTTGTACCGTATGAATGATCCCCAATAACATGTCTCGATTACCAGACTCCTTTGCCATGTTTGCCCCTGTCGTGAAAACCTTTTTTTGTTTATTTCTGCAGCTGAAAACGGAAGAGAGTAAGGAATTGTTGAATCACCCTGTTGTCCGTTTGATGTTGGCTCACAAGCAGGAAGCAACCCGTCTCTTGTACTGGCTCAATTTCTTCATTTTAATCACGCATCTCATCCTGGTAACTGCCCACAGTCTCTACATCCCTCCGCCTTTCTACATTCAGCCCGAGGGGGACGGCGGCAACTACACCTGGTTGGCCGATGGACAGAGGAAGTGGGTTGAGATGCTGGACCCGGTTGCTCTGATCGTCTTTGGAAAAGTTGGGATCTGGATTATTCTTACCCTGACTGTGATATACTTCTTGCTATTTGTAAGAAACTGAATTAATCCCATCGATAATTAGTAATCAATGTGTTATAATGTAATGGGTAATAATAATAACAACGCGCCTCGGAATAGAATATTTCTAGATAGATGGCGCTATATAAATGCCTATTTTTATTATTATACATTTTAAACAAGGCAAAAGCAATTTTGTGTCTCGCCCACTTGTGAAAATAACCAGAAATATCGTGATTTGCGAGGGCACACAACAAAATTGTATCGAAACTTCATTGTGAAATGATTGGGATTGAATAACCCTTGTCATAAGAGCCTTGCACGTAAACTATAATGTTGACCTGAAAATTACCTTTGACCTTACCATGTGCACTCGGACTGCAGCATCACATGTAGGTCCCGCAAGTACATCTACCATCCAAGTTTGGTTGAAAAGTGACTAATGGTTGCGGAGTTAGGTGTCATAAGAGAGTCTTGCATGTAAACTTTAACATTGACCTGAAAATGACCTTTGACCTTATCATGTGACCTCCGACTGCAGCCTAACATGCATGTCCCCCAAGTCCATCCACCATCCAAGTTTGGTTGAAAAGTGACTTACGGTTGCAGAGTTAGGTGTCATAAGAGAATCTTGCATGTAAACTTTAACGTTGACCTGAAAATGACATTTGACCTTAGTTATGTGTAATTAGATTTGTGACGGACGGACGGACGGACGACATTTGGATCCCTTAGTCTCGCCTTCACCTCTGGTGGGCGAGACAAAAAGTAGTTCAGTGGTCATTTCAATAAAAGGAGCGTTTGTCCAACATCAATTTTGCTTTAAGGAAACCTTGAAAAACAGTAACAGAATAGCAGAATCGCTCAAATTTGTATTCATCAGGTCACATATATCGACAGTCCCTTATGTTTAATTAGTCATTACAACTCTAATTCCTCAGGAAATTGAAAACGGCTTAACTTGTGCATTCAAAATAAAATACTACACCATGGTGTATGACACCATCATCACTATTGCGATATATTTTCATACAATTATTATTATGTTTATTTTCTTTACCAGCTGTATCGTGTTTGGGTGTACAGACAGTCAACACTGAGTTCCATTAAAGGATTGTTGAGTATAATCCGTGAGATTGCTCTACAGGTTTTCACCATCTTATTTATCCTACCTGGCTTTAGTAACCATCAGTATTTTGATGTTAATCTGAAGGCCGTGAGTATTATGTGATCATTAGTATTATATCAGCCTTAATTATATATACCTAATGTATAAGTGATCATGTTTTTAACCCTAAATAGACTGGGCTATTTCGACGCCTAAGAAGACTGTGGGGGGGGGGCTGATTCAGCCCCCCCCCCCCTATGATCTCGGCTGTCGATCGCGCGATCGCGACAAAAATTGGCATACGCGTTACCCATGGCATTGTCTACAAAACTATAACATCAAATTCTGCAAAAAATCTCATGTCTCATTAATTATGCTAATTTATGCATAAAATCACAAGTTTGCTCTGATTAAAAAAATAATGCCCCTGAAATGCTAATTTTTGTTTCACATACTCTAGATAGGCATCTGATCAAATTGATTTTTAAAAAAATTCAAAATCACATTTATTTTCTTTTGTATTCTGTTGTTTTCTAAATTTCTTATGTATTTCTATGTTTTTCGACTTTTTGTTTTTTATTGTTTTTTTCAATGGAAATTGTCGGGGACTTTATTTTAACCATAAAAAATATAAAAATAATTGATTTTAAGTAGTAAAAGGAAAATAATGATACATTTATGAATTCAGGCTAAGAACACTATTTGCACTGGATTTGTACACAAATTCACGTTTTTGAGTAATTTGGGGTCTGCATGCACTTACGAAATGTTGCGTAATTTTGGAACCGTGTACCCGGGGGTCACAATTTTGGTCTCAAAAGTTGCGCGAGACTTGAAAGTAAAAAGTCAGCGAGCCATGCGTCCAAAAAATTTCGCACGGCGGATTTATCACGAAAAATGTCGAGGGGGGGGGGCTGAATCAGCCCCCCAGTCTTTTTAGGGTTAAGGATCACTGATAAACGCTCTCTCTCCAAATCGGTTGACTCCACACTGTTCTACGCACACTAAGAAAGATAACACTGGGAGTATCTTTCTAGTGTGCAACTTTGCACCCGAAGTCGGTTTTTGTACATTTTGGGCTGCATCTTAACCCTAAATCTCCCGGGGTATTTTGATTCTTGTCATTCGGGGGGGGGGGGGCATTATGGCCCCCCTTAAGATCTCAGCCGCGGATCGCGCGATCACAACGAAAACTGGCGTGATGGTAGAGAATGACGTAATCTACGCAGTTGCATTGGTAAATTTCACTAAATTCATATATTTTTATGTTATATGAATTAATTATGCTAATTTATTCATGAAATCATACTTTTTGCTCTGATTCACTAAACAAAGCTCCTAGAATGCTATTTTTTTGGTGAAAATACTCTTTATAGCATTCTTAACAATTGTGAATGAAATAAATTCTGGTACCAAGAGCGATTTCTTATGTATTTTTTTTCTTATGTATTTCTGTGTTTTTTTACTTTTTGTTTTTCATTGTTTTTCCGATGGAAATCGTTCCAGACTTAATTCTGATCATAAACAAGGCAAAATTAATTAAGTTTAATCAGTAAAAGTAGTAATAATGATACATTGATGAATTTTGACTAAATACACAATTTGAATTTGGATTTGTACATGAAATCACGTTTATGAGCAATTTGGGTCGACATCCACTTGCGTAATGTCGTAACCGCGTACCCGGGCGTCAAAAATTTGATCTGAAAATTTGCGCGAAACTTGAAAGTAAAAAGTCGGTGAGCGGCGAGGTCAAAAAATTTTGCGCAGCAGATGTATCACGAAAATTGTTGAAGGGGGCATAATGCCCCCCCCCCCCGAGAATTAGGGTTAAAAGTTGCAAATTAACACCTCAACTTGAACTTTTTTGTGTGTAGGTTAGGTGTTACGGGCTGAGTACAAATATTATGTTAGATCACTGGTCAGGACCGTTTCTTTATTACCAAAATCCGACAACTTGGCAGGTCTGATAAATATCCTTGATTATGATTGGCTGAGAAGCACTGTTACTATGGTAACTGTCGGACAAAACGGGTCTTGTCAAATAAAACACCCATCAAGTCATTTCATGAAACGTCCCTAAGAACGAGACGGAACTCCATAAACTGGTGGAGGTGTTGTAAGATTGAAATGGACTCTTCCTCTTTCTACCCCCCCCTTCTGTCTCTTTCTCTCTCTCTCCACCCTCACACACACCCCCCCACACACACACTCTCTCTTTTTATCTCCCCCACCACTCAATCTTTTCTCATGTTCTGTTTATAGGAATGGCAATGGCAACTTGGTGCATTTGCAGTATCTCTGGCTTGGTTTAACTTCATCTTATATCTTCAGACAATGCCTTTCCTCGGGATCTATGTCCTCATGTTTCTAGGTAAATGTAGTATACATACATATATATATGTATATATGTATATCAGTAGATAATAGTACACATGATAATACCGCTGTTGAAAACATACTTTCTTTATATTTACGTCAAATGAAAGAATTGTCCTCGTGCTTGAGTTTGAAGAGTCATGTACGTACAATCATTCTTTGAAAAAAAAACGACTATGATTATTTCATTTAATCTCAATTGTTCTTTATTTTCCTCAGAGGTACTGTCTACTCTAATGAACTTCATCTTGATCGTCGGCATATTCATTATATCATTTGCAGTTGTATTCTGCATATTACTCCTGAATCAGGTAAATCTGCACAATGTTTTTGAAATATGATAATGGATATTGAAACGGTTTTATATGTATATATATGAGATCAGTAGTATGGAGAGGGCCGTAGCAAGGTCAAGAGCCGTCTTCATCAAGCTTTCGGGCACATGCCCTTCATCAGGATCTAAACCAATATATAAAATACAAAATATAGGCCTTCTAATAACAATGGTAAATACAATGCAATGCAACTGCATTGTATTTACCCTCCATACTACTGATCTCAAATATAAGTATGAAGGAGACCCGTACACGTACATCGCCAAGATTGATCACATAATATATATATCTATACACACACACAACACACACTGCGAGAGGGAGTCTTGTCAAGCATTTTATGAGATACTCAATTGTTGCATTTTCAAATTTTATGGGGTGCGCCCGCACGTTTATTGGTTTACTGATTAATTTATCGATTATTGACATATTTATTAATTGATTGATTGATCGATTGCCAGACTGAATGATTGGTTGGGTGGTCGATTGATTATTTTATTGGCGTATTGACTGATTGACTGAATGAATGATTGGCTGGACGACTGATTGCTAAATCGACTAACAAGGGCGCCGGAAGCGGGGGGGGGGCAATTGCCCCCCAAATAAAATTTTTGGGGGGCAAAACGAGATTTTGCCCCCCCAACGTGCCCCCCTGAAAGATGAAAAATTATAAATTATTTAAGGACAAAAGTAAATGAAGGCACTTTTCTGCCTGAAAATTGTCATTTCCATTGTCAAAAATGAAAAAAGTTTGCCCCTGACGGGGCAAATACATTATCATAGTAAGACACGCGTCTTTTGACGAACAGTTCCTCTGTGAAACATAGCTTTGATAAGCCCCTTACAGTGTGATAACGTTTAACCTTTTAATGAATGCATTTCAGACTAAAAGCGAATGGCAAATTGATAGTGGTCCACCAATGATTAGGTTTATAATTCTATGATGCTGGCTGTGTCGTCTAACAAACGCGCGGTCGCCTAGAAACGCTCAGACCGGACCCGATATCACTAACGCGCGTGAACACTAGTTACTCGAGCAAGATATGGAATCTATGTCATAGCTGTCAAGCCCAGAAACCATAACATCTCGAGAAACTTGTTTCAATTATTTCATTTTCAACTAAATATGAATTGAGTTAATACAGTGATAACAAGAGAGCGGTGTTGGCTCAGTCGGTAACGCGTCTGCCCGTCGAAGTCGAAACAAAGATCGTAGGTTCGAGTCCATCCTGGGCGGATGACTGAAGTCAGTGCGTTGTGTGTAAACGTCTCTCCCATGTTTCATAGATGCAGGCTATGTTACAATGGAAAACACTCCGTCCCTCGGATAGGACGTTAAATGGAGGCCCCGTGTAGAGGAGAGTCACCACCTTTGCACGTTAAGAACTCACTGCACTATTCGTATAGGGGGAAACCCCGGTGTCGAGGTCCACCTGCATCCCCCCAATCAGTTATATCGGGAGGAGAGACTTGTGGATCATAGTGATTCAGTTCGCTTTTCGCCTCCCAGGCACAGGTGACGCCAAACAAATAATAATAACAATTCAGTGCCCTAAAGAAAATACCAAGGTCATTTCAACTCAATATAGACATGTTATCAGAAAATTACACTCAGAATAATCATGTGTAGAGGATTATAATTTATAATTTGTAAAAATGGTGAATCCCACTCGAAAGCAACTTAGAGATAATGTTTAGACATGAAAAAATAAAATCATCTGTGAAAGTGTCTTCTTGACCGGACTCATATTATCCGAGATATGAATAAAAATGTAAAGAATATAAAAGAAAAAAATAAGCGTTACAGTACTGCTCTACTATAAAAAAAAATCTTAAGATATTTTCACAGCCCCGTATTTTCCTCTATTCCTTTTCATTGGCATGATTGGAAGGCGTTTTGTCTGATACTATTTCAGCTCATATATAGCACTTATATATGTATTTTAGATTCCAAAACTTCTTCCCATTACCTGTTACTAATCAGATCGAGATGGCAGCTATGTTCTCTGGTTCATCCCAGCTTTTGTTATTCATGGACGTTTGCAAAAATAAAAAAACAACCGGGAGTGGGTGGGGCTGCAAGACCTAAATTTTCGAAGAAACGTAAGAGCGAGGGGATTTGTGATGGGGGAGCTTTTGCATTTTCTAGAATAAAATTAAAGGATTTCGTGCACACTTTTGGTGAATTTTGTGAATTTTGCCCTCTCGATCGGCGGCCCCCGGCTGCGTACGGTCATGTTTGTCATCTTAAAGTCTTTAAAAGGCCTATATTACATTGGTTTGAAACAATTTCGTTTGCAATAAGGCTCGTAATTTGCTGGAACTGCGACCCTGGTCATGAAGAAACACCAGGCTGGGTCAGAAGGGAGGAAACAGAAGGAGCAAAAAGAACTCCAAGACTGTTTAATTCTCAAGAAATTTATTTTTGAATGCACTTAGAAACGCAACTTTTATACTAAATTTTTACACAAAATCCTTACCGTGGGGGGGGGTGGGGGTCCCATAGCCTCTCCCGCTCGATCGCTTCGGTATCTCACGCTGTCAAAAATATTGTGCCCCCTTCGGGATTTTGCCCCCCCCCAAAAAACTGAAAGTGTTCCGGCACGACTGATTGCTAAATCGACTAACTTCTCTCCCTATTCTTAATTGTTTTGCTAGGTACCTTTCAACACTTTTTGGGATTCATTCGGCAAGGTTATAGGCATGTTAAGCGGAGACATGGATTACGGTGGTATTTTCAATAATCTTGATTACCTCTACAAACCAGACCCTTCTGAAGACTTCACGAGTTTGGTCTTTTATCCACTTTCAACTCGGATCATATTTTACATCTTCATCATCTTCATGCCGATCCTCATCATGAATCTATTGGTAAGCCTTCGTGCTAATGTAAACTCTTTTTATTTTCTAGGCCTGTAATACCCATTTTATTAATTTTTATGAACAAACACGCGCTGACCTGATATTCGGGGAGCCTGCGACATTTTGACCTACCCATTTGATTCCATTAGATTAAAGAATTCTTAAAGAATTAAGAATTGTGTTAAGATCAGGATTTTGAGTCATATTATTGGGTTTTAGCTGGGGTGCTTCGGTCGCTTTGGCTCCAACATCCCCTCTAAAAACGCCCCTCTGTCGATATACATACCATATCGATCACAGTGTCAAAAGGATGATAGGAGTATATCACACATTACAGAAATATTAAAGCTAACTGGAGTGGCGTTCGGAAAGGGGTAGCTTCTGTCCTTCGGAAATGCCCCTCGGTCGTTAAAATTTACCCATGGAGCGCATGCATAGACATATATATGAAACCAGTTTAGATAATATATAGGTATCCGGCTTGGCAGTAGAAGGGCCACTAACGCCCATCCTGCGGTATAGATTGACCCATCAAGCCAGCGCAAAGGTCCCCAACTTTCCAAAAACGAGAGAAGTATAGATTTAAACTGACAGACATAATCTGTTTCTGTTTATGGTAACTCCCGTAGGAACTCGGCAGGATAGCAGTTTACTGGTAAACGCCAAGCTGGTATATTAGGAAAAACATTTACGTCTAGGTTAATCAGTCATAGTTGCTGACCTTATAGGCGACAGATATTACTCTTGGGCCTTTTTATCAAAGTGGAGACAATGGCAGAGTGGGGATTCGAACCCACAACCTTGCGAATTGCCCCCACATAACATACAAAATTATTGTATAGGATATACCATACTTAGCCCGTGGATTAAAATGTTGTTTAAGTATAGATTTTCATTACAAAGATAGAGAAACGGATACCATGACTTGGGGGGGGTATATACCAGCTGACGCTTTCCAAAGTGAAACCCCAACCAATTCATGTATAGGCTTTCATCTAGAGCATAAGTGGGCTAGTCAGAAACATGGATTGTTCAAAATATAAGAACATTGCTATCACGTACGATTAGTAATATATGGTTTATACTACCACCCCACCCACTTCCCCCGATGTCTATATTTCTGTGCGATCATTATTTGTTTTATGAATCTTTCGTTACAGACTGCTTTGGCCGTCTACGATATAGAACAGATTCAGAAGAAGGCCAAGATGTATAAACGTACTCTGGAGGCAAGTCAAAACACCAAAGCTTAAACGGGAATTCTCCCTTAAAAATATGAATTCTTCTATTTCATGCTGAGAATAAATGATTTATATCATTATGAAGTGATATTTATAAACAGGGTTTTTTTTTAATATGTATAAAAACAGATTTTCTAAAAAAATCCTTCCAATGATAAAATAATTACAAATTGAAAGTATACTATTGTAAGATTGTTTAAAAGGATCTTTCATCTATGTTCCTGTTAGAAGAAACGTCAGAGTCGTGCTTATAACATCATGGATAATTACTTTCAATGTAACAGTTTAACCTTTAATTATCTTTGGGAAGAATGAATATCCAAATCTAGAGAGAAAGAGGGGTTCGTGTTCTACCCTTTTTTTCTTTCATAGAAAGATTTTATTCAGAAATCAAACTCGAAATCAATTCAATTTACAAAAGAATCATGAAGCGAACATGTTTACAACAACTGTACATGCGTACTATTATCTAATGATATGACAAAATTATGATGTTTTTGACTGAGAACCCTTTCAATTTCACAATAGCGTTTCAATATGCTCTTAAAAGAGCTAAAACACAACCGATTACCCTTACAACGTGTCGAAAAAATGAAATATTTAGCATAAAGAATATAACGGTTTACAGTAGAGTATTGAGCGTCAGGTTCGTGTTCTACCGTCCTATTTTAGTGTTACCATTCCTAAATCTCTTCGTCTTATTTAGGTCAAAACGGTCCTGGACGTTCAAGATAACATGTTCCTGTTCTTGTGGAAGAACAGTGTTATCAAGTTCGAGGTAATACCTGTCTGGACCCGCATTTCTGCTTGGTATAAGCTGCTTTATAAATTCATCGGCTACAAGGAAACTCATGATTTGCTGGTCAGCTTTCTCGAGAGAACGGTAAATAAACTAATTTTCTTTATTTCATTTTCTTCATTCTTTTGAATAATTTGTTATTGGTGTTGGTGTTTTGTTTGAACTTGTTTTCCTGAAGAGTTTTTTTTTTCAATTTTCTTTACTATTTGAAACCTTTTGATTGCAAAGCCCAAATTAATTAAATGCATGGGGGATGAATCTGCAATTTATTACCCAGTGAAAACACAGTTACCATGTAGTGGGGAGACCCCCCCCCCCCAAAAAAAAGAGTAAATCAATAAATAATAAAATAAAAATATTAATAATAATAATAACAACAACATTAATAATAATGATTATAATGATAATAAATAGATAATGAAAATAAAATTAAAAAAATTAAAAAAAATAAATGAATAACAAGAAATAGATAAAAATGAATAATAAATAAATAGATAAATAAATGAATATATTAATAAGGTAACAACAAAATCATGAGTGAATGAAAAAGAATGATTGTGTTGAAATTTTCTGAACTTTCTATCGTTTTCTTTCATTTTTTTCAGGAGGACGTTGAGTTCGTGAAGACGAATGAGATGACAATCAATGATATGAGAGAAGAAATTCATGACATGAGCAAAAAAATCATGAGAATCACGGAGAATGTCATGGACATCAAAACAAAACTCAACTCGATGAAACAGTAGTATTTTAACGTACATGTTTCAACGTCATTTCCAATGAATCAGACGCAATAATTCCATTAATGTGGAAACAACTAAAATATTGAACATTTCTGATCAGTTGAAAATCATGTTGCATTTGATTTTTGACAACGCAATACTTTCTAGAACAGTAACTATATGGTCAGATATCACGATATCACTACAGTAACGGTGTGGGGTCTGGAGTAGAAAACGTTACCTCCAAACGCCATTGGTTGATAAACAAGTTTTGGTAGGTTTATTTTAAATATAGTCGTAGTTGCGTTTTATTGTTAAGTTCTATTAAACAGTGTTCTGGTATGATGGCGAAAGAATGGAAGGCATATATCAAGTTTGATTTGTTTTATTTTCCTCGTTCATATCAGACAGATTGAGACTTAGAACTTTGCCTAAAAGTTAGAAGCCTGTCCATGTCGCATTGCCGCACAAGCTCCGAGTATTAACGGTACTGTCTAACATGGGTGTTGATTTACAAAATGAATATCAAACTGTATGTAATGATTGAATGACAGAAAAAGAAGTTAACTGAAAAACAAGGTTTTTAACAAACTACCAACTCATGAGTATAATATATGTAAATAGAAGTCGAATGAATACCCGAAAGAAAATATTTGACCCGACTTGTAAAATAGTATTCGCCCATTGATATGAGACGAGATTTACCTTCATTTATCATGTTATTTAACAATGCAGATCACAGGTATCTTTTTTACTTTATAAATTATGTTGATCCTATTCATTCTAAAGCATTGCTAATATTTTTTTTTAATCCAGATTCTACTCCTTTTGTCAAATCATTCCTTTTGCGTTATAGCTCTTTTTTTTTGTTAGTGACTGAGCAAGTGCCCATTTTAACATATGTAATGTAATCTATATAGTTTAGATAGAAAGTTATTGTTTGAATGATTTGGGGAAGTTCACCCTGACAAAAGGTTTATTGTAAAAAAAGCAGAAAAAATAATAAAAAAATATTGCCGAAGGTTTGAGAAAAATTCATCAAATCATTGAAAAGTTATTAGATTTTCAATTATTTGATTTGTGACGTCATATGCGAGCAGCATTCCTACATAGCGAATGGTAAAAAAAGTGAACGAAATCTCATTTTCTTAGAAAATTGAAAATGATTTTCACTGTACCTTTTGTATATCAATAGACAAATCATTTGACACCCGATCATGAATAGAAAACAAAATTAAGTCATCAGGAACCATACAAAATTTGAAATTCATGCATTTTATATTACATAACACATGAAGCAGCTGCTCGTTTATGACGTCACAAATCCAAAATTTTGAACTCCAATAACTTTCTTACTCTTTAACGGATTTTACTCAAACCTTGACCTAATATTTTTTACTATTTTTTCTGCTATTTTTACAAAAAAAGTGTTTTTTCAGGGTGAACTTCCCCTTTAATTAACAATTGATTTTTGTGAGGGGAATGGGTTGATATGTAAATGAAAGGGCGGCACCGCAGAGGGCGAGGAGCCGCTTGTGATTTTTCAAATAGTCTTAAAAATTCAAGAAAACTGAACACGGGATGTAAAGAGAAATAAAAGAATGAAAATGATAGGTAATGTTTGTGTACTCTATATTACCCTTTTATCTCAACTGAGAAAAAAAATGTGTCGTCTTTCCGGCCACCCTTTCCCCTATCAACATATACCCTGTAATAATCACCCCTATGTGAATTATGTTCTTTATTGGGCAGTATAGTTAAGTTCTACATTTTTTAGTTGCTGTTTAGTATTTAATTTTCCTTCTTAATTCTAATTATTTGGTTGAGATAAAGACTAGTGAAATATTTCCATCATAAATGCTGTAGAAAAAAGCTTCATATTGATATTCTATTAATGTCGATGTAATTTAGTTTTATAGTTTTGGCAAGTGATTGGGGCAATCTTGCTCTGGTGTGTTCTGACACATTGTGCCATATTTTCGTAAAGTAAATGTACATTGTAGTTACAGATCATTGATCATTGAATCATTGATTCTGGGAAGTCCACGATTAATGTAATTCTAGTGATGTTTTTAGTTGTGAATGTTTTGTATTGATTCCACACTCTACTATCTGAATTCACCCATATATTTGAAGGTGTTGTCAAAATGATATCATTGGATGCATCATATATCATTATCAAAAAATAAGATGGGACCAAGCTTAATACCCTGGGGTACACCTGAACCACTGTACATGCATTTCGGTTCTGATAACTTACCTTTCAGTTTACTGAAAAAAATCATCCCAAATCATATGCATTTTCAGATAGATAATACAATTATTCCTTGTTGAAAAGTTTCAAATGAATAGAGCAAAATTTCAACGAGTAAAATGTTTAAATTTTCATTAAAATTGGATTAAAAAATACCGAAGTCATTGAATTTTAAAGTGTAGCAATATTTTGTGGAAACAGTTACATGCACGTCGTCATAAATATTCATTAGGTGGGCTGATGATGTCATGTCCTCACTATCCTTCCTATGTTAATACATGAAATCATGATTTTCCTTTCATATTTTCATACGTGTCTGTATAGTATCTCCCTTGTAACAAAATAAGATGCAGCAATGAATATCGTATGCATCAAATCATTTGTCAATCCATTTTTTTTCTTTTTTGGTGGACAAAACTTTCAAAAGAATATGGTGGCATGACATCATCAGCTTGTACATTGCATATTCGTGAAGACAAGCATAGAACTGTTTCAACGAATAATTAAAAAAAATTGTCATAACTTTGTTTGATGAAATTTTCAATATTTTAGGGGGTCCGATTTGACCTTTTCTGTTCAAATCCTTTTCATCCTGGAGTACCTCTTTAATCTAAATGATCTTAACCTAATTATGGAGAATAATATAATCGTATGAAGGATATTGAATGATCTACCAAATTACAATTGTTTGAATTGCATCATTATTAGCGCTTATTTCTCGTGTGTTTTTGTTTTCTTCAAATGATATAATGTCGGCATATGCATGAGCAATATGGGGAAATAGTAGAAGTGTGTGACCGAAGTTTATTTTGAAAAGAGCGCCATCTCTCGGAAAAAAGTCCTATGCCTGTCACATGCAGGTCCCTTGGGGGACCAACAGAATTGTTGAATGAGCTTCTCCATTTTTATATAAATGAATGAATGAAATGAACTAAATACCTAACTTGGTGCTGTGGCGCGCGCCTTAATAATATTTGCGATTTATGACGAATTGACAGTCAAGTTTAAGGAGAGACTTCAAAACAAGGAGACGGATTTAGGGATTTTCATTCTATTTTTTTTCAAGAGATCAGGTTCAACGGAATCGTAGTAGCTTTAAATTTTGCATTATTATTTTAGTGGATCTTATGACTCCAGTTTTAATGGGCTAGCATTCAAAAGGGATTTTACATTTAAAGTTTACAAAAGAAAGCATGACATTTCAAGTGGAATACTCCCCAGGGAGTGGAGGATGTGCACACATTGTGTGCGGGAATGACTGATTGAATCCGATGACCGGGGTAATAATATATCTGTAAAGCGCTTATACTCCGGTCACATTTGTTCTACGGCGGCCGTACGGCGAGTCGAAAACAGCCGTTTTATCAATTTTGATTCAAACCACCTATATGTAGTTGGATAAAAAAATGTTGAAACGGCTGTTTTCGACTCGCCGTACGGCCGCCGTAGAACAAATGTGACCATGGCATAAGATACGTCGTTCCGATGGATTAAGCGCTATATAAAAGCAGATTATTATCATTATTATTTGCAATTCCCCTTTTTGTTATATGCGTTTGCCTTCACTGTAAAAACTGCGGTGTTAAAACTGACACCAATTGGTGTTAATAGAGGACCACACCATGAGGTGTTAAAATTACACCCTAGCGATTAAACATAACACCAAAGAGTGTAAGTGTAACAACAAAAGGTGTTGTAAAATCACCTATAGGTGTAAAACTAACACCACCAATTTAACACCGGTGTAAAATAATTGGTGTGGTCCTCTATGTACACCATTTAACACCACATTTTTTGCTGTGCTCTACACCCGAGCCTTATGAATAACTATTCTCGTCAAACACGAAACGATTACTGTTTGGGGTCCGGTATAATGATGAGTGTATTTGCATTCCTTCTGAAAGCATTACTGTCGATTTTGCTGGGAAAGTTTGGTTCTTTCGGAGTCCATCACTACACAAAAAAGATGGAGAAAAGGGGAAAATGATAAGAGTGAAATGCCTCTGCTCAGCATTCAAAGAGGTTGTGCTTCCCATTATTATAATCTGCAGCCTCCAACCGGATCTCTTGTTCTTTGAGATGTATCCAAGTTTTTACTTGCACATCGCACTCTCCTTTTATTGTAAAATAGAGATCTTCACTATGACACTAATCTTTCACGACATATTGTGAAGTACATTCCAGTTTAGCTGTTTGGAGCTGCAAGAGGAATTATTGTATCACGTATCAAATATCAAGAGTTCCCTCCGCCCAACAATTTCAAAACTGATCCATTTTTCTCTCTGTTTTTTTTAATCCACGTACGGTCTAAATTTTATTTATTTTTTCCCGAAACCCAGAAGAGTACAGATTGGGGGCTTTTCGCCCCCCCCCAAAAAAAAAAAAACACGAATGAAAAAATACAAAAGAAAAGGGAGAAGGGTGAAAATATGATATTATTCTTTGAATATTATGTCAAATTTTATCATATTTTTCAAATAACTTTTGCCCGATACGCTATATCTCGCCCCCTCATTTTTTTTTTTTGGGGGGGGGGCCCATTGCGCCACTGCCCGAACCCGTTGCAGAACAGATTTTCAACTTAAAAAGTTCAAATTTCAATTTCGACGCGCTCGCTGCGCTACAGTTACCTTCCCAGTAACTTCGGATTGTTAACCTTTCGTGCCAGAAACCTCTATTGTTTGGCTCCCCCTATTTTCACACGTGGTACAGGTTATATGTCGCTGTCGGGAATCGAATCTGAGCCTCGAGCTTTGAAAGTCTAAATTATGTCAACCTTGCATTTGAGAAAGGTGACACAAACTTTTTCATTTGAAGAGTAGAAAAAAAATTGTTTAATATGAATACAGCTCAATATCAATGATAATTATACACAGTTCAACAGTTAGTCACTTGCAATCAGGGGCGGATCCAGGATTTTGAAATAGGGGGGGCGCCAGCGGCGAGGGAGCGAAGCGACCGAGCGGGGGGAGGGTGTGGGAGGGGGGATACCCCCTCCCACGGCAAGGACTTTTTCAAAAAATCATGTCCAAAAGTCGTATTTTGAGAGCACCTTTAGAAGAAAAATGCACACTTAAATCACTGTAACTTCATGAATAAAAGACACTGACTCATTTAGGAGCTGGTTTCCAGTCACACACCGTATAAGCGGTCATTCAAAACATACATTTGGCAAAGGCTCTTCACTTGCTTGCATCGTGTGATTGAAACGTCAAATTTAAATGATACGAAACTGAGACTTGTAATCGATAAGTTCCGAATAATCCATTCTGTTTATTGTCATTTGTGTATTTACATTGTGTGTTTCAAACGAGAATTGTTTTAGTCGTATGGCAACATGCATGAAATTTGGTTCTTTTTCCCCAAAATGCACAGTAAATTGTTACAAACTACAGAAAAAAACGACATCATCTTCTGGTAATCAACCTTTTCCCTCGTATTATTTTCAAATCATCTTCAATAATCCAGTCATTCTGCACAACCTCGAAGTAATATAATGCTTCTTAAGGGGATTCTCATCATTTTTATTGTTTACGTTTTCGATTTTGCTGGCAATTTTTTTTTAAAGATATATTGTAATCAGCAAACCTATAGATTATCAAACATTAAAAATGGGCTAAGGGGGGGGGGGTTAATGTCACAATTTCTACTCAAACAATACACAATGTGTCCTCGGTACGTTTTTTCCCCAGCACGACTATTTTTATCCCCCCCCCCCGTCACATAAAATCTTCGCTTCTTACGCTGACATATAGCTGCCTATACACAGCAAACGCGGAGTGGGGTCGACTGGTGATTGAGAATATACAATTTTGCTCCTTGATAATTCGTTGGAATGATTGCTTCGGCGAAACTTAGTTGGGGCGCCCTGGATAATATGCCTCTGAATCTACCAGAAAGTGTAAAAGTTAGTTTACATTAAATACAAATATGTCTGACCTATACATTTCAGTGAAAACGTACATGACCAATGCAAGGCAAAATGATAATGCTGCGCACGTGGCGCCCGATATAGGGCTTCATCTTTGAGTGAAGAATAATCTCGGGGATAGACATTATCATTCGCATCGTTGACACTTTCTCTCGCGATCTGTTACTTACAATTTACATGTATTTGCCATAAAGACGGACAAACGCATGTTACAAAAAACATAAATTTACATATTGCAATACAGTATGACAGAGGTGCATTTGTGCGAACACAAAGGCCATGAGCTTAAGTTAAAATATAGTTTTGACTAGATCTAGCCCTTGAAATTGACTACATTGTACCAATCCAGTAAATATAACCATCAAAAAAAAAAAATCCGGCGAAAATAGGGGGGGCGCGCGCCCGGGGCGCCCCCCTCTGGATCCGCCACTTGCAATTAAAACATGAAAGCAGGCTCCCTATAGCTCAACGGCATGGCGATAGGCGGTCCAGTTTTCAAGGAATAAACTCCTGCCCGATAAACGTTTATTCCGGCGTTGCTTCACCCGGGTATAGCTCTGCAAATCTTTGGGTGAATTTTGAAGGATATGGCCAATACGATTGGGGTAGGATTCGAACCGACGACCTTTTGGTCAGAAGAAACTGCCAGTTGAATTTGAAAACTAGATAGGATCTATTTCATGTTATGCATTAAAATAAAACACTGTTGAGTCCTCTAGGAGAACAATTTCGTAACTATAGTGCCGCAGAAGTGGCTACTAATACAATGATAAACTAAACGAAATCTTTGTCATTATCAAAATCATTTTTACGACCAGCCTCTTGGTAGTTATTAATTAAAGAGGTTTACAATCAATATACATCTTGATGTTTCATAATATTGTTCTATCAGAAACATCAATATTTCGTGGTCAAACTTTAGTTTTGATCTATTGCCCGACATTGATAACAGATAAACCCTGGACCATTGGTTTTTATCATCGCAATATAGACTTGGCCCCTCGTTAAACAAGACCTCATTCAAGATGGCGTAATGTTATTTCATGGACGTTTATTTCTCGTCCTATAATAAAGAGCTGTACAACGCCATGAGTTATGTGCGCACATGTATGTTGTTAGCGTAATTGCATTCAAGGTCGTAGCCGTATCGCCTCCGCTCCAAATGCCTTGTGCTTGGACGTCGTCGCTATCTCTTCTACATATTTACATCGGAGGCCCCCAGCGGGTTAGTGTCATTTGACCAGTTGAGTTTCCATTGCTTGACCATTACTGTTTATCAAATCACTCATGTTGCTTCGTCTGGCCTGCTGATTTGCATGTCTGCAAGGCCAAATGCTGAGTGCATTACCGCTCACTGACCAGTCCAAGTCTTTGTACCAAACCCCACTCTTTGTACCGAGTTTTCTTATATGATATGACAACAAAAGGAAATACAGAGGGCCGCTATTTTCCAGGCCGCACAATACTTATCTATTGATGGAATGATGGCAGCGGGTTGGGATCAATAAACGGGGGCATGGGCAAGAATAATTGGGGAAAAGTGAAAAATCAATGAAAGTCCGTGGCTAGACTAAAAACCCTGCCAGCTAAGCCCAGCACATCCGATCATGCTGTTCCGTTATATTACAAGACGGAAGGCCTATGTTCATGTAACGGTCACACTTAATGAATATCTTGTCAGTAATAAGATGAGTGCCGGCGACTGATATGATTAGACTCATGTTTCTTGTAATCACACGAAATGACCCGTGATTGATTATTTATGGAATCTTCAATCCCGTTGAACAGGTTCTATTTTTCACAAGAAAACTTTAGAAAATGAGGAAATCAAAGCGTAGATGCATCCATACAAGTTATTTTATAATTATACAAAGATACTGACCTATCCTCGTACAAAACGACTGTTAAATGTAGATAAATCCATGCAAAGCATGAATTAATTCCCTTTCCTATTGTTTGTTTCCTTTTGTTTACAGTTCGCGCGTGCAAAATAATAATAATAACACCATCAACATTATCAAAGATATGGACCTGGTAAAATCTTATGAATTTCTTTTTCACCCTGACACAGAACTCCAGCGCATTTCAACAATTCAAACAAACTCCATGCTGAATCCCAAGTCGTAAAAACTTAAAGGCCACTACCAATTTTGGTAAGGTTAGCGTATACCATTTTAGAATATGCAGGGATAATAAACCCATATTATCATGACCGCTTGGTGAAGCCCGAGGGCCGAAGCCTTCATTTTAGAAGAACTGGTGAGGTCCATACCCTTCGATTTGACATTCAATGTGTGAGAGCAAGGGTTTTTTCACGCAACAAATGATCTTTGATAAAAGGCTAGTGATTATTTTCTGATCCTGTTCCTGTTGGGGCCTTTTTAATCCGTTATGGGTGACTTCGGATACGATGTTCCTCGATATAAAGAAATTTAACTTTCTGACTGCTGGAGTCAAGTCGTTTCTGTACAAAACCCGGTGGGATAACGAAATTCGATGGTGAATGGGGTAATGAGGGAACACCCAAACACTGCACTCACTTGTACATTGAGTTGAACCAGTTTTCTGAAAGTGTATCATCATATATATTGCAAATCAGATTACCCTGTTTAGTTCGATACAAAAAATAGTAAAAGTACAATTAAAATGTTCATAAATATCATTTCGCACGCTCACTAAGTGGCTAAATATTTTTGCTGGTGCCCCCCCCCCCCACGCCGTGACCCACGGTACGGCACTGATTACAATAAATACTTTATTGGCATAAATGCATTAACTTTTATAACTAAACTCCTCAAAAAAAGCTTAGAAATCTGACTTTGATCAATAATCCCTCCTCAGTTTTAGTGAATATCAATGTGTATTTGATATCAATGAATAGATCATTAAAAGGACAAGTCCACCTCAACGAAAATTGATTCGAATAAAAGAAGAAAAATCCCCGGGGGGCCACTTCTATTCACGAGTGGATACCATGCGCGACCACGGGGTCTCGAAAAGCACCCTAAACACGTAATTTCCATATTCTGAAAATGCACCCCTTAACAAGTATGAAACGCTACCCTTAACAAGTATTGGAAACAAAACGATAATCTTGACAAATATTACCTGAAATGGACCCTTAACAAGTACAGGAATGTTTTATTGTTACGGGTCCTTCGGTCGTCGGCTTTACCTTATTTGGTTTAGCATGTTTAGTACGACCCCATCTTCTACACCTCGCGCAAATGTGACTCTAAACACGTAGTGTTGGGGCAAAAAGGACATCCTTTATAAAACATTTTAATTTTGTTTTATCATCCCCGCAAATTCGACCCTAAACACGTGATCTTCCTAGCGAAATAGATACCCTTTTTTCATTATATTTGTGTTTTTGACACCCTTATCACGTTACGTACGTAACGTGCCCTATCGTGAAAAAGACATCCTTTTTACGTGTTTTTTTGGTCGCGCATGGTATCCACTCGCCAATGTAAGTGGCCCCCCCCCCGGGGAAGAATCCAACCAGCATAACACGGAAATTTCATCAAAATCGGATGAAAAATAAGAAAGTTATGACATTTTAAAGTTTCACTTGATTTCAGAAAATAGTCTTATGCACATCCCGGTCGGTATGCAAATGAGGGAACTGATGGCATCACTCACTCACTATTTCTTTTGTATTTTATTATATGAAATATGAATTTTTCAAATTTTCTCCTCATTGTCCTGTGAAACAAAGTTTTATTTCTCCCTGAACATGTGGAATTACCCTTGTTCAACAATATTTATGGTTCAGTCAAGTCGGCCCTTCTTGTTAAATTTGTAAAAATTGAAATATTGTATGATCCAAACAATAAAGAACAAAAGAAATAGGGAGTGAGGGACATCATCGACTGTCTCATTTGCAGGTGACTAAATTGTGCATATAACTATTTTGTGAAAAATAAGCAAAATTTAAAATGTCATAACTTTCTTATTTTACATCCGATTTTGATGAAATTTTCAGCATTATGCTTGTCTGATTTTTCTCTATTGATTCTTATCAACATTTTTCTGGAGTGGACTTGACCTTTAATTTTCTTTAAAATTATACCCTACATGATATGATTATGGTTCACATGGAGGTGCAGTGCCTTTGAATGTGGGACAAGGTCAAAATTAAAAAGTTGCAAAATGACACAACATTGAAAGTTACTGTTCTTTTTTCCGTGGTGATGAAGTTTCTCAACGGTTTCTTTTGTTTTTATGCAGCTTAACATCATCATTAACCAGGGGCGGATCCAGCTTTCGCCAATAGGGGGGGGGGCGAAAAATATTTTGATCAACATTTTTCTCGATTGGCCCCTACAATCTGGCTTTTTTTGTTGGTTTTTCAGGGGGTAGTCCTAACTAAAGACTGACAGTATGTGTTAGTTTTTATTGCTATAAACAATATAAGGTATCTCATGTGGTCTTAATATATAATGCGAGCGCGAAGCGCGAGCTAAAAATCTTTTATATTTTATGTCCTTAGAACTGAAGATTCAGAGCAGTTTTTATAATCATGAACAAAGATAAGTATCCGACTAAACAATGCGAGCGCGAAGCGCGAGCCGAAATTTTAGCATATAGTAACGTGAAAAGTGACTCAATTAGGACTGTTTTTAGTGATTAATGAAGAGGATACAAGTATCACCAATTAAATAATGAGAGTGCGAAGCGCGAGTTCAAAATTTCTGATTTTCCTACCTGAAAAAAATGAACTGTCTAAGCGCGTTTTTATTCAAATAAACAAGCTGTGTGTCTCAAACAATTAAATGCGAGCACGAAGCATGAGCTTAATTTTTGATATACTGACATGATAAAGGAGCATTTTGACAAATTTTGGTAAGAATTTCCAAAGAGCATATGTTTCTCACAAATCAAACAATGCGAGCGCGCAGCGCGAGCTGAACATTTTGATACACATTAACAATTTGTGTAAATCAAACAAAATAATAAAAGCTTGATGTGCGAGCTAAAAAAATGTGAGCAAATTGATATCAGAACTGGATATATTGTATATATATTGGTTATATATTAGTGTCATTTAACCTTCTTGAATGGGATTCATTACACAGGCAATGCGAGCGCGAAGCGCGAGCGAAAATTTTTATATAAAGTCTATTTTTCAATTCTTCCCCTCACCTTTTTTTGTATCCTTTCGGGGTCGGGCCGGTCGTTACGCATTACACATCATGGGTAAAATACCTCTTTTTTACATTTCTTTCTGTTTTTCGTAGTTTCTATCAAGGTAAAGAGTACACTTTTTTCTGCAGGTTGTCAAAAAATGGGGGGGGGGGGCGGCTCGGCCCCCTCCTGGATCCGCGCCTGTTAACAAAGAATCAAACAAACCTTTGCACAAGCAAGCACGTAACAAACAAACAAACATGCATAAATGGGTATTTCAAACCACGACTCAAACCATGTAATCCCACAGAACCATCACTACATAAACCAAAACAAAACAAAGAATGAAGAAGCAGGGGCTTGATTAAATGATTTTCATCTCCATTGACACAGACAAAAGAATCGTGACATTTACTGTTCGTTTTGCAGCTTTTCAATTCAGACCTCATCCAACACTTCTGAATCCTGCTCTTTTCATGATGGCATGATCATAACAAGCATGGTATCATTTTTAGAGCATTGAATGATCTTTTGAATGATATCAAATATGCATTGTGTAAAATTTGGAGTCGGAGAAAAATTAATGGCCAAACTCGGATTTCCAAACTTTTTTGCTCGTTTTGCAGCTTTTCAATTCAGACCTCATCCAATACTTTTAAATCCTGCTCTTTTCGTGAAGGCATGATCATAACAAGCATGGTATCATTTTAAAGAGAATTAATTGACCTTTGAATGATGTTAAAATGCATTGTGTCAAATTGTGTCAAAATAAGGAAAATGACAAATTAAGCAAATCAAAATGAATTACATAACTAAAAATAATAATAAACTTTTACGAGATATATTGAACGATATCCAGTCAAAATACAGCTTCTATACCTTTGGATTTTTTTATTTAAAAAACCTGAATAAAAAAATTATTAGAAAAAGTCAAGTTTGAACATTATTTTCTAACCTCCTTCCTATAGTAAATGAATGGATCACGCGTTTCAATTTTGATTATGGTTATTGATAATACCCTTTCATTACGCCAATTTTACAAACTGAACAACCACTGAGTTGTAAGATTTCACTTTTAGCAATAAAAGCAATAGATCCGTCCACCGATCGCTATCAGTCATTTTGGTTGACATCGGTGGAAAAGAAGGGAAATAATTGCTTCCAAAGCTGGCGATAACAATAGTGGCATTCATAAGAAATCAAAGTCATTATCGAAAAGATGCAGCAGCAATCAGGCGTTTGAGTTTCCTTTTGATATCAAGTGACCTCATACTCAATCAAGAAGCTGCATAATCTCTATTTATCATCCTACGAATTCGAGTATTTCCAGGAAAAATCTGCGTGTACCAAATTATGTGTATAGTTACTGAGTTCAAGCTAAAAGTGAATGCCAAATATAGCAGTTCAAGGATATTTATTTTGTTCTTACCCCCCCCCCCCCCCAACTTCTCTCTCTCTCTCTATATCATCAACATGGCACTTGAATGGGCTGTTCGTAGAGTTTCTTCAGAAAGGTCAGTTTAGCCGAGCAAAGTCAACCCGGATACATATTTTTCCCATTGAGGATCTTCTATGCTACTACGACTACATAATTTTTTTTTCAATTTGTTTCCCATCCATAGGGATTTTATTATTATTCAAACATAACAAGATATCAATGACAAATCAAATTAATAACAACGAAATACAGTACAACAGTAATTGCAACAAATATATAAATTGAACTGTCAGGTTCACATGATAGTAAACAATTTAAGAAACAAGCGAGGGGTAAATGAACAATAATATTCATATGTATAATTGTACATGGAAAGGGAACTGAACAGATCACCTCATGTAAACATGGCACGTAATTGAAACAATTTCTTTGTAAACTTTATCATTTTACAATTTGACTCTGCGATATATTTTTCATTCTTGAAATAATTCTGAAGTGCAAATTTGATATTATCAAAAACAGGTAATTGATGTTTTACTCTGGAAGTGTAAATCATTAGCCGTATCACTATCAATAAACAATTTAATGCATGATTACTTGAACCTCTTAAACCAAATAATTTTTCTTTATAAGATAAAAATATTTTATGTCCAGTTTTAAGAAATATTCATTGCTCAAACCTGTCCCATATATGTTTAAGTACATTCACAAAGTAGATGAGTGACTGTTTCACGGTGTACATTACAGTACATTCTTTTTGTTGAGCTAAATTAATTTTAAACAATATTTCATTTGTATATAAAATGCGTTGCATTATTTTGAACTGAAACCAACGTAAATTCACATCGATTCACGACTACATAATATTACTATTTCTACTATTGGTTTGGTTTTATTTACCGTATAAAAATCACAACAAAATACATTGTACAATACATTAAGATTCAATTTATAAACATTTAAAAAGACAAGGATGGATCACTCTATTCAGAGTCATTGTATGGTTCTGATCTTCCTCCTCCTCCTTCTGTTACTACTACTACTTCTATTACTAATACTACTACTTCTACTACTACTACTGCATGCTACCATTACTACTACTACTCCTACTAAGACTACTACTTCTACTACTATTACTATCACTACTATTTCTAGGCCTACTACTACATAAAACAATTTCGCTCAAGTCGGAAGGGAACCGACCGATTTTCATGCCAAACTAAAGTCAACAAAGGCGCAGCCCAGTGGTGTTTTGATTTTTGATATAACCAATCATATATTTTTTTCTCAAGTTGATAAGAACCGCGGGACCAAGACTCATATAAATGTATGTATGCATATATATATATATATATATATATATATATATATATACATACATATTTATGTGTGTGTGTGTGTGTATACATATATATAAAACGATGTTACATTCCGCATGTTGGACACAGATAAGACAAAAGACACAAATAGGTAATGCATTGTAGTTCCAATGAATCCATTACTATCATTCTTAGCATCCTTGCTACAATTCTTACTATCGTTCTTAGCAACTTTACTACAATTCTAACTATCATTCTTAGCATCCTTACTACAATTCTTACTATCATTCTTAGCATCCTTGCTACAATTCTTACTATCATTCTTAGCATCCTTGCTACAATTCTTACTATCATTCTTAGCATCCTTACTACAATTCTTACTATTATTCTTAGCATCCTTACTACAATTCTTACTATCATTCTTAGCATCCTTACTACAATTCTTACTATCATTCTTAGCATCCTTACTACAATTCTTACTATCATTCGTAGCATCCTTACTACAATTCTTACTATCATTCTTAGCATCCTTACTACAATTCTTACTATCATTCTTAGCATCCTTACTACAATTCTTACTATCATTCTTAGCATCCTTACTACAATTCTTACTATCATTCTTAGCATCCTTACTACAATTCTTACTTTTATTCTTAGCATCCTTACTACAATTCTTACTATCATTCTTAGCATCGTTACTACAATTCTTACTATCATTCGTAGCATCCTTACTACAATTCTTACTAATATTCTTAGCATCCTTACTACAATTCTTAACATCATTCTTAGCATCCTTACTACAATTCTTACTATTATTTTTAGCATCCTTACTACAATTCTTACTATCATTCTTAGCATCCTTACTACAATTCTTACTATCATTCGTAGCATCCTTACTACAATTCTTACTATCATTCTTAGCATCCTTACTACAATTCTTACTATCATTCTTAGCATCGTTACTACAATTCTTACTAACATTCGTAGCATCCTTACTACAATTCTTACTATCATTCTTAGCATCGTTACTACAATTCTTACTAACATTCGTAGCATCCTTACTACAATTCTTACTATTATTCTTAGTATCCTTACTACAATTCTTAACATCATTCTTAGCATCCTTACTACAATTCTTACTATCATTCTTAGCATCCTTCCTACAATTCTTACTATCATTCTTAGCATCCTTGCTACAATTCTTACTATCATTCTTAGCATCCTTTCTACAATTCTTACTATCATTCTTAGCATCCTTACTACAATCTTACTATCATTCTTAGCATCCTTCCTACAATTCTTACTATTATTCTTAGCATCCTTACTACAATTCTTACTATCATTCTTAGCATCCTTACTACAGTTCTTATCATTCTTAGCATCCTTTCTACAATTCTTACTATCATTCTTAGCATCCTTCCTACAATTCTTACTATTATTCTTAGCATCCTTACTACAATTCTTACTATCATTCTTAGCATCCTTACTACAGTTCTTATCATTCTTAGCATCCTTTCTACAATTCTTACTATCATTCTTAGCATCCTTACTACAATTCTTACTATCATTCTTATCGTCCTTACAATATATAGGCTTACTATTTTTATCTTCTTTACTACAATTCTTACTTTGCTTTTCTGGTATATTTACGTGCTTCTTACTATCATTTCTATCATTCTTACTTTCATAATTAATTTTTACAATATTTGTTATCATCCTTCACTCTTCTCATCCATATATCATTCGGTAATTTCGGTTCATATTTACTATCGTTCTTAATGACACATGACAAGGAGGAGATGTTTATCTACCCATTTAGTATTCCTGAAATAGACCTATTCTCATCACCAAGGACAATGTACGTGATTAGACCACCTCATATCCATAATGGTTATCACTGAATTCCAAATAAGTCATTTACACAGCCGTATTTTCTATCCAATTTTCATGATCACTTTTCAATATTTTTTCTCCAAAAGTTTAATTGTACGCCCTTTGTCGTCAAATAAACATTTTCCCAGTGTGGGTTACCTCTTCTAGCAATTTTTTTGAGAAAAAATAGCGCCTATACTGTATATTTTCATTCTGCATGCGCTGCAGACATGTAACACAACACTTCCCCTTTTAGTACACATCGCATTGGTTGATAATGATCATTCAAATTCTAATTAATTGTTTTTGCTTGGTTTTATTGTGGTTCTTTCCTTTTCTTTTTTTTTTGTACAATATGTATTAGATTAGATACGAACAGCAAAATAATAACACCACGATTGAAAAAGTTGTTACTTTGGGGTTACTTTCCTAATTCTGCATGGACATACCTACAATACATACACGCATACATACGGAGAAAAAAATGCTTACTAAAATATGAATGTAGCCTAACTATGCAAAATGAAACAGGCAGGAATATACTGATTTCAACCAGTCTACCGAATTACATTATTTCACTCAAGGAGAAAGTTGTCAAAATATCTCTTTGAGGTTGCTTTTTTAATCTCTTTTGAAAATTGAGGAAGAATCAACGCAGAATTCCATCTTCTGAAAGGAATGCTGGATATTATATACTTGGCTGAGCAAACTCAAGATCTGTCTTTCAGAAATAGAGACGAAAATAAGTGCGACAAAGAAAAGAGTTTGCCTCTTTTCTCTCTTTCTCCTATATCTTCCGTTTTTTATTTTTTTATATATAATTCAGCAGTACACTGTGCAGCTTAGCGAGACAAGCCAGCCGAAGCGCCTCGGCGAACCAGTCACCGCGGGAAGGCGAGCAAGCGGGCGAGGTTTTTTGTGTGTACAATGTCATGAATAAAGGGGAAGGTAAATGTAGAGCAGATTGTTACGTAATCACTTAGGTCTAGGCCACTACGTTTCTGAGAGGGATGGTCAGCATTATCAAGAGTACAGGGACCACTTCGATCAATAAATCGTGGGACTTTCCTTATATTTTTCTCGAATTCGTTCTCAGTTGCCGTTGATAAATTGACTATGTATGCTAGGAATAGAGAAGTCGAACAGAGTTTTGGTTCACGGTTCCAAATATATGTCATATTATGGTAGATATTTGACGGTGCGTGCTTATATGTTTAGGACTTACCCCCCACTTTTAAGTCGAAGGTCTCATCCGTAACCTTGATTTCGACAGTTTCGCTGGGTGATTAAATCCCATTCTCATCGTTTTCGAACCAGTCCTGTCTCTCTCTATGTGTACTTTGTGTATATACCGGGTGTTTTGCGATGTATTTGTGTGTTTGCACGAATTGTGTGTATGCATGTATGACCAATAATGTGATATTACGCAACAGCGTCTGTGCCTGTCTGATGGATTTGCCAGTGCATGCATTGGGGGGACTGGGCAGATAGTAATAATTAGAAACTGAGTGAAGGTGGCAGGCAAGTCCAACTCCAAGTATAGTACCGCGCTCTCCTTCAACACTCCTTGGATATCGTCCTTCTCTTCGACGTCCCTGTCGCTGGTCTGGCCAATTTGTTTTTTATCGTGTGTGAGTCCTGTTCGATGACCGGGGCTTGATATGTTACCTTATCCCAGATGGAATCCTTATGCGATGACGGGAACCGGGGAATCACCTCGCCCGACAGTGGAACAACTTCAAGGTGAGATAAAAACCAGACTCCTCTTTTTCGATCGTCTGATCGTTGTCATCAGCCAGGCAGCCATCATCGCGATTTACCCAGAGTTCATTATATTTATTGAGTATATTCGTGGGTTCATTTTGTTTCATTTCTATGTTTATACTAAATAGCTTCAATGAATATAAGACTTACATTTATTTCTATTTAACGTGTCTGACTGTAAACAGAGAAACAATATTGTGTATAGATTGACTCTTTGAGCTGAAGGTTGGATGGAGCTTGTACTGGCCAACCACCATGACCACTGATGCTGTCCTATGAGGAGATGTTTCAACAAACTTTCAGCTCACAATAAAAAATTTATAGTCTGGAATATGTTTTATTAAGTATGAATTAAACATTTTTGATAATAATAGAAGGATGTTTACCATTTTGATCTGTCACGTTTTAGCAATATTCGGTAATTTCTCACTCACATGGCCATTGTCGTCTTGTACCGGGTATTGGTATACCCGCCTTGAAAAGATTGCATTGCGCTCAAGGAAGGTGAAGGACATGTGCGCCTAAAATCATCTTACAGAATACACATGCTTTTCAAGATTATGATATGGATGGTGCTTAATAATGCTCTTCCAAACAAAGTTTACATAGTTATATGAGGGTAATAGCAGTGTGATATTTATAGTTAATAATAACAACATTGTGAAATACTAATTCGTATTCCATTCAAAGTTTGATTGGGTCTTAACTCTTAAAATTATTCAGAGAACTGACTGTGGACAGTGTGGTATGGTATCATCTCACCATGACGTGGTTTAAGCCTATGCGAACTTATGAACTTCGACTTGATATTGTTAATTGCGTCTATATCTTAATTGACAGTATACCCGTCACGTGATATAGGCCTATCTGTACTTGATTTCCCTAATCGACTACACTCATTCAACGGTAAGACAATGTCGAGTTCTGTATCACATTTCAGCCCTGTTTAATTCTGTTATGAACTTGGCAGTGTACCCGCCCATAAAAAAATGGCGGCTGGTTCCACGAGTTGGCTAGTTTATCCAAGTGTTTATCGATCGTACTATCCTGCAGTTCAAAAGGCCTTTGTCTGATAATCCCCCTTCTCGTTCAAGTTGTTGCGTAATAATAAGCCTTGCCATTCTAGCTGTAAACCGTTATATTCCCTGTAGCGTTTAGTTTGTGTTGAAGCTGAAGGTACCGTTATAAATCTTCGCACAGATAAGCTATGAACTTGTACGTTACGATAGGCCTACTAACGTTTGCAGTATATACAACGTCCCACACTGGCAAGTGGCAATTCCATGATTAACTAGAGGAAGTGTAGATGATAACTGCGGGGTATTTTTAGCAAGACACTTGCAATCGTATCGAAATTATGTACATATTCCACTCAACAAAAAGTTGGTTTTGGAGAACAGAGATAACACGCATAACACTGAAATTTTCATCAAATTCGGATGGGAAATAAGAAAGAAATGACAATTAAATGTTTCGCTTAATTTCACCATGTATTGTAGCTCCATGATTTCACAAAACAATGATGCTGTAGGCACACCCCGGTCGGTATGCAAAATGAGGAGACTGATGATATCATCCACTATATCTTTTGTATCTTATGTGCAATATGAAATATTTAAATATGAATATGTTTTATGTGAAACAAAGTTTTTTCCTTACTGAACATTTAATGATTTGAACAGTAAAGTTGGTCCTTATTGTCAAATCTTTAAAATTGAAATATTGTAATTCGAACAATAAAAAGAAATAGTGAGGGACATCATCGACTCTCGATTTCATGTCACTGAGTTGTGCATAAAACTGTTTTGTGAAACATAAGCGAAACTTTAAAATGTCATAATTTTCATGTTTGACATCCTCTGAAAATTTTCAGCGTTATGCTTGTTTTATTTTTCGCTATCGGTTCGAATCAAGTATTTTTTTTTTTTGGGGGGGGGGGGTGAACTTGACCTTTAGTTTTACTACCAGGGCCCTCTAACAGCAACATGAAGCTTAGCGATCGATAAAATGGAGCTGATTTTTTTTTCTACAATGGATTATACACACTATTCAATACTCCGGGCTGAATATATTTATATCAAAATAAATAGATAAAATTTCACAGAGCAAAATGCTGAAAATTTGATCAAAATCGGATAACAAATTAACGAAGTTGTTGAATTTTAAATATTTGCATTTTTCCTGTGTGACAGTTTTAGGCATGTCTTCATGAATATTCATTACGTGGGCTGATGATGTCACATTCCCTCTTTCCATTTTCTTATGTTATTACATTTTTATTAATTCACATTATGGTGATCATTTATTTTAACTATTTTTACTATTTAATCTGTAGAAAGGTATCTGGTTTTTCGGTCGGGATCCCGATGTCTAACACAAAACTACAATAAGTTAATACATCAAAACTGGAAAAGGGGATGTATATAGAAGTAACGGCCATGTTGAAACTTTTGTTGGAACGAAAATTAAAGGTCAAGTCCACCTCAGAAAAATGTTGATTTGAATCAATAGAGAAAAATCGGACAAGCACAATGCTGAAAATTTCATCAAAATCGGATGTAAAATAAGAAAGTTATGACATTTCAAAGTTTCGCTTATTTTCAACAAAATAGTTATATGAACGAGTCAGTTACATCCAAATGAGAGAGCCGATGATGTCACTCACTCACTATTTCTTTTGTTTTTTATTGTTTGAATTATACAATATTTCAATTTTTACGGATATGACTATTACGACCTCCTTGCCTTAAGCACAAAATGTAAAAATAATGGAATTCCACGTGTTCAGGCAGGAATGAAACTTCATTTCACATGACAATGACAGTGACGTCATCAATTCTCTCATTTGGATGTTACTGGCTCGTTCATATAACTATTTTGTTGAAAGTGAGCAAAACTTTAAAATGCCATAACTTTCTTATTTTACATCCGATTTTGATGAAATTTTCAGTTTTATGCTTGTTGAATTTTTCTCTTTTTATTCAAATCAAATTTTTGTTGGGGTGGACTTGTTAAGTAACAATTAACTTACATTAGGGTTTATATTTCACTCCTTTTACAATTATGGTATATGTTTCCATGTAAAAACATTACGCCAACAATAATTATTCTCGCATTGAACTAAAACATACTTTAAACTTCCACACTCTATGCCACTTTCTCGTCACTGAAGCAAATATAGAATAGGGTCATGGAATCGGTGTTTATCAAATACTCCTCATTCGACGATAATAATGAAAGGTCAATTTGCGAATAAATGAAATACATAATAAGTAATGAATTGTGGCGGTACATAGGTGATGATGGCTCCATCGTGCAGTCGTGATAATGGATTCAGGTGGAGTTAAATCACACACCTGGTTCAACTCGAATTATTACAAAGGGAACAATGAAGATGAACAATGAAGAATAATAATTGTGTAACGACCTGTGTCATGATATTAAATTAAAGTTTGAAGTTGAAGAAGGACACTTTCCTATCCTTGGATTGTAATAGATATTGACCAGATGTCAGCTGTAAGAATCTAGACTCTAGGCTCTACATTAGTTGAGTTTTGATGAGCGTTGTTCAAGAAACATTAGTTTTTGACCATGTGATTAAGCTCATTCAAGACAAATATAATAAGCTATTGCCAGGGGCGGATCCAGCTTTCGCCAATAGGGGGGGCCGAAAAATATTTTCATCAAAATTTTTCTCGATTGGCCGCTATAATCTGATTTTTTGTTGGTTTTTCAGGGGGTAGTCCTTTAAAAAGACTGAAGTTTTAAGTATATGGTAGTTGTTATTGTTATAAACAAGATAAGGTATCTCATGTGGTCTTAATATATAATGCGAGCGCGAAGCGCGAGCTAAAATTCTTTGATATTTTATGTCCTTAGAGCTGAAGATTCTGAGCAGTTTTTATAATCATGCATGAACAAAGATAAGTATCCAAGTAAACAATGCGAGCGCGAAGCGCGAGCCGAAATTTTATTATAGTAACGTGAAAAGGGACTCAATTAGGACTGTTTTTAGTGATTAATGAAGAGGATACAAGTATCACCAATTAAATAATGAGTGCGAGCTCAAAATTTTTGATATTCCGACCTGAAAACTGGACAGTCTAAGCGCGTTTTTATTTAAATAAAGAACAAGCTGTGTGTCTCAAACAATTAAATGCGAGCGCGAAGCACGAGCTTATTTTTTTTATATA
The DNA here is from genome assembly GCF_018143015.1 of Lytechinus variegatus. Classification (NCBI taxonomy): domain Eukaryota; kingdom Metazoa; phylum Echinodermata; class Echinoidea; order Temnopleuroida; family Toxopneustidae; genus Lytechinus; species Lytechinus variegatus. The sequence continues at coordinate 8,074,650 of NC_054754.1, read as the reverse complement.
CTGACATGACAAACAGATAAAGGAGCATTTTGACAAATTTTTGAAAGAATTTCCAAAGAGGATAGGTATCTCACAAATCAAACAATGCGAGCGCGCAGCGCGAGCCTGAAAATTTTGATATAACAATTTGTGTAAATCAAACAAAATAATAAAAGCTTGATGTGCGAGCTAAACATTGTGAGCAAATTGATATAAGAACTGGATATATTAAGTGTCATTTAACAAACTAAATGGGATTCATTACACAGGCAATGCGAGCGCAAAGTGCGAGCGAATTTTTTTTTAATATAAAGTCTATTTCCCGATTCTTCCCCTAACCCTTTTTTTTGTTTCCTTTCGGGGTCGGGCCGGCCGTTACGAGGCTGCATGTAAATTACATATCATGGTTATAATACCTCTTTCTTACTTTTCTATCTGTTTTTCGTAGTTTCTATCAAGTTAAAGAGTACACTTTTTCTGCAGGTTGTCAAAAAATAGGGGGGCCGGGGCCGGCTCGGCCCCCTCCTGGATCCGCCCCTGATTGCTATTGTATGAAATATATTTGAGACTTATCCCCGTAAGTTCATCCATCATGAATTTTCCCTTGCTTTACTTAGAGGCCCTTTTTACGATTTTATTTTTCAAAGGAGGCCGTATTTTGCACCGTGACTTTTCAGTAAAATATATTTCATCAACGTTCTGTATGACTAAATTTCAAATAATTTATATGAAATTGTATACGCATAAATTATGACAATGCAGAAGTGGGATGCTGGGGTGCTGAAGCACTCCCCAAAATTGATTCAGGGGGTGCTTGTCAAAGTTTTCTTGACCAAAATCACCTTCATTTGGAAGTGATGACCTCTTTTTTTTTTTTTTTTTTTTTTTAGCAAACAACACCCCCTGCCTAATAATTAATCTGGACGAATGTTTATTGAAAAATATGCATATTTACCATCAGAAAGGTTATAAAAAGGTTTGTCATTTTGTACTATATTTAAAAAACGTCTCATTTAAACTTGAATCTAATCACTTAATTGGAATTGCCCTTTGGAGTAGTAATTAAGCAACAGACAGGGTATTAAAAGATTTTCAAGAAATAAATCGCTGGTAAACAACTTAATGAGCCAAAAATTTGGAGGGGCACAGTACTGCGCGTGTGGGAGTATTTCTTAACACTAAATTCTAGAGCGAGCAAAGTAAGCTAGAAAAAAAATCGCACCTTTTTAGAATGAAAATCTAATTTGTGAAATATTTTGACATGTATTCAGATCTCAACCTTTTTCACTTTCTTTTCTTTCTCCTTCATTTACTTTTTTCTTGGTCGTAGAACAATTTTTTGGGAGGGAAAATGCCTCACCTCGCCTCCCCCCCCCATCCATACGCCAGTGCAGATGTATTTGGATATTCATAAATGATATACAAAGATTCCAACAATGAAGAAGTAGAAGATTAAGAAAATCTAGTGTTTTACAAAATAGGTTGTACTCATGTTATTTTCCAAGGGTAATGAATGGTTCAATAACTTCAAGGGCCGCCCTGATATTTTTTCTCCCAGAAGAATTCAAGTGGTACCCGTTTACACACACCTGGATGGAGGGATAAAACAATCTATCTGCATGTGACCTTGAAGTCCCGTAACAACATGGCTATTTTTGACCCACACATTAGTCTGCAGGCACAGACCCTGATTGAAACTATGATCAACAAGTGTGTCTCCACGCAAAGACTAGCACATACACGACTTGCTGAGCGAGAGGGCCTTCAGTACACAAGTCATGAGTAGGCTGCAATTCATACCCTTTACTCGAGTGAAGGGTTTGCACATCAGACTACCCACACATTACAAGCATAATGGTCTACTCTGAAGTGTATAGGCCTATGGTTTGGGGTAAATATGGTAATATTTCTTTGTAATTGTAGTAATCACATGAAAGAGCTTTAATGTGATCTTAAAGGGATGGTCCGGGCTGAAAAGATTTATATCGAAATAAATAGAGTAGAATTCACAGAGCAAAATGCTGAAAATTTCATCATAATCGGATAACGAAGCTATTGAATGTTAAAGTTTATCAATATTTTGTAAAAATAGTTATATGCACATCATTAATTTTTATTAGGTGGGCTAATGATGTCACATCCCCACTTTCCTATTTGTTATCTTATGACATGAAATCATAAATGTTTCATTTGTCCATACATGTGTAAATGAAGTGTCTCCATTATGATGAAAAAAGTTGCAGCGATGAATAACTAATGCACTTAATCAGTTGTCAATCCAATTGTTTTAGTTCTTGGTAGAAAATTTTCGAATAAACCTAATTCCATATAATAAAATAAAAAAGAACAAGTGGGGATGTGACATCATCAGCCCAACCAGTGAATATTCATAAAGACATGCCCAGAACTGTTTCACTGGAATTGATGAAAATATTTAAAATTCAATAACTTCGTTTCGTTATTTGTGATCCGATTTTGATCAAATTTTCAGTATTTTGCTCTGTGAATTTTCCTCTATATATTGAGATATAAATATTTCCAGCCTGGACCATCCCTTTAAGTACCGATACTATTACACGCATAAATCTTGAAAGTTAAAATTGGTTCTTAAATCTGATATGGAAGAGTAGAAAAAGCATTCTCTATGATTAGGCCTATACTGGTACCCAATACCAAACGTTCAAGAAAAGGAATATTGCTGACGGTGAACACATTTTTTTAATGAATAAAGATACTTTAGTGCTATGCATTTCTTAATGATTATTCTATATTTTTATAAGGTATCTCAAAGTTATATTTTTGTCACAATGCTTGGGAATGCTTTTCGCATTCAGAGTCTTGGTAACTACTTGCGCCAGGGGCGACCGCTCTCTATAATTTTTCAAAAAATGAAAAGGAAAAGAAGTAAAAGTGGAAAAGAGGGGAAGGGGAGAGGGGGGAGAAGAGTATGATAAGGAGAGGTCTGGATCGTGTTACCATTATATGATGCCCCTATAGACTTAAATAAAAAAAAGCTCTATGACGTCACCTCCGTGTCGTCTTGCCCCCCCCCCCCGTCAAAATAATCTGGCGCCGCCCCTGATTCTATTTACTCAATGTAACTTTCAGGCAAGTGAGCATTAGTTGGTTTCATCCATCTTCTGTTCTTCATAATCTGATAATTGTACTTTCGTTTTCATTCTGTTCTCTTTCCTTATGCTTTTCTTTTATTTCCTACGGCGGCCCTTGTGAATTCACCGAATTTCGAGTGGCCGGATGTGCACACTTAAGTCCATATCCTATATAAAAAAATGGCATGGTTGATTAAAATTTTATTCTCTGTACCCGAAGTTTCTATAGAAGACGAGCAAGTGTTTATTGAACTTGAATAGATACAGAATGACGTTTAAATCAGTTTGACGCTGCTCTTCATTATTATGTAACTGGGAGGTATAGGCCTACAATCATGTAGGCTGCATGGCAGTGACAAACACTTCACCCCTCCTCCCTTCCTCCTCTACCCATCCCTCCCCCCTCTACCCCTGCCCCTCCAAGTTTCTGTTCAAGTATACGACCTTTCGTATATAAGTGTATGAATCTGTCATATTACCTGGGTTCGATTGTTACAATACATGTTAATAATTGTTATAAATGATGTTGGCCAGGCCTACCCAGCGATGTCGTTCATTGTATTTCAGCATATTTATACACTATTATCTCACTATAATTTGTTCATTGTGGTTGTCATTTCGCGTGGAAACATCAATGGAGTTCGAATCATGTTTACTTGCAGTTGTATTGAATATCTTTCCTTGATTCAAAATACCAAAGTAAATAGGTAATCAAAATTAATGCTCGTTAATCACGTTGTGCAGAAAGAAAGGGTTTGGGAAGTAGACAAAAGATGTTGAAATACGGGAGAACAGATTCCGAAACCACTAATGCTCTCTGGTCACTTTCCTTTTGAACTCGCGAGCATTCAACCTGGTGAAGTTTGAGAATAACAGTCAAATTCATTGCGGGGTAATTGTTTTGACCTTACTGTTACGAGGAACTACTCAACAAAAACCTTCCTTTCTTTCGGATACGCTTTCCAGGTGAAGTAAACGAAATTATGTTTTTACTCCTCATAGCAAGAATGTGACCCCTGCAAAGTGACCCACCGCAAAAAAAAAGACCTAAAAAAAAACGCTTTCTTATGTAAGCGCTAATTTAACACGTCCTTCGTGCTTGGTTTTAGGTGAAGTTCGGTTTTCGAGGAAGGAAAAAATGGACAAAACAAACCTTGAAAAAAGACTGGGAATACCTCCTGGAGAGTGGCTACTTCAGAAGTTCAAATATTTCTGGTCAGTTATGGAGGTTGACCACTGAAATATGATCATATCTCCCATTATGTGATGTGACTCATGTGCATAATTATGTACTTTACATGATTCATTAACAAGAAGAATAGACTTGACAGTGAAACAAATTATGATGAAAACTTTAGTAGCTACAGAGAAATTGTCTTCATTTACTGATAATTTCCAACTGAATGGACTGCCGTCTTACATCTTTGGGAGTCTCCGTATTCTTGATGATTTGTGTTCACTCTGCAACTCTCATGGATGAGCACTATGATTCGAAGCCCGCCCTCTGTCATCCAAGAGGGGAATGAGTACTCCGTCACCACCCCTTCCTCAAGTTTACCTGGAAATAATATGATTTGAACAGATGAGAAAAATATCAGAAAAGCAAAACACTGACAATTTGATCAAAATCGGACAAGGAATAGGGTCCTAAGTAAGTTGCGACATTTTGACGATTTGCATCATTTTGGTGGAATACTGTGCATGTCTTCATGAATATTTAATGAGCAAACTTATGATGTCATATCCCCACTTGTTCTTTTGTATTTTCTTATACGAAATTATATTTATTCAGATAGTTCCCCCTAGAACTAAAAAAAAATAGATTAACAGCTGATTTAATGCATTAGATATTTATTGCTGTAACTTACATTATCGTAAGGGAGACATATCCTTATTTTTATGAAAAATAAAATATTCATGATTTCATGTAAAACATAAGAAGAATGAAAGTGGGGGAAGTGACATCAGGCCACCTAATGAATATTCATGACGAAGGGCATACCACCATTATCACAGATATTGCTAAACTTAAAAAAATCTAAAACTTTGTTATTCTGTTTATCAGATTTTGATGAAACATTCAGCAATTTGCTCTATGAATTTTACTCTGATTAGATGTAAATATTTTCAGCCTGGAGTACCCTTTTAAAATCCGTAAAACTAAAACACCCACGTCCACCGTGTTATCTACACTCACCGGCATCACACACACCCACATCAGTTCCTTCTCATCAAACAGAAACACAATCTTCACTAAGCTTCCTCTACATTCATCCAGACGGACATTAATGTACACTTAATGATTATTTATACACGTTTTGATAAAATCATAGGTGCGAACATTTATTTACTAAGAAACAAAACAAAATTAATACTTTTTAATATTTGAAAACAACTCTAGATGTTTTGAACTATTCAAAATTAAGTGGAACTCCACCTTGCCAAACCCAGCCAAATAAATGAAAAGGGAAAGTGAGTGAGAGAATGGAAGGAAGAATGAAGATGATTATTTAATAAAAGAAAACATGTAACTGTCTAACACGCCCTTTTATTCAACTGCATGGAAACAATAAAAGTTCATATTTAGTTTCTATCAAACCCATTTCACCACCACCCCTCCCAAATCAAAATATCATCGCACGCCCCTGGTCAATCTCTAAAATTTCATAAATAATGTGGATTGATAAATATATATAGATCCCAGTCAGGGACGAGCCATGCTGGTAAAGTGATAGGGAAAAGGGCTAAATATAGGCCTATTTTCTTGAATGAGTTGAACAGCCCCGGAATAATAGATGACATCTTTTTTTGTGAAGGAATCAATGTGATTGTAATGGTAAATAATTTGAGACTTCCAGACAAGCATAAGCCTCAAAAGAGATTCTCAATATAACGGTTGCATTATTATGGCGGCTAAGCTAAGTGCAGGGGCGTACCATTTGATAAGTCTCGATGGGCATTGATTGTGCCCCCCCCCCTCCTCCCCGAAAAAATGTATGTAAGACCTATTACAAAGAGTAAGATAAGACGATGTTGAATGATTATATTGAACTTTTTTCACGGTCCTGAGTGATCTTATTCCATAGGGCATAAAATTTATGTTTTAAATCCACCATCTTCCATACACTATGTTAACTGTGGTATAGATTTTGTTTATATGGATAAAAATACCGATTTTTGACAATTAATCCGGCATGAAGGAAAATCCCAGATTATATAACAATTTTAGGCTGTCGGAAGCTGACTGAAAGTTTGGCCAAAAAATATTCGCATCGGAAAATTGTTAATAAACAGACCGTCTTAAGCTGATAAGTTTTGGAGCTCTACCTTTCTATTAAAGGCAAATTTAATTTCAAGTAAAAAAAATAATTAAAATTTAGGCCTTTATGCTTGAAATTAAATCAGGGGATGGGCAATTAAGTAGATTTCCAAAGTAGACCTAGGCATGTACTAGGTCTGTTATCACTTACAGTAAAAAAGAGGTTCCCGTTTTTTTTTACCGTGATTACATCAATAATCACGACATTGACATATTCAGATCTGCGATTTTCAATTCACAAGTCCTTAATTAAAGTAATAAATACTGTCATTTTTAGTGGGGATTTGGGTTTTAAAGATGTTTCTTTGCTTCGAAAATTCAGTAGTCGTGGTAGACCGGATTCATTCTCCTGTGACCCACTTTAATATTGGTTGCGAATTCGCCTTTATTTTGTTGCTATGTCCGGCAAGCTTGACCATTTCTGACAAACTTTTCCATCATTTTTTTAAACACAAAGTTCTGATAATGTTCGTCTAAAAGTCATCTCAGCTCTCAGAGGCATCAACTATTCAAATCCGATTAATGAAATGAGACACATAAAATAGCAAAATATGTGAAATGAAAGATATTTTTGTCAAGAAAACCGCCCAGGTATGACTGGTGATTGGGGAATGGATGAAAATACTGCTTTGATATGATCAAAGGAAAGAAAAACTCGAAAATAACTCTCCACTTCATTGTCCCTGTAGAGAGTCGCTTTTGTTGTTGGCTTGGCTCGAGCGAGCTGGTCCAGTCGGTTACAATAGGTGTCCATCTTCGGCCCAGACACAATAGGGGGAGTTTTGGCGAGATAACAATGAAGTACATGGGCATGTGCATTGCGCTGTTGCACCACTCAAGGACATCGGCTAACAAAGGACTCAAGAGAATCTGCAAGTATTAACGCCATGGCTTGGCCAATCCTCTCTTAAAAAAAGACACCTCAGTTTGCAAGTTGGTATCCTTTCACCAATAATCGATTTTTCTTTTCTTTCTGAACGATGTGGGATGTTGTTTCGATCGGTGGAGTTTTAAAAAGGGGCAGGTATCGCACCCCACTGATCTCTCGAGGTTATCATTGATTAATGTTATTCATTGGTTAATGTTGTAGCTAGACACCCCACCGCCCCCTCCCCATATCTTGTCGTGTCAATGATCGATGTGAATAGTAAACCTTGATTATACTGGAATGTTTCTTTTATTGATCGGCTCATTTTCTTTTCAGGATTTCAGTGACAGTTATCAATATTTTTACGAATTTTATTTGGGAAAGAACCGAGTTGCTCGCGTCAATTATGATTTTTGCAAGTGTTATGACACTGGAGATAAAGGCATTTAGAGCTTTTTTCGTGAGGCAAATAGTGGTATTTTTTATATCAAAACGCAGATTTTTTTTAATTGTGATGACACACGGTAAAAGATGTGATAAAAAAAAAGAAATGCAGGAGCACGATCCGAACACTTGACGTCTTATCCCCACTTATTTGGGTCGGTGTGAATGATTTAGTTATTAACGTATCCCCAACTTTTAACGACGCTGGCTTGCGCCAAAACAATGCACAGTTAATGCGTTAGCTGGGATCGTTTTCTTTAGTCTTTCAGATGTAGGCCTACAGATAGGAGGGGGGGGGGGGCATGGATTCCCAATCTTTTCACGATCAAGAATAAAAATGGGAGAAAATATACGAAAAAGTGTAATATGTACTATTTTATGAATATTATGTAAAAATTATCCATTTTTATTTTCAATGAAAACTTATTCGCTCGCTTCTCTCACTCGCAGGTTTTTTTTTATTTGTTTTTTATAGAAATTTTGTCCCGTAATTCATGTCTGGCCCCTCAAAATGTTTTGCTCACTACGCTATATACCGATGTCATTGTTATTGTAAACATCATTTCTTTAACTAGAGATCAGAAAGTTTATAAGAGTACCGACGCAATGGCCATCTGATGTGATTTCGACATAAATAAATAAGAGAAAAATCAAACTAGCATGACGCTGAAAATTTCATCAAAATTGGATGTAAAATAAGAAAGTTATGACATTTTAAAGTTTCGTTTAATTTTCACAAAACAGTAATTGCACAACTCAGTGACATCAAATGCAGATCAGTCGATGTCCATCACTCACTATTTCTTTTTTTTTTCATTTTTTAAACAAATTTGACAATAAGGACTAACTTGACGGAATCATATTGTAATAAATAATGCTAATCCCACGTGTTCTGGGAGGAATTAATCGTTGTTTTACTTGACAATGAGGAGAAAATTACAATATTTCATATAATAACATACAAAAGAAATAGTGAGTGGGTGACGTCATCAATCTCTTCATTTGCATACCGGCCAGGATGTGCATAGAACTGTTTTGTGAAATTAAGCGAAACTTTAAAATGTCATAACTTTCTTATTTTACATCCGATTTCGATGAAATTTTCAGCATGGTGCTTGTTTGATATTTCTCTTTTTATTCAAATCAACATTTTGTTAGGGTGAACTTGTAATGATCACATTATAGTACGATGATCAGATTTCATTTCATCCAAAGACATGACCACTGTTATTGTTTATATATTTGTAATGCATCGATATGCTAATAATGATAATGATGTATCGAAAGCATGTCAGGCCTAGATGAAATATTGTATTCATGAGCATGATGAAGAATAATTAATTTATAATGTAGGGTCCCGAGACATGGCTTCTTTTCTGGACATCGATGAGCCTCTATTCGCGACGATTTCGAAAAAAACGATTTCATAACTTAATAGTTGAAATACATGGGACCTGACACAGAAAAAAATGTTTGCAATCAAATTATCATATGTAAAATGTAAACGACGTAAATTTCGTCATCTATTTGGACTAATTTGTGTTGCGTTAGAATAATAAGATAATTTTCTCAAATAACACTCTATAAACCTATGTGAGTTTTTTTTTATCCCAAGTAATTTATCTTCATTCTCACACGCCCACCTTCTCTTTGGGGCCTTGAAATTATTCATATTTTTCAAACTCATGTAAATGTATTTTAAGAGTGAACCATTGCATGTCTGTGGGCGTATGTGATATATGATTAGTTTTAATTAACCATTCGTTGCTATTTTAACTACTTCTGTGTGATGCATCATACGAGCATAGCTCCATGATACGAGCATGCAGGTAGCACTCTATATTTTCATCTCATCAGTTCCATTTATGGCATCCCCTCAGAAAGTATGAAATGATTTTCATGGGCTCAAATTTTGAAATACACTCTTAAAACAAATCAGTCAAATTGACTAGACCAGTAGTCAGCTGTGAGCAATATGGCAATCACTGATATTCACATTTCTGACATATATTCTTGTCAGAAATAACTCTGTTCTAGTAAAATATGACTAGATAATAGTCAAATATGACTAGAATAACAGTTGCACCCAGCTGACCCTATTAACTAGTCATTTTTGACTGATTTGTTTTTAGAGTGTAGGCCCAGCACGCTTCTATAAAAATAATTAATCACGACATAATTTGGGAGCTGCTGGCATGTGATGTCACAAATCAAAATTTCGAAAATAAGACAAAACCCTGAAATACTACGATTGGTCGTGAAAGTTCCGTCACGAATATTTTTTTCTCATTTCATTGTTTATTGAACCAAATTGACATCAGGCCAGGGTAGATGCCCCGTATATTTTCACTAGTCTTCATTCTTCCAGCCGTCGAATTCATTCGACTCGTTTTAGCATGTAGTACTCTGGTATGGAACGCGAAACACAAATCAATATTGTGGGGCATATTGAAACACCAATGGGCTGATCGCTCGCCACCCTTTTTTCTCCCCTCCCATCATTTCCCTCCCTCTCTCTCTCATGAATTTTATTGTTACTAATGTAGAGCACATTGAAGCATTCGTCTCCGGGACAGTTGATTACGTAACACAGACAAAAACATGATCCCCTTTTCAACCGCCGGAGTATCATCTCTTCAAAATCAAGATGTAGTCTACTTCCAGTCCATTAGGACTTCTTTAATTGCAACTAGGGCCTTTGGGTCAGACAACCAACTATGGAGAAATGTTTTTTTTAAGGATGTTTTTAATTGTATTGTATTCTTTCAAATCAAAATACACATTCACATTTCATGAACAATTTGTACAAATTATCTAAAACATGATTAAGAATTATTCAATAAATCCATATCCCATAATAATAATTATACGAAATATACATCAATCTTCAAAGATACCGGAAATGGAAACTGACATTTATGTGTTACAACAACTCCAAAATGAAATATTAACATGATGTATTTAATGACAAGAGAGAAAATAAAGGCCAATGATACAAAAGTGAAGTGTACATTAATGTTGTAGCAATAAGCCATGTAAAGTCATAGATTCAGGGGTGTACCCTGTCCTATATCCATTTTCATTAGTTAACACGTTCATATTTAATGTAGCCCCGGTCATATATATTGATGCCGGATTGCCCCGGATCAGATGCGGGAAGATCCGTGGAAGAGATCCGTTGGAGGTCTGTGAACGCCCGGGGAAGGCTCAATACCACTTGCGTACCTATAGGGGGGGGGTGCAGAGGGGCAGTCTGTCCCCCTGACGAGTCACAACCCATACAAAAGACATATCCCTGCCCCCCCCTGACGAGCTTGAAGACCTTTTTTTATTTTTTTTACTTTATTTTTTTGCTTGTCAAATTTTTCGACCGTTTTGCCCCCCCCCCCTGTGGAAAATCCCAGGTACGCCATGCACTGCCCAATACGACAGTTTTGGGGAGATAAAAACATCGGGCGTCATCCGTGGACTGCCATGATGGCAGATCTATCCGGGATGGTCCGTGTGGCTGTCGTGTTGGTTCATGCTGACCCCTAAATAGTTCGTGTAGACACCGTGCCTACCGGCATGGTCGTGTAGATCCTTGTAAGCGCCGTGTAGATGATGCAGTTGCCGTGTCAGTACCGTGTGTGCAGGCATCAACGCTCGTCGAGGGTCAATCTGAGGGAAGCTATCCTGCAAATTATCGTGTAGATCCTTGAGCATCCGTGTTTAGACTCATCTCAATAACATCTTGTTGTCGATAGGACCTGTACTCTGTAGTGCTTATTGAAATCATAAAAGTTCAGTTTTTTTCTATTTTCTATTTTTTATCCTATTGCAGCTTTTGATTTTTCGATCAGAGGTCCGTCGTTCGTGCCTGGTGCCACATACACACCAACAAGCATCAGTCCTGTAGCAACGGACCTGGGATCACCACCCGTCCAAGACGATGGCAAATCTTGTCTCATCTGCGGAGATCGCGCCACAGGTCTTCACTATGGTAAGCGTCCTCAGCTCATAAAGGGGTAGTCCAAATTTTTTTTCCATGGGCGGAAATCCCAGGGGCTACTCAAAATAGTTGGACACAATTCAAATGCTCCCCACTATTTGGGGTCATTTATGATGGTAAGAAATACATCATTCAAAATCGAAATAAAGCGTGTATTTTAGGACGAGATGACCTTTTTTTTTTGCTTGTCAAATTTTCAAGCCCCTTGTCCCCCCTACCTTTTGGGAGAGATTTCTGCCCCTGATTTTTACCCACCTATAATAAGGTCTAATTCACGTAAATGGTTGTATTACCCCCCCCCCAAGAAAAAAGTTTATTTCCCGGGGTTAATGTAGTCAGACTCTGCCTCATGAATATTCATGGCAGAATATAGCGTAATTTCAATCGCATTAATGAGCTCGCCGGGTGTGGAGCGATTGGTAAAATGTGAGTTTACTGCAGTCAAGATCACTGGCACAGGTTCTAGTATCTACGTAAACGATTTTTTTTTTCGTTTTTTTAAATAAAAAATTAGGCAACACTGAAAGAAAATAAGAAATATATAAGTCTAAAATGTGTAGACATGTGACTTTTGTGCGTCTCTATAGTGGGCTTTGGTGAAAGTAGTATCTTCCGGCTCACAAGGGGCCAAAATCCACCCAAAGTGGACTCCTATATGCCTATAGGCAGTCACACGTGAACATTTTAACCTGCGTATGCCGAGGTAAGAAGGCTCTGGCAAGCCATAGCCTGTGTATGCAGAGGTGTCTATGGCAAGCCATAGCCTGCGTATGCAGAGGTGTCTATGGCAAGCCATAGCCTGCGTATGTCGAGGTACAAAGGCTATATGGCATGCCAGTTTTTGATAACAAGCCTTGTCTTTAATTTACGGAAAGTCATTTCTTCTTATAAATACATAATGCTCATAACTTATTATTTTTCTATTTTCCTCAATCTTTCATTTGTCCGTTTTAATTTTCTCTTTGATATGAATTCAACTGATTTCAATGGTTTCATTCTCCTGTGATAAAAACCACAAAATATAAGCGGGGAAGTAAGAAGGACAGCGGGATCGTCAAAAAACCGTTAAACTTAAGCTTTTATTGACGATATTCAAAAGACCAAACTGAAATGACCCTAAGTTCAAAATACGAAAAATTTCCGTAGTTCAAAATAGCAAATTTTCTTTGAGAATTTCGACCGTGACAGAGCGTGAATCGTTGTAGCGCCTTCTTGTGGCAACGAAATGGGTTTTTATGATTCAATTGGCCATCAAACTCTTAAAGATTATTTAAAACTATATACCACATATACTTTTCCAAGAGACCTGTTATGTGATTAAAACACCCAAGAGAAAGTTTGAAGAACAATATAGGCTCGAAAGTATGACGGTTATTCGACGAAACAAATGAACGAATGAAAAAATACCATCAAACATCATGTATGGAATCCAATTGTTTTTTCTTCCACCTGGTGCATTATTTTATTTATAAATATCTGACAAATATGTTGACCTAATTGATCAAATTAAGCTAATGTAATCATTGTGTGATTGTACCGAAATTGTATGGTTGTACCGAAAATTATTTCGTGAATACTTGTATCAAATGATTTTCCCGTTTAATAAACTCCTGAGGGGACAACTCCTTTTAAATTGTTATATTTTGTTTCTTTTTTTAAAACACTAAACCATGATGATAAATTGTCAGGAAAAGGGTGACCCCCCCCCCCTTCTCTCCCCTCAAAGTTGTAACTTAAAGGACAAGTCCACCCCAACAAAAACTTGATTTGAATAAAAAGAGAAAAATTCAACAAGCATAACACTGAAAATCTCATCAAAATCGGATGTAAAATAAGAAAGTTATGGCATTTTGAAGCTTCGCTTATTTTCAACAAAATAGTTATATAAACGAGCCAGTTACATCCAAATGAGAGAGTTGATGATTTCTTTTGTATTTTGTTATATGAAATATTTTTATTTTCTCGTCATTGTCATGTGAAATGAAGTTTCATTCCTCCCTGAACACGTGGAATTTCATTATTTTAACATTTTGTGCTTCAGGCAAGGAGGTCCTAATCGTCAAATTCGTAAAAATTGAAATATTGTATAATTCAAACAATAAAAAACAAAAATAGTGAGTGAGTGACATCATTGACTCTCTCATTTGGATGTAACTGGCTCGTTCATATAACTATTTTGTTGAAAATAAGCGAAACTTCGAAATGTCATAACTTTCTTATTTTACATCCGATTTCGATGAAATTTTCAGCATTGTGCTTGTCCGATTTTTCTCTATTGATTCAAATCAACATTTTTCTGAGGTGGACTTGACCTTTGATATGTCCAATTCAAACAAGTGAAGGGTGCGGTTAGATGGTTATGTCATGGAGCTAGATAGCTTATCGGAAGTGAATCTATAACTTGTGGGCCTGCAACGTCGAAATCGAGGAACGGTTTCGATTCACATGGATAACTCTGAAAAGGTTGAATACATCGGAGATGGAAAGACCATCAGACCGAAAAATGTGTCGCCTCGATTTTATTTTTCATTAATTTATTTCGTGGAATTACGATAATCCTCTTTCAGATTATGTTCTTCACTCTTTAGTTGAATTTAAGGGAGAATGCGTGGCCTTTAAATTGCAGTCTTGCAAGTGCTTATATGGTTTAAAATCATTGCTCTAACTAAAATGCGAAATTTTTAGTTGAAATTTATAGCCAAATCGATGCAGTAAAAGCATTTTCAGAAAGTAATATTTCCAAGAGGAAGCGCGAAAATTACTTTAGGTCAATGTTTTTTAATCCAAGTGAAGACAATTTTGTCAGTATTCATTATTTTCATAAGTTTTAAATTATCATTTAGATTTCAGGAGCTCATTAAATGTAGTTAGTGAAATATTTCAAGACAACATTACAGTATGTACTATTTTCAGTTTTCCTCCCGTAATGTAAACAATTCATTATATTTGATTGATCCATAAACATAGAATCGCAAATACTGTAAACCATTAAAAGGCAATTAAAAGCTTCTTCATTGTCTAATATACAAAATATCAAAGCATTTTATACAATGAAATAGCAATATTTGTGCGTATATCATGTTGTCGACATTCTTTTGCGAACGGACCGAGATGTCCCTATAAACTGAGTGAAACTTAAAAATGTCATGACTTTTTATGTTATATTCAAACTAACTTTTGTTTGGGCGTAATTGGCCTTTATTCTGTTCTCCGTGCATAACTGCTCTCCCTGAAAGCACAAGTCCACCCCAACAAAAAGTTGATTTGAATTAATAGAGAAAAATCCAACAAGCATAAAACACTGAACATGCTGAACATTGTATCAAAATCGGATGTAAAATAAGAAAGTTATGACATTTTGAAATTTCGCTTAATTTCACAAAACAGTTATATGGGTATCATGGTTGGATGCAAATTAGGAGACTGATGACGTCATATACTCACTATTTCTTTTGTTTTTTATTATATGAAATATGAAATATTCAAATTTTATTGTCAAGTGAAAAACGATTAATTCATCCCTGAACACGTGGAATTAGCATTGTGTAATATTATATGGTTCAGTCAAGTTGGTTCTTATTGTCAAATTTGTAATAAATGAAAATTTTATTGTATAATTCAAACAATAAAAAAAAGAAATAGTGTGATGGACATCATCGATTGTCTCATTTGCATATCACTGAGTTGTGCATATCACTGTTTTGTGAAAAATAAGCGAAATTGTAAAATGCCATAACTTTTTATTTTTACATCCGAATTTGATGAAATTTTCAGCGTTATGCTAGCTTGATTTTGCTCTATCCAAATCATTTTTTTCTGGGGTGGACTTGAATTTGAATACCATTATAACGTTATTGTTCAATCATGCTTATATGTTGTTATATTCCACCCTATACCATGGAGCTAAAGCTAATAGCTCCATGCTAATACGTTGACCGCCTGTCAAGAAGGACAGAAGATCTCGTTTGAAAAGTCTGATTCTGTCGATTGTCGAACCTCGAACCTCTCATGGCCTCCAAACCATGCGACAGGCGTCCTACCACTGACCCACCGTGTATGCTCGAAAGTTGATTACAGTTTATGGTGGCTCAGTGGTCGCCCGCCTCATGAGCGGAAGGTCTTGGGTTCTATCCCTGGTCGAGTCATACCAAACACTTATTACAATTATTATCATTATTGTTCTTGTTGTTATCAATTTTGTATGTCTTTATCTATCCAGGAATCGTATCATGTGAAGGATGTAAAGGTTTCTTCAAGAGAAGCATATGCAACAAGAGAGTTTACAGGTGTATGAGGGACAAGAACTGTATGATGTCAAGACAGAAAAGGAACAGATGTCAGTACTGTCGACTCCTTAAATGCCTACAGGTCGGCATGAACAGAAAAGGTAGGCTTATCAAAACATGTTAAAGTACAACTTCAAAGAGGTTTGACCATTGAAAGACCACTGAAAGACTTAAAATTGGTGAGGTCTTACAGCGGTCTTCAAGATCACTGAAATTTGTCATCTCTGCGGAATGGCTCGGAAAGACCCCTCAAAGAACTGATGGATATTTCTTGTCTCACTGGTCTTAGACTAGTCCTATAAAGATCTTTCAATGGTCTTTCAGAGATCTTTTATGCAACAAGTGATCTTTCCGAATTCTTTCCATGGACTTTGCCTGGTCTTTCAATGGTCTTTCAACGATCTTTCAATGATCTCTCATGAGTCTTGCAGTGATCTCCACAAAAATTTTGAGAGACTGCCGAAAGATCATTGAAAGACTATGAAGACCTTTGAAAGTTCATCGAAAGACCACTGAAAGACTGCTGAAATACCACTGAAAGACCATTTTCCAGTAAGACCGTTGTAAGACGTTTTTGAATTGTTTCAAAAAGTTTTGGAGCCCAAGAAGACCACTGAAAGATTGGTCAGGACTCGTGTAAGACCTCAAAGTCCATTGTAGATTCATTGAGAGACCTCTGAAAGAACAATCGAAATTCATGGTCTTTCAAATGTCTTTCAGCAGTCTTGTTCTCTGGAATGTGGGTTGAAGAAAGTTCAGTAAACATGATAAACGACAAGTAGCCGATAATATGCCTTTGACGATGTCGAATCTTCAATTTAGTATTATGTTGTGGTAATAATTATTTGAAATGATCCTGTTTTAACATCTTTTATTGATGAAGCTTAAAATTGAAGTTGAATGAAGTGTAATCGGTGATTCTACCCCAAATTTGTTGTATTCTGTTAGCTTATATCCCTGTGGAATTTGATGTTTATACTGTACATTTTTTTATTTGACCACATTTACTGTTAATATTGGTTTGTACGTCAAATTAGTTCATATATGATAGCACGATTAATTTCTTTTTTTTTAAATTTATTTTAGACTCTATCATAAATATAGATTGAAGACCATCATCAACAGGTCCCTTCAGGGACGTGACTAAAGAAATGCTATTCGTCATAATTCAACAAGAGATGGCGCTTTTCCTCGAAAAAATGGGGAAGTGCCATATCTTGGTTCTGGATCAGTGGTAGCATGCCGAGTAAAAAGGGAGATTGAGATGGAGAGAAGGGGGGGGGGGGGCTGACCGTGTGTAAATGCAATGATAAAATAACCACACTTGACTTTCTTCGAGTCTGATAAAACACCATTGAATGCTCACTTCATTATCGTAATATACTCAGAGCAAAGCTTCAAAAATTCAGTCTTTTTCGAGGTCGTACTTCAAAAACATCTCAAGGAATTTACAAGAATGAAGTAACATTATAGAAGGAAAAATAGGAGGACTGGACAAGACGAATTTGGCAGAATTACTCACTTCCAATTCCCTCAAACGAATGTTGCGCAAATTAAGATTATCCTTGGGAAGTAACTGGGAAAAGGGAACGACATTTAAGCGATCAATTAGTCTTTGTCATAGGCATAAGTCATAAACAGGTGCCTGATTTTGCCTTCAACTTAGTTTTAGGGGAGGAAATAGAGGTTGCACAAAAAAGAGGAAATGGGGTGTATGCTACCATTCATGTTTAATGCGTTTGAATACGCATTCGGCGATGAAGGAAAAAACAGATTTATGGGAGGTTTTTTTTTTTGGGGGGGGTCCAGACGCATTCTTCTGACTCTCGAACTCGATAGTTGGGTCATGGGTTCGAATCGTAGTCATTGCCTTAATTTTCAGTAGCAAATTCATCAATATATTTTGCACTTGCCCCATTATATTGAATGGGTCAAGAATTGAAGAATTTAAAAGAATTATATTGATATCTGGTCTTGATAATCATTCCTCAAAATACTAGTGTATATACCGGGGCCCCCGTCTAATAAAGAGTTGAGATTGATCCGATCAATCGCATCTATGGACAGCCAGCAACGTCAACATATAAAATGCATGTTTGTTGAAGAAAAAACTAGATATGAATGTATATCCATAAATTAATTGATTTCTTGACAATGTGGTATGTTAAGTTCTCCTTTGTTTAAAAATTACATTTTACAAATTTCCTCTAGAGGAAATTATGACACTAATGGATTTCCATAGAGTTACGATTGATTGGATCGATCGTAACTCTTTGTGAGACGGGGCCCGGGTCTGCAATCGGGCCAAAGCCTGCATTAGAGTGGATGTGAGCGCTAAAATAAAAGGAATTATTCATAATGATTAATTATGATATAAATGATAATAATACTACCGTCAGAAAATATTGCATAACTCTCTTTACAAAGTTTATTTCACGGTGATACCTGGGGAGTGTTTCATATAAAAGGATTTGGGGGACGTTTACTCCTACAAAGTCTTTCTCGTCGGATAGTTATCATGGTAACAGTGATTCTCAGCCAATCAAAATCAAGGAATGATATCGGATCTGACGAATAAAGAGAAACATTTCTAGTTGGGAACAGTTATCATCATTATTGATTTGGCAACTGAATGTAGACCTATTATTAGAGTCTTGATGAGGGGAATGACGCAATAATTTTAACTATACATTTTGTTGGTCAAACATTCGCGCGGGAAATGATTCACGCTTATTTGGGGGTCGCCCTGGAATCGTCTGACTCTGATCACGGCGCCGACTTGCTTCAAGACAGTGATCTCAGGCTAGTACGGGGTGACAACGGGGACACATAGATCAATAAGTGGAAAGTCATTTTAGAATCAAATTATATATGTTGAAGAGAAGAGGAAAAGAGAGAAATTAGGACAGAGCGAGCGTAGTACCCAGAAAGAAAGCGAAAGAGGTAATTAATGGTATTGGTGACATACTTCTCAAGTCCAAGAATTCCCCCAAAAAATTATCTCCCATCAAATGGGGATTCGCCCCCCCCCCCCTTCAGTAATGGCACCTAAATGCCACTTTTACACAATTTGACTTTTTTGTCGTGACCTGGTTTTTCTAGTTATTCGTGCCCAGTGTCATGAAGGAAAATGAAAGGTGAAAAGTATATTTGAAAGTATTGAAGACAATAATATTTTAAGATTAATGAAAGAATGAATCAGTGGGAGATGTCATTAGCATAGTCGTTAGTTATAAAGAGAACAAAATATGATATTGTTCTGAGTATTCTATTTCAGGATTTGTCGGTGTTTTAACCTATTTAGATTCACCTGCTCTGAAAAAGAAAAAGTAAACGCAATTAGCGCTTCCTACATTATTATTGGTGAGAGTTAGAGAGGAAAACTCGGCCATGTTTATTTCTTTATTTTTTTCGTAAAAGAATAAGCCAACTACAGGATACTCTATTTTGTTGTATCAAAATAACCGATTAATTGTTATACCCGAATACAAGCACGCCCATGCACTCTTAAAACAAGTCAAATTGACCAGACCAGTAGTCAGCTGAGTGCAATATTAGTGATATGTCTTGTCATATTCCTGACAGGCAATATTCTAGTCAGAAATAACTATGTTCTAGTAATATACGATTAGAAAATAGTCTAATATGACTAGAATAACAGTTGCACCCAGCTACCCCCAATTATTTTTTACTGATTTGTTTTAGAGTGTGCGAGACTAAATTGTAAATGACATCAGTGACCTTTATGATTAGTGATTGAAGACATCTTCGTGTGCATGGGGAGAGGTGGGGGTGGGGGCGATGTAAAAGAACATTGTAGATATCAATTCGGAATAAATATTTTATCGTAAAACGGGAAACAATGCGAGTATACGTCATAAAGCCATCTTATAAACCTGTTTATGTTTAGAATACGACATGGTTCATTAATTTTTCATCAAAATACATGTACCCCGATTTTACTAATATAGCCATTACATCTATCAGAACGTCAATCGTGTGGATTGAAATAGCGCCATCTATCGCTCAGTCTTTCTATCTGTCTTGTTAACTTTACTTCTTTGATGCAGACTCCCACTCCGCCCCTTCTACCATCTAAGCCTTTTATCTCTCGGTCTCCCTTTCATTTGAAAACATGAGATTAATATGATTATTGTAAGAAAGCAACTGCCCATCGCTGATTATGTTTTTTTATCATTCTTGACAGTCCTCGAACATCTATATACATAAATGAATTCTTTCAAATCCTTATTTGTTTCCCATTTAGCTATTCGTGAGGACGGTATGCCTGGTGGTCGAAATAAAAGCATCGGGCCTGTTTCGGTAAGTTATATCAAATATATTTCAACTTGTCTACAATATTGTTATCAACTTATTCAAGACAAACGTTTAGGAAACAATAGAGGGCACCAGACCACTAACGTACATAAAGAGGACTTTATACAGACATTCAAAGAAGATAAGTGTACAGGGAGGCATTCTGTATAGGTATTGTAAACAAATCCATATTTCAACCACCCTCATTAGTCCCCTGATATAATAAATATATATATATACACCTCCTGATACACTTACTCCTTGAACAGAGATTTTGTACAAAATTAAAATTAATAGATTAATGAATGAACATTGTGGATGAAGCACACTAAACTAAAAAAAAAAACTCTTCTATACTATACAGTCGAGAAAAGGAAATAAAAGAAAATGGGGACGGAGAGAAAAGGTGAATGTGACTGCAATGTTTAGTGGTCGAGCGCCCTCTATTGGATATTTGTCGTGATAGCGTGGCGATTTTTCACCAACACTGATCTGTATGTTACTATTACCATTGATCTAAATACTATCAGTAATCACCAATCAAGAATTCATCACCATCATGGGGTGTTTCCGTTGTCCATTCTTCGTGTTAGACTTTACGATGCTGAAGAAAGAAAAAGAGTTTTTAAATTAATTGAATCAAATTAATAATGAAAACAAAAATCATGAGAAACAGGAAAATGGGAAGTTTCAGAAGAAGAGTAAAGTGGTTAATGAGGGCGTATAGGAAGAGGAGAAAAAATGAAGAAGTAGAAGAGGGGAGGAAGATGAAAAGAAAGGGAAGGAGTAGAAGAAGGGTATAGAAGGAGGAGGGGAAGAAGAAGAAGAGGAAGACGAAGAAGAATGGAGGAGGGAGAAGACGAGAGATGCGGAATTCGAATATGAAGCTGATAAGCAGTGTTCAACAAAGACCACCCCTCAAACAGCGAAGCAAACATTGTGGTAATACTTTATGTTGGTAAGAAGCAGCAAAGAAGAAAAACATCCAACAAATGATGTTCATTGAATGCTGTCTAAATTGAAAATAAATCGGTGAAACGTGACTCGCTGGCACAGAAACCATACAAGTTTGTGACATGATTGAAATTAGACAATAGAGAAAAGAATGGGGAAAGAAAAAAAAATCAAATTGGAAAGTCTTAGAAAGTTCCGAATAAATTGAAATGCGATTAAAAATGCGCCAAAATCGATTACGGCCTTTCAAAACGGGTTTAAAAAAATGCAATGAGGGTTATGGGGGAGGGGGTACCTGCCGTGAAGGATAGTCTTCGACCGTTCAGCGGTTTTCAAAGAAGCTGAAGTATTCGCAATTCCTTTATCAGTTTATGATTGTGAGAGTGGTTTCATCTCTTGAGTGCTACTTAGTTTCAGAAGACAATTATTTTATTTTACAAGTTCCCTTAAAAAATTCCCTTCTTAAAGGTCAAGTCTACCTCAGAAAAATGTGGATCTGAATCAAGAGAGAAAAATCAGACAAGCACAATGCTGAAAAATTAATCAAAATCAGACGTAAAATAGGACATTTATGACATCTCAAAGTTTCGCTTATTTTTAACAAAATAGTTATATGAACGAGCCAGTAACATGCAAATGAGAGAGTCGATGATGTCACTTACTATTTCTTTTGTTTTTTATTGTTTGAATTATACAATATTTCAATTTAACGAATTTGACGATTAGGACCTCCCTGCCTGAAGCACAAAATGTTAAAATAATGGAATTCCACTTGTTCAGGGAGGAATGAAACTTCATTTCACAAGACAATGATGAGAAAATAAAAATATTTCATATAATAAAATACAAAATAAAATAGTGAGTGATGTCATCAGTTCCTCATTTGCATACCGACCGAGATGTGCATAAAACTGTTGTGTGAAATGAAGCGAAACTTTAAAATGTCATAACTTTCTTACTTTACATCCGATTTTGATGAAATTTTCAGTGTTATACTTGTTGATTTTTTCTCTTTTTACTCAAATCAAGTTTTTGTTGGGGTGGACTTGTCCTTTAAAAGCTTTTACCTTAATTCACTCCCACCCACGCCTCCTCTATATTTTACCCCTTCCCTCTCTCCCCCACTCTCTCTCCCCCTCTCTTTATCGCTTTCTCTAATTCTCATTTTCTCCCCCTCCGCCATTCAACCACTCCTCGTTTATATCAATTGTTTCCGAAACAGTCTTATTTTACATTTTTCTGCACACAGCCACCCATAATGTGTGTGCGTGAGTGTGGGTGTGTCTAAGGGTTTTCGGACTTCGAAAGAACGTGTTACTATTTGGTCACATTCTCTTTATATTCTTTTCTCCTTTTGAAGCTGATTGTCTGGGAATGCTCAAGGTTGTCTGGGGATTTTTTTCCGGACGAATACAAAACAGATTATTGTAAAT
The DNA here is from genome assembly GCF_018143015.1 of Lytechinus variegatus. Taxonomy (NCBI): domain Eukaryota; kingdom Metazoa; phylum Echinodermata; class Echinoidea; order Temnopleuroida; family Toxopneustidae; genus Lytechinus; species Lytechinus variegatus. The sequence continues at coordinate 8,051,949 of NC_054754.1, read as the reverse complement.
CATGGTTCCTCGGGGAACTGACCATTGTCGTAATATCACGGCCCGTGGTAATACGATCTATTTTCCACGGTGATGGGTTGGTCATCGGGGCGGGACTCCACTGACCAAGCTCTCAAGCATCTGTCTTGTCATCACATTGTTGGATAATATTACTATTTCTCTCTGTTTCTACTCCCTTCTTCTCGAGGTTATAGTAACATAATGAAGGCCGTGGCATTGGATGTGTTCATGAGCCGTTTGGGACACATTCGGAATTGCTTTAGTGCCCTAATCAGAACTCGAGAAGTTTTAATGATTTTCCGCCTTAGTTTTTATTCTTGGGGATGATTTTTTTGGGAAATACACCGACAGTACTTGCTCTGAATCTTATGCTGAGCAATCCCTTGTATTAATTATATCCCTTCGGGTTCAGAAGACATGTAGAGATTTATATGGTCCGTATAATTTTTGTCGAACACAATCATGAAACATATTGTCGATGATGACTGTGATCAGTACCGTATACGGGAACACTAGACATGGTGATGGATTAGCGCCATCTGTCGTTCAGTTTCATGTCGCATTTTGGCTGGCGATGACGGAGGTGGTCGGGAAGTGGTGCATAGAATAATTAGATTCCGAATAGTTCACAACAACAAACAAAAAGAAAACGAGGGAAAGTGCTGGAAAAATCCATAACCAGTGTGTATTTCGCTAAAACTGCAGAACGAAACCTGCATGGCTCCTGCGTCACAAGCTTGTCAAAGCAATAAATTAACATCGACTGTCTGCGTCACTCGAACAGGTGTTTCGGTTAATGGGGGATAGAACTTCATCGAAATGTCTCGCATTGAAAAGCAAAGATACATTTACGAGATCACATTAATGTTGATGTGTTAATCATACGTGATAGGACGGTAGACTTCTGTCATAACCAGTGCTTTATTTACATCCCTGTCGGTAAACCATCCTTCAATCTGACGGCGTTTAAAGGGTCATATTTAATGCTGACATTTTCATAGACTACCATCACTAAATGTAGTCATTGTAATCATTGTAGGCGTGTTGTTTCTCGGAATTGACAGTTTACTTGTTGGTTTTTTGTTGTTTTTTTTCAAACCCGTCTTGTTAATGATAACGTTTCCATCAATATTTGGGTCAATTGTCAACTATTGGATTTCTTTCATTTTTTTATATCATTTTCTAAAATATTACCCTCCATTATAATCGTACAGGCATAATACAGAATGAAATTTTTATTTTTAGTTGCATGGGCACGCGAAGTATAAATAAGTAGGCTTGATAAATACTTGCAGAAAAAAATTGCTGTCATTTCCCGGGTAACGCTAATGATTAATGATAAAACAAAAAAGAACACTTCAAGTCGCAAAGTCGAATAATGGGCTGTAATGGTGAATGCCTCGCTCAGACCCTTTTTTTTTTAAAAATCAGTTGGTGTAATAGGCCAAATCTATATAAAGCACTTTTTAGCAGTTTGTTATTCTGTTTGATGTTTTAGAATATTATATTTACGATCATTATCCCGACGGAAGTTTTCTTGAAAACAAGGTATTTCATTCAACGATAACTCGCTAGAGATGAGTAATTAACACCATATGTGATACTGTCTGTCCGTTGAATAAGAAGTTTTGAAATCTCAGGAGGTGAAGCGCGTCATCCTCCTAACGAACATCCCTGTATTGTTGGCTCTGGGCCTAATATCTTAGTCCGACCTTGGCCCGTTACGTAACGATCTAATTGGCGAGTGATATATATTCGAGAGAAGATGTGCAAGGACACGTCGAAACGAATGATAAGTAAGACAGCCGCGAATGTGATCGTGACGGCGCACAGATCACGTAAGCTCGTTTCCCCCTCACCCCCTAACCATCAGGCATCGAAGCCAGCCGCTGCCGCAGTAGCTCGGGGACACTGCCCTCAAAGACCGACCCGCATGCGACGTGTTATGTAACACCAAGGTCGTCGCCTATGTTTCAAATCGATGCACAGTGCACACATTTTTCTGAAAGCACGAATCCGAAGCGATTGTCTCTCTCTTTCCATAGGTCATCTTCATCCATTGTTGTGTCAGTCGAGCGTGACTGTGTTCGAAATTGTGAAAGAGTTCCAAGAAATATCCGTGAAAACGTGCTCGGGTCCCGAATGACGGGGGGGGGGGGGGGGTGTTTGTGTAAACCAAGCATGCAAATATGATATCTTCCTGACGAGATTAAAAAAGGTGAATAGGATTTTGCTGGCAGCAATCGCACACGGGCGAGGTCAGAGCATGATAGAGCTACTAACGGAGCTCAATGATCAGAGGGACATAATGTGTATATAGGAGGGGAATTGATTGGGGTTGTCCAGCTATTGAATTTTTAATGAGATTTTGCTGAGAATGAACAACATTAAAAGGAATTTGATTTCATTGTCCATCGGGGCGGTTTGGACGAGGAGCATGAATTTCAATATGATTGTCGCGCATGTTGCGGCATTTCACTTTTGGTCATAACCCTCATAACATCGTGATAGAGAATGCATCAGGATTCACTATCGTCCGATGAATATAAACTGGTATGCAAGAAACACAATAGTGAAGGCCGTGTTAAGGTGACCGAATGGGCATTATTGGGTCAGGGAATTTGGGAGAGAAAAAGGCGGGGCTGTGGCCGGATTTTGTGGGGAGGTGCAGGGGCTACGGGGCGTTGACGGGGGCAACGGTGGGGGGAGGGGGCGGATGGAGATAATTGACGAGTTTAAGAACCAATATCGGGATTGAAGTGATTAGTTTCGGTAATTTCAAACATGGGCATTATTTGAATAGATTTTCAACATTTTCAAAAATTATGAAACATTGTTTTCACAATATGAAAATGATGTAATAAACGGTTGTTGCGATTAAGAATTCTTATAGGCCTTCCACGTGACTTCATTCAACACATTCTTATGGCAGACGTTGAAAAATTATGTGTCGACAGTGATACCAATGATTCAATAAATATTAGCAGGGTTTTTTTTTGTAAAGTCAATTTTTTTTCTAAGAACTATATTAAATCGGTTGTAGTTGGTAAATAACCATTCTTTTGTCGCAACGAATGCGCTGCAAATTCGCGACTTATTTTATCCCTGAAGCGGGATGGGGCACCCCCCCCCCCCGCTTCTGGCTCATGAATTCATGTATCTTCTCATCTGTTTTAGTAGTCCATTTTTCCATCAAGACATTGCGATTCTCCCGTGGACAAAAGAACACCCAAAACGGCGTAGCCTGAAAACCTTTTTTGGTAGATCAAACAAATCGCGACTCCTCTGAATAAAGATGTGTTTTCTTTTTTTGTTTATGATTCTACAAAATGTAGATTAACATTTGACAATGATGAATAATTATGAATACTTATATGAACATTTTTATTTTAGGATAATTGGGGAAGTGAAATGGCAGTACTTAAAAGTAAACATGGGAATAACCAAGGTAAAAACAATTTCATTAGGTGGGGATTACATATAAATAAGAAATTGAGAGAAATTGTCTCAAGGTAAATTCGATTAGAAACTAATAAGCTGTCAAGTTACCCTTTCTGTTTCACTTAAATAATAAGGCGAAGACTAGCCTTGACCAACCTGCACGCATCGCATTTCGAAAAGAAACTTGGGTATTTTTGTTGTGAAACATTTGCAAGAAATTGTCGTTACTTTATAAAATGACAGGCATGATATTTACCGCAACTTTGAATAGGGAATGAGTGAAGTAATATTCGATTATTTTATTTTATAGAGTACTTCATGGCAGTTTCATTTGAATATATCCATGCAATACGCGAAATCCTACAATTTCATATATAGGAAAAAGATAAGTGTCCCCATGAAAAGCTCGGCCGCTTTGATCACTCGCTTTCGATTTTCTTCGAAAATTTTATGCGTCTTGCCCCCGGATAAATTCTGCGTATAAATATATCAAAGGAGAGATTGACTGTTTATACACATTTTAATTTTTTAGAATATGGAGCCTATAAAACATTTCAGTGGTAATTAAACAAACTTTGATAAAGTCATTATGATAAAAAGAATGTGAAATGTCAATGAAGTAACATTAGAAGAAATAAGAAATAAAAGTATGGGCACATTTAATATAATTAAAGGGCATATATAGAAAATATGTAAGAACGGGTTGATCAAATTTTGAATTGTCTATTTTTTCCATGAATTTGCCATCCATATTTTCGTTTGAATTTCGACCAAACCAAGACAATGGTATCTTTTCAAAGAAAAAAAATATTTAAAAAATATGATTGCGAAAGATTGAATGAAAGCGGATCAAGAAAAGTCAACTACTGATGTTAACAAACGAGATCACCGGCTCCGTACTTATCTCATATCATTTTCCCATTTGGACGGCGGATGCTGCAACTTTCCTTTCATCATGTATTTCTGATAGAAATTTCTCATAGAAACGCTTTTCTATATGGTAGGGGGCAGAAGTCAAAGTAAAACAAAGACAGCACAATACTTTAATTCTTTTAATAAATAAAAAATAAAAATGAATATTGGAAGCATGGAACCGTAAGTCATGGGTCAGATTTTAATAAGTTTAGTGTTATACTTTCCAGAATATAACGTTTTCTTTAAAAACCTTTTTTTTTACCTTTCAAAACGAATGAGAATAAATTATGCTCTTTCCAGCCCCCTCCCCCTCTCCTTCCCGTTCGACCACATATCACCAATTATCCCCTACCGCATATTTGAGAAGCGATTTGACCACGTATCACTAGGTAATGTTTAATGGAAACACTACAACACCCAAGGTTACAAAAATGTTTTCATCTATTTAGTGTTTTTACTAATCCCGCAAAATTAAACTTATTCTTCACGGGTAGCCCTTCAAAAGTTTGCATCATGAATTTTTGCCCCGCGTAAGGTAATTCTATCAAAGTTGGATGGATGGAATATTCTTGTGTAAATGTTCTTATATCGTGTGTTTAGCTTTGGGCACCCTTGTTTTCATGTAATGTTCCTAAATTAGCATGACTTCACGACTACAAGAATGAATGCGATGTGGCAATGTTATTTTTTAAACAATTATGCTTTACAGAAGCCATATGGATGAACTAGTAAAAGCTGAAAAAAAAAAACATTCTTGCTATTAAAAGAAAAATTTTCATTGCAAAATATGGTCTTGGTAGAAATACATATTTTTTTTTGTTTTGGGGGGATCTTTATGAAAATAACAAGTTCTTCAAGCACTCGTTTCGGCGCATCATGACCAAATCGATCGGTTTTATGACACCCCACCCCCCCCCCTAAATAAACATTATGCCCCTGGTATGCAACAGGAATACAATTCCAGTTGTATTGACACTGTTGGTAATTCAGAGGCCGCCACAATATTCCTAGACAATGTTTAAACAATTTTTGAATATCACCGATGAAATTTTATTACAAGGCCTATACTGATGAAATACTAGGAAAATGCAACAATTTGACTTGTATCAATAAATTAAACAAAGAAATGCGTCTGTCGGTTGTCTAATGTTTATATAACATTCTTCAATCGTTATTGTTACTTCATTCAGTGCAACATAGAACTCTAAACAATGTTGTTTTATATTTTATATATATATATCTATATATATATATATATATATATATATATATATATATATATATATATATATAGTAAATAGTGGTAGTAAAATACGAGCTGTGATTGGCTGGATTGGTACCACGTGACCTCCCTTCAAAAAGTTATATTGTACATATGTACAATATAACTTTCGATTTTTGGATGGCAAAACCCGTGTTAAATGAATGGGGAGAATATCGATTAATTTGTTTTCAATCGATATATTTGTATATCGATTTCCCAAAGTAGCATTTTTATAATTTCCGATAGCAGATAGAAATACAAATTTACGTGGTTTAACCCCTTGCAGCAGACGACAAATTGAACATCGTGTTCAATTGGAATTTCACAAATATAAGGTAAGAAGAACGTATGCCATCTAGATCTAGACTATGGTAAAATCCATGATGGGGGGTTTAGATTGAGGGATCTATTTACTATAATAAATAGTGAACTTCTATCATACAATATTACTGGACTATATGAACTCCAAAAATAAAATTATTCCTCGTGCAAGCCTATTTCACCTCGGCCTTCGGCCTCGGTGAAATAAACCTGCACTCGGGATAATTTTATATTTGTCGTACATATAATCCAGTATATTGTACAATAGATTGTACACTATTTATATAATATTAATTAAAAAACAAGTATCAACGCTTTGTCCCCGCAAGTTTAAGCCCGAAATGAATAACATTTTCACTTCACATTATGCTCCAATGATGTCAAAGAACATATTTATTTTATTTCAATTGTTAAACACATAATATCATTTCAGACTAAGTATTAATTGGCGTATACGTAGGATAAAACATAAAGAATATTTTGTTGTCGTTTATTTTCTTTGTCCAGTTGAGCCCTGAGGAGATCGAACGGATAATGTCTGGTGAGGAGTATGCACGGGAAGAGATGAACGGACTGGCAACCAAAAGCCCTAACGACGGTAGTGATGGTGTCTCCCCCACTTTCTCACCAACTTCCGTGGGATCGAGCTCCAGCGATCACTTCTTTGACTTCGCTGGAAACCCAGCCCTTGTCGCGTCTGGTGTTGTTGGCATCAGCGCAGTCGAGTACGCGCGTCGCATGGAACGCGCAGAACGCGAGGCCTCACGCAATTTAGCACTCCTACCGGAAGTTGAAGCCCTCATCATGGCTGAACCGACTGAACCGCTTACCCTGCCTTTCGAAGTAGCTACGGATCAACCGGTCAGTTACGCAGGAATCTTTGAACTCATCTGCAAGCTCATGGACCGAATGCTTCATCACCAGATCCAGTGGACCAAGAGGCTGCCGTTCCAATCAAGAATCCCCATCTCTGATTCAACATCGCTCCTGACCACTTGTCTTATCGAGCTCCTGCTGCTTGAAGTCATGCGGACGCAGCCTTTGGAACTCTTCACCAAGCTCGGTCAAATCCTTGACACCTATATCCCCAGTGAGGACGAGCTGAGAAAGTTCGGGCAGAATGGACTGGAGATTATCGATGTGGCTACCAACGCACTTGCGAGATACCGGGCACTCAAGGTCAGCGTCCAGGAACACGTTTGCCTGAAGGTTATCTGCTTCTTAAACCCTGGTAAGTCAACAAATACCCCTCTGACCTTGCAGTGCAGCCAATAAAATCAGTAGGCTTCTTTCACGATTACAGTTTTCTTAAGAAATTACCATTCCATTAGCGCCTTCCAATCACTCATCTGTAGAAATTAATAATTGTACTACTTTAGAGATCTTGGTCATTGTTTGAACATTCAGTTTGGATTGTTTATATATAAAACATATTTGATTTAGTATTTCTGTAAGTATCAGAATGCGTGCCCGTCAGTTTAGCCTTGTGGAGATTATTATTAGTTTTGTTTTAACCTCTTCTTTTGCCCACAGAGAATCCAAACTTGACAAAGCTGCCGGTTATCCAGGATCTAAGCAAGCAGTACTACTACGTACTACATGACCACGTGCAGCTGAATAACAACATCGCAGCGGAACGATTCCGTGAACTTCTCATCCTCATCCCGCAGATCCGACACCTGGCATTGAAGTGCAATGCGATCTCATTTGATAATGCGCCGCTGCTCTTTAAAGCCATCATGCATGCCGGTGTGACACCGCTCAAACGCTAACGTTTTGTGGAGATGCAACGAACGTAGAGGGCGTCTTAGCTATACCCTAGCTAGACAGAGATTTTCCAACCCGATTTCAATGGGTTACCAAATGGCACAATTTCTATTGATGTGGCTTGCCTCACAAAGCACTGTGCGCCATGTTGATACCCCGATTGAAACCGGGTTGGCCGAACTCTCTCTATAAAATCGCTCTGACCCAAGAGTTGAACACAACACAAAAGAGTTAAAGTAACAACCATATGTGTTGAAGTAAAATCCACAATCAATGTGGTTACCCTTTTTGCAGCCTAATCAAATAGGTTTACACAGTTGTCATATTATTGTCCAGATGTTATCAAAAAGGTTTTAAATGCAAATAATTAAAATAAAAAAGGTTTGTAGCATTCTGACAATATCAAGTTTAAAAGCTACTTTGTGGGAATGGTATGGGTATTAGGTAGTGTAAATGGGTTTTCACAGGTTTGTGAATATGAATATTTGGCAAGTCTTTATGGTAATTATATTGACATTTGATTGGTTAAAAGCTTATTATAATTATACAGCCTTATTGCATGAAGCAGTATCATAAGCTATTATGATGCAATAGTAAATTATGACGCCTTTAACTATTAACCTGTATGTAAAATGGTGGTATATATTATTAGCGGACGCGCACAGCGCATTCCATATAAACGTTGTGTGTGTTTTAGATGGATGGTGGTTCCAACTACGAAGGAGACTATATTATAAAGACCACCAAATAAGGTGTAGCATGCCCAAAACATGTTTTGTGAAACATGATATTTCGACCATTTTGAATGGAACTTTAAAAAAAAGTAAACTAACACTTATAAGTGATATATATGACGGACAACCGTGCACTAACGTTTTATCCATCAATGTAAATAGCCTTTTTTAAAGTATAAAAAGAATATCATTTTATGGCCATGTTTTTCTTATACTTCGTATCAAAACATGACGTGAATGTGTGTGTTAATAATAGATAAGTACAGTGTTAAGAGTATATAGAGTTGAAGTATTCAATATGTGTTTTGTGCTTAATGGATTTGTGTGTGTTAGTATATATCTCATTCTATGAAATGAAACTTGATCACTGTTCATAGTTCGTGTGTGTAAATGAATAGTGATGATAAATATAATACGATTCTATATCATAATTAACGTATTGCGAATTATATCAAGTTCATGTGGAACTCTTCATTTTTCAAGATGTCTTTTAAAAGACTCTAATTTCTTTAGCGAAAGTGAAAAAAAATGTCTTGGGTAAATACTCCTGTCTCAAAATTATTACTGGACGTTAGGGAAATATAAGATAACAATGTATATACATGTACTCATAATTAATAATTGAATGCTAATCTGTATTGGAAAAGGAATGTTCATTCCTCGTAGAGACACCGCTCCATTAGTGCTAGCGTTTATATTGCCTTTTGAGGGAAAAGATTCAAGAGGTTAATTTCAAGATAATTGCCATTTAGATTGAATTAATTGAATTTGAAAGTATATTTCAATGACTATTCTAAATGAAAAATGTCAATGATTTTTCTTGAATGATATCAATATCTCATTCTTTGTAAAACGCCGACAGGATACACGAACTTTCTAAGTGGGCATATTATACCCGGCTATTTATGCCGATATCCAATTATTTCTAAACGTAAATTTGGTCCACGAGTAATCCGAAATGCTACGGCCTCATTTTATTGTTCTAATTTGTTTAAGGTTAAGGAAGTGAAAATGTAGTATTACTAAAAGAATAGTAAGAAACATACTCCATTGGGCTTAAGTACAGTGTTATACGCTGGAAAAAGTCACTCGATTTACCTTTGGTCCTTCATCAATTAGATCGAAAATACTTTCGATTAAAAATGAAAATTGCTATAGGGTCGACCTGTATGAAGATGGAACAGCGCTAGCTGTGCGAATCGCGTACTTTGCGAAGTTAGAGGTGTTGATCTATATAGACGTTACTTGACTTCACGGAACTGAACAGGGGTCGTTGCAGAAAGAGTTGCGTTTAAACGCAAGTCAACAAATCAACCGCTAGTCCCAAATGCGCGCTCTGTTGATTGGTTGAAAATCAAGTTACGCATGACATTTAGACTTACGATTAATTGCAACTCTTTTTGCAACGGGCCCCAGATCAGTAGCTTGACTTCGCTCCTTTCTGGTTTGGGCATGCGCACAAATGAGATGAGAATCGTGATTTTACCATCGAAAAATGATCGAATTACGAGAAAAATCACCCATATCGTCATGGCTGTACGAAGGAATTCTTACCATGGGACAGGACGCGTAAAACATTTCAAAGGAACTCGAAAGCGAGGGAGCGAAGCAACCGAGCTTGTCATTGGGGCGATTTTACATATTTTGTGATGGTTTTTTTAACTTCTGTGGCGGGGCAACTGCCCCTGCTCCCCACTGCGTACGGTCATGCATACTGTCTATGTAATTCTGTTGTAATAATAATGTCTTTTTCAAGGTGTATAAATGTGTTTCTATTTTAACGTGTGCTTTTATACCAAATATGGAAGCTGCAGTATTATGTGTTTTGTTAGTTATACTATTCTTTTTCTTTCTCATTTTTTCAACTTCTTGTGTATTCGCCCTTTACCCTTCTTTATCGTCGTATCAAATTGGGCGTTTATTAACGTATACCTACGTATTGACTGAATGGCACAAGATGTATTTTTAAATATTTTCTTTTATTTTTTATGTATTGGAAATTATCACTGATAATTCGATTTTCAATTTCTTTCTGCTGCAAAATATTTGTATACGTTTTTATTTGTCTTTCGCTTTGATCACGATTACTAATCGATATATTACAAGGTATTGTATCGATCACGATGTGCGTTAACACTTTTCATGAGTACGTCATGGATTTATGATCACTACATTATCTCTTCAATTACTAGATTTAAAACTAAATTGTAATAAATATTATTTCGATATTATTTTTCTATTCATTGATGTATAATTTATCTGTTTTTGTTTCACTTCTTTATCATATTTTTACGTAGGCATGCTATGTAGGGGAGGAAGTGTAAGGTTAAATACAGAATCATTGCAAATCTTATCATGGTCATTTATTAGAGTGATGAGATAGTGCCTAAGTGTTGTAAGAGGTATAATAATAATAAGTATAATTACTAATATTATTATCATTATTATTATTATTATTATTATTATTATGATATTAAAATTATGATTATTATTATAATATTAAAATTATAATTATTATTATTTATTATTAAGTAATTATTATTATCATCATCATAATTATTATTTTATTGTTATCATTTATTATCATCATCATTGTTATTATTTTGTTATTGACATTTTTGTTATTATGATTCATATATTACAAATTAAGAACGACTTTCACCATTACCAAGCAAATACGTTTTAAAATGCTTTTTGAGTGTTATGTAGCTCCTTCATCATCCTATTTCGTGTATCTTAGTTCCTTGTACCAGTAAGCAGCTTTATTTATATTGCAGCTGTACATATATGGATGGTTTAATTAAGGCCCTTTTTTCTCGGCAAAGAATTTGCATTATAATATTGCATGTCACAAGTATGTAGTTAAATGGTGTTATTAATCGGCCTACATATACCTCATATAACTGAAAAAAAAGAACACACACTGGCTGCATTTTGGATGTGTGTATGAGTACTTGGAAGGTTTGTATGAGGTATGAAAAAATCTTAACAAAAATTTGTAATTATTAATGCAATGTTTATATTTCTTTCATTGTATAATCATCATAACACTGTCTTTCTATACGGGTGATTGACTGATTGACATTATACATTGTCCATGAAAGATTTTTCTTTAACTTTAAAAATGATTTGCGTAAAGACTGGGGAGATGTTTCATTTATTTTTAGGCATGTATTGATCATGGGATATTAAACTCTTTGTCAGCTTGAATGAAATGACTAGATTGAATAGGTGTCAATTCAAAAATAAAATGTTGCTCACTTAAAGTCATGCTATATCACAAATATGCAAATGATAATTGTAGGGTTATTTCATTTGTCAACTAGAAGCGCATGTCACTTGGTCAGAATAGACAGCTCTTAATACATTTGCGATATAACTTTTGCGACGCGTTTAGGCACTCTTATACCCTTTTTAGACAGGCTAAAATTTCCTTAACCCCGTACTATTGGTGGGGCTAAATGGCAATTTAGCCCCACCTATAGTACGGGGTTAAGCTTAGCCCACTTTCGTTTTACACAGCGTTTTTGCAAAGTGGGCTAACCCCACCTATAGTACGGGATTATTTGGCCCTGCAAAAAAGCAGGGTTATCCCACCAATTGCGGTGCTAAGAGCAATAGTACGGGGTTAAGATCGCATGTGTAAAACGAAAGTGGGCTGAGCTTAACCCCGTACTATAGGTGGGGCTAAATGGCAATTTGGCCCCACCTATAGTACGGGGTTAAGGAAATTGTAGCGTGTGTAAAAAGTGTACGAGTGAAGCACTTGTACTACGAATGATCGACAAAAACCACTAGTCCGGGGTTAGCGAGTTTCGTGTGTAAAAAGCAAGCATTCCTTATCCGGGGTTAGCAATAACAATTTGGCATGTGTGAAAAGGAAAAAAAATAGTACGGGGTTAAGGATAGTACGGGGTTAGCGATAGTCCGGGATTAAGAAAATCCTGTGTAAAAAGGGCATATATTACAAGACAAGGGAGAACTGTGGCATGCACAAAATTGGAATGATATTTCTGCGCAAGCGCAAGACGGGAACATCTGTTCTGCGCAAGTGCATGACTCGAATAAAATAACTGTCCCGCGCAATTGCAAGAAAGTGGGGGGTGGCGGGGAATAATTGTGCGCAAGCGCAATCCGGGAATAGGTGTGTGCAAGACTGGAATCACGTGTTTGCGCAAGCGCAAGTGCATGACTCGAATAGAATAACTGTCCCGCGCAATTGCAAGAAAGATGGGGAATAATAAAAATTATTGTGCGCAAGCGCAGGATGATTTTGCCAAATGACGACGTCACAGAAGTTCCATGGCCAATCAAAAGCCTTCTATTCTGACCAATGTGGTGACACTTCACACAGTGATAATCGCAGTCAATACACAACATTTTTTGTATTGACTGAAATTAAAATAATGTTGGGTCAGTCATCTCGGTGGTTGATGTTACAATTCATTATATTTCGCTCTCTTCAGTTCTGACGAATTGTGTAACACCGTGACCATGCATGTTTTTTTTACACAACACAATCATTTCATGCATTTAGAGACCGCTGATGAGAGCACTATTATTCGTATGGCCCGACGTAGTATAGTGTATTGATAATTTAAATGATTTTTCGATCTTATGTGCAAAACATTAACTAGAAGTATGTTTTCTGGGTTGAAGATTTTTTTTAAGTAATCCTTGCACTGTCAGTCAAATTGTCGATTTTTTAAAATCCTTATGAAATCTGAGGATGACTTAAATATCATTTTGTCTCAAATTTGGTATGATTATTCATATTAGATAAATTATTCATTCGATTTCAAACTTAGACATTTTTTTCTGTTTCTGACTATGTACGATAAAAATTGTTCATCAAAAACTTGAAAATTTATGTTTTGCAAATTCATTTTTTTATTAATCTAAAAGCTTACTTCATTAGTAGCCTATCTACCACATTCTATAGAATTGAATAATTTTGTTGAGAATATAAATCATGAGTTTTAGATGCTACATATAATGAATTTCAAAATTGATTTAAAATTATCTGATATTAGTGATGAAAATGAAATGAGTCAAAATTTAGTTGCTGGTACTTTGATTGTGCTCGGGCCCGTTGCAGAAAGAGGTGTGTTCAAACGCAAATCAAAAAATCAATCGCAAGTCAAAAATGCGCGCTGTTGATTGGTTGAAAATCAAGTTGCGCGTGATTTTTTGAGTTGCGTTTGATTGCAACACTTTCTGCAACGGGCCCCAGGCATGATAAAGTGTGTTAACACGATTATTACGTTGTCTCAAAATATCTCCTTTTTCTTCAAACATTTTTGAGCAAGTATGTTGCAAAAATGACAGGAACGAATATAATCGTTTTTTTTTAATTAAATAGTGTAAAATACGATTTGTGTTACTGTAAAAGGCCTCTGGGAAGTGTTTTTTTAATGTTCACTACTTTTAGCTGCACTAAATAAGATTTTAATATAAATTTTACCTAATTTTATAACGATATTGATGACCTTTTTGTATGATTTATATCTATTTAGATTTAGCATTGACTTGCAATACAGCTTTGAATGAAAGTTCTAGAGAACATTTATCACAAGTGTTGCAGCTGACCGGTGTTCGAATGAAGAAGAAACAGTTAATGTGGACGTGTATGTCTGTGATGTAGATATAAAACAAAGCTGAATAAAGTCCTTTCTCTTATTCTCTTCAATAATCTTGTGAAATTAGTTAATTATTTTCTTTTTCACTGTATGTGACATGTGTGGAGAGAGAATTGGTGTACCTCAGGGGGTAGACTACGTACCCCTCTCTCCCGTAGGATTTCGGTGACCTCTTATTTTTATGTTTATTATGTTTTGTTTGTTTTTTGTGTGTTTTTGTTTGTTTTTTGTGTGTTTTTGTTTGTTTGTTTGTTGGTTGGTTTTTTGCTAGATTTGTGACGGAAAACAAGGGTAAGTGCTTCTGGGAAAGACTGCGACCTTTGACCTTATTATGTTTGGCCTGTCCTTTTGAGGTTTAAGAGGTACGTCATTTGGAGAGGGGGGGGGGGAGGAAATATGGTTCCATGACATTTGATCCGGCGACGATCCCTATTTCAACCCTAACAAAATTAAAATTGTCGCAGGAGAAAATGTGTCACCGGAGAGGTAGATAGATACGTTCGACATAAAAGAAAACAGGGAAAGAGGGTGCGTGAGAGGTAAAATATCGGATGGTCTAATACCACTTGGTCTACTTATCAGTTCGTCCAACTTCACATAGTCTAAACTCATTTCGTCTACAACCAGTTCGTCTAATATCCAGTTCAGAACAATAAGTTATGGTCGAATGGCAGGGTTTCATCAGAATAACATTATGAAGAAATGAACGAAACTAAAATTGCGTGGATACGTATCTGGTAAACGTGTTTATGCCTCTTTTAAATCATCGTTATGCACCATTACGGACAAACTTGAGCTTGATGGAAAATGAGCAATAGTAATGCAGTTTGGGGGATTCCAAAAGTTACCAAGCCATTAGATCATGTAATTTTGTTATGAATTTTTTTTTTTAGTTATTTCAATAGTAATTTTGGAGGCAAGAGACCAGTAAGGAACAGTTTGATAACACTATACAGGTTTATTGGGTTAGCTGCGACAACATCACGGCGACCATCTTGGTAGCAGCCATGACTTATTCTAACGTGTAATAACATAGAATATCTTGCGGACCTTTATCAGTTATCATCACAGTATAGTCTTTAATCTGATTATATCTTCTCATTCTGTTTTTTTTTGTGTGTGTTCTACTTGTTCACCAAACTTTACAAATTAGACCGAGTGGCATGTAGACGAAGTGAATGTTAGACTATCTGGATATTAGACTGAGTGGAAATTAGCCGAAATGGAAACTAGACCAACTGCACATTAGACCAACTGAGTAATGGACCAAGTGAGGATTAGCCGAACTGGGCATTAGACCAATTGGCTATTAGACCAAGTGGTCATTAGACTAATTGGCTATTAGACCAAGTGGTCATTAGACCAAAAGAGAATTGGACAAGTGGGTTTAGCTCGAATGGTTTTAGTCCATCAGGGGCCCGTTGCAGAAAGAGTTGCAATCAATCGCAACTCTAAAAATCAAGCGCAACTTGATTTTCAACCAATCAACAGCGCGCATTTGGGACTTGCGATTGATTTCTTGGCTTGCGTTTAAACACAACTCTTTCTGCAACGGGCCCCAGGGGCCCTCACTTGGTCCATTACTCTGATGATCAGACCAAGTGATGTTAGACTAACCATCGGTAAAGTAAGGGTTTCATGAGTCTAATTACAACAGGAAGGGTAAAGATATTCGTTCGACCCAACCTATTCGATTTGTTTTCAATTTGATATTGCTGATTGACAAAAGTGTACGAATCTAAAACTTGAAAATCCAACACTGATTCTAGAAATGGTAATTACTGAGCTTTCTTTGCCCAAATCGAGAAGATAATCAATGACTTTTGGAACTATTTTTTGACTGGCGGAAGAATTAGGGCTTTTTTACTGTTTCAGTTGATAAATTTGATCCCATCATAGGCATCTTCCAAAATGGCTATTTATGAGCTGGCTACGATACCCTTCTCTGATCAGATATGGAATGTCAGATATACACCCTATCCAATGGTAGTAAACATTCGACCCTCTATGATTTTTTCAAAAATGCGAGAGGGGGTAAGAGGGCGTGTGAGCGGGGGTAAGAGGGCGTGTGAGAGGGGAAAAGAGGGCCGTGAGAGAGGGGGTAAGAGGGCCGTGATAGGGGGTAAGAGGGCGTGTGAGAGAGGGTTTAGGGTGTGTGAGGAGGGGTATAGGGCATGTGAGAGGGGGTAAGAGGGTGTGTGAGAGGGGGTACAGGGTGTGAGAGGAGGGGTATAGCAGGGCCGTCGCCAGGGGGGGGGGTGCCGAGGGTGCGAACGCACCCCCCTTCAGAACCAAAAAAAAATAAATAAATAAATTAAAAAAATAAAAATATAAAAAAAATAAAAAAAAAAAAAAAAAACCGGAGGGGGGGTAGGGATACTTGAGGGCTCTTTTGAAAAAAAAACGTTGTTTTTTGTGTTATTGTGTTTTTTTTCATAAAAAGCACCCCCCCCCTAGAAAAAATCTGGTGACGGCCCTGGGTATAGGGCGTGTGAGAGAGGGTAAGAGGGCGTGTGAGAGAGGGTATAGGGTGTGGGAGGGGGTATAGGGCGTGTGAAAGAGGGTAGAGGGTGTGTGAGAGGGGGTAAGAGGGCGTGTCAGAGAGGGTAGAGTGTGTGAGAGGGGGTATAGGGCGTGTGAGAGAGGGTAGAGGGTGTGAGAGGGGGTATAGGGCGTGTGAGAGGGGATAAGAGGGCCGTGATAGGGGGTAAGAGGGCGTGTGAGAGAGGGTTTAGGGTGTGTGAGAGGGGGTATAGGGCGTGTTAGAGGGGGTAAGAGGGCACGTTAGAGGGGGTAGGGAGCTGGAGGAGGGGAGTGGATAGCAGGAGCATAAAATATTCAATGTATATAAGCAGATTATGGGATGTTAAACCGGCACCAGTTGGTGTCACTAAAAACACACATCCTGAGGTGTTGAAATTATACCCCATAATTTGAATATGATACAGGAGTGTTATAGGTAACAACCAACAGTGTTGTAATAACACCAACGGGGTTCATTCGACTCCGGAGTAAATGACTGATATGTTCTTCTAATTTAGACCTATATACAACGGCGTAGTACACTGTAGTAGAAAACTACTCTATAATGATAACAGGGAGGTACTCTACAGAATGCAAAGATCACTACTACTGGAGTGGAATGAAGATGTTATAGCTGGATGAAATGTTCTTGAAAATTAATCATTCACTAAAATGATCTTCCAAATTATCACTATTGTTCTAAATGTCTACGCTTATGACATTTTGATAAGTGGTAATTAGGTGTTTGAACCACCTGAAACCCCTTGACTACATAGAGTATCTGAAAAACATTTCTAAATTAAATAGAAAGTGGAATTCCACCTCGACAAAAATAATTTGTTCAAAGGAGAAAATCAAGAGAAGCTGTTCACTGAAATTGGTTGTAAAATAAGAAAATTACAATATTCAGTAATTTCACCTCCCTTTTTACAAAACAGATAATTATACACAGGTGCACAACACAGTGGTATACAAATTACGGAGAGCCTATGACGCCACTCATCCTGTAGTTTTGCTTTTTTTATTTATTTATTTCACAATATTTAGGCTATTCAGTAATAACAAGGAAGAATTGGAGTTATGAGGAAAAAATATAAATAATGCAGTGGATGTGTATTTAACTGCAGTTCGTGTGAATAAGCGAAATTTCAAAATGTCATACCTTTCTCATTAAAAAAATTAGGGGCACAACATGGCTTATATGACTTTTTTTCCTAAAAGACCCAAGCGAGCATGCAAATTTGTTGTACCTTTTGAACATGAAAATCTGAAAAGTTTTGTGTAAGATTTGTATATTCAGAAAATGCCATCACGGATGTCCCCTTTTCCTCTCCATATCTTTATTTTCTCTTTCTTTTTATTCATTTTTGCTGTTCATGGAAAGTACCCCCAATCCCCCCTATATCTCTACGCCAGTCAGTTTTCAATGCATCACTTAAAACGATTTCACACCAATAAGTAAGATCGACAGGAGACCGGTCTTTCAGTTCGTTTCATCAGAATACCTTAACTGCAAAATTGCGATAAACATCAGTTAAAAAGAAGCACTTATTTGAACTATTTTTTATCGTAGACATAAAAACACTTGAAACTCTGGTCAAAACTTGTACCCGATCTTGTTGATAAGGCCACACGAGTTATGAAAAGTTTCCGTGGCCAAGACTACCAGGTAATCTGTTGAGGTGATTTGACCATCCAGACAGTTTCAATCATTGTTACGTAATAGCGTCTGGGTCGCGGAGCGATTGAGCCGTACAAAACACGATGCGATTCATGCTCTCCTGAAAAAAAAGACTTATGGACCACTGAATGTAAAAATATGTTCCTCGTTTCGTAGAGTAGCGGCGAAGATGGTGGCAGAAATTACAATCATCTCATCATGGACCTTCCACAAATCCTACTGAAGTCGGCGAGGAGCTAGGCGAAAGAGGTGGGGAAAGAGGTTTGGATCCAAGTTGTTCGACATGCTTCAGGATGTCAAATGATGATCATACCATGCTGACAAAAAGTTAGTATTCTTCAATGGGATCTATAAGACTTTAAACTGAATAGTACTATTTTCATTATATCATAGGCTGCGGAAGCGGGGGAGGGGGGACCTCCCCTAAATTTGAGGTGGGGGGGCACGCCCCCTAAATACTGGGCCCATTTGTATTGATGATAGTTTAGATAATGATTGCAATAACAATAATGATATAAATAATACTTATAATAATGATAATAATGAAATAATAATGATGGTAATAATAATGTCTAAATTTGTTGAGAATAGTTGCACTGACTTGCAATGAAATATCAACAGAAATACAACATATTCGCAAAATGAATATTCTCTAATTTATATAATTTTAAGTATTTTTGTTATCATGATTCAGGGCCTATGTGGTATAGACCTGCATGTATTATAATAAGTCTATCGACCACAGAAGCAAAGAACATAGGATAGTGTTTTTCTGAGATACCCAATTAACATAATAGGCTGCACTCTTTAAGTCACTTCGCCTTGCTTCGCTTGTTAGGCTTCATTTTTGTGTGTATTGTACTGAAGAAGGGTAGTTGGGGTAGCCTATATGTACCGGGATTTTTAGTTCGCTCTTTAATGTTCGAAACGGGAAACAAAATGTCTATATTAGGCTGGCTTTCTTTCGATTATTTCTCATGTCCAGCACATTACTTCGCCTTACTGGCCCTACCGTTAAGTTTGAATTAAGGTTGTACATTCTATTTCTAACATGTTGGGCCTATGTTGCGCAAAAAGTGTAACTTTGTGCTTATTTTCGGAGTATGATTTCCACTAGTCCTATCTTGTGACAGTACACGGCTTACCTGGTATTTTTTGTTCATCCCTCTGGCTTATAGATTGTTCATGTACGTTTCAGGTAAAGCTATTATTGTTTGATTCTCATTTTCCATAGCAAAAGATTCGACTGTAATATATATGCATCACCGTCTCCGTATTTAATATATAGGCCTACCAATGGACCGATAGGCCCATTATATACCTATGTTTACAAGAGGCCGGGAAAAGTTCGGAAAGGATTTGACTTCTGTGGACGACAGATAAGATGGATTGAGATTCTTAAAATCTTGAACGACAGCGAGCGAAAAAATAGTGCAGCTTTGGTCTATCGCAACCGCAAGAAATTTTAGTATTTGCTCCATTAATGCAAAAAAAATTATTTTAATGCCCTGAAGCTATAGTACACATAAATATACTTGAGCCCCTCTTTGCCATATTCACACTAGGTCTTTAATAGTTGATTATCCATTTGAACATGGACCTACTAGTATGATTTGAAGGAGGTTCCAATGTTGTAAAAAACAGCCCTCCGACCGCCCCCACCCACCCCCCCCCCACAAAAAAGGGAAGTCTTTCATGGGAGTTTCATGAGGAAGTTTGGTTCTAACGAGATGTATCGGCAACGTGCATTTTGCCGCGATGTTTCAGGAAGTTCAACTTTATACAAGTCTTCTTAACCTTTTTTCCCATCTCTTTTTGAAGGATGGGGAAATGTAATTTTCTAAATGGAATTGACAGTGATTATATTTGTGGAAGAGCCGTGGTGTAGTGGTTCAGACTCTCGCCTTGTAAACAGAGGGTCGTGTGTTCGAATCCCACCGCGGTCTAGCGTCCTTTGGCAAGGCGTTAATCCACACTTTGCCACTCTCGACCCAGGTGCTAAATGGGTACCCGGTAGGATGCGAAAGATATTGTATGTTTGATTTTGCCAGCGCCATAATGAGGCTGCGATGAATGCAAGGAATGCTCCCCAGGGAGTGGAAATTGTGCACTTTTCTTGCGGGATTGAAATGAATCCAATGACCGGGGTATGCTGTAACGCGCTTTGGGCCATTCTGGGAAAAGCGATTCATAAAAATTGGCTATTATTATTATTATTATATATTTTATAAGAAATGTATTTTTATAGTTCCATTAAAAATCAAATTCATGTAATTTATCACGTTTATAATTATCAGGGAAGGAGGAGGTTAGACCCCACTTTCCTGTCATATTACACGATGATGGGGCGGGGGCGAAGGACCGCTCGGATATGACGTCACAAAAAACTTAACATTCATAACTCTTATTCTTTTAATGGATTTTCATCAAACTTTCGACAATATTTTGTCTAATGTCCATGTTTTTTTTCAACCAAAACATTGTCAAGGACGGAAATTAATCTTTTCTTACTTACTGTAAAACTTAATGAAGCTTTTGACAGAAATTTTCTGGGTTTTGAAATAAGTTATTAGTGCATACATGTGGACTGATAGCTGGAGGGCCCCACACCTCGGATTAAAAAAAACACAAAAACAATTCCTCAAAGTTACTCAGTTTGAAAAATATATTATATGATTATCACTGCATACGCGGTACAATTTGATAATTATTGTCCAAAGGAAATACACCGAATTTCAAATTTCATTTCATGGGGAACTTTCATTGAAATTCAACAAATGAAATGTAGATAAGTGACTTACGTTTTGTGGCATATAATGATAGTTACGTTGTGATTGATAGAAAATGGAAGGAATACAAAAGTGTCAAAATGAATTATATCAGCTTAATCAAGTCATCTTTGATTAAATAGTAACATGTTGTGAACTCGTTCGTTTTACCAACTTGAAAACTTCCAATATGCAATGCAAATACATGTATAATATTTTTTTTTTGGAAAGCATTGGAAAGCACCATTTAATTTGGCAAAACATACAAGACTGCACTGGCGGATCAGGGGGGCACATCCGGCTCGTATACCCCCCCCCCACTTGAGATCCATTATCAACATTTTTTATGTAAATATGCCGTTCTTAAAAGTGTGCCCCCCTTATGGAGAAAGTCATAGCACAATAATGAGAATAATTATATCCTTCATACACGAGGGCTTTTTTTTGCTTGTTCAATTTTACGTAGACGAAATGACATTCAATTTTTGGTGAAAATCTTTTTTTTTTGCTTGCTTTTCAATTTTCCTTTGGGAAAATGTGCCTCCTCCCATTTGGGAAATCCTAGATCCGCACTTGCAAGACTGTCAATGGACATCGTTCTCAAGCTCTTGCAGCTAAATGACGATCCTCTCATACCAATGACAAAATGTTATTGTTATGCAAAGTTGGCAATGATTATGAATGAAATAAAATCAATCCATTTTTTTTTCTGCGCAAAGTTGCGTTAAAGGATCGACGCCCCTGGTTGTATAAGTACCCTTGTATAACATATCTGTTTTACCTTCCACGATCAAGAAAAAAATAAAGGAAAATTATGAAATGTGATCTCAAAACTAGATTTTAAGTTTTGAAAGGGCCAAAATATTTGCTCTCTCGCGAATATTACTTATAATGACTTTTATAAATCCCCGACAAAGGACTACGCCATGTTGTGCCCAACTTGGTTCATTACATCACTGTAGAACAGCAGCATAATGATCGAAGTTTATCATGCAATTCTGATCCACATTTTTGCAATTGTGTAATAATTGGAAAAGCAAATTATATCGGCCTTTTTTATGATGAACTTGAAGTTTTCGTGTGTGTTTTTTTTCTTTCTTAAAAAGGTTAAGTCCACCCCAGAAAAATGTTGATTTTAATAAATAGAGAAAAATCAAACAAGCATAACGCTGGAAATTTCATCAAAATCAGATGTAAAATAATTATGACATTTTAAATTTTCGCTTATTTTTCACAGAACAGTTATATGCACAACTCATGCAGATGAGAGAGTCGATGATGTCCATCACTCACTATTTCTTTTTTTTTTTTTATTGTTTGAATTAAACAATATTTCAATTTTTACAGATTTGCTATTAAGGACCAACTTGACTGAACCAAACAACGTTAAAACAATGGAAATACCACATGTTTAGAAGAGTAAAAATTTGTTTCACAGAGCAATGAGGAGAAAAATAGAATATTTCATAAAATACAAAAGAATCAGTGAGTGGATGACGTCATCATTCCCCTCATTTGCATACCGACCATGATGTAAATGTTGTTTTGAATCAATAGAGAAAAATCAGACAAGCACAATGCTGAAAATTTCATCAAAATCGGATGTTAAATAAGAAAGTAATGACATTTCAAATTTTCGCTTATTTTTAACAAAATAGTTATATTAATGAGCCAGTTACATCCAAATGAGATAGTCGATGATATCACTCACTCACTATTTCTTTTGTTTTTTATTGTTTGAATTATACGATATTTCAATTTTTACAAATTTGACGATTAGGACCTCCTTGCCTTAAGCATAAAGCATGCACAAGATGTTAAAATAATAGAATTCCACGTGTTCAGGGAGAAATGAAACTTCATTTCACATGACAATGACGAGAAAATCAAAAAATATTTCATACTTCAAATAATAAAATGCAAAAGAAATAGTGAGTGAGTGATGTCATCAGTTCCCTCATTTGCATACCAACCGAGATGTGCATAATTATAACTGTTTTGTGAAATGAAGCGAAACTTTAAATAACTCTCTTATTTTACATCCGATTTTGATGAAATTTTCAGTGTTATGCTTGTTAATTTTTTCTCTTTTTATTCAAATCAAGTTTTTGTTGGGGTGGACTTGTCCTTTAACGATGGCGTTTATGTTATTAACGTACATGTATACTGTTGGAACTAATCAATGAGGTCATAAAGTACCATCGTTTGACCTATACATATACTCCATGCAGGGTCGCCTAACTCATGCAACAATGACGATGTGACTTCGTTCTAGTTCAAAGAGCATGTAATGAATGCCCTTTAAAAAATGCTAATTCATGCAGGTTTCTTTGTCTTTTTAGTTTGTTGTCTATCTGTTTTACCACAATTTTCAATGTCCATGGATTCGTAATTTATGTGCTTTCAGTGACGACCATTGTCGAAGGCCTTTCGTTGAAACAACGCAATTCTTATAGATGTTTTCAGTCACATATTTACAGAGATTTTATTCCCGGTTGGCATGCATTCTACGTTAGATAAACAGAAAATTTGATATCAAGAAATGCGCTGAAGAAAAAAGTGAAGAATGTCGTTTTTACCTCAAGATTGCTTATGATTATGTTGATTACACATTCTATATTGAAAATAGCCTTGTTCGCGATGATGGTAAAAAGGAAAAATATGAATGTTTCGAGGTTTTGCATAGAGAGATTTTATCCCCAAATTATATCGAAATCATATTTAATTCGAGTCAAATGTCCACATGAATAATTATAATATAAATTAGATGAATGATGTTATACTGATTAATTGATTGATTGAATGAATGAATGAATGAAGAATGAATGAATGGAGAATGAATGAAGAATGAATGAATGAATGAAATAATGAATGAATGAATGGATGAATGAAAGAATGAATGAAATGAATGAATGAAAGAGTAAATGAATAAATGAATGAAATAATGAATGAATGAATGAAATAATGAATGAATGAAGAATGAATGAAGAATGAATGAATGAATGAATGAATGAAGAATGAATGAAGGAATAAATGAATGAATGATTAAATTGAATAATAAATGAAATGAATGAATAGAATAATGAATGAATAAGACAATGAATGAATGAATGAATGAGGACAAAAGAAAAAAGGGATGGATTAATGGATAGGTGATGGACGCACACGGATGGATGATTATAGATGAATGGAAGAGGTATGGAGTGAATGTTCGATGAAAAAGAACTTATTAAAGAAGAAACGGAAAGAAAACAATGCAGTTGAATAATGTTGAGATCCATGTTTTAAGTGTAAATGATCAAAAGGAATAAGATGTATTGATTCAAGAAAATCAAAGAGTAAACGGATGAAAACATTAATTAATAAAATGCTGATATCATTCCCATATGCAAGGCTATTCCTACATAATTCAGCCTTATAACTAGGCGGAGTTTTAAAGAATATAAATTAAGATGTTGCATAATTATCATTATTACAGTCCTTATTTCTGTTTGGGATTATGGACGTGTTCAGTCTTTTTTTTAATTGCACATCACATCTTTACTGTGTAGGGATTACTCTCCCATGGAGTGATTACAAATACGTGCATAGATTGAAGAAAACTTAGTTAAGGGCTGAGGGAAGGACGGAGATATGGATGGGTAAAGAGTATGCATGAATTAATGCGTTAAATCCATTCATTTTAACAATGCACTGTTCAAACTACCTTCACCGCGTTTCAGGTCATTGCTCAACGGGAGAGTTCCCCGGTAGCAGAGCATCACCAATGTACATGTTCAACTCAGCTCCACCGCCGCCGCTGCCGCCGCCACCACCGCCTCCTCACCACGGAGCCCCCGGTGCAGCTGGGCTTTCAACCATGTTAGATGATCATTACCCGCCCAATGTCTCCCTCATGTCGCCGCCTGGTAATGTACCCTATTTTATATAGATCCATGGTATTCTATACTAAATTATAATTATATCGATCATTGCAATGATGTTTGTTTGTTTGTTGTTGTTCTTCATGTTATTTTGCTAGTCTATATTTGAAAAAAAAATCAAAACGTGCCTTTGTCACTTGCATTTCAGCGATGGTGAGAGTCATATTGTAATATCTATATGTACACAGTCATGTACATGTAACTGTGCAGGGGGTATTTCATCATCTTTTACTGTCGATGCGTCGTTAATGGCTGTAAAGATCGGGGGTTTTCCGTTTAATAACGTTCCTTCTCGAATGGTTACCAACTATTTTCCTCTGTTTAGGCTGTCATAACGAAATAGATTTATTTGTTATTGTTATGTGTAACAATATTATTGCATATTTCTATCTCAGAGCCTGGATGGTGAATTCAACCCCTAATTCACAATTTTTTTATAGTGTGTTTTCTGCATGCATATTTGACTGTAATTGCAGGTTTCTTGAGTTCTTATAGTCATTGGTTACTGTCTCGCAGGAGTCGCAGACTTTAATATGACCGAGAGATATTATGGAAAGCAGCATATAATGGCGTAATAACATGGATAATGTTCTGTACGAGGTATAACGTATAGTTGATGGGGCGTGGGAGAAAGCGTTATATAGGCTCTTACTCTTTTCATTTTAAAATGAATTCTCTGGGTTAAAAATATAGAGTGAAATACCGTGATGAATACAAAACCCTGAAATTTGATCAAAATCTTATATCAAATAAACGAAGTTATTGGATGATCAGTGGGTTATCAGCGCTGTTAAATCCTCGGGATGATTTGATATTTCGTGAAAACTCAGTGTTCACGGCATTATTATATGCGATAGATTTAGACTGATGATGCCTTCCCCTTTCCTTTAATTTTACATGAAATCATAATCTTTTCATATTTTTATACACGCGGGTATGATTATTGTGTCTCCTTTGTAACAAAATGAGTTGCAGCAATGTTCAAACAATTTTTCACTATTGCATGGCAAACTTTGAATAATGTAATCTAAAAAAATGAGCTTACTGAAGGCATATATTCATGAAGACGTACAGAACCGTTTTTCGCCGAAATAACATTAAAAAGTGATAAATTAATCTACTAACTTTGTTATTCCTTGTCCGATTTCAAAGACATTTTTATTGTTTTTTTACTTTGCGTGATTTTGCTTTATCATACAGTTCAAATCGTATTATTTTAGTCTCATGGTCCGTCATGATGGAGTACCCCCCTTAAACAAACCAAGAGACTTATGGTTAAGAAGTCCCATCGGATGGACTCATGCAGGATGTTCACAGTGCCTTGAGTGAATTCGAATCACAAGATCTAGATGACAAATTTTATGCCACGTACACTCTTCAAAATATTGGGTGAAAATGCTCCATGAGCTATAGGGTAATGTGTCCAACCATTGTTGGGCATTTCTTTTGGCATTTTTATTTATCAAATGTGATGACAATTTTGCCCATTCTAACGCAATTGCTGCTGGTTTTTTAACCTTACTGGACATTGTGCTTCCCGCATTGTGTAAACTACTGCCAAAAAATGGCTGTAGTAGGTCCATGGTTGCCATGGACACAGTGATTACCCTTGTGCTCGTTAAAATTTCACCCACTATTTTTACAGTGTATATAGTAGGGGGATGGGTTATCTTGCAAAATATTATCTATTTTCGCCGACTTATCCGCTTTCCTTACCCCCTACATGCTTTCTAATGGAACCTCTAGGTATATACAAAATTTTAATGCAAAATTGTGCCGAAGTTGACGTTTCGATTATGATGTCTGTGATGTTTTGTTCAATTAACGTCCACATTGCCGAACCCCTTCCTCTGTACCTATCTACCATTCCTCCCCATCTCCCCCTACCCCCACCCCTCTCACCCCCCTCTCCCCTTCTCTCTCTCTCTCTCCCCCCTCCATGTTTAAAGAATATTGAAATCATAATAACAAGTTATCAACAAGGATTTATCTTAATTTTGATCCAGCATGCATCATAAGGAAATTCGCCGCCGACTGTATCTGTTGCTCAAATTCAACGTGTTCAAAAGATTTCATGTGCTTCCTTATGCGTTGCTGGTCATTTTTTTTTTCAGTTCGTTGATACTGTTCTCCTATACAGCAATAATTCATTTTTGTGGTCTGCTTTTTAATGGTTGCATTTTCGCAAGGACTATAGAAAGTGGTTCAAGGTCATGCAAGAGAATGAAACAAAAACAAATTTATGATTAAAAGGGCTCAACTAAAGACAAATAAGGAGGATAAGTAAATGAAAAAAAAAATCAGCCATCGTAGATGCATACAGTAAAATATAATGACGCTGTTTAATGAACCTCACAATAGATATTTTAACAGATTAAATAACCATGCTTAATTATTTATTGAGAATTTAGTATAAAAATCAAACATTGTCGTTTAAGATTTTATACACTCGTTTAAATTGTTAAAACTATTGTAAGTTTCATAAAGCAAAAAGCGTTGCATGAAAATGTTAAGGTTTATTTAAATTTTAAACAAGCATAACACTAAGAATTTGCAATATTGGTTGTAAAATAAGAAATTTATGACATTTGTATAAGTTTCGCTTAATAAAAAAAAACACAGTTACATGTACACCCTGGTCAGTGTGCAAATGAGGGGACTGATGACGTCATCCACTCATTATTTTGTATTTTGCTAGGCGCTATATGAAATATCAAATAGTTTTTACTCATTGTCCTGTAATATTTTGTGGTTCAGTCAAGTTGGTCCTCATTGTCAAATCTGTAAAAATTGAAATATTGTATAGTTCAAACAATAAAAAACAAGAGAAATAGTGAGTGAGGGACATCATTTACTCTCTCGTTATTTTGCATACCCTTGAGTTGTGGAAAAATGAGCGAAAATTTAAAGTGCCATAACTTTCTTATTTTGCCTCCGATTTTGATGAAGTATTAAGCGTAATGCTAGTTTGATTTTCCTCTGTTGATTCCGATCAACAAGGTGGAATGAAGATGAATTCCGGTTTTGAAGCCAACGCTAATTAGTTTTATCTCGATGGAAGAGAGATATAAAAAGAAATTTATAAAAGAAAATTAGTAGAAAACATATAAGAGTATAGAAAGGATGGAACTAGAAGTAGTTTTTGTCAAATATGTTCAGTAGGGCTAGGCAGATTAGATAGAAACCTTAGTGTCATTAAGGGGATAATTAAGGAGAAAGAGACGTTGATCAGAATCAGTGAAAACAAAACATGAAAAGGGAAATAAAAACTGCATCACTTATTCCATTAGTTATTTACGTATATACTTGCCATGACAACAAAATAGAGGGACATTGGAAATCCGAAGAGCCTTTCATAAAACATCTCGTCAATGATTTTCCCCGGACAAATTTGTTCTCAGCCAATCAGATGCAAGAATTTCGGGAGCGTATAACAGGTATGGGTGAAATAATCACCAACAAATCGTTTCGTGACACCTTCCCTTGATTTGACGTAGGATGCGCTGTTTAACAATTTGTCTGGTGGTCACACATCCGTTTGTCCAGGGTTACTCCAGAAATGCAGTGTGTGCAAGGGCGTAGCTATATAGGGGGGATACGCCCATTCGTCAGCAAAAATTAATCAACAATCCACCCAAATCGCCGATAACACAGACGAGCAAAACTCCTAACAGCAAATTGGCAACGCAGCAAGGACAACAATAAGAGGAACCACAAGTAGAGCTATCATAACCATGATAACATGTAGGCCTATATTTTTCGCTCCTGATGAATGAAGGAATGAATAAAACGTAAAGCAATATGTATATCGTGATAAAATTTTGGTAATGATATTGTAAATAGAAATAATAACAATATAATTATGATGGTGATGATGATGATGATGATGATGATTATGATGATGATGATGATGACAATGATAATAATGATAATGCAATAATGTTAATGACAGTAGAATGAAATAAATAATCAATTAAAAAGTAAAAATAAACTTTAAGATTAATTTGAATGAATTGAAAAAACAATGCACAATACTGAAATTCCAGTCGAAATCAGAGGGGGAAAAGACAGTTATACTCATCCACTTTGATGTTTTCGCTCGTTTGATAAAACAGATGTTGCACAACAAAGAGTTTTTATGAGAGAACAGATGATCTCAAAATAATCACAATCTTCTTTGTATTTTTATTGTTTATGAGATAATAAATCATAAATATTCATTATTGGCATAAAGAAGATGTGAATTGATTCATCATACGTTTTGATAATGGCTATTTCATGTTACAGGTTGAGTCAAACCATGTTTCACATTATATGAGGCAGTAGCGTAGTAAGCTAAGATGTTGAGGGGGGCCAGATATGGCATATGGGCACCAATTCTCTAAAAAGCTGGGAGCGAGCGAAGCGAGCGAATAAACATTTTGACCTTCAAAATACACAAATCTGATTCTGTGACAGATTTTTACATAATATTCAATGGATTGATATCATATCTCAACCATTTTACTTTCATTTTCTTTCCTCTTCTCATTTTTTCTTGGTCGTGAAGACCTTGGAGTCCATGCACCCCCTCCCCCTTCCAAGCTGAACGTGCAATAAGAGGAAAAACAATATAAATTGAATACTTTCATGAATAGTGGATGACCTAATTATATAATTTTCATGCCGCCTATACAGGCTGTGCATAAACCTGTAGTGAAACCTTCTTGTGTAATACAGTTTGCATATACACCAAGAGTATTTTTAAAAGATCATAACTTTGTCTTATACACCTGGTTTCATAATTATGGATCTTCATCAACATGATCTTTCTTTTTATTAAAATTCATTTGTTGGGGTGGACTTGGCCATGCGTCTTAGACTTTGGAAAAGGGCTTTAATTAATTTGGAATAGACTCGAGTGTCATCATGATCATCTAACATCCCAAAATAACAAAAGTGTATAAAGTATATAGGCCCAGTAATTGAATGTGTTTTCAGGCGTTAAAATTCAATTTTGACCATTTTTTCAGCCGTATAGGGTTTGAATTTTGACATCTAGCTCCCGCTCTTGGCAATATTTATTTGAAATAGCCCTTTTAATTCCTACTTTATTATTATGTAGCAATTTGATATTAGACTGACAGAGATTATATCCTGAAGTTTTCATCCCATTCCGTGCTTGCAAAGGGGTTTATTATACAAGACATGAATGCGCAGATCCCGGGAGGGGGGCACTCAGTATAATGCATAGTGGGTATGTGCCGCGGAGTGGACCCCCATTTTTACACTCAAATTTCCGGTCCAAGGCATAGCATTTTTGTCTTTTATTGAGAAAAAGAACGAAGAAAGCCGCTCCAAAGCATAGCATTTTCTTCTTATCGAGAAAAAAAGAAGAAAGAAATCCGCTCCAAAGCTTCGCTTTTTTTTCGTTACGCCGTTCCGATCGCATTGATTTACTACAATGAGCTGCAATTTTGGTGAAAAGCGACCGTAGAGCGCTGTCCGACCATCGCCTCAGCTCTGCGCGATTCCCTCGTATTATTTAGTTTATTTTATCGCAGGCTATCCTGATGACATATCATAAGCATATAGGTCCTATCCATTGTTGGAATGTTCTTATGTTACGAGAATTTGGAAGCAAGTCTCATGCTTTACGCCTCCTTCGACTCCATTTTTCTTTTATTGAACTGAAAATGCAATGCTACCATGATGGCGACAGTCACACGAAGGATATCGACTACAGGGCCTCGTCTTTATACGAAGAGTTGCAATTGATCCGATCAATCACAACTATGGACGGCCAGCAACGTCAACATCTATAATGCATGCTTGTTCAAAATATTTTCTAAATAATTATGATGTATATTCATGCATTCCTTGTTTTCTTAAAAAATCACTGTGCTTCTCATTGTTTACAAAGGACATTGTGCGAATTTCCTGTAGAAAAAAATTGTGACACTGGTGGATTTCCATAGAGTTACGATTGATTGGATCAATGTAACTCTTTGTAAGACGGACCCTAGACCGATAGAAGCTAGTACATTCCCACTACGATTTACGCTATGTTTGGAATGGTGGTCTTGAAGGGATGGTCCAGGCTGAAAGTATTTATCATGTTTATAGCTAGCTTAATAAATAGAGTGGAATTCACTGAGCAAATGCCAACAATTTCATCAAAATCGGATAACAAATAACAATGTTATTGAATTTTAAAGTTTAGCAAGATTTTGTGAAAACAGTCGTCATGAATATTCATGAAGTGGATCGCTGATGATGTCACAAAGTCATCTCCACTTGCTCTTTTGTACTTTATTAAATGAAATTAGGTTTATTCAATTTTTTTTACTTTAAGAACTAGAAAAGTGGGATTGACAACAAATTTAGTGCATTAGATATTAAATGCTGCAACTTCTTTCATTATAAGGGAGACATAATAATTCACACAAGTATGAAATAAAAAAGAAATATGATTTTATGTAATAACATAAGAAAACGGAAAGTGGGGATGTGACATCATCAGCCCACCTAATGAATATTTATGATGACTCTTTTCACAAAATATTGCTAAAATTTAAACTTCAATAACTTTGCTATTTGTTATCCGATTTCGATGAAATTTTCGGCATTTTGCTCAGTGAATTCTACCCTATGTAAGACATAAATATTTTCAGCCCGGACCATCCCTTTAATCGTAGAATAATCGTAGTGATCAGATCAGTCGTGGTAATCGTATTGATCGTAGGAATTTGTGAATGGTTCGAAATTTGTCGAGAGCAGTTACGAAAGGTTCAGTGGCGACGTTCGTATAAGATCGCACGACATACACGACATTGGGAACGATGTATCAGCAGTAACCGGGTCTGGGTAGTCCGTCTTGAAATTTTATGATTTTATTTTTTGTTTCACTTTTTAACATGTTTAAAACCCGGTTTTTTCTCATATATAATTATCATCGATATCACCTCTTCCTTTTTCTTCTTGTTCTTGGCCTTCATTCCCATTTCCTCATCGTAATATAGTCCTTTACTTTGTATTTGTTTTACATCGTATTACTGTTGAATCTCGCTCACGGGAAGAATTAATTATGTTTCTATCATATACCATTGATACCGATACTAAATTTGTTGTGCATTGTGAATATTCTACTCAGATACGAAACAAAATCTATCCTCATTTTAACCATTACATCGTTTAATTACCGGTGATGTACAAAATCATCAATGGGAATATATGATAAACTGCTTTTCATTTCAATATTGCAATATGGTGTACTTTGAGTTTGTGGAATTTCAAGGTTCCTGGCAGGCGAAAACCGTCAAATGAATTTAGGGGCGGGGGGGGGGGCATAGTAGACAATATAAAGCTAAAAATCAAATGAGATTCAAATGAGTCAGTCTGGTGCATATAAATATACCCTCAAAATTATCCGACATCCAATATTAGCATATATGAAAGCACATGAAATTGCGCATTTTTAGCGAACTTATTTCAGGATTTTGATTACCTTTCAGTGGGCACGAAGGCACACTGAAAACCTAAACTAGTCCAGCGGAGGCTCGACTAGGCTTTAACTAGTCTGGCATGTTAGTCGAGGCTGCTGGACTAGGAAAAACCTGCATTTTAAACTAGTCCAGCCTCTAAGACAAGCTTTCGGCCTGCTGGACTAGCTTGAAATTAGTCGAAATTGCTCGACTAATGTCCTTTTCTGTGCTGGACTAGTTTAGGGACGGACTAGCTTCTGGTTTGTCAAGCAGGACGGACTAGTTTATCGCTTGTCAATCGAGACAGACTAGCTTTAAGCTTGTCAGACAGGACGAACTAGCGTGTAACTTGTCAAGCCAGATTGACTAGCTTCTGACTTGTCAAGCAGGACTGACTAGTTCAAGGCTTGTCATTCGAGACAGACTAGCATTTAGCTTGTCAAACAGGACGGACTAGCTTGTAGCTTGTCAAGCCAGACTGACTAGCTTCGGGCTTGTCAAGCAGGGAGGACTAGTTTATGACTTGTCAATCTAGACAGACTAGCTTTTAGCTTGTCAAGCAGTACAGTCTAGTTTGAGTTATGTAAATCGAGATAGGTTGTCAGGCAAGGTTTCCTGCTTGTCTTAATAGTGAATCCAGCCTGGGTTGTCGAATTTGAGGCAAGGCAAGTCAGATGCTGAAAATAAAATAGCTTTTACATTTTTTTTTAAAACTAAAGTATGTTTGGCTCCACCACAAAAAAAAAGAAGAAAGCTCTTGGATATACCATTGTCCTCTATTGTAATTTATGTATTATGATTAGTACGCCTAAAAAAATATTTATTAGAAAAGATTAGGTATTTTAGCACTTTCACAGAATCATGATTATAGTGAATAACCTGCGGCTCAAAGTACGACACGGATCTTGATTCAAGACATCTGTTGAATAATGAAGAAAGTTCTAACAAAAATCAATGATTATCATGAAGTGCATGAAAGCAAAAAAAAAAGATCGGATGAAAGATGAGCAACATGCAATTAATGTTCTGATTCTTTCAAGATGTTGCCTATAGGCACATTTAACCCATGTCCCACAATCAGTGTTTACAGGTAGGCCTAACTGGAATCTGAGCCTGTGCATTGAATAACCCGAAAAGCAAACACATGCATTACTGTCAACATGCAGTAGCACTGAGCACTACAAAGAAGTTGCTTATTTGGATACAAAGACCAATCCTAAGCCAGCTTTTGTTTCAGTTGGAAATTGCCCGCTCAAATTAACGCTTTCACAAACAATGCATCATTTGGGTCATCATTTCGCTGTGTGATACGATCAGGGAAGCAAGTCTGAAGTTCTTCTACTGAAAGCCTGTATCTTTTGCCTGTTTTCTAGAATCAGTCGAACCATATCGAAAAATTCAAAGTAAGTACAATTTTCCTCCTTTTTAAAGATTAAAATCGATATAATGCATGCATGATCCTAAAGAGACAAATCTGGGAGAGGACGAAGAGCATATTTCACACAGCAACGGCACAAATATGTCACTGCATGCCCGTTAAGTGTTTCCAATAATTATAAGTGAAGTGTGTGAGAGGAGTGTGAGAATTTTCGTATTCTTATATAGGAGAGTATAGTGCCGATAACTTCGGCTGGGGGTTTTCGGTTATATTTTTTGACTCTTCACTAGCAAATACGCATTAAATTGATTTGTGGAACTTTTGAAATTAACTAAAGTATCAGAAATGCATCTTTTTTGAAGGAAATTCAAAAATATGTCATACATACTCGTAGCCCAAGTTATTTGAGATTGTTGTCTTTTCTACATGCATGTAGGAAAGGAAATTCTTTGTGTTTCTTTCTGAATTTTGTAAGATTAGATATGGTATTGTGAAAATAATTATAATTGTTCAGTAGCTATCATTAGTTTTATATTTTATTTGTGATATCTGGAATATTAGGTAGGCTTATATAATTTTTTATTAAGTTTCCATTAGCTGGATCTTTGTATTTGGAAAGCAGTCTTTGAATGGAATGTTTTACGCGTTCCCCCATTGTCAGTTGGATTGTGTTGGGTTTGATACTTTTATACTTGTACCACTTATGGAAAGGAAAGAAAAATTCTTTATTCAGAATCTCACCAAAAAAATTGAAATTGGAGCCTACTGTAGGCAGTTTTTAGAATAATCTATGTCCATTATTAGGCAAATGTTCACGAAGAAGTGGCTTATATAAATGAACTGATGCAAGTAGATGAAAATCGATAGGTTTATCCCTTTTTACATAACCCACGAGTAATTTAAAAGACCCATAAGCATAAAATCAATGTTTATATGTTACAAATGACGATGGCGAACTGCAGGAGCTAGTTAATTATTTTGTTTATCACATAAGAAACAACAACCCAATGAGACGCACTGATTCTGTAGTAAAACGATGATGATGATTTTTTTTCTTTTACACAGTTATCTACAGAGATGGGTCGTCTACAGAATAAAGAAATATCGTATATGCCGATCATTGAAAATGGGTTCGCAAAAACGTCTAACTCATCGATTAAATTTGGGAATGGCAAGAAGAAGCATACCAATCATCTATAGACGATAGAGGTCTGGGAGGAAGAGAAGGTGAGGAAGCACTTCTATGCTTATCTGCTGCTTACAAACGATTTACATTTTAAAAGAATAGGCAGAATAAAAAAAAACATTATAAATGATTAATTACTGACAAGTTGACCATCATCATATACCACTGAAGATACTGTACAAAACAATGTTTCACTGTTGTTCTTAATGGTGTAAAGGAGTTGTCA
Source organism: Lytechinus variegatus (assembly GCF_018143015.1). NCBI lineage: Eukaryota > Metazoa > Echinodermata > Echinoidea > Temnopleuroida > Toxopneustidae > Lytechinus > Lytechinus variegatus. Next base: position 8,016,720 of record NC_054754.1, on the reverse strand, counting down.
TGAAATGTTTTTATTGTTTATTGTACCTGACATATTCTGCGTCGATTGATAAAAAGAAATAAAATGAATATAATAATTGAACATCTGTTCTTCTTTTTCAGTTAAGCATTCTAGAAGCAATGACATAAGCAGTGGACCCATCCTTGGCAACAACATGACTTCTTCAGCATGTTCATGGAAATTTAATGATCTCTTTGTGTCACCAGAACTGAGGTTAGTTAAATTTCTATGTGTAATGTTTTGCTTTCCTTCACATTTCCTTAATATTGATATGATTTAACAAAAATGAAACATTGTGAAATTTCTGATGAAGTTCCTTCCACATTTAACATCTAACTCCCATGTTCTCTTCAATTTTAATAAACACATTCTTATGGAAACATTAGTCTTTAGGATTCGGTATGTTTATAATGTGATAGCTAGCTATGAGGCAATTGTTTTAAGGGGATTTCTGCACAAGTATCAGACTGTATGAAAACTATTCATAGTCCATGTAATTATGACGTAAGATACAGGGGTCATCTCTTTTTATATGACAATTACGATTTTTTATGACAAAAAAGATACATGTATATACTATTACTATGATTTTCGTAGTGGTGCCTTCCTCGCCAGCACATGCTGCTAACTCTGAATAATATCGATTTCATCTTTCTGATTTTCCAATTGTTTCTATCACTCTAATTGTCATTTCCATCGTCTGTTATATCATTTATCTGAACAGTCACAGAATCCCTTACACCTCCAGACGGACACGGAACACAATCCTCACAATCACCAAATCGCTCGACCTTCTGTCAGAGGCCACGATGTCGATCTGTTCGTTTTATATCGTCTATTTTCAATATCCCACTTGCCTAAGTAAGACTCTCATATTTATGCAAAGATCTTATTAGATATTCAGGATGGAGACAACAGTCCACGGCCCATATTTACATTAACAATAAATCAAACATGCAGTGAGTTAAGATAATTAACCTTCTATATCTATTTGTGTTAATTCTTTATTGCTGAAATCTAGTATAATCAAACACTCTAGTGTCCTAATAATTTTGGTTAAGGTTTATTCCATACAATAATAATAATTTAAGATAAATCTGATATTCCAAACAATATCAGATTTATTTTAAATCTGTATTATAAAATGTTGGTTTTCACAAATTCAAATCTAAATAGTGTTTTCTTAATCAGACGCCAAGTTTATTGTGGGATGCTCTGGGTATATGACTAAGTTTGAAAAGGTTTCCTTTTGCGTAATAAACAAATGCAAATGTTTGTGTTATGACATTACAGAGCAAAACATTAGTTCTTTTTTATTTATTTGGACAGCAACAGTTTGTACATACCAAATTCTGTAATTTGTATTATCTACATTTTATCACCCTTTTCACAAAGGAATTCATCTGACTATTAATTTGTATTATGTATTTTTTCATAATTCTGTCACTCGAGTACAAAACCAAAATTGTCCTTCTATACCTTGAATTTGTATCAAAATTATTTTGTTGATATTTTCATGAGGAGCATGATAACATACTGCAATGTACAAAACTCTTCATGTTTACAGAAACACATCGAACAAAAGTAAGCAAGTAAACTTCCAGAAATAATAAAGTTTTCATATGTATATTTTCATATTTGAAGTCCTTCAATTGAATATCAACCTTTGAGTCATTTTCCTACTGCCATATTTTTCAACAAAATATACATATTCCCTGTATCGAGACTGAAATCTAATTAATGATTATAATTACAACTTTACAAATTTTATTTGATTTTTTATTCGAATTCATTTTGATTTACTTTTTTTTGCAATGATTGTATTTAATGTATATAAATATGCAATATTTTTAACGCTTTTCTAATGTTTTCAAGTTTACGCCTGTCTAGAGTGGGGATTCCACTAATGTACATGCAAACTATGCTCGGTGTATTGATTTTGAATATTTAGTATTTAATACTTTATTTATTTCTTTCCTCTGTTACGTTTTACCGTGTTTTTTTAATCTACGATTAATTCTACAATATGTACATTTTATTTTACTTTCTTTTGCTATATATTTTGTAAAGATTTTTTCAATCTCATTATTTAAATTGAAAGAAAGAATTTGAATATGATGGTTTACATAACCTTGTTAAAAGAAAAAAAAATCGTCAAATAATCGTAGTATGTAGTGCGCATTAAACTGCACGTCCTAATAATATATGTTTAAATCTAGAAGGAACATCTTCATTTGGAAAAGTAAATAGGTTAGATTTTGCATATATGTTTGGAAGTTTAATTTCATTGGCAGTCAGATGATATGGGGTTGATATTATTTTCTTGTGAACAAATAACAAATTCAAAAGAATTTATTGTAAAGAATGCATTGATTAATTAATACTGTCAAGGAGGTATTTTTTCTACTTTAATAGTGAGAAATAATTTGTCTAAAATATGGTATATGCTCTAGCCCATCTGGATGCCATTATTTTGATGATGTGATATTACTTTAATGTCTTGGAAATATATGATATTTGGATAATAAAACTGTATTGTTACTGTAAATAAATTTACAAATTTTCTTGATTTCTTATTTTGTTCCTCGAAAATATTTTCATTTTAGCGATGTCTAGCAACGTGGTGGGAACGTCTGAAGGCGCGGCTAGGTTTTCTGGATAATTCATGGCTAGTCCGTCAAGTTAGTCCGTCATGCTAGTAATGCAACCTAGTCCAGCTTGACGCACCGAAACATGCTAGTTCAGCAACCTAGTCCAGCTTGGTGGACTAACATCATGTTAGTCCAGCAGCAAGACTAACTTGAAGTTAGTCCAAGTGGGCACCATTTGGACCAACTTAAAACTAGTCAATAACTAGTCGAGCGACTAGCTGTATGTGAGTCCAGCTCGCTGGACTAACCAATAACTAGTCGCTGGACTAGCATCAAAGTAGTCAGGCTTGCATGACTAACGTTAAACTGGTCGCTTGACTAGGAACATGCTAGTCAACCGACTAATGAAAGGCTAGTCTAGCAAGATGGACTAAGCAAAACTAGTCCATCATGCTAGTCCAGCAAAGCAGACTAACTTATAGCTAGTCCAGGTGGGCACCATCTGGACTAACTTTAAACTAGTCTGGCGACCAATTTTGGTTTTCAGTGCATGATTGTGCATGCTTTAAACTTACATTATTAAGAAAGCCATTCTGTATGGTAATAAACATGATAAATCCTGGTATTTTATCACACAGGTTTATTGGCTACTGTATGTGCGTTTTAATTTGGAAAAAAAAAAGTGGGAGTCATTTAGCATGTCATCATTTTTAAGGAAAACTATGTGGTATTTCACTGACTCACGGGTGTATATTGGATTTTAAAGACGGCTTGACGATTTAAAATGATTTATTAGCGGGCTAGCAAAATACACATTTTAGTTTGTTTTGATTTTGAAAGGGGGCGTGGTTGCCCGAGAAAGGGCTCGTGACCCGACCCGTAAAGGGCGGGGCAGCGCTTTTTGGCGCCCGCGCCAAAGAATTTGGGCACAATGCCAGACATTTGCCGCGGTTGAGCTATGCGCGGATAAAAGTGCGGGGAATGCTTCATTTTCGTTTTGGCTTTCAATGAAGAGAGATGACGGTGCATGTGTAAAGCGTGCTTACAAAATTTTTTGAAAATTTTCTTTCGGCACTGGCAACTAGGCCTAGGTGGCAGATATTTCGACATTTGTCTAGCTGCCTATACCGGATATCTACACAAAGGATTCATACTTTTATTGGATTATACAGACGCTGATTTCAGTTTTTTACTGTCTTCAGACTTCAGCCTCAGGAATTGTTGCCGTAGAACTAAGACTAAGTTAGCTGTGCCGATTTGTGGACCTAAAAGATTCAGTTTGCAACTTCAGGATTGAATTTTTTCTTGGCGGTTCGCTTGATTGAACTTTGGAGGTGATTGCATCCAGGATTCATTGGACTTGGGCTGAGTGACGGAGCTTCGAGTCTAACTCTAGTTTCGCGAGTTGATCATGCCAAAGGTTAAGGCCAAGAAAATAACGACCGCAGGTGCGAGGAAGGGAGATGACACACCGAAGAGGAGGCCGGGTCGGCCGAGAGGTCCACGGGCGACGTCAACCCCCGCAAGTGTGGATCTGGGGCTGGGAGGCGGCAACAACGGGCCAGGAAGGAGCGGTGAGTTAAATCCCTCTCAGTCTCAAGTTGTCGATGTTGATGAAAAAAGTGGTAGGCCTAGGTCTAAAGTTAGTGATAAAATGGCAGAGCTAGATCTAGATCTAGTGGGGCGGGAAGGCCAGGCGCCCGTGGGCAGATCTATTGCTTGGCATGAGATAGTAGCTCAGGAGTCGGATACCGGTAGCTCGGGGCAGGCTCAGCCAGCAGTTTCAGTGCCGGCGCGGTCGGCAGGGGTAGCCGAAGATCTAGGCCTAGATCTAGTGGAGGTCGGTGTTGAGAGATCTGAGCCCCATGCGCCTAGGCTTTCTGCCGTGTTGGGGGCACCGGAACCATTTATTAGCGCATGCGACCCACTAGGTGTGGAAGTGGCTATCTCACTGAAGGAAAAAATTTGGGCAAGTGAATATATAGATTTGGGAGTGCTCCTTAAGCATAATAATGCACGTGATGAGTTTGGGGCCTTGAGTGTAGGTGACACCACTTTGAGTTTGTGTCAATCGGGATCTGGTCTTGGTTTGCAACTTCAACCTCAATCAAAGGCTAAGAAAATCATGTCGGTAGAGCAGTGGACTTCGGTGTTTCTAGTATTTGCCTCAATTTACGCTGAGAAGCACATTGAAAGGAGCAGGGAGCTCATGAAATATATGGATTTGATAAGGCATGCAGCCCGTGCGTTTGCAGGTTATGGCTGGCGTGACTATGACACTCAGTTTAGGAGCAAGCAGGCGCGTTTACCCGGGCGATCCTGGGCGAGCGTCGACGCCGAGTTGTGGTTGATGCTGGTGGCCTCTAATGGTCCGCGGCAGCGCCACAATTTACCCCATGCCCCTCGCCATCAGTTCTACAGAGGGGAGTACGGCGCGAGAAAATCTTTTCCCTTCGGAGGAAAGGGACCCGGAGCCAATGGCACACCCAGCCGAGGCGTGTGCTTTGCCTTTAATAGAGGCAAGTGCATGCGAGGCAAAGCTTGCATCTATGAGCACAAGTGTTCCCGCTGCCAGGCGACAGGTCATGGGGCTAAGCAGTGTAGCCAAGGGCGGGCCGGTTCCAGTCCCGCTGGCAGTAAATAGGTCTACGGCTAGTGCGGTGTCGTCTATTGCTCCGACCCCTATTAAGTTAGCACGTTTGGTGCCCATGTTAGCTACTTATCCTAATCAGGAGCATGCTCAGTGCTTGTATAATGGTTTTAAGTTTGGTTTTTCATTACATTTTGAAGGGGACAGGGTCCCATTGGTTGTTAAAAACCTGAAATCAGCATTCGAACACATGGATACGTTGAAAAAGAAATTGAGGGATGAAATAGACTTAGGTAGGATAGTTGGGCCTTTTGTTGTTCCTCCCTTCGAGAATATGAGGTGTTCACCAGTGGGGTTGGTGCCCAAAAAGGCCCCAGGGGAGTTCCGTATGATTCAACATTTATCGGCACCCAGGGGAAATTCAGTTAATGATGGCATACCGGAGGGGCAGTGTACAGTAACATATTCGTCCTTTGATTCGGCGGTAGATATTGTGACGCAATTGGGGCGGGGTGCCCTTATGGGAAAGACTGACATTAAGTCAGCTTTCAGGCTCTTGCCTGTTCACCCAAAAGATTTTGAGTTGCTTGGGATGTATATAGATGGTCGTTACTATTTTGATCGTTGTTTGCCGATGGGCTGCGCAGTTTCTTGTTCCACTTTTGAATGTTTTAGTACTTTTTTAGAGTTTTGCGCGAGAAAAGTTGCGAAGTCGCAAAATATTGTCCATTATTTGGATGATTTCTTTTTTGCAGGCGGCCCTGCCTCGGAGGATTGCAGGCGGGCAATGCATTGTTTTGAAGCAATTTGCGAACGATTTGGGGTGCCCATAGCGCGAGAAAAGACGGAAGGCCCGACCACACAGTTGTCATATCTTGGGCTGGTAATAGATAGCGTTTCTCAGCAGGTTCGGGTACCGGAGGACAAAATTGAGAAATTAGTAGGGAAATTAAATTGGGCGGTACAGAAACAAAAAATTTCCCTAAGAGACATTCAGTCGATTGTAGGTAGTCTAAACTTTGTATGTAAGGCAATTGCTCCAGGGCGAGCATTCATGAGACGGCTCATTGACTTAACTAAGAGCGTTAAGCGTCCTTTTCACATGGTTAGGTTGACGAGAGGGGCTAAGGCTGACTTGCGGGTTTGGTTGGAGTTCTTGGCACATTTTAATGGTCAAGTTTTCTTCCGGGCTCCAGGCTGGTTTGGAAGCGAGGAAATTCAGTTTTTCACTGATGCGGCGGCTGGCATTGGTTTTGGAATTTTCTTTGGAGGCAGGTGGGCTCAATCCAGGTGGCCTGCTGATTTCCAGGCCGGTAGGAGGTCTATAGCTTTTTTAGAGCTATTCCCTATTTGGGTAGGCTTGGAGATTTGGGGCATGGAGCTAAAGGACAAGAATATATTGTTTAATTGTGATAATCAGGCCGTGGTGGCAGTACTTAACAAGCAGTCGGCGCTATGCCCTGATATTATGGTTTTGGTGAGGAAGGTGGTGATTATATGTTTAAGCAATAATATAGTGTTGAGGGCTAGGCATGTACATGGATGTGATAATGGTATAGCTGATGCACTATCTCGATTTCAGATGCCGAGGTTCCATGCGTTAGCACCGGGGGCCGCCCGGGAGGGCGTGGAGGTTCCAGTCCGTCTTTGGAAGAGCTGGCTATCGAGAGAAGTCGACTGCTGATGGCTTCTAGGGCAGCTCGAACACACACAACTTACTCTATTGCCTTGGGGGCATACGTGAAATTTTGTAAAGTGTACGGATACGACCCCCAGCTACCCCCTAATGTAGAATGGGTGGCGCAGTTCATTTCTTATTTATCCTTTATGGGATATGCAGGGTCTACTATTCAAACATACATATCTGGGTTGGCATTTTATATGAGTTCATCTGGGCTAAAGGATGTGACCAAGAGTTTTGTGATTACAAGGTTAATTGAAGGGTGTAGGCGAAGTACTTTGAGAAGAGATGCTAGGCATCCAATCACATTGTCTGTGTTAAATAGAATGCTCGCCTACTTGAGGCATGTTTGTGGTAGTCATTACGATGTTTTGATGTACTCTGCTGCTTTTTCAGTGGCATTTTATGGTTTGTTGAGAGTTAGTGAGTTGACAGTAGAGTCCAGGCATAGATGTGAGTCTATTCTGCAGCGCACAGATGTTAGGGTCACTGGCGATGCACCGCATCGCAGGGTGGAATTATTCCTAAGGAAGTCAAAGACTGACCAGCGGGGAAATGGGTGCACCATTTCGATACCAGAGTTGGGGACAGTTAGCTGCCCTGTGATGGCGGTTATTCGTTATTTAGAAATCCGCCCAAAGAATGGTGGAGCCTTCTTTTGTTCATATGGTGCTCTCCCGCTAACTAGGCGTGAATTTGGAAACATGATAAAACGATGTTTGACATACGGGGATATGCCGGCGGCAATGTTTTCATCGCATTCCTTTCGTATTGGGGCGGCTACGACCGCTGCCATGGCCGGTTGCTCGGATGAAGAAATCCAACGCATGGGGCGTTGGGTTTCGAGTGCACATCGGAGATATATAAGACTCGACATGGTTAAGTAAAAAAATAAAAAAAAAAAAAAAAAAAAAAAAGAACGAAAATATATATGAAATGATGATTTTAGGTTATTTGACATTTTGACCAAAATCAGGTGTAAGTTATCTTCCAATAATGTCACAACGCGTTTACTTTACACGAGGACATGTGCTTTAATCAAAGCCGTGGCCGATGGGTTGTTGGATATTTGGGTGTATAATTCTCAATATATCTGCTTACATGGTATTGTTTTATTTTATTCAGCCCTATTCAGAAGCAGGGTGGTATGTTCAGTGCCAAGAGGCTTGTTTACAAAGGAGCCCTTGTTACAGTATACATTATACATTATACATTATGCATCATATATTATACATTATACATTATACTTTATTACATTCTTTATACAAAATGAAGAAAGAGATGGTACTATATTGATGGGAATGTGTTTATACGTTATACATTATACATTATACCTTATACATTTTACATTATACATTATACCTTATACATTTTACATTATACATTATACATTATTATAAATTGATTGGAATGTGCTCAGACATTATACATTATACATTATTATATATTGGTTGGAATGTGTTTATACATTATACATTATTACATTATACAAAAGGAAGAAAGGGATAGTACTATATTGATTGGAAGGTGTTTGGAACATCAGATTGATCATAACGACCCCCCCCCCCCCCCCCCTGTACATGTTGATATCAATATACATGTATCATCAAAATAACTCTGGGCTTAATATTGAATGAGTAAGTGCGGGTTTAATGATATCACACAATTACGAGCATTCTGCTTTTTAGAGAGAATGTTACAACGGTATAATGACGTGTTTAATATCAATGCTTTCAGGATTAAGGGGAGGGGTCAAAAATGTGATTACATACATTGTATCTTGGAGGGGAAAACCCCGTGATGAAGGGGTGGTGAAGGGTAGCAGACCTTTCAGGGGGAAATTTTCATACTTCAAAATTCTGCCCAGCCCTCTTTTCTTGTTTTCTATTACAGGACCTGTGGTGTGGATCATAGGGGACTCGATAGTGTTTTGGGCACATCGCAGGGCGAAGAACACCGGCGAGGCTGACCTTGGACTTGGAACGTCGGTCCGCTGGTTGGGGAAAAGGGGGCTACGAATTGAAGGGGTAAGCGATTGGTTAGATAAGATGGGTCGGAGTGAACCAAAGCCTTCAGTAGTAGTATTGCATGTAGGAACGAATGACATTGAGGCACTGTCCAAGAAGAAGCTGGCTAGTTTGACGTATAGACTTTTTGACGCCAATAAGGACAAATTTCAAATAGTGTGGTCGGACATTTTGGAGAGGGTTTGGTACCCCGCTGGCTGTACAGGAGATCAAGGTAAATTGGACTTAAAGAGAAGGGCGGCCAATAGGTACGCCAAGGCTTTAGCTGCAAGATTTCATGGTAAAGCCATACCGCATCCATCAATATCCCATAATGACATTTCGCTGTACAGAACTGATGGCCTACATCTGGCCGATGAAGGGTTGGACAGATTTATCAGTGAGTTAAAAGTTGGTCTTTCATATCTTCGTTGAGTATGTATTTATACATTTTACCTTAGTCGCTCCGGCGTGACCGACTCCAGACCGTCCGATCCGATAGTATGAATAAGGGTTTTGGCTGGTCTGGAGCCGGTTTCACCAGTGTGTCTATGCTTTCATAATGTATCATTTGTTGTTATTTAGCTGCTCATGCATTTACGTTCAATGTATGCATGCATTAAATCATGTTGGGGTCAGTTATGGATAACCTAGATATACATTGTAATGGAGGAATGAGCAATGTTCCCTGGTACCCCCCCCCCCTGGTAAAAGCACTAAGGATGATAACGTTGGTGAATACTAGTAGAATGATCCTGTAATGGTTGCTAAGATTTATTGAATATCTTGGTAGATACGAGTAAAATTTTGACGTGTTTGTTGGCGGTCGATCATATATAAATAAATTATATATTCTCGTTTGGCGGTAATTTGGCAATTAGGCCACCTGAAACACGTATTTTCCAAGAATAATTGGGTATTTCTGGTCATGCCAGGGCAGGCATGTGGATTTTAATCAATTATGTTATGTTATTATGTAAGTTGCAGGTCCCCACTCGTTACCTAGGTGAGGGGGACCTATTTGTACATACAAATGTTTGAGAACGCTGTTAAACTGAAATAATTGTGTCATGCTTAAAGTTTAATCTTAGCCTGACCTGATCTTAAAGGCGGGCAGGCTGGTCTATAGTCATGGGCATTCATATATCTCTATATGCTATATTTATGTCATCTGTAATCCACCGATAGCTCATAATTAATAGCTGTGCTGGGATTCCGGTCCGGCTAGCAGGGAACCAGTGGGAAAACAGCCATGAATTTTAAACATTGAAGAACTTACGAGGGGGGCCTTCTAGCCGGGGGTTTAACCCCTCTCCGAGGAGCTTATTAAACAAGGGTATCGGTTGGTTACAGACATTATCGGTATATGTATATGTGATGATATTCATACACTGTACACAAAAAGCAGAATTGGTAAAGATGCACATTCATCTCTATTTTCATTAAAGCCACGACAAATCGCAATTCACTTGTTCTTGTTGTTTTGTTAGCCGTGAATAATGGATTTTAAAGACGGCTTGACGATTTAAAATGATTTATTAGCGGGCTAGCAAAATACACATTTTAGTTTGTTTTGATTTTGAAAGGGGGCGTGGTTGCCCGAGAAAGGGCTCGTGACCCGACCCGTAAAGGGCGGGGCAGCGCTTTTTGGCGCCCGCGCCAAAGAATTTGGGCACAATGCCAGACATTTGCCGCGGTTGAGCTATGCGCGGATAAAAGTGCGGGGAATGCTTCATTTTCGTTTTGGCTTTCAATGAAGAGAGATGACGGTGCATGTGTAAAGCGTGCTTACAAAATTCCCACCTCCTCCCCATTACCATCCTCTAGTTATAATTAAGGGGGATGTTGACATATATATCGTGGGGGGATTCTTGCATATTATGGATATGGTTGTGTATTTATTGTCCTTGTGCATTCTTAATGTTATTTTGTTTATTTAGTTTTTGTTTGCAAGGAAGAAGTCAATTCGAAATTACTATGAAGCAGGTTATGCCTCAAACGTTCATGTGAGTTGTCATAAAAATCCAAGTTATGGATGGTTATAGAAAAAATCTGGGGATTGAAATTATAATTTTCTCAGGTCATTTGAGAAGAAATGTTTATGAATTCATAATTTCTATGTATGTTTTATTTTCCTCTACCATGAGCATTATATATGAAGAAATGTTTGATAAGATTGCATAGGCTTCATTTCAGATAAAGTTATTTCTCGGGTCTGCATCGGACTCCTTAGGAATTAGACGGAAGTATTGTCCCAATTTTTAGGCTTCTTCAAGTTCAGCCGAATGTTCAGGTCTTTAGGCGTAGTATGTTGGTATACTTATGTGAATTTGTATGGTAATTTTGTCATGGTGTATTTATTATTAATACTGCCCACCTTTGGTATAGGAAGCAGCTCACGCATCAGTCAGATTTGAGTTATGGTTTTTAAATATCTGTTGTGTGCTGCCCGTTCAGGCAGAAATTGTGAAGAAATGATCGTTTTGGGGAAAGATATTGAAGAAAATATTATTTAGTTTAATTGCATTGATGTATATGTTAATGACGAACACGCATTGGTCATTTACAACGAGTGATACTTTCGTACCTTGCTTCCCTTTGCCAGAGTATGGCCATATTAGTGAATTTCGTTTGGTGAAACAAATTTCTTTCTGAATTCAATTTCCTTTATTAAAGTTCCTTTAAGGGGCTCAATATTTTCAGTGGGATGAAAATTGGATACCTATAGTTGGCTTGAATACCAGCAGTAGTTGATCTTGGCAAAGTGTGATTAGGGGGGGGGGGGGTACAAGTACTTTTGCATTTATATTTTCCAGGGAAGTTGTATTTGTTGAATCTATATGATACTCTATAATGAATGGTGTATGAAGTAGTTGGAGGGTGATGGTATACTTTTCATGGTTAATTTCAGAATCTAGGCAGAGCCTAGGCTGATAGAAGAGCGTAACACGAATCCAAATTCGAGGGTGTTTGACCTGGTCGCACACCAATCCTAACAACGATCGTCGTGCATAAGTGGGCCGTAAGGGAATTTTATCCTCCTGTCCTATTTTGGCCAGTGGGCAGGCGGGTTTTCGCCCTTACTCGTTTTTGGGAGGAGTGTTGACGCCTTGTGTGTTGTTGAAAAACAAGCAGTTGAAGTTCTGGGGGCATGATTTCAGTAAGAGGCGCATTATTAAAGTACCTCCTTTTTTCCTTTCCATGCCAGGGCAGGCATGTGGATTTTAATCAATTATGTTATGTTATTATGTAAGTTGCAGGTCCCCACTCGTTACCTAGGTGAGGGGGACCTATTTGTACATACAAATGTTTGAGAACGCTGTTAAACTGAAATAATTGTGTCATGCTTAAAGTTTAATCTTAGCCTGACCTGATCTTAAAGGCGGGCAGGCTGGTCTATAGTCATGGGCATTCATATATCTCTATATGCTATATTTATGTCATCTGTAATCCACCGATAGCTCATAATTAATAGCTGTGCTGGGATTCCGGTCCGGCTAGCAGGGAACCAGTGGGAAAACAGCCATGAATTTTAAACATTGAAGAACTTACGAGGGGGGCCTTCTAGCCGGGGGTTTAACCCCTCTCCGAGGAGCTTATTAAACAAGGGTATCGGTTGGTTACAGACATTATCGGTATATGTATATGTGATGATATTCATACACTGTACACAAAAAGCAGAATTGGTAAAGATGCACATTCATCTCTATTTTCATTAAAGCCACGACAAATCGCAATTCACTTGTTCTTGTTGTTTTGTTAGCCGTGAATAAATTGCGGTAAAAAATATCATTAAGTGCTATGCTCTGAAGCATTTGACATAAAAAATCCCAGCAAAGTCATTGAAAGCATAAAGAATTTGTATTCATGGTATGAACAGTCTCGTAGTGAACTCCGTGCATTGGTGGCGTATATAGCTGTCAAGAAATTCAACATTCAAGCCTCGCTGAAAAAAAGGTAAAAGCAAAAAATAAAACAAACAAAATAGAGAGGTGCATAAAGGATGTGTAATGTCTCCATTTCTATTCAAGTTCTGCACTTGGTTAATGTTAAGGAAGATTTCAATAAAAATGCGTTATGGAAGATTCCTATATGCTGATGAATATAATAATAAACAGCTCTTGTATAGCGCATATCACAATTATGAATAATGTCTCTATGAGCTTCCAAAGGACTTGGATATTATTACCCCAGCTGTAGCTTGGAAGCCGTAATTACTAAGATTACAGCACACACGCATTTCAATTAATAAATTCCTGCCAGGTACCTATTCATCTCACCTGGGTTGAGTGCAGCACAATGAGGATAAATTTCTTGCCGAAGGATATTACGCCATGGCTGGGATTCGAACCCACGACCCTCTGTTTCAAAGTCCGGAGACTAATCCACTGGGCCACAACGCTCCCCTAGTATGACATAAACTTTGTAAAAAGTACCGACATAATAGAGTGAAAACAATAGAAACGGTGACTGCCTAACTTTGTCGACGCTGAATGCCACGTATGAGAGGAGGGGGGGGGGGGGTTGGTGATTCTGGCTACCGATAATTAGACAGATTGGCTAGATTAGCAGTATTTAAAAGAGCCAAAGAAGATCATCATAGGCTTTGACCTCATGAGCCCCCTGTACTGTCAGTAATGTAGAGTGTACCCCTTTCGATGAAAAATCAAAATTGTTTTCTGGGCCCCTCTGACAAGTAAATCGACGCCCATTGTACGACAAGTTCATTGATCCCTTTAGTGATTTCTTAAACCCGGTATTAATTGATTATGATAATGATAGTCCACGTGCTTGATATACAGAGATCACCTCCATGGTGTATAATTATAGATCAACTAAATTTTGCAGTCATGACTCACGCCGTCGACCAGAGCACCCCCATTTGTGCTTCAATCGTGTCAATCAAGGTCTAGGGTATGAGGTTTTAAAAAGGGGGAACACTTCGTTGGCAATCTATAATTGATCAGCAGGGGTAGTGTAGGATTTGGAGTAGTTGATTAACAAGGATTTCGTGCAAGTTTAAAGGTGGGCTTTTTATAGCAGAAGTGCAGTAGTATCTGGCCACCTGGCCTCACCTGGCGCAGCTGAGAATACAAATGAGTGATTCAATCTTATTTTATATGCACCATTTTATATAATTTTTATATTCCTATTCTATGTCTGACAATATTGTAAGCGCTTTGGTATTTTTTATGTATAGCGCATATATAGATAACCATTATTATTATTATTGTTATCAAAAGAAGCATACGAAGTAGTAATAATAATTTATTGCCTTCTTGTAGTTCTTCAGAATTATTTTAAACGAATAACCATTCCATCTTCAAGAACCGTTTTGTTTTGAATCATAAGCAAACAATCATAGAGAAAATATATTAATTCATTTAATATCATATGCTTTTCACAAAACTCGAAGTGGGTTTCTCGTTCCTTTGTAGGTGTATCGCTTAGACATGTTAGAAGCAGTGACGTAACTGGATACGTTGTCAACTCAAGAGGCGAATGATTCAGACTTGAAATTGGTCAAAGGTCGCCGTCGGAGACCTCCCCCCACAAAAAAATCAGTTATCAAAATGCAGTTAGGGACACCCTGCACCCCGGTATACTAGAGCTTAGAAACCATGATTTTTTCCCTTTGTTTGTCTGTTAAGTTCGCATTACGATAGGTTTAATTATAAATACCATACAAAACATATGAATCAGCATTATTTTAATACAACTAGATAATTTGTTCTAGGGGAAAATTAGGTCGAGGCGCCACAGGGAGCCTACGCATAACTTTAGGCGATTGCGAACTTAATCTGAGTACGAGATCTCTCATTCATTTTCCCCCACAAGCTGAAGTTGAAAGCCAGTCAGGTACGAGATTAAATATTTTGTTATTAACATGCATCCAGGTGTTATTTTTATACTTTGATTTGGGTATAGGCCTGAAAATTCAAAACAAACTGAGAGTTAGTACTTCGGCCTTTAGGATATGATGCGTTTTATAGTCGCGTGCCTGTATCTTGCGAATTGCTTCATGGAATTACCCCCAATGTGTTGCTAAAGATCATGTCCATCTCAACAGCAAGTTGAAGTGAATGAATAGAGAAAGTCAAACAAGCATACCACTGATAAATTCATCAATATCGGATGTGAAACAAGAGAGTGGTGGTATTTTCGAAATTTGCTTGATTATGCAAATTCCTCTATATTTCATTATTTGAAGTATCAAGTATTTTTTCCTCCATTGAAGTTAATCTTGATATGATTCCTCATAATGTGGTTTGGATAGAGATGAACGTTTGAGGATGTTGCTCGGTTTTAGCATGGAGCTATTACAGCTCTATATGGTTTTAGGTTGTAAATACAGGGGACCGTTTCATAAAGCTGTTCGGAAGTGAAGAGCCACTTGCTCTTCCAAGAACGACTGGTGATCCTTCATATTCTCACGCGATTTTAATGGTGAATATCATTTACCATGCAGGAGAAAGGTTCAATAGTAGTTCCTTAAGTTGCTCTTAAACTACGAACAGCTTTATGAAAAACTCACTATGGTACCAAAGGTGGGTGAGGAGGGCAAAAGGGTTACCCCCCCCCCCCCTTCTGTGATCTTTCAAGGAGTTAAACAATGAGTAGAATATGGGAAAAGGTAAAGAATAGAATGAGTGCTCTCGGCCGTGCACTTCAATAACCCTATACAGTATTATTCAATTCAGAAAAATGGCATCACCCTTGATCGTTTTCTTGCCCCCCCCCCCTCCCTAACCAAAATATTCTGACCCCACCCCTGTGTGAATATAAAGTAAAGACAGCAGTTTTCGGGTGGGGGGTCATGTAGCAGAAATAGGTGATTGGGATGAATATTGAAGACGCTTCTACGGCAAGGCGATAAACAAAAAAGTTTCGAAGATTTCTGAGCGTGCAAGAAGCGAACTTTTTTGTGCGCAATATTTCTGCCGTCCGACGAGCACGTCCGAATCCGTCAAGGACGCGCATTACTGACATCAAAGCCGAGCGAATGGGACTTCGACACTCATCAATCAATCGTGACGATTTTGAAGGTCAACGGACTTTAAGCGTTCAGAACGTTATTACCGCGAGACAGAGTAGGTTCGAAGAGGAAACAGACACGAGATGTGACCAGAACACTGACGAAAAATTCTTTCTCTTCCTTTGAACTCTATTTTATATAATGTAGGATTCTTGAATTTGTTGGGAGGGGGATGGTGGTGGTAATAATGATGGTTGTGGTAGTAGTGATTCGGGGGGGGGGCACTAATTTTCGTTCATACTGTTAAATTGCCCTAAAAACATTGCTTTTAAAATTCGGACAAAGCAATCTCTTAAAAATGAAGGTTAATACGCCGACATAGGGCTTGCATGTTATGGTATTTTATAGGGCCATAGATGCAAGTTTCTTTTTTTTTTAAACCCCGAATCTTGTCATGCCGGTTATCGTGAAAAAAAGTATTTTTTTAAAAGTCAATCCTGCTAGCGCGATGATGAAATCATGGTTAGCTCTTTCTCAGCTAATATCATTGGGGCATTGGGGGTCCTTGCTTTACCATTTTTTCCGGTGTGTGTGTGTATGTGTCACAAGGGCGGATCCGACTTTCTCCAATAGGGGACGGGGCCCGAAATTATCTCACCTATATTTTCCCCGATCAGTCACTTCTTAGTTTTATTCTTATAAAACAACATAAACACGAAATAATCTCATAAGCCTTATAAAAAGTGTGAGCGCCAAGCGCGAGCGATTTTTTGTCCTGAAAAATTAATATTCTTGGCAATGATATGTGTGATCCTGAACAAGATTCGTATGTAACTAGATGGTTACTGCGAACGCCAAGCGAATTTTTTATTAACTGTTCTACAGCATTATCGAAAAAGGACCTGTTAAGGACTGCTTACAGTTACCCACGAAGACGATATAAATTTCAATAATGCGAGCGCAAAGCGCGAGCAAATTTTTTTGACATTCCTACCTAAAAAAAATGGTCATTCTAAGCACTTTTTGTATTAACAAATGAGATAGGTATGTAACTAAACAATTGATGCAAGAGCGAAGCGCAAAAGGAAGAAAATTGAGATATGTAAATCATAAAAAGGATATTGGTAATTTGGTATCATTAATAATGCGATCGTGAAGCGTGGTCAGACAATTCTGATGTGAAACTGGGTAATTTAAGTACATTCTAAATAAAGAGCATGCAGGCTATCCCCCATGTTTTAAAATTATAGACCTAGAATCTGGGCATTCTGAATACATTTGTTTAATGGGACATCATGGAATACACGTAGACATTAGGAACTTGGCAAATCAAACTATGTAACCACGCAGCGTGAGCTTAAAATGCTGATATGATTACCATATAACAGACATATTTTACAGAGCTTTTAAATTTGTACATGAAAAAAATAATGAAAGGTCGATGTTCGAGCTAAAATATGTTTTGTATATTGTTTGGCAACCCGAGACATGTAAATATTTTATTTTTCTGTCTGAATAAATCAAATCGATTATTTCATTCACTCGTCTTCCTCCTCTAATTATTGTCCTCTTCTTATTTTCTTCTGTCTTTCTTCTTCTTTTCCATTTTTCTTTTCTTCTTTCTCCATTTTTTTTGCTCTGCCAATTTTTTTTCAGGGGGGAGCACCTGGGGGGAGGGGGCACACCAAATCTCAGGGGGGCACGTGCCCCGGCCCCCCGTAGCTACGCCACTGTCACCCATGAGAAGTTTATAAGTAAACAAATTCAGAAACTATGAGTAACAAAATGCTATCAAAGTGATCAAAACGTTCGGCCCAGTGCGGTACTGGTCAAATTATAGTGACTTTAAGTTTGAAGATTTATCAATTCATGGCGGATGAAAGGGTCGATTTATGCGTTAATATTCACGCCCCCCCCCCCCTAGAAATGATCGGGGTAAGTATAGTACGAGAGAATTGTCTGTGCATGATTTCCTTCCCAATACAATGAAACGTGACTGAGGATGACCGTGAGATGATGCGAGAGTTCATCACCGAGTCGAGATAAACACGGCTGCCGACACAAGCCCGGTCTATTACGACGGTGTTCCGTCAAACAGCGCATGTGTAGAAGGGAAGCCGTCGAAAAATGAATTCCAAGTTCGTTAAGTTTATTGATATCACGGGATAGGATGGATGAGTGACGAGCAGGATGTTGTCATGGAAAGAACTTTTTCTACGTCAGAGAATTATTTTGCCATACCTTGTTTGATTCGATATAGTTTTGTTTAAATAAGACAGATAGTTGCATTTGAATTTTCAAAGTTTTCACTTGCAATTGTTTGAATCCTTTCAAAGGTTGAACGTGACATCAACCTTAATCTACTCCCATCGCCCCATCCATCTCTGCGAAGTCAATCGCGCACATCATTATACTTAAGCTATAAATCGTTACCATAGTTACAAGTCGGAAATTATGGTAACTAAAATTTTTTTTATCATTGACTGGTGAAAATTTTATGGAAATCTTGAGCAATAAACAAGTACTAAAACCCCCGTAATAATCTTGTAGGCCTCATTATTTTTATTTTTGTTGTTGTTTATTTCCGAATCAATGAAATAAAAAAAGGAAATAAAGAAAAGGGCCTACAAGTAATGGTCTATCTAGATTTGGAGGGAAGTCCAATTCACGAATGTTGATTTCACTTTTTGCATGTTTGGGGTCCTTAAAATAAATCTTAAAGACATATTTCCACGCCCTTTTTCTACCCATTCCCTCCCATTTGCCCCATCTTATCGCCATTAAATTGTTTTGTTGGTTTTTCTTTTTAGAGTGCAATTTGCGATTGTGGTATGTCTAACCTCCTTGGTCTAACCTTATACCTTTTTACGTCCAATAGTTTTGGGACAATCTACCCTCTTCCACAACAGTCGACCTGGGTTTCTAGCCTAGTCAGGATGATCAAGAAATACTCTCTGAAATCGAGTGAATAATCCACTCACCGGAAAGAGTGAATCAATTTACTTCCACCTGTTGTTGAGTGAATTTCACCCTTCGCTCGATAAGCGAAATTTCTGTGTGAAACTTCCGTTCTTGTCGTTATGTTCACTCTAATTTTTTCACTCCTAAATGAGAGTGACCATGGAAGTCATACATACACAATCATGGTAAGTGAAAAGCGAGTTAAAAAATCACTCTTTATTAGAGCGACATGCATGTCTATCTTCGCAGGAATTTTCGAGGAACATAACTGTAACTTAATTTGTTTAAATACCAATTTATTCATTTATTTACTTTTTTATATATATATATATCTATTTATTTACTTTCTTATTTAGTTATGTATTTATGTACTTGTTTATTTATTTACTTACTTTATTATTTTTTTCATTTATTTATTAATTTATTTACCTATTTATTAATTACTTAATTAATTTATTTATTCATTTATTTATCAATTTGTTTATTACAACATCTTTTTACAGGATAACATGTTCAGCTAATTTGATTATTTTGTTTGTTCCATCAAAATCCTCCAAATCAATGGAGTAGACAATTAATGTCCTTCACTGATTTAATAGCCAAATGTATGTATCTAATTTTACTATGCATAACAAGGTTGGTGGAATGATTAGGATGTTGTTGTTGATAAATGGACATGATTGGGTTCTTGTCCTCCAAATAGTGGCCAAGTTTATAGACATTGGTCTGCACGATCGATAAAGGAACTACGTACCGAAACTTCACGAATTCAACACAAAAATACATTCCATTCTACGAATATAATAGTAGAAAGATTAATTTGTATTCATATTCCGCGATACCGAGTATATACCCAAATACAATACCAGTAAGTTGTGACGGATTTATGCGATTCACCGAACGTCCTTGGTGCCTGCATTTGGGATAAACTTAATTGAAATCGCCGTGGGTCCGAGCTCGCAATGGATTTGGCATTGGCGAAACGGCTTCAGCCAATCAGAAAGCGAGGAACCATTACACTTCGAGCTAGTTCGACCAATCACAACACTGATTTCTAACTTTATTTAACTCTTTTCACGGTTGTCGCGGTCATGTTGTATCTTCTGTAACCCGTTTTCAGTCTCGTTCGCGGAATTTTACTTCTCTCCCGCTCTCTCCCCCTCCAGATTTTGTTTAGGGTCGGACATTTCCGTATGTCCACGGCAATCAATCCTCGGTTCCATCAATTTACAAAATGTTCGGTAGCTTGGTGATTTACCTTGTAAAGATTGAAATTTATTTCGCTTGGTAAACAAATTGCATTGATTGCCGCTTGTATCCAGTGCTTGTATTTCGGACGTTTTTTTTTTTCTTTTTATGATGTTTTACCTCTTCTCCTCCGACGACCGGAAGACATACATGACCACCTTTTCTTCTGTATACTGCTTCTTCTTCTTCTTCATTCAAGATACAAGTTGACCTGAATTCTGTATTTAGTCAATTAAAATTCCTTATTTTGCGAACTTCTGCTCAATTATTCAAATAATGAAAAAAATGTGCCATTCCAAATTACTCAATTACATTGTTTACTTCACGAAACACAACTGTCGTCTGATTAAGTTTCCAATGTTCTTGTAGACCTAAGTAAAGAATTCCACGTCCAAAGTTCCAATACCAAGGGGGAAAGGGGGTTAAAGA
This sequence comes from Lytechinus variegatus, assembly GCF_018143015.1. Taxonomy (NCBI): domain Eukaryota; kingdom Metazoa; phylum Echinodermata; class Echinoidea; order Temnopleuroida; family Toxopneustidae; genus Lytechinus; species Lytechinus variegatus. Next base: position 7,996,238 of record NC_054754.1, on the reverse strand, counting down.
AAGAAGAGGAAGGGAAAGGAATGAGTAACGATATCATTTTCTGAATATCATATCAAAATCGTACATATTATAATTATTTTCGTTTTAAGAAGGTAAATAAAAAATGTTCGCTCGCTTGGGACATATCAGAAAATTTTGCCACCATGTTGTACCCACTCTTGACCCAGTACGCCCCTACCTATGTTCATTTGATTTATTTAGGGGGGTGGGGGGGGGTTGTCGTGCACAAATCAAATCAGCAATCTTCAAACCAGTCCCCATGATCCTTTTCTCCTGTAATTTAGTTGGATATTCTTCAATCAATTTCAACCATCAGCCTCCCTTTTTATCTTAAAAAACTACAGCATTTTTTTTTCTCAAGAGTTGATTGGTGGGCGACTTGCAAAGAAAGGGTGAACATTGTAGTACAAAAGGGTATAGTAGTAAACATGATTCACGTTGTGCAAACTACACTTTTTTAAACTGATTAGTTTGTCAGGGACAGAAAGTTTACAAGAAAAATAAATATAAAAGAAAACTATCGCTTTGTTAAAAAAAAAAAATGCGTAGTATTATAATGTACACGTTGTAAAGAGGACGACGTTCCTTTTCAACGCATCAAAGATGACTTGTTCCTTACTATAATAATATTATTATCATTATTAATATTATTATTATTATCTATCATTATTATTATCATTATTATCATCATTATTTTTAGTAGTTGTTATCGTTATTAAGAGTAATGATGGTATAGTAGTAGTAGTAATAGTAGTAGTACACTGATTTTACAGAAAAACCATGATTTTACAGAAAAAAGAGAAGATTTTGCAGAAAGCAATAATAGAATCATTCTGTAAATTCAGGTCTGTTTGAAAGGGGAAAAAGGGCGTTTTATTTAAGGAAATTTGTAAGGTTCCATACACCAAAAACCAATTTCCTGTAATTTTACATGATATAATGTAAGATTACGCAATATATTTTTTTTATTGTTGTTATTATCGTTGTTGTGGGTTTTACCATAATCAATAGATGCTCAATCATTTTTATTTGAAGTATTCTGCCCTGATATTGTATATTCTATTTTTTGTTGAATATCCCTTAGTGATCCGAAGTGCTGAAATATTAGCTTATAGTACTACAAGTTATATCACAAAAGTAAACATGTAACAAACAACGTGACAGAATAGTATTTTTATCATGTTGGGCTCGAACTTTACACCCGAAATTATCTCAGGATATGATAGTGTGGTTACACAGAAAGTACTTTGACTTTGGCATTCATTGTATATTGTGTTTGTAATTAATTCTGGAACTTTCAGCGTTTCCGTATGGTAAGGGAGGGATAGAAGACATAATGAGAAAGAGAGAGGGGTTAGAAAGAGAGTGAGAAAAAAGAAAAATGATTGAAAAGAATAAAGGGAACGAAACTGTAATTCTTCCAAATATTCAAGCTCCAATTAATAAGAAGGATTATTTTTAAGAAATTGATAATAATAACAGTGAAAACGAATATGATCATAATAATTACAATAATAACAATAAAAGTAGTGATGATAATAGTACCACAATAAGGAGTGGCTCGAGGAGCGAAGCAGAGGCAGAAGAGATATAAAGTAGAAGGATGTTGGTGACATAAATTATTATTAATATTTTTTGCAATATGCACAATGTGATGATTATTATAACGTTAATGATCATGAAGACCATAAAATAAGTATTACATAATCAGTTACTTTATTTCGTCCCTTTCACATTCAGCAAACCTTTATAAAGCTAAACTTTTCTAAAACATGACAAAATAACGAAGGGCTCTAGAAAGTTACATTACAGAATAGAAGATCTGTTATCAATCAATCACTCAACTACACAAATCTCTTCTCGTTTCTCTTTGTTTAAACAACATGCAAACATACACACCATAATTTCTTTTCTCTCTTTTTTTTAACTCATTGTAAAAAAATGCAAAGTCTGTAGCTGATATTTGACCAATGGGATCGCGCGTAGAAACGTGACTGTATCGGTAAGTTATTTTGAGGTAAAACGTGCACATTTCGTCGATCCAAGGTCTTTTTGCTTTTCGCGATTTTCTGATTGAGATGTTGCGATCTAGTTTCCAATTCTCTATCTCTTTCTCTCCCTTTCAATCTCTCTCTTTCCCCTTTTCACTCTCTCTGTCCCTTATCTCTCTTGTTCTCCCTACTCCTACTTTGTTTTGTTTCTGTATCTTTATTTCTTTCTCTATCTCTCTGACTTTTATAAAGTGCTCTTTTACTTTCTTCTCTCTATTCCCTTCAACTTCTCTTCCCTATTTTATTGGATGTTGTTGTTGCTTCTATTGTTATTCCTTTCCTTAACCTCGTCCTTCTCCTTCTCCTTCCTCTTCTTCTTCTTCTTTTAAGATAAAAGTTGATCTGAAGTCCATTTAGATTTCTTCATTTGTGAACTTCTCCTTCCTCCTCTCCTTTCTCTTTCCCCACTTCTCTCCATCTTTCAATCCATGCCCCAGCATCTATTCTATATCCCTTTTTACTTTCCATTTTGTATTTTTGCATTGGCTACCCCCCCCCCCCCCCTACTCTCATAAGGGCACTGGGAACGATTTTTTTTTTACTGGGGGTGCCGATGTCAATTTAAAAAGCAAAAAAAAAGTTTTCAATAGAAGATGGAGGTCAAGTTGGTCCAGAGAAATGTGATAAGCAACAACAAAAAAGATGGGTTCTCTAAAAAATGACGGTTATTTTTGTTACATTTTTTTTTCATATTTACACACCTTCAAGAATAACTGGGGGTGCTGCCTATGGAGAATAATACACGCAGCACCCCAAGGAAAATCTTGGGGTTGCTTCAGCACCCTGTTCCACTTGTTTCAAGAGCCATTCCTCTCACCTACCTCGCGACCTGTCTCTGAAATGGTTTTCGCCTATATTTCCTTTAATAATTTCCATTAATACGCCCATCTTTGTCCCCCTTTCCCTATAGCAAGGGAAGTGAATATGTACATGTATTTCATGTTTTTTTTTAATGGAAACCGTATACAGATGATGTAGAAATCTAAAGCTCAGCATGATTTCCTATTTGAAGAAATAAACAGCTCATGAAACCGACACAATTTCCTCGAAATTATTGCAATAAAAATTTCCAACACAAATTTAATACTTCAGATTCGATTTATCATATCCGTATAAAAGATATTAATATTATTTTATTTCTATTTATTTTCCTGTCCCAACCATCCTATATTATTTAGTGTGTTTAAATGATACGTTCAATGTATGACTTGAAAAACAATACGGATATTAGAAAAATATTTAAAAAAAACATTGAAATAAAGCCAGAGCATAGTTTGGTAAAGATAAATCAAATTAACTGAAGTCTAACTTTTAAAGTTGAAAGCTTACAAAGCATTTGTCACTTCGATTTTAAAAGATATTTCACTTTTGATTTGAGAGAAATTTGACGTTTGATCACTAACACTGATCTTGTAATGCCATTCCTATATGCGCAAGTGAAAGGTTGTATGAGAAAATAATATCATTTCCCATTTATTGAAATACGAAAAAGAGAATTTTTTTTTTTATTTCATATAATGAAATACAAAAGAGATTATTGGGTTTATTTATGGCATAATGGCTGCACTATGCGCATGATCATAATTTATATCACTATCGAGCGAATATGAATAGATGTTGGACAGAATGTAAAATGTCAAAAATTATCGCTCATCCGATTGTGATGAAATTGTCTCCGTTGTCTCCGTTTTTACTTCTCTCTACATCTATACTTGCTTCAAAGATAGACTGATCCTTTTTAGCTCTGCTTCCACAAGAATATTAAAATGAAATGATGAAAATTATAATTATCATGAAAACATTTTTCTCAGATAATAGATTGTCTCAATCCTGAATACATGTTTTGCACCCTGGTTTCTTTTTTTCTTCTACTAAAAAACATATTCCATATGAGCCTATATGCCTAGAAGCCGTAGGCATATAGGCTCCATCCTGGAGATAATAGGCATGCTTGATTGCTCCTTGGAGTAAATCATCTAAATAAAATATTTTTTTTCAAAGAATTTACCTTTCATTTGATGAAGTGAAGTGCTTTCGGCCAACTTCTTGATTGTAATGTATAACAAGGCAAAAGCGATGTTGTGTCTCGCCCACTTATAAAAATAACCAGAAATATCGTGATTTGCGAGGGCATGCACGCAACAGAATTGTATCGAAACTTCATTGTGAAATGACTGGGATGGCAAAACACTTGTCATAAGAGCCTCGCACGTAAACTTTAGTGTTGACCTGGATATGGCCTTTGACCTTACCATGTGACCTCCGACCGCAGCATAACATGCAGGTCGCCTAAGTACATCTACCATCCAAGTTTGGTTGAAAAGTGACTTACAGTTGTGGAGTTAGGTGGCATAAGAGAGTCTTGCATGTAAACTTTAACGTTGAACTGAAAATGACCTTTGACCTTATCATGTGACCTCCGACTACAGCATAACATGCAGGTCACCTAAGTGCATCTACCTTCCAAGTTGGGTCGAAAGTGACTTACGGTTGCGGAGTTAGGTGTCATAAGAGTCTTGCATGTAAACTTTAACGTTGACCTGAAAATGACCTTTGACCTTATCATGTGACCTCCGAATGCAGCATAACACGCATGTCCCCCAAGTCCATCTACCATCCAAGTTTAGTTTATTTATTTATTTGTTTATTCATGTGTTATTTAACAAAAAATCAATAAAAACAACAGTGGAGGGTAGTCCGGTTCAGTTAAAAACTGGTTTACAACGGAGCCCTCCACGAATAAAAGAAACATAAACATGATAAGAAAATCAGAACACATACATAGTAAATAAATAAATAACAGAAAATGAGTATAATGAAATAGTTAACATAACACAAATCGTAATCAAAATAAAAGTTTGAAAACATAGACAAAAACAAATCAAACAAACAAAAAGAAAATCATGATAAGGTGTGGCTGAACGTGGTATATCCACCAGTTGAAAAGCGACTTACGGTTGTGGAGTTTTGTGTCTTAAGGCACTGTCACACCTTGGCGTTTTAGACAGCGTATGCCCAACGTATCAAAATTTCTCTAAAACGTCGGCATACGCTGAACTTTGTTGTTGTTTTTTCAACTCTGGGCGTATACTTCGCGTATTTATAACGAGTTGGACGTATACATAACGTATTAGTAACTTATATCGAACGCTTCGTTAACTTATAAGTAACGTATTCCAACGAATGCTTAGCGTATTGCTGGCGTACACAACTTATGCCCTACGATAGCCTAACTTACGCATAGCGCGCGGCAGCGTATCGCTGACGAACACGTGTCGTAGCCTATAAAAAGGCTGCCGCTCGACTATTCAAATCATAACCGCACGATACATCACCGTATCAACACCACCGCCATGCCGAAGAAAACTCCTGTGAACCCCACCTTTATATACCAATTCCTATAAACGTTGTCAATACGCCATTATACGGTAGCTGTAAGTTTTGTGGTCGTCCGAGCACGTCGTCAAACGTCAATATACGTTGGAGTTAAGTTACACATACGTTCAAAGCACGTTACTCATAGGTTAGAAGTAAGTTTTAGGGTACGCTGGACATTATCTCGACGTACATCGACTTATGAGTAACTTACGAGTAACGTGTGTCAACGTGTAACAACGATTGCGTAACTTGCCTACAACTTATGACCCGCGTATGCGGGACGTATGAGCCATACGCTGGCATACGTCGAAAAATGTTGTGCTTGCACAAAATTTTTCGACGACCTCGCCGTATGACGACGTATACCAGCGTGTTTTAGCGTACTCTTAACGTATGCAAAACTTACCCGTAACGTATTCGACGTACGCCAGCGTATTCGCCAAATTCCTCATACGTCGGGCATACGCTGTCTAAAACGCCAAGGTGTGACAGCGCCTTTAAGGTTTGTAACGGACGGACGACAGTTGGATACCGAAGTCTCGCCTTCACCTCTGGTGGGCGAGACAAAAAGAAGACCTATGTTCAGTCAAGGACCTATTACAATTAATAATACTGATAATGATAGGTCCATGATTCAGTATTTCGTATACAACCTGCTCTCCAAGAACCAACCCCTGCCCCATAAACCGCTCCCTCGCCATACTCCCGGAAATCATTCGATTATCATTCGATTCTCAACACCAAACATGCCAAAGATGAATGTAGCGGATGGAGAGAGAGAGAGAGAGAAAGGAAGAATGGGTCTTTTATTCTTCCCGCGCTGTGGACATCGCTAAAGGCGAGCAAAGAACCAATTGTTCCAGGCCCCCAGACAACATAAAATGTTCCAGACATGACGACCTTGATACAATTCTCGCGCTCACGAATGTCCAGTTATCTTTAGACACTGTCTGGTCTGGCTGTGGCCTGGGGATATTTAAACTACACAGGGGGCTTCTGAACTGCTTGGATCAGGCCAAACTGGAGTGGTACCTCGGACCATAGAGCTATCGGACCAGGGACCATGCTCGGATGAAAAGAAATATGAGTGGCCGATTATGTGTTGACCATTACAGTCACGATGATGGCTCAGCTGTTTACTGCGAATCATGATGAGAAATCCTGGGCAAGACAGAGAGATAGAGAGAGGTAGAGGGAGAAAGAGAGATGGACATCGTAGATGAGATAGTATAAGAAAGAAAGAGGAAGAGAGAAAATATAAAGACTTGCAGAGTGGGAGAAAAAGAGAGACACTGAAATAATGATAAAGGAATAGATAGAAGGGTAAAACAGCGAGTAATAGAGAGAGAAAGTGGGGGGGGGGTGGGGTGAGGGAGAGAGCGGGAAAGAAGATTGCGATGGTAGGGAGGGGTATGTATAATATCCTGAACCAAGGTTGTCTGGGGTCGTATATTTCAAACAAATGTACAGGTAGATGAAATGGGGCTTATACTCCTCCCAGCATTATGTAACGTTACATTTCTTTTGTTTTGTTCAATATATTTTTCCCTCTTTAATAGGGCAACTACAGGTAAAACCGAACGTTGATTATGATTATCAGATTAGACAAATAGAGTCCCATATTACAGCCGCCATTCTTTTGTTGATTTTTATTGATCTACTTTTTGCATAGTGATAAATTTCACGTTATATCCTACTTCTATTTGTTGATTTACCTTGTATACTTGCATGAATGAATGAATGAATGAATATAATTATAGGCCTATTCATCATTGAATCCAATAACTCGTCTAGTAACATTTTTCTTAGTCTTGATGGAGCCCTTTATGGTGCATTTATTGTCTGCCCCCCCCCTCAAAAATGAATTTATTATCTAGCTGTTTAAAGGTGTACTTCAGACTAGAATGAACAGAATTAACGAAGAAACATATGTTAAAGTAATGAATATTTTTGGTGGAAAGGTCATAACAGCTCTTCAAGCAGTATACCAATGATCTCTCGTCTTAATTCTCAATACAGTTTTTAAACTTTTTTATTTTTAGATAGCTGAAATAGGATCAAATGTGATTTTATATAACAAAATACAAACAAATTCCTGATAATTGTTTTGCTTCTTGGAATGACTCCTTAATTAAACCCAAATTTAAAAAAGATATTAAAAAAATGCATTTGTACCCGTTTATGTGCATTTTATAAGGCTACTTAAAGCCTTTTCTCTATCACTTTTGATAACAATTACATAGGAAAACCGAACAAAAAACATAAATATAAATAACAAAACTCACGCTCACGCTGATTCAATGTGGATGAAATATTTCTCTTTTTTCTTCTTTTAAAACGTTTATGCATATTTCTCACCTTAAAATATAAAAAGCATATATCTGAGAAATCTTGATATCCAGGCCTTTAGGATTATCTGAAAAATCATGAGAATACCATGGCAAAGAGGAAGGAGCGAAGGGGATTTAATACAACGGAGATTTAATTACTGTATTTTATTTTGGTGTATCTAGCTGCACTGTAATGTTATCGGTTTCTTTTCATTATTTGCTTGCGTTGATTTTTCAGTGATTGTTATTTAATTCCTTTGTATCAATAAAACGATAGAATGAATTATAAAAAGAGGGGGTGTGACCGGTAGTTCATGCATTTCATGTTCATAATGACATGAATAGAACTATTTCGCCTCAATAATGCAAAATTTCGCTTATGTATATTTTTTTTGGGGGGGGAGGAGGTGGATATTATCAATTTATCTTTTTATTCATTTTTTTTCAGACTCTATAATCAGACTGTATAATTCCTCTATACCTAAATAACAACAGGTTGGTAAACTTCATCTGCGATATTTCTTTCAACATTAATTTTCTGAGTAATATTGTCATACGTATTGATGACAATTGTTACGTCATTCTTTCGAAAATAGTGGCTTTCGCTAGCTCGTGCCGTCTATATCGTAATTGTCAGAATTGATTTGATTGAACATATATAATATGATTCAATAACTGCTCATTACCATCGCTGAATAACCGGTTTTGTGGAGGTGTAATATAGCAACAGTGCTATTTATACACCCGGGCCCCGTCTTACAAAGAGTTACGATTGATCCAATCAATCGCAATGATATGGAAATCCACCAATGTCATAATTTTTTGTACAAGAAATTTGCACAATGTCCTTTGCAAGCAAAGAGAAGTCCATTTAATTTTCAGGAAAAACGGTGAATGTAATGAACATACCACATATCTAGAAAACATGTAGAACCAACATGCTTTTTAGATGATGACGTTGTTGGCTTGCCATAATTGTGATTGATCGGATCAAACGTAACCATGGTAACTCTTTGTAAGATTGGGCCCCCAAATCGTTGCTGCTTAAAGGGGAGTTCACCCTGACGATAGATTGCTTTAATATAATCATAAAAACAGAGAAAAATATTTGCGAAGGTTTGATGAAAATCCGTCTAAGAAAACAAGAGAGTTACGAATTTTTCAAGTTTTTTGTGATGTCATAGACGAGCAGCTCCTCCATATGTCATGTGATATAGACTTCAAACAGATGTAATTTAGTTTAGTGATTAAAATTGATTTTATTTGTTTGTTGGTTATATCACCAGACATATCATTTCATATAATAATTGTTACTCATCATGTTTCATTAAAAGTGGAATTTTATGGAATTTTGTTACATTATATTATATGAGGGGCTGTTCGCTTATGACGTCACCAATCAAATGGTTTAAAGCTTCATAGCTATCTTGATCTTTGACAGATTTTTTCTCAAACCTTCATCATTTTTTCTTTCTAATTATTCTGAATTTATCAAAACCAACTTCTTGTCAGGGTAAACTTCCCCTTTAAAGGTGATAAGTTTTAATTATAATGAATGCACATATTATACATCTTTAATAATTCATAGATCGATATTCAACAATTCAACAATTCCAACATCTTCCATTAATCATATTTGGGGTAAATATTATAAATCGTTTGATTTTTCACGATTCATTAATATCACCTTCCGTCATTTTCATTTTTCAATAAATAAATTTATGCAGTTGGTACGTGACTGTCCAAATCATCCGCCCGAGGGATATCATTTCCCTTAATTAATTGATGGTCTATGCTCAAGCGACAACACCCTTTTGTCTTTGGGAATCTCATCAATTGGCTTTCAGTTTTAATTGGAAACCTATAACTGAAGTCAATGCCGGTTGTGTCCACTCTTGGTAAATAATTATCTCCGCGTTTGAAAGAAAATAGGTTAGCTTTTTTTTAAACACCCAAGATATTATTAGTTCCCAATTTTACGTTGGGTCGATGCACCCACACATAATAAATATCAAATAATTGTAGCTCATTGTCATTTTAGTTAGTAATTTTTGATCGACGTATATATAAATTTGATCGATAGCACCCCGTTCCAATCGGAAGTACTGTCGTGTGATTGTTATTTTTGGCCGACTTCCGTCCATGATTTTATGTTTTCGTTTTTATTTTGGTACAATTTCCAGTAAAAGCTGATTGTTTCTTTTTCTCAAATTGAAGACCAATGAGACAGCAGATTGTACACCTCCTCTCCCAAATGAATAGGCTTTCATTTGAAATGGATTTTTTGAATATTTTTTCATCATTTCTATAAATGAAATGTAAATTCTCGTTTTTCACATTTCGCCGACACTTGCCGACCCTGCTTCTTAATTTTTAAAATAAGTTATTAATAAATAAATGGTGGCATGACATGAACTTCTCTGTAAAAAAATCATGACTTGTCCTTTCTGTTTTTTGTATGACCACTTGTGTTTTTTAGTTCACAGTGAACGCTGTATCGAATTTCATACAACGCTGTTACACTTTTTTTCTGTTTTTTATGATAGCAAATTAAAACACCTTTACAGTATCTTCTTCCATCAGTCCGATACAGTCCACCACTCCCATGTTATACCTTACATCATGTACATCTTGCCTGTTAAACTCTTGAAAACAGTAAATTGCCAATTCGTCTACTACCAACTTTTCCACTCACCACATGGTCTAACTTAATTTCGTCTAATGCCATTCCGTCCATCAACATTTTGTCTAATAACCATGATTTGGTTCAATAATCATTGGGTCCAATCATCACCTCGTCTAATCACCATTTCGTCAATGACCGTTTTGTCTCATAACCAGTTGGTCTAATATCCATTTAATTTTCATTCATTTTGCACAATTAACACTTTAGTCCAATTAGACCAAATGGTATACACAGTAAAAACGCTGTTTAAGATTGTATACAACACTGTTTACTATATGAACCTTACAGTAGTTGTTTAATAGTTTAAACAGTCATGTTTTATTTATTGAAGATTAGATATTGAAAATTAAACTTTGTTGTTTAAAATTTTAAACACTTGTTCAAACTGTTTAAACAATTACTGTAAGGTTCATGTAGTAAACAGCGTTGTATAAAAAATTTAAACAGCGTTTTTACTGTGTATGGACTAAATGGATATTGGACCAACTGGATATTAGACGGAATGACATTAGACTAAATGATTTTTATTTGATTTGATTTGATTTATTAATCGATCAGCCAATGGCTGGTTTTCAGAGAGGCCATGCAATATACAAACAATATAAAGAATGACAAATCATAACAAAGTAAAATAAGGAAAACAAAAATCTATATACAAAACCAAAGAGGGAGGATGAAACAAAACAGAAATAAAATCAATACAGAAAAAAAAAACAATGAAAGTAGATCATATGGAGAATGGACGAACTAATGGTAGACCAAATGATAGTAGACGAGTTGGCAATTATACGAATTGGCGGTAGACGAATTGGAAATAACCCTTAAAAACTGACTTACCAAGATTAATGAAGAGGTCAGATGGCGGTGATGAAATGCATTTGACATAAATCTGCGGAGTAAACGAGCGAGTAAAACAAATTTCTTTTAAAAAAATGTTATGCCACAGGTATGGTTTATGGGATGCCAAAAGGAAGATATTAAAGATAATTTAATGAAATCATTTTGAAAATACAATCAAATATCCGAGCAAACAACATTTGTAGAGAAATTGAGGGGTTGGGGAACTCAATGTACCCCCCCCCCACGGTGCGCTTAAAAACAGTATCAAGTAATTAACAACCAAGTAGTAAGCCACTATATGGGCCTGATTTGAGTATGGTATATTCTTGTTTCACGTCAATCATATCATGATCGAAATAAATCGATTGATTGAGTAATTTGTTATCGGCGACAGATCTGCGGCACGGGAAACATTCGAAGGCTAATCATCAAGCCCATGCCACTCCAGCGTATTATGCCCTCTTTATTCCTCTCACAATTCTACACGGTAATCTGTTAAAAATTTAACATGTTTCTGCGAGTAATTAGCTACCCGTACCTTTAACCTAAATTTTCTCTCATTATCATTTACCAAGCAACCTTGAAACCGCAAGGGCAAATAGATAGACAGGGGGAGAAAGAAAGAAAAAAAACATGAAAAATGATCGACGTGAAGAGACAATACCCCGAGAGTAGATTTCTCAGAGAAAAAAAAGAATATGGGTATTGAAAAGGAGGTGCACCATTTACATCTAGGCGGTTATATTTTATTCAACACTTGCATGCGATAACGCGCTGCAATCTTCAAATCGGATCCAAATGATTTGTCAAGTGCGTCCGGTAGGAGGAGTTTACGTCAAGGCCAATGTCGTCATGCGAAACCGGGCTTACCCGTGGTTAGATCGGATACATAATTCTGTGGAGCCCATTCATCTAGCCTTTCAAGATCCTTTATTCTGTTTTGTACCAGCCGGGGGGGGGGGGGGACTGGGTGCACTTAGAATTGCGATCAAACGCAACATGACTTTCGACCAATGAAACTCGCGTATTTAAGAATTGCTAGTGAAATAATGAATAAATAAATATATATAATTATTTTTATATATTATTTCACTTCGATGATTTGTGTATACATGTACACATTTCATAACTGTAAATATTAGGGTTTTTATATAAAACAACAATGCAAATACTATACATATATGTACCCTAATTTGATTGATTGATTGATTGATAACGAATTTATTCATTCCAAAATTTTAACAAAGTTACAAAGTAAAGCAAAATATAATATAACATTTTGAAATGAAATAGGAACCTTCTGGAAAGCAAAGCTTGTTATCGAAGGTTTCCTTCAATAAATAAGACATAATTTCTCTTATACAGTGGACCTACATTATAAATGCTCAGATGACCCTCCCTCCCTTTCAATTTATATTTTGTTTTGATAATTATTGTATATTATTATGTTATGTTTATCTTTTATATAAAGTGTGAGTATGTGCTACTATGGCAACTGTATAATAATTGTAAATATGAAAATTGAAAGAGTAAGATAAAAACAATCGAATTGAATTGAATCGAATTGCATGTGGGGATGTGAGGGATCGAGTTCCCATGGAAACTGACGAAACGCTTGAAAGGGAAGCGGTAGACACGTAATTCTGTGGAACTTTAGGACACAGCTGGCCGAAGTGCATTCTGCATTAAAAAGGCAACGCACTTTTCATCTTTATTTCACCATTCCTTCCGATGTTTTGTACAGCCAATCAACATACATCTCGGAATTACTGGCCTGGATCACCGCCCCCCCCCCTCCCCCTTCCCCTCTCTCCCACTATCTCCCTCCTCCTCTCTCCTCCTTCCCCCTCCCCTCTCTCCCCCTCTCCATTCTCACTCGCTTATTATCTTTCTTTCTCACTATCTCTCTCCCGCCCTCCCTTTTCATTTTCTTTAACATTATTATTTTTTCACCTGCCATGCCATACGACATGGAGAACTGTTATCTATATCTCAAAGCAATCAATAATTATTCTCATATTCTCATGAAAAAAGGCAAAAATGCAGAATCTACGTACATCGTGACGAGCAAAGCCCCAAAATATATCATTTTGAAAATGTTTTCTGTAAATTCCCTCTTGATGTCTCAAAATCGGTGTCAGATTTCTATTAAATTCATTGTTCTCTTTTAAGCCAAGGAGCTTCTCCTTGTTTAAGCTTTGTTTTGATTTTTTATAAGTGGACCTTGATTGGCCGACATCTTTGAATAAATAAAACATACACTTTACCATTTTTAATTGATCTTTAACAGTTACAGAAAAAAAATGACATGTATTTATTGTTACTGCTTTCATTTTTGTCTCACCCATAGAGATCCAAAATGTCGTCCGTCGTCCGTCCGTCACAAATCTAATGACACCTAACTCCACAACCGTAAGTCGCTTTTCAACCATACTTGGATGGTAGATTGACTTGGGGGACCTGCATGTTATGTTGCCGTCGGAGATCACATGGTAAGGTCAAAGGTCATTTTCAGGTCTACGTTAAAGTTTACATGCAGGTCAACGTTAAAGTTTACGTGCAAGACTCTCTTATGACACCTAACTCCGCAACCGTAAGTCACTTTTCAACCAAACTTGGATGGTAGATGGTCTTGAGGGATCTACATGTTATGCTACAGTCGGAGGTCACTTGATAAGGTCAAAGGTTATTTTCAGGTCAACGTTAAATTTTACATGCAAGACTCTCTTATGACACCTAACTCCGCAACCGTAAGTCACTTTTCAACCAAACTTGGATGGTAGATGGACTTGGGGGACCTGCATGTTATGCTGCATTTGGAGGTCACATGGTAAGGTCAAAGGTCATTTTCAGGTCAACATTACAGGTTACGTGCAAGGCTCTTATGACAAGTGTTATTCCATCCCAGTCATTTCACAATGAATTTTCGATACAATTTTGTTGTGTGCCCTCGCAAATCACGATATTTCTGGTTATTTTCATTAGTGGGCGAGACACAAAATTGCTTTTGCCTTGTTTGTGCTATATTTTTTTATTAGGTTTCTCGAAAAGTGAAACCCTACAATAAATATCCGCCATCAACCTGATCACGTAATGACATGAGTGTTCAACGTTCTTATAAATTTTTAGAGATGTTTTTGTTGCCATCTCTAAAAATAAAAAGTGATAATAAATGAGGTTGCATTTGTTGCATTATACAGATGACAACATTTTGTTTTATAACTTTTTACGAAATCTCCCCATGTGTTTATTTAAAATACGGTCGTTCTGAGCTCATTGTACAACTCAGTGACATGCAAATGAGACAGACGATGATGTCCCTCAATCACGATTTCTTTTGTTTTATTGTTTGAATTATAAAATATATCTATTTTTTACAGATTTTACAATAAGGACCAACTTGACTGAACCATATAGTTTTAAACAACGCCATTTCCACATGTTGAGGGAGGAATTAATCGTCGTTTGACTTGGCAATAACGAGAAAATTAGAATATTTCATTATAATAAAATACAAAAGAGATAGTGAGTGGATGACGTCATAATACCGACAAGGATGTGAATATAACTGTTTTGTGAAATTAAGCGAAACTTTGAAATTTCATAACATCCTTTTTTTGCATTTGATCGTGATGAAATCTTCAGTGTTGTGCTTGTTGGATTTTCCTCTTTTTTTATTTTTTTCATTAAAATCAACTCTTTGTCGGGGTGGACTTGTCCTTTAATGAAAATCTGCACGTTAAGCTAAACCTTAAACCTAGCCTCCAAAACCAAATAATTCTAATCTTTACATTATTGTGAACCAAAAACTATATGACAGTCCTAATGTCGCAGGAGCATCTGTCGTGTCACCCTCTTGTTCCCCCCCCCATGTTTCTTACCATGGATGTAAATATGGCTGGTATATATTATAAGTATGACCATGTTTTATTTACAGCTATATGTATAATGTGGAACTTCTTGCCTTCGATGATGTTTAGGACCCCAACAATAGACTTTAAAAAGCAACATGAGAAACAAAAACGATTTACATTATCACAATAGACTTTATGAAGTGAGGATAAATAAAAATAAAAAAGGTTTGTATGTATTACTCCTTGTATGCACGCAGCAGCAGTGGGTCCTATATGACATTTTTTTCTTGCACTTGAAAGATTAAAATGTACCCCTACAATAATTTTTGATACTAGAATGAAATCATCTGTATATCCGAAGATAAATTATTTTATTCATTATAACGCTCATGTATCCTCTTCAGATATGATTGCTTTCATGCCCACGAGAAATACACCAGTTGTATCATAATAGCTGCACGAACTCGTACACCACCGCACGCAAAATATCATCCGAAATAGCCGGAGAGAAATCAATAGAAATTCAATGGACAAGTCATCTATCTCGCAGCGGAACCGACTATTGAATCGGCATGACCATTATAACTAAAACCAGTGATTGCTGATTCGTATTAATTTCCCTTTATCATGAATATGGATCCAAATCATCTTATTTATTTATTTATCTTCAACTTAACATTGAAGAACTAGCATACCTCTCAATTTATCACTGATCATATCTCGTCAGTCATTTTCGATAACCATAAGTTATTAAAATAAACGGTTACACTTCGTAATTCCGAAGGTTCGTAATACCGAAGGTTCTTTATTCCGAAGGTTCGTAATTCCGAAACACGTAAATTGCCTATACCTCGATGTTCGTTAATCCGAAAACGTAAAAGGGTTCGTTAATCCGAACATTTGTGACGATAATCCGAAAACGAAATAAGGTTCGTTGTTCCGAAGGTTCGTTAATTATTTCGTTTTCGGACGAACGAACCTTCGGAATTACGAACCTCATTTCATTTTCGGATTAACGAACCTTCGGAATTAGGAACCTCACTTCGTTTTCGATCTATAACGAATCTTCGGAATTACGAACCTTCGGAAATACGAACCTTCGGAATAACGAAGCTTCGGAATTACGAATGTATGCGAAATAAACATATTAACAAACATCGTACTTGTGATGTTCATAATTCGCTCGTCGAAGGTACGTTTGCCCAGCATGCCCAGGCGCGAGATACAATATATTTAATTTGAATGGGGAGGGGTGGGGGTGATAGGAATAGCGAAAAGACAGTTCGTTGGGAGGGGTAAGGGCAGATTGGGTAAGGGGAGTAGCATTTACTGCCAAATGAGACCTCATTTCTGCACTACCGGTTTGCATCTTCGAAAACACTATGATTATTGCAACAAGAGATCGCAGCGCGCGGTAACAAAGCCGACTATTTTTTATAGTAACAATTCAATATTATTTCAATGTTATTTAATGAATACGCATTATAGGCCAGTGGATTGTAAACATATCCACTTTAAATTACACGTGATCGATCTACATTTGACGGATGAAGGATGGGAGAGCTTTACCGTGCCACCCCCCCCCCCCCCCCCTCCTTGTAGGCTTGCGTTTGTCTGCGTGTGTAAGATTGATGTATAAAACGATTGATAATTATATCAATAAATGATTACATCCTCTCACGTCTATAGAGCACCTGTCTGTTTCATTTGCCTTCCGTGATTAATAACGATAATATTTTCTGAGGTCCCATCTTTGTGTCTTGCATTCATTCACACGGACGTCTAAACTTTCTCAGAAAAAAGTTACTAAATCCCTATTCTTGAACGACCGTAGAAGAAATAACTTTCTCGACAGATGAAGTTTTCGGAAGATTCTAAGATTATGAACCACATGACAAAAACTCAAAAAGTGGTGGAAATTGAGACGAGTCTTGACTAAGGGTGAGTGAAAAGAGGGGTTGCATGGGTGCGCTTTAAGTTGTTATTTCATAAAACACGACATAAACTATGATTGTATTGAATTTTGTCAATGTCTCATTCCATTGCTATGATATTGGAAATGAAATTTCAACTTAAACCAGAACCCATTCTCAATGAAATAAAAACAAATTGTGTTTTTGAATATTCTGTTTGCAACTTTGCGTGTAAACTATATATCATTTAGTCTTAGTGGTGGATATGCTGTTATGGTTAAATTAATGACAATGATGATGACTGGGACACAAAGCCCCGCCCCCACCCCTCCCCTCAAAATATTATAAATGATATAAAATGATTTGAAAAGCTCCATTCTTTTTAAACTGGAGAGCCTTTATTAATCTCCCTTTGTTTAGGATCGTGTATTCTCGGTTCTGACGAGTTGGCTCGGTCCCAAATCAAAGGCGGTTAGGATTACCACTGACTAAAGAAGAAGAAAATACTCAATAAACGCCGAAAATAACACTCACGAAGATATTACTTGACCCTGGAAATATATGTGAATGACAATTTGGCATTGACTTTAATCCCTGCGTTTGTTTATGGAGCTTGTTTCGTCATTCAGCGAGTATGGGTTGGCTGGCTTAAAGATTAGTGCCCCCTCTATACAAGTTTGTTTGTAGTTTACTTCAAGTTCAAATGATCATCAATACAAACAAGTAATCGTTTAGCATTGAGTGTCTCTGAAAGAATGAATAAATATGAAGTAAGATAATGAAGTTGTCATTCATACTCATAGCGGCCCATGCATGCCATCAAATCTGTCACGTACGCTGTAATTGTAAGATTTCATTAGTTTGAAATATTTGTACTTCTTTCCAATTTTTAAAGAAAAAAAGAAAAACAATGCATACGTATTTTCAATTCTATTATCGTGTGTTTTTAAGCGTATTCTATTTTAGGGAATATCATGATCTTGAATCTGGGTCTATAATGACGTATTTAAGGTACATTATGAATCAACAATTTTTGGGGTCAGGGGTCGATGCAGGGGGCAATCCGGTCCGCCGCCGTTATATATATATATATAATGAAAAGGGTCTTCAGTTTACTATAATGCACTTCTCTTTACTATTGAAAGTATACTTAACGAAATTACTATCCTGTGTCATTTAAAAAAAAAACTACATTTGGTTTTTTTTCGTACTATTTGGTCATTTCAACGGGAATAAGTAACCATCAATCTGTTTGTTTAGATTTCCCTCCTGTGCTTTTGGCACCAACCAATTAAAAGTACTCTGGCACTATAATACCAACAATTCTTTTCTTGTTGGGTCAGATCTCTTTTCCGTATTAATATTTCAAATTTACCAGGATATGTACTTTGATGCCAGGATGCGTTCACCCCAACGTGTATTATTAAAATCGATGGATTAATACACTCTAAAAAAAAATGAGAAAAATAAAGTACCCACTCACATAAAATATAACAAACATCCTTATTTGGGAAAGTATAAGGCAAAAGGGCATGTATTATGGGTTAGTTTTTACACACGCACAAAATTTTAGAAATTGTAGGTTTATTTTTTTTATACCATCACCTTGCTTATAGAATATATATTTATAACTATATTAAATAAATACAATGTGCCCCCATTTATATCTACCTTCTTTCTTATTTTCCTTTCTTTCTCTCATGTTGAGTATCATCTTCAGTTACTTATATTGTTTCTACTCGTGAATATATATTTCTTGTTTGAATTTTGGCTTGTCGTAGAGTCCGATATAACATTGAATGATTACACCGGGCGAATACGGAATATATATATATATAACATGATATGGGCTGATGATGTCATGTCCATACTTTCACCATAATCAATTTGGCAATCTAATGAATGAATTGGCATTGGCCAAAATAGATTTGACCATCCAGCTTTATTCCGATGTAAATACAGTAAATCATTGTAATTTTTAACCAACTTTAACTTGAAATAAAATGACAGATGAAGCTGTATTGTTGTTTTATATTTCCATTGGACGGTAAAACATTTTCTATTGAGAGAAGGTTATTATAACGATTCGGGGTTCTCCGGGATGAAAATAATTATACTTAGGTGAATAATTAGAAGAAAATTCATCGAGCGAAAAGCTGAAGATTTCATCAAAATCTGATCACAAATAACGATGTTTTCCTGAATTTTAAAGGGTATATTATTAAAAAAAATTCTAAAAAGTTATATGCACGCCCTCATGAATATGATATGGGCTGACGATGTCATGTCCATACTTTCCTTTTTCTCATGTTATTACACGAAATAATTATCATTTCATATTTTCACGCAAGTCTTATATGACGTCCTTCCCGTTCATTCGAGGATTTCACCAGGTTGCGCAAACTGGAATAGTATACATGTACTATATTACACCGAAATAATACGAAACTTTAAAATGTTATAACTTTGTTATTGGCATACCCCCTCTGTCAGTAGACATGGGTCTCTTTCAAGACGAACATGATGAATCATATTTACCAGTATGATTACAATTCGTGTTTCTATATACTGAAAGCAATCATTATAGTTAAAGATATTGTTTAACTTTGTGACCAGCCGATTTAAAAAAATCTCAAACCAAGATGAAACATGTGTACAAGTGCATGTATTAGAACTAAATAAATAAACCCTGAAAATAACCATTATTGAGAATGGAAAGCTAAAACTACAAGGCGAACCCCGATTTTGTAAATAAGCGTCTTATAGACTCCTAAATAGTACACATAAGTGTATGGGATGT
This sequence comes from Lytechinus variegatus, assembly GCF_018143015.1. NCBI lineage: Eukaryota > Metazoa > Echinodermata > Echinoidea > Temnopleuroida > Toxopneustidae > Lytechinus > Lytechinus variegatus. The sequence continues at coordinate 7,976,386 of NC_054754.1, read as the reverse complement.
AATTAAGATGGTGTTTCCGGTCACTTTATATTTAGATTTTTGAAGCACTAAATAATTATTTTCGAACGCAATTTTTTCTGGGCTTCATTTTTGTAACATATCACAGACACATGTGACCATCGCTCAGATTTTTTTAAAGTCAAACCAATGTTAACCAATCACTTTAAGTCTTTATTTTTTTCCGTAAGCATTAACATACACATTACAAATCATATTTGAAACTAATGATAGTACCAGGTTCATGTACTATCCTTTCTAATATATCATTTATCACTACAACATGTGAATAGCTTTGCATTTGTTCTGTAATTATGTTTCCATCAATATGATTTCGACCTTTTTGTTCCTTCTCTTTTTTCTTTCCTGTACATAAACGCATATATTAAGTCGATTATATTTTCTTCATTTCCTAGGGGGATTCACACTCTATAAGCTTTGCTTTTTTAGTGGACCCCCCTCATTTCCATTTATGCTCAATATTATACTGGTTTTTTTTTTGCTTGTTATACGAAGTAAGAATGCTCGTCTGTAAAATTGTATTTGATTTGTATTACTTTATTTACTTTGTATTATGTTTTGAATGGAAATGGAATAAAGAATTGAAAAAAAATTATTAAAGCCGTTTGACATGCACATCTTGCTATTAATTCATATAATCAGACACATCTTCGCTAACTCATAACATGTATGATAAATTCGATGAATTGGGTGGTAGCCTATTTTTTCAATTAATAATTCTAAATTCATCCTACTTGTCATCTCGTCTATGTTCTAGTCTGTAATTAATTACGATTTATTATCGACGACAAATTACACATACATTCTTATTGCTTTGCATACTCTACAATAAGTCTTTAGAACAGAATGCATTATATAAAAATCTGTCATTCTGAGCTGTTTTTTCTTTATAAAGCATTGTGTAATTAATTATTTCGTGAAAAAGGGAAACCCGGGCATTACGGCTGTGTGCATGCAATTTAATTAATTAATTCCACGTTCGTTGGACTTTTCGATCCATGTAATAACTAGGTCATTGCCGAACAACGGTCACTCACTTTTCTACAATTTCTTCCCTCTATTTGTTGTTGGTTTATTTATCTTATTCTTGTTTCGATCTTGCACGTGGTTGAGTTTGTAGTCAAAGTCAGGGTTAATGATATAGGTCACTTGGAAGGGTTTTGATTGATGAAATAGTTCAACTAAACCGGTTAACTAGCTTGTTGATTCAACTAAATATTCTTTTTTTTATTCACCGTACATTCTTTATGTTCCAATAACGATTTATCACCACGAACATGACTGTGTCTAAGTGCATGTTTGGATCCTACAATGTGTGTAGCACTGAAGTGTTTTATTGGGGGTTAATTTTTTGCTTCAAAAATAACTTTGTTTTTTATGATATGGTCTACAATGAATGCCTTGCTGAGTTGCTGCCGAACTATCATACTATGAAACAGGAGCACCGGACCACTTACAGTTTTGGGGGGGCAAAATCCCGAAGGGGGCACAATATTTTTGACAGCGTGAGTACCGAAGCGATCGAGCGGGAGAGGCTATGGGACCCCCCACCCCCATGGTAAGGATTTTGTGTAAAATTTTAGTATAAAAGTTGCGTTTCTAAGTGCATTCAAAAATAAATTTCTTGAGAATTAAACAGTCTTGGAGTTCTTTTTGCTCCTTCTGTTTCCTCCCTTTTGACCCAGCCTGGTGTTTCTTCATGACCAGGGTCGCAGTTCCAGCAAATTACGAGCCTTATTGCAAACGAAATTGTTTCAAACCAGTGTAACATAGGCCTTTTAAAGACTTTAAGATGACAAACATGACCGTACGCAGCCGGGGGCCGCCGATCGAGAGGGCAAAATTCACAAAATTCACCAAAAGTATGCACGAAATCCTTCAATTTTATTCTAGAAAATGCAAAAGCTCCCCCATCACAAATTCCCTCGCTCTTACGTTTCTTCGAAAATTTAGGTCTTGCAGCCCCACCCACTCCCGGGTTTTTTATTTTTATTTTTGCAAACGTCCATGAATAACAAAAGCCGGGATGAACCAGAGAACATAGCTGCCATCTCGATCTGATTAGTAACAGGTAATGGGAAGAAGTTTTGGAATCTAAAATACATATATAAGTGCTATATATGAGCTGAAATAGTATCAGACAAAACGCCTTCCAATCATGCCAATGAAAAGGAATAGAGGAAAATATGGGGCTGTTAAAATATCTTAAGATTTTTTTTTATAGTAGAGCAGTACTGTAACGCTTATTTTTTTCTTTTATATTCTTTACATTTTTATTCATATCTCGGATAATATGAGTCCGGTCAAGAAGACACTTTCACAGATGATTTTATTTTTTCATGTCTAAACATTATCTCTAAGTTGCTTTCGAGTGGGATTCACCATTTTTACAAATTATAAATTATAATCCTCTACACATGATTATTCTGAGTGTAATTTTCGGATAACATGTCTATATTGAGTTGGAATGACCTTGGTATTTTCTTTAGGGCACTGAATTGTTATTATTATTTGTTTGGCGTCACCTGTGCCTGGGAGGCGAAATGCGAACTGAATCACTATGATCCACAGGTCTTTCCTCCCGATATAACTGATTGGGGGATGCAGGTGGACCTCGACACCGGGGTTTCCCCCTATACGAATAGTGCAGTGGGTTCTTAACGTGCAAAGGTGGTGACTCTCCTCTACACGGGGCCTCCATTTAACGTCCTATCCGAGGGACGGAGTGTTTTCCATTGTAACATAGCCTGCATCTATGAAACATGGGAGAGACGTTTACACACAACGCACTGACTTCAGTCATCCGCCCAGGGTGGACTCGAACCTACGATCTCTGGTTCGACTTCGACGGGCAGACGCGTTACCGACTGAGCCAACACCGCTCTCTTGTTATCACTGTATTAACTCAATTTATATTTAGTTGAAAATGAAATAATTGAAACAAGTTTCTCGAGATGTTATGGTTTCTGGGCTTGACAGCTATGACATAGATTCCATATCTTGCTCGAGTAACTAGTGTTCACGCGCGTTAGTGATATCGGGTCCGGTCTGAGCGTTTCTGGGCGACCGCGCGTTTGTTAGACGACACAGCCAGCATCATAGAATTATAAACCTAATCATTGGTGGACCACTATCAATTTGCCATTCGCTTTTAGTCTGAAATGTATTCATTAAAAGGTTAAACGTTATCACACTGTAATAAGATGGAAAAGGGGCTTATCAAAGCTATGTTTCACAGAGGAACTGTTCGTCAAAAGACGCGAGGCTTACTATGATAATGTATTTGCCCCGTCAGGGGCAAAAATTTTTCATATTTGACAATGGAAATGACAATTTTCAGGCAGAAAAGTGCCTTCATTTACTTTTGTCCTTAAATAATTTTTCATTTTTCATCTTTCAGGGGGGCACGTTGGGGGGCAAAATCTCGTTTTGCCCCCCCAAAATTTTATTTGGGGGGGCAAGTGCCCCCCCTGCCCCCCCGCTTCCGGCGCCCTTGCTATGAAACAACAGCAACAAAATTGAAGAAATTGTATGGCGCTCTTTACAATCTGGTAATACTAATAAGATAAACCAATATTAAGATTTGTAATCAGTCTGTATCCATCGTGAGTAGATGCTCATGGCGAAGTAAAGAAAAAAAAATAGGAGAACATCAAAGAAGAATGAGAATCAAATTATTATACTGGAAAGATTCTCCGAAGAACCAAGTTTTTAGTTAGATTTTGAAAGTTCTAAGAAAAGAAACATGGAACACCAGGCTTTAGAGAGAAGCGAATGTTACCATGGTTACTGTATAACTTTGTTTCAATATTGCGGATATGGCACCCCCCCCCTTATTTAAAATATTAGTTTTAATAACAAGTAAAGAAAAAAAATAGGAGAACATCATAGAAGAATGAGAATCAAATTATTATACTGGAAAGATTCTCCGAAGAACCAAGTTTTTAGTTAGATTTTGAAAGTTGTAAGAAAAGAAACATGGAACACCAGGCTTTAGAGAGAAGCGAATGTTACCATGGTTACTGTATAACTTTGTTTCAATATTGCGGATATGGCACCCCCCTTATTTAAAATATTAGTTTTAATAACAACACCTTATTTTTAAAGCTAATAAAGTGTTGCTTGCTAATTGAAAGACAAGAGTTCTTCTTAATGATATTAAGCAGAAGCCATTTCAATGGGATTTTAAAATAATTGCTTCATTACTTCATTCGTGACTAATAGTTAGTTGGAATGAATACGATCTCTTTGATATATTTATTTGAATGAATTTGGGGTATAGAGAATAGAAATTTTGCTTACGAATAAGAAAGATACGAACTTCCATTATTTTATTTTCCTAATTGATATAATACATTTGCAGTTTACGTGAGTTTGATTGATTTTGTATTCTTATTTGTGTAATTGTTTTACGTGTTTGGATAACGCAATCTCAATACACAAATACTGCAGAGGGTGGGAAACGGCCAGCATGGCCAACAAGAGGCAACATTTTCCACACTTTTCCAAAACAATTTCACCCCTCAGTCTTTTTAAGGGTATATTTACCTCTTTACCATTTTAGATTTTTTTCTTTTTGGGAGTGTAGGGGGGCTTATCTTTCAAATGTATTTCATTTCATTGTTCTGAATGTATCAATTTTATTTTGTTTATTATGAGACAAACGTGTACTTAAATCGATCAATCAGTCAAGATTTTCAGGGGAAAAAACATGTCACTTTGTCGAAGTGATTTTATGGCACGAATCATTTGATTGTCAGAAAAGTTGGACGCGCATCACAGAAATGTCAAATATATTGGAAAGAGATTCAGGAGTGATATCTTAGCTCTCCCTGTATGCCTCCAAAGTCTGCTTAAGATAATTGTTTTGCCTTTAGACGGTGCCAAGACGCTGACAAGGTATAATAGTTTATCGTGTCTTTATTTGCACATACATTGTTCTAAAAAACTTTCATAGTTTGAATGAATTCCAAGTACAGAATTGCTTCTTTTGAGATGAGTAAATGGCATTTATAACTGCGAGTTTATTGTGGAAATCGTATCTAGAAAACAAGAATGCACATAATTTATGTTTTTATGGTCTTCTTAACAATGTGCAAAACATCGCCATTAACACGATTAACCATTCATGAAGTATTTAGCAATAATTACACTCGACATGATTTTTATGTTTTGTATATGTTATCTGAAATAACAGTGCAGATAGAAATGATTAGTTTTCATCACTCTTCTAGTAGTTTTAGTATCGGATATTATTGGTTTCATATTAAACTCAGGGTTGACTTGAAGATTAGCTGTTATTTCTGATAAGATGAGAAAAAATTATCGATATAGAACTCTATAATGTGTTCACGATTCCATTTATATATTCTTGTATTTATAGTAGAATGTATAAAGGCAGAAAATCACATTGTCCATCATCAAAGTGACACTGATTTTCATTTCGTTTATGGATGCAAGTAATACTGTCGAACATTTCAATAATAAAGACATGGCGGAAAAGAAGACAACACTTTAGATTTTGTCAGAAAATTAAATTGCTTTTAAAGGTATTGTTTAACTTTGTGAGCAGCTGATTTAAAAAAATTCTCAAACCAAGATGAAACATGTGTACAAGTGCATGTATTAGAACTAATAAACCCTGAAAATAACCATTATTGAGAATGAAAAGCTAAAACTACAAGGCAAACCCCGATTTTGTAAATAGGCGTCTTATAGACACCTAAATAGTACACATAAGTGTATGGGATGAAATTAAGATGGTGTTTCCGGTCACTTTATATTTCAATTTTTGAAGCACTAAATAATTATTTTCGAACGCAATTTTTTCTGGGCTTCATTTTTGTAACATATCACAGACACAGGTGACAAGTGTGACCTTCTAGCTCAGATTTTTTAAAAGTCAAACCAATGTTAACCAATCACTTTAAGCTTCCCATCGTTTTGAAATGTAGAAATATTATATGATTTTCAAGACAGTGATAGGATTACGTAATACTTGGTGAGGTGTAGCATGTAAATGGGACCCTTCCGGAGCAAGGTACTTTGAAGTATTGTATCCCGGAGACGATTTGTTAATATTTAATGTTCTTCATCCAGGCAACGCCCCTGCTATAAACATATCTTTAATCCTTTTCCCTATCAATTCATTTTATTAGTATATATGCGCTCCTTTCATCTTGATCATATTGATTGTCTGTATTTATTCCAATTACTAGTAGTTCAACATGTTCAAATGTTAATGTTTGTTCGATTTTGTAATTGTGAAAATTGATAGATTTGATTATGATAAATGACAAGAGCTCACCCCTATCATTGGTGATGAATATAATTATGAAAGTACTGTAAATGTAATTAAGGTCCCGTATAATGCCGCAGTCTCATTTCCCCTACGTTGGCCGTACGGCGAGTGTAAAACAGCCGTTTTATTCATTTTTATGCACACCACTATGTTGCTGGTATGTTAAAACGGCTGTTTTCGACTCGCCGTACGGCCGCCGTATTATAGGGGAAATGTGACTGAGGTATTACTTGTAACACGAGATCTGATCACAAGTTTGAAAAAGCAGCTGTGATTGGTTCCTTGTCAGACTCTTGAACAAAACGCCCATGTAACAATGTCCCCGATTGGCAATTACCGCTTAGCAATTAGTCGTGTTTTTTTCTAAATATATATATTTTTTATGAGAATTTAAAAATATTTGATTGATCGTCCGATGATATAGCGCCCTCACTAATACCCCACACCGACACTCGTATAGTCAAATAACTCATATTTATGCACATGTATTAGATAGTAAAATACACAAGTAAATACACATGCACCGAACATTCAGAAGATGAGTAACTGAACTATAAAAGGTTTACCCACACAGAATGGACATGCATTTGGTAAAATATCATTGTCATAAATATCATTATTATCATTGTTATAATTTTTCACCCTATTGTCATTGACATTATATTGACATAATATTGTCCTCCTGCTCCTCCTCATCATCATCATCACCATCATCTTCATACTCATCATCATCATCACAACTACCAGTGTTATCATCATCATCATCATCAACATCATCATCCATATCCTCATCATCCTTATCCTCATCACAATCATCATCTTTTACCTTACTGGCCTGAGTAAAGAAGAAGCACATATTTCTCAATTTATCAACATGATTAAAAATATGACTCACACTATCAATCAACCTTATGTTGTCTGAATATCACTTTCCGACATCGTCAGCATAGGATAATTTGGCTCAAAGCCCACTTTTTTTCATTTAATTCACTTTAAATGATGTATGAATACATAGTATTTCTAACTTAATTAACGAGGCCCTCTGAAGGTACATGTATATGTAAGAATGAATGAATGACATCAATTATTGGAAAGAACAGCTACCAGTCACGATATACTATCACTTATTTTGTTTAAAGCAAAGAATCTTCCAACGTTTTACTTTAGTTTAAGATAATTTAGTTGCGAGTATAGTCAAGAAAGCGTATATAGTTTTGTTTGATCAATAAACATTTAATGTATATGATATAAGATGACCCATTGTTTTCTATTTTCTTTTAAGTTCCTTTTTGCCGCCTTAATATCTTACCAAAATGAAAGGATCATTATTGCGCTAATTATTTTCTGTTATTATATTGATTTAGTAATCGCAGATTAGATTCTTCTCGCAAATAAATAATTGTCACGCACGGATGTGTAGTTTCCACTCGCAGATAAACAGTTAACACTAACAAGCAATGATCTCTCACAAAAAAAATACTTTTTTTATGAGCATGAACATTACCGAATTTTGGTCAAATATAATATAATGAATGGTGATTTTTCTTCGTTACCTTGAAGTGGAATGAAAATTTTGGAACAAGTGGTCTTATGTGTAAAGAGAAAAATCAAAGAATAATATCTGAGAAAAGTTTTAGAAAAATCGGGCAAAATATAATGAGAAAGTTATTAGCATTTGAATATTGCGATCACTAATGCTACGGAGATCCTCCTATCATGCCTATTGGCAATGCATCTAAGATGTGTGATGTCACCTGTGAACAACTTTCCATTTGATGGACTTTAAATACCCACCGAATGTCTCTTTTTTTTCTTTTGTATGATGGTAGAAACGCTTTATCCATGTTTTCTTTGTAAATCTGTATTACATGCTCTCCTATTGAAAGAATACATGATCTACTGATAGAATGTGATAAAATGGGCAGTTTAAGTGAAATGTGTATAAAAGTAATGGAGAAAGTTGTTACATGTGACATCACACATCTTTGTCGCATTGCCAATAGAAATATCTACATTGCAATCATAAACTGAAGTTCAAATGATCATAACTTTCTTATTATTTATTCATTTTTGTTCTCATTTTTATTAAATTTTTCACACAAGCTATCTTGTTCCAAAGGTTTAATTTTCCTTTGAGTTAGCATAATGAACCAAGGTTGACTAAACATTTAGAGAATCTGAAATCTGCATGTAGATGTAAGAATTCTTGTTTTTAAGAAAGAAAATAATCTGTGTCACAAAATAGTATTTGGCCTATTTATGTGTAGGCCTGGGGCCCGTTTCATGAAGCATGGCAACTTTGCAATTTTGACAGTTACCATGGTAACTGGGCTCAGCAACCAATCACAATCAAAGAACCCATGTTATTACGATAATGATAAAGTCACCATAATAGTGGTAAGTCTTTATGAAACAGTCCCCATGACCAGCAAAACTGAGGCCAACAAAACATTATGCCCTCTACAAGATATCACAATTTCGCGTGCGTTCTAATATCAGTCACGGTATCGAATTATACCCTCATAATTTCTTGCACTTTCACGCATCAGTTCACAATCTTTTGAGAAAAGAAAATAAGGATATGATATTAGATATTATTCAGTTCATAAATGGGACTTATTTTATCTCAGCTAGGCCTATTCATTACCATCTATTCAGATTATGTTCAAAACATGATATTATTGTTTTAGTTCTACACTTTAATTAAAAAAAGTTACCCAATATTAGGTTAAAATGAACGTGCAAATTATTTTTATTGGATGAATGATACACTGTTAGAAAAAAATAAAAAAGAAGTTCTTGCAGCAGAGTCTCGAGAACACCTGTAATCTTACCGAATTGCGTAATCCTACAGGAAATTGGTATT